>NC_062291.1:28479086-29146899 GCF_902655055.1 Lutra lutra | reverse complement strand
GGTTATCTGCTTGCAAAGAAAATAGCTAGAAATCACTAACACAAAGATAATAAGAAATTGAGTATGTTTAAATACATTGGAAAATTAATCAATTTATTTTCAAGTAAACATGGCTCAAAGAATAAACCACAATAGAAATGTGAAAAAAAATTACAAGCGAATAGTAATGAAAAATTTCTAGTTCATAGGAAAATGACAGAAAATTAATATGTGAGCCTCAATCTAAGAAGTTGAAAAATGGCAAAAGAAACATACATTTGCAATGGAAAATAATAAAAAGCAGAAATTATGAAATAACAATTATGAAATTAATAAAACTAAAGTTGTTTTTTTTTTTTAAGATACTGATAAAATTGATAAACCCCTAAAGAAACTCATCAAGGAGGCATCACTATAGGTCTTATAGATTGAAAATGTTATAAGAGGATATTGTGAACAATTTCACACAGATAAACTTGAAAGTTTAGATAATGTGGACACATTTCAGGAAAAATACAGCTCATTAAAGCTGATACAAGAAGCAGCTAAAAATATGAAAAGCCTGTAAATATTAACAGAATTGAATCTATAACTAACAAAACTATGTGCAGTGAAAACTTTAGGCTAAGAGGGTTTCACCGGTGATTTATTCAAACATTTAACTGACTGAGCCACCTAGGTGCCCCTATTTCAAATATTTAAGAACTATAACATAGATATTATACAAATTCCACCAAAAATTAACACAAGAGGTAAGACTCCTCAACTTGCTCTATGATGACCAAAAAATAGGGTCACTTCAAAAAGAAAAATTGTAGGCCAATCCTGGAATGAACATATATATAAAAATGCTAGACAAATTGCAAACTATTTGGTTTAGAGACCATAAAAAATAGCATTTTTGGTTTTGGCAGGTGGTATAAGTTCACTATACCCATGCTTCTCATGGATCACAACTAAAATCCCTAAAAAATTACAAAAACAACTCCCTGATCTTAATTTGAAAAATAATCAAAAGCAGACTACATACAAAAACCTGAATGAATCTCACAAGTATAATACTAAAAGAACCCAGGCGTAAAATTTTTTGTTTTCATAAATTTTAGAAACCAATAAAACTAACGCATATGTATGAGATAAAATCCTAAAGAAAAATAAGAGTGGGGGTTCCTGGGTGGTTCAGTCCTTATGTGTCTGCTTTCAGCTCAGTTCAGTGTTCCAGGGTCCTGGGATCAAGCCCCGCATCAGGGTCCCTGCTCAGTGGGAAGCCTATTTCTCCCTCTCCCACTCCTGTGCTTGTGTTCTCTCTCTTGCTGTGTGTCTCTCTGTCAAATAAATAAATAAAATCTTCATATATATATCATATATCATATATATGATATATATATAATAAGAAGGTAGGGATCTGTAAGTCATGCCAATATTCTCTTTTACAGCTTGGGTGCTGGCTGTGATTTTAAAGCTATACATTGTTCCCATATATTTTATTTTTTCTTATTTTAATATATAAAAGGCTTAAGAGAAGAAAATATCGTACCTATTCATATCTCATATTTTCCCTCAATATTATAATTCATATCTAGATGCATTTTGCTAAGTTACTGAGAGAGTCTATACTATAGTATGATTAATTACAGGAACAACAGTACTCATCATTTATGCTTTCTAACCAGAAGCTAATGTCTTTTTACATAAATCTTTTCCCAAGCAAGTAGAAGGACAATAGAATACTGCTTGTTTATTTGATCCTAGACAAATCTAAAATAATGAGAAGTATACCATATATATTCTCTCTTTACATGAAAGGAAGTTCTTAATATTATTTAACAATATAGCTTGAGATATTATATTAAACTTTCTCCTAATGGCTTTGTGTTTACTAGACTGTGGACTTCAGAAAAAATCAAAATAAAATACAATTATCTTACAGATGTATATTGAGGGGTGACTTCATTTTTCTTGAGGTGATAGCTTATTCAATCATATGACATGGTCATGTAAGTTTAGTGCATGTAATAGTCGAGAGATTTATTGGTTTGAACCTAGACTATATTACTAAAAATAAGGCAGGACTTTAAAAAAATATATTTTCTACAAAAGCAATACCAATTTACATTTATTAAAAGCCTCCTCTGGCTTTTTTTTTTTTTTTTCAAGTTACATACTCACAAGTCATTGAAATACAAAATGGACCAAAGTGAGATTTGTGGTCTCAAACTCAAAGTTTGCTTGTATGATTATCTTTTTCCACATCCTTGAGAAAGAGTCTTCTCAGCTTTAGAAAATATTCAACATTAAGTCTTTTAGTAAAGATCTCCTGCCTTTATAGGAAGAAAAGAGATTTTATAGGTTATGGCTGTGTGGTACAAAGAGGAAAAGGAAATTTACTAGGAGGCTGGTCATTCACTGGGAAGCTGGCCATTCTATATCTGTCATGGTTAGCACATTAAAATGTTTAATACCATAGGGACATTATAGCTGATGAAACCTTGGGTCACTTTTCTGTGTCAAGTAAATCCTAAAATACCATTAAGTCTTTTGCATTAACTTGTTTCAAGGACTGAAGCAGTAAATAAAATTACTGATGTAGTTGGCAAATAGAATTGGTTGTGCATTAGGCTCAAAGTAGATAGAATAAAATTAAAATGCTGAAGAGCAAATAGATATCTTAAAAGGATTTAGCTAAATTTTGAAAAGGGCTAATTCAGAAATTTTCATGAGTTCGCCTATTTCACCATGAGCAATAGAAGAAACTTTTTACATCAGCTCATAATTGTGAATGAGATGTTGTTACATGTTACTCAGAGCTTCCCTCATAATTGAAATGAGCTTGAGTGATAAACAGAGATGATGAAAGGAAAAACTTGAATAGCTCTAATAGAGCTTCATTTTCCCCATCTTTAAAAATGTAATTCATGGGGCACCTGGGTGGCTCAGTGGTTAAGCCTCTGCCTTCAGCTCAGGTCATGATCTCAGGGTCCTGGGATCGAGTCCCGCATCGGGCTCTCTGCTCTGCGGGGAGCCTGCTTCCTCCTCTCTCTCTCTCTGCTTGCCTGTCTGCCCACTTGTGATCTCTCTCTGTCAGATAAATAAAATCTTAAAAAAAAAAAAAATGTAATTCATGTTTTATTTAAACAAAAATAAATTTAAAAATAGAAATACCTTATAATTCCTCTACCAGAAGTAATAGTAATACTTTGAGGTACAATCTTTTTAGATTTTCAATGATAGATATCTCTATACATAAAACTAAACTGTATCACACTCATGTTTTTAACATATTCTTTCACTGCAAATGTTTTGAATTGTTTTCCATGTTATTCAAATGTGTTCTGTGATGTAATTTTTCATGGCTGCATAATATTTTATTAAAGAGCCTTCTTGTAATTTACTTAACTAATTCCATTCTGGTTATTTATCATGTTCTATTTATTTATTATATGCTACCATGGTGTCTCTTCAGTGTATATTTGAGATTATTTCATTAGATGCATTTCTAAAGGTGAATTTCTATTTCAAAGTCTACAAATTAAATTTTTTTAAATATACATGGACAAAGACTCTCCACACTTAAAGAGAGGAGCTCCTTAAATGAGTCTTTAGCAGCCATTTGGTAATATACATCTCTGAAATGAAAAATCCACTGAGTAGTGGGAGAGGAATGAAGATACCTCTCCTCTAGGGTGAATACATATTTTATAACCTAACAATCAATCTATGAAAAAAAAAATTCTTCCCTTTCAAAATGTAAAGACCACCTCTCAAGTCTTCATATTACAGAATGCTTAATATGTGTTACGTAGGGAAGATTGGATGACTCTTATACAACATTTTGCCTAACAATGTGTTAAGATTTTTTCATGGTTTAATAAAAGGATTGAGTGATAAATGCATTCATTATGGAAACATTTTTAAAATATGGGGAAGTAGCTTAGATGAAGGGAACAAATTTAAGGCTAATTAGGACTTTATGGAAAAACATTTATTGGGATTCTAATATACTAATATTTTTGCAAGTGATCTAGTAGTAGAAAGTACACAAAGCACCAAAGAGATGCCAAATTAATGTGGTTAAATTTGTGGAAGTATTTACAGTTCTGGGAGATTGAGGAGAAATGAAAGAAATCAGATTCTTCTGCTGTATAATTACAATGTAGATTGAAGAGGAAATCATTGGAGCCACTCCTGTATGACGATGAGATTTAAGCAGGGATTATAATAACAAAGAAGAGCCTGAGAATCACTAGATTCTCCATTGAAATCACCATATTGCTTTTTTAACAAATAGGTTTAAAATGTTGATAATTATTAAGGTTTGCTTGGGGGTTATTGAGAAGAAAAATCTCAGAACAAGTTAGTATTGCCATAAATATTGCATGTAGATCTAATTACTATACTTTGATTTTTTTTTTAAGTGAGCATGGAAAAGACCCAGGTAAAATTAAAGAAAATAATCAGAAAAATTTGTATATGAGAATCATCCATTTTAAAAGATAAAGCCTGAGAAGGAATAATTTCTAATTTCTTATAGAATTTGCAAGATCTATAAATGGAAGACACAGCATTACCAATTCATAGACTAGAACTTGGAATGCCACTCTGTCAGTCAGCCTCCTAGACCCCAGCTCTGGCTCTTCCAAATTCTAGATAACCTTATACTAGGTGGGTTGTTTCTGTATTGCTTTTTTAAGAATTATTTTAAAAGGAAAACAAATGTAAAGATACTGCTACTGAAGCTCACCTATAGCAACTTATGTAAGGAAATAATTCAATCTTATTTCTGCAATTTAGAACATCTATTACGCTAATGACTTTCAATCTGGGTCTTGTTCCAGAAACTATTTTTATTTTTTTTTATATCCATAGTAGCTGATACCTGTGGCAGGTGTCTCTCAGTGTTCACATTGTCCTCTCTTGTATCTCAGTGTTGGGTTTCAGAGTGAATAGTCCAGAAGAAATCCTTGAGATGTCTTCGGTACAAAATGGTGGTTTTCTTAAAACACAGGGGCTGCACTGGGGCTGTAAGGAGTGACTGGTTATATACTTTCAAGTTGGGAGGAGGTTAGAGATAGGTTAAATCTCTACAGAGTACAGAAACAAGGTTTCCAGGACCTTGAGGAGGCTAGCTATTGTTAGGAAAAAGTCATTTACTACTGTCTAATAAAACCTTAGTCCTGAGACCCTTCAGATTTATATCAGTGGGCCATATGCTTAGATGATGATTGCTAACATATATCTTGGGGATAGAGATAAAGAAGTTTCCAAAGGAAACTTTATGTGTTGAAGTAGATTTACAGGACCTGGAAATCAAGACAGTGTTAAGCTAAGATTGCCTTTTTGCCCTTAGCAAAGTATCAACATTGAAGCAGTTGCATTTCTAGAGGAAGGTCACTTTGCCTGTGTCAAGGATTTACCAATGGGCTGTAAGTTGTAAGGAAATTTAATTTTTCTTTTGCCTTTGTTCCCCACATCAATAGCAAATACATGTGGCAGGTCTCCCAGTCAGTGGTAAATGGTCTTCTCTTATATTCTATTTCAGTTTCTTCTTATCTTAAAGATGATCATCTCACTTTATGGGACGTGATCACCTCTAAACTAGGAACTGCCAAAGTGAATTAATGTACAACAAATAACTTGTATCTTAAATGAAACCATTTCAAACATATCAGCCAGCCAGTCATTTTGTCACGATGCTATTATTGACAGACAAACAGAAATTTCATTTTATTGGCAGAGATACCTCACATTTAAGTTTTCTATATAAATGTCCTGTTATCCCAAAGAGATAGTACATTCTAGTTCAGAGATCATGGCTTGTATTTTATCCCCATTGTTTAAAACAATAAGGATTTAATGCCCATTTTTGTTATTGGTATTTGTAATGATTTTGGTTCTTGTGTGTGTGTATGTGTGTGTGCATGCAAAAAAAAAATAAAAACAAATGAAAGATAGCTTTCTAAGATGGAGAGAAAAATGGGTTAATCCATCTTCTGAGTTAGTAAGAAAGGGAAAGAAACATTTATTAAACATCAACCAGGAACTATTATACATATTTCATTATGTAATTTTAATCTTTTAGATAAGTGCTTTAACATTTAGTGTGCCTATGAATAACCTGGAGATCTTGCTAAAATGCAGATTTTGATTCAGTAGGTGTGGGATAGGACCTAAGATTCTGCATATCTAACAAGCTCCAGGAAATGCTGATGGTGCGAGTCAGCCTATTACACTGAGCAGTAAGGTTTCACACAATTCTGTGAGGTACTATAATGTGAAAGCGCTTATGATGAAGACAATAGTAGCTAAGCATACACCATCTTGCTGAAACAAGAATTCTGTGAGATTGGTCAGATAGATCTAGTGAGTAAACAAAAATAAGTGAAGTTGAAGAATAATGAAATAAATACAGTGAGGGAAGAAAACTCACGATATTGAAAATAGATTAAACCTGAAAAGTAAAGTGAGTTAACTATCTCTCTACACATGCTCCTTTCCTACTTAGCTGAACCCTAGCTAGGATGGGTTTTCTTTGCAGTAAGGCAGTATTGTGACCAGAGAAATTTATCTTTTCTTTAAATCCTCAGCACCTCCTGTCAACAGGATGCTTCAAATCAGCAGTTCTCTTCATGCTTTCAGTGGTTAGTCTATACAGTGATGCAAGTGTATGCAAGTGATCTTTGATAATTATTTGACAGGTTCATCAATTAAGTCTCAAATGCCTGATTCAGTGATCATGTGTATGCTCTAAAAGCACGCAGGCTGAACTGCCAGAACAGTTATATTGGTTGCCACACTGCCCCATTCTAAAAGTTTGCCATAGAAAGGGCTGTTTAAGCTCAAAGTCAATAAGCCAAAGGTCACTCAGTACTCCAAACACAGCAGATTTATATGCACTAAACTCTGGAAACCTATCTTCCCAGGAAATAGCAAGTCTGCCTATGCTAAATGCAATCAAGTCAATTACTTTACCATTTCTGAGGCCACTGCCCTGAAAGTGTCAGTCTAGGGGACCCTGCTAACTTATGACAAAGATACTTCAATGGTCACTGAGCTAAAAACTGTGCTTGTCTGATTTTTTATACAGATAAAGTAAGCAAAGAGGGTGGGAAAAAGATAAAAATACTGTCATTAAAGGGTAGTCAGTGAGGAATTGATTATCTTGAGGCAATGGAACCATGGGTGTGTTCCTACCCTTAGGGGATAGTCTGTAAGAAAGAGTGTGTTACCTAATGTTAAGACAAGATTGACTTCCTGAAGGAGTGGTTATTACTTAATGGGGGTGGGGGAAGGGTTACTTTGTGATATGTCCTGAGAAGTGACTTACATCTTTTGGCCTTTCAGTACAGTAAAAGGCTCTTAGAGAAAGGCCTGAGAACATGGTGGTCAGTTTTCTTCTGCTTTGAGAACATTGATCCCTCTTGCTAATTTTAATAACCTCATTCTTAAAGTACTGTGAAAAGTGAAACAAATGGGGCCACAGAAGTTTGCCTTGAGTTTATCTCACATAAACATAGATAAACTACAAAGTCTGTATGTTAATGAAGGATTTTCCAAAGTTAATGGTAGAACTGTTGTATAGACTGAGTTCTACATCATCACCTATCTTGTCTTTTTGTGTTCATCTGTTTCAAATCTTTATTTGCATTCTAGTTAGTTAATATATAGTATAATATTGGTTTAAGGAGTAGAATTGAGTGATTCCCCACTTACATGTAACATCTGGTGCTCATGATAACAAGCGCCCTCCTTAATACCCATCATCCATCTAGCCCATCCCCCATCCACCTCCCCTCCAGCAACCCTTATTTTGTTCTCTAAAATTAATGGTCTCTTATGGTTTGCTTCTTTCTGTCTTTTTTTCCCCTCCCTTCCCATATATTCATCTGTTTTGTTTATTAAATTTCACATATAAGTTAAATCATATTTGTCTCTCTCTGATTTATTTCACTTAGCAGAATACTCTCTAGATCCATGAGATCTTTGATCTTTGATAATTATTATGCTAAATGCAATCAAATCAATTACTTTACAATTAATTGCAAATGGAAAGATTCAATTCTTTTTGATGGCTGAGTAATATATACAGATGACAGGTGGGCCCTGGTGCACTGGGGGACAGTTGCTATGTCCAATTTCACTGCATCCCAATGACAGCTGGCATATCCTCAGTCTCAGCTTGGGACAGCTGACCATGAGCAAGGCACTGGCTGGCACATCATAGACATTTAATAAATATTGGAAGAAGATAGAAAGATGATAGCTAGCTAGCTAGCTAGCTAGCTAGCTATCACATCTTCTTTATCCATTCATCAGTTGATGGACATTTGGGCTCTTTCCATAGTTTGGCCTGTCTTGTCTTTGCATTCAAGAATATTAAACCTTGAATATAGGTGAGCTATGTGCCCTCTGACACAAAGATGTGGTCTGGTCTTTGTGACTGTGGCCCCAATCCTATTCTTTCTTACTATTCTTGATCATTGGTTTCTATGATTTAAGTCAATGGTCAGGTTTTATACAGGAACTGATTGCTACATTTTCTCATATATTGGACAGTTGTTTTTATAACCATTTGTCAAACTGAAGAAACTACTCATGTTACTGGAGAAGTGAAAACAATTTCTCTAAAAGAAGAAATCTGCCACATATGAGTAAATAAGACACCCATAATTTTAAATTTCAAGTAAGTCTTTTTTGGGGGAGGTGTAAAAATTATTTTCTTTTAATTTAATCTTGAATTTTTGCAACTTACAATTTTGCTACCCCCAAACCATAATCTGTACCCTTTATTTCCATCATGGAAATTAATGGAACCACCACGAATTAACTCAAGCCAGAGACTTAGGAACTATCCTTGAGACCTTAATTCTCATCCCTCACATTCAACTGGTCATGGTTCTGTGAATTCTGCATGTTAATGACCTCTTGAATCTTGCTTTCACTGCAGCTATAACCTCAGCTGGCTATGAAGAAACATAGACCACTTCCTCATATTGCTCAGCACGAGGGCTGTAAATGAGGTTAGAAAATCTAAGGAAGCATAGTGTCTTTTATGTCAGAAAACTCAGTCATTCTGGAAATTATGCTTGGCCTGCATGATGGAGAGCATCCAGTTCTTCCTAATCCATTACATAAAATGACATTAGCTCTTCAAATAGACCGTGCCAGCTGCTAAAAGCCATTGTAGGTTTGTCACCTATGTTTCCCCAGAGCAAATTTCCTCCTGTTCATAACTTTGTGTCCTACTACTCAATCTAATTTACATAGTCCAACTCCCAGGAAGCAGTAGTACTTTATTCCTGGGTTCTATACATAGCCCAGTGTATTCAAATCTGTAATTAAAAATCATAGCCTTATTTATCTTTTATTATGCATGTTATGGTTCAAACCTGCTGAGTACAAAATAAATAACACTTTAGAATTAAGAATTCTTAGGTCTACATTCAACAAAGGGGGTATTTTCCAGTATATAGTATCATTATATCTTCCTAGGGTAATATCTCTCAACTAATTTATTTGTAACTGAGAGTCCAGATTGTTTGACTATTTGTTTTCTTTAAGAAACATACTCACAAAGAGTGTTCTCCTGAATGTAGGCCATTGCTTCTTCAGTACCTAATTATTATAATAAGTAGTACATCAATGTAGGTACTTTGCATGCATCAGTGAATATGCTTCAGCAATTAAGGACTCTAGGTCCTGGAGAGTGAAATAAACATCCACAACTTTTATGATTTATTGTGACCAAGGAGTAGTCATCTCCAATGTGGTAGAAAATTTTAAATAGTTATGTTTATAATTATTTGATGGGGAAACATGGTTATTTTTCCTTTCCATTTCCAGACTGAAAATGACATTCTCCTTAAATGCTGACTTTTAAAAAAAAATGTGATTACTTTTATTAATTTACTCATATAATGTATTATTTGCCCCAGGGATAAAGGTCTGTGAATCATCAGGCTTACACATTTCATAGCATTCACCATAGTACATACCTGCCCCAATATCCATAACCCAATCACCCTCTCCACACCCCCTCCTTCCAGCAACCCTCAGTTTGTTTTGTGAGATTAAGAGTCTCTTATGATTTGTCTCTCTCCCAGTCCCATCTTGTTTCATTTTTTCCTTCCCTACTCTCCACAACCCCTTGTCCTGTCTCTCAAATTCCTCATATCAGAGAGATTGTATGATAGTTGTCTTTCTCTGATTGACTTATTTTGCTCAGCATAATACCCTCTAATTCCATCCAAATCATTGCAAGTGGCAAGATTTCATTTCCTGAAATAGATTCTTCAAATCTTGAAATAGTATTCCATTGTATATATATACAACATCTTCTTTAACCATTCATCTTTTGATGAACATCTAGGTTCTTTCCGTAGTTTGGCTATTGTGGACATTGCTGCTATAAACATTTGGGTGCATATGCCCCTTCAGATCACTACATTTATATCTTTAAGGTAAATACCCAGTAGTGCGATTGCTGGGTCATAGGGTAGCTCTATTTTCAACTTTTTGAGGAACCTCCATGCTGTGTTCCAGAGTGGCTGTGCCAGTTTGCATTCCCACCAACAGAGTAGGAGGGTTCCCCTTTCTCTGCATCCTCTCCAACATCTGTCATTTCCTGACTGGATAATTTTAGCCATTCTGATTGGTGTGAGGTGGTATCTCATTGTAGTTTTGATTTGTATTTCTGTGATGTTGAGCACTTTTCATGAGTCTATTGGCCATCTGGATGTCTTCTTTGCAGAAATGTCTGTTCATATCCTCTGCCCATTTCTTGATTAGATTATTTGTTCTTTGGGTGTTGAGTTTGATAAGTTGTTTATAGGTTTTGGATACTAGCTCTTTATCTGCTATGTCATTAGTGAATATTTTCTCCCATTCTGTCAGTTGTCTTTTGTTTTTGTTAACTGTTTCCTTTGCTGTGCAAAAGCTTTTGATCTTGATGAAGTCCCAATAGTTCATTTTTGCTCTTGCTTTCCTTGACTTTGGTGATGTTTCTAGGAAGAAGTTGCTGGGACTGAAGTCAAAGAGTTTGCTGCCTGTGTTCTCCTAAAGGATTTTGATGGATTCCTGTCTCACATTGAGGTCTTTCATCCATTTTTAGTCTATTTGTGTGTGTGTGTGTGTGTGTGTGTGTGTGTGTGTGGTGTAAGGAAATGGTCCAGTTTCATTCTTCTGTATGTGGCTGTCCAATTTTCCCAACACCATTCATTGAAGAGTGTCTTTTGACTTTCTTTCCTGCTTTGTCAAAGATTAGTTGGCCATAGAGTTGAGGGTTCATTTCTGGGCTCTCTCTTCTCTTTCATTGATCTATGTGTTGCTTTTTATAGTACCATGCTGTCTTGATGTTGACAGCTTTGTAATAGAGCTTGAGTTCTGGAATTGTGATGCCACCAACTTTGGCTTTCTTTTTCAATATTCCTCTGGCTATTCGAGCTCTTTTCTGGTTCCATACAAATTTTTGGATTATTTGTTCCAATTTTTTGAAAAAATGGATGGGATTTTGATAGGGATTGCATTAAATGTGTAGATTGCTTTAGGTAGCATAGACATTTTCACAATATATGTTCTTCTAATCCATGAGCATGGAACATTTTTCCATTTCTTTGTGTCTTCCTCAATTTCTTTCATGAGTACTTTATAGTTTTCTGAGTACAGATTCTTTGCCATTTTGGTTAGGTTTATTCCTATGTATCTTATGGTTTTGGGTACAATTGTAAATTCAAATGCTGACTCTTAATAACTTAAAAAAATATCAAGAAAATGCTTTTGGTGAACTAATACCTTAAGTTAGTATGGTTCAAATTATCTCCAATATACTTGACTGTTCCAGTACTAAGTAATTGTATAGGCTGGATTTTATATCCAAAATTTGACAGATTAAAAAGAAAAAGATACAAAGATTGAATTGCCCAAACTATAGGCAAAGGTTCTAATTTGAGAAAGGCAACACAATTTCATTCTCAGCAGATTTTTTTTCTCTCTCTCTTCATATATACACACACACAGAGATAAACATAAAATATAATACTAGCTGAAAAATATTAGTATTTTTTACTTTTCCATCTATATATTGGTAATTGAATAGATTATAAAGCTCTCTCTTACTTAGCCTAAATGTGTGGTAAAATTGCTACAGTGTGCTCGGAGGAGTCAAGATGGCAGAGAAGTAGCAGGCTGAGACTACTTCAGGTAGCGGGAGATCAGCTAGATAGCTTATCTAAAGATTGCAAACACCTATAAATCCAACGGGAGATCAAAGAGAAGAAGAACAGCAATTCTAGAAACAGAAAATCAACCACTTTCTGAAAGGTAGGACTGGCGGAGAAGTGAATCCAAAACGACGGGAAGATAGACCGTGGGGGGAGGGGCCGGCTCCCGGCAAGCAGCGGAGCAACGGAGCACAAAATCAGGACTTTTAAAAGTCTTTTCCGCAAGGGACATCACTCCACAGGCTTAACCGGGGTGAAGCCCACGCGGGGTCAGCGTGGCCTCAGGTCCCGCAGGGTCACAGAAGGATCGGGGGTGTCTGAGTGTCACAGAGCTTACAGGTATTAAAACGGGGAAGCCGGCTACAGAGACAGAGCTGAGGAGTGAGCTCTAAACTTGGTGTTACCTTGAACCGGTCGCAGGCTCAGTCAGCTCGGAGTGCGGCCAGAGGCCAGGGTGACAGGAGTAATTGGGCGCTGTTCTCTGAGGGCGCACTGAGGAGTGGGGCCCCGGGCTCTGGGCTCCTCTGGACCATAGACTGGGAGGCCACCATCTTCATTCCCGTCCTCCAGAACTCTACGGAAAGCGCTCAGGGAACAAAAGCTCCCGAAAGCAAACCCGAGCGGATTACTCAGCCCGGCCCCTGGTAAGGACTGAGCAACTCCGCCTGGGGCAAAGACTTGAGAATCACTACAAAAGGCCCCTTCCCCAGAAGATCAACAAGAAATCCAGCCAGGACCAAGTTCACCTACCAAGGAGTGCAGTTTCAATACCAAGGAGAGCGGCGGAATTCCAGAGGAGGAGAAAGCAAAGCACAGAACTCATGGCTTTCTCCCCATGATTCTTTAGCCTTGCAGTTAATTTTTTTTTCTTTTTCAATTTTTTTTTCTCTTCTTCTAAATTTTTTTAACTTTTACCCTTTTCTTTTTTAACGTTTCTTAACTAGTTTATCTAATATATATATATATATATATATATTTTTCCTTTTTATATTTTTCTTTATTCGTTTTCTTCTTTTAATTGTTTTTGAACCTATTTTTATCCCCTTTCTCCCCCCTCACGATTTGGGATCTCTTCTGATTTTGTTAAAGCATATTTTCCTGGGGTTGTTGCCACCCTTTTGGTATTTTACTTGGTCCTTCATATACTCTTATCTGGACAAAATGACAAGGCGGAAAAATTCACCACACAATAAAGAACAAGAGGCAGTACCAAAGGCTAGGGACCTAATCAATACAGACATTGGTAATATGTCAGATCTAGAGTTCAGAATGACGATTCTCAAGGTTCTAGCCGGGCTCGAAAAAGGCATGGAAGATATTAGAGAAACCTCTCGGGAGATGTAAAAGCCCTTTCTGGAGAAATAAAAGAACTAAAATTGAGCCAAGTTGAAATCAAAGAAGCTATTAATGAGGTGCAATCAAAGATGGAGGCTCTCACTGCTAGGATAAATGAGGCAGAAGAAAGAATTAGCGATATAGAAGACCAAATGGCAGAGAATAAAGAAGCTGAGCTAAAGAGGGACAAACAGCTACTGGACCACGAGGGGAGAATTCGAGAGATAAGTGACACCATAAGACGAAACAACATTAGAATAATTGGGATTCCAGAAGAAGAGGAAACAGAGAGGGGAGCAGAAGGTATATTGGAGAGAATTATTGGAGAGAATTTCCCCAATATGGCAAAGGGAACAAGCATCAAAATCCAGGAGGTTCAGAAAACTCCCCCTCAAAATCAATAAGAATAGGTCCACACCCCGTCACCTAATAGGAAAATTTACAAGTCTTAGTGACAAAGAGAAGATCCTGAAAGCAGCCAGGGAAAAGAAGTCTGTAACGTACAATGGTAAAAATATTAGATTGGCAGCAGACTTATCCACAGAGACCTGGCAGGCCAGAAAGAGCTGGCATGATATATTCAGAGTACTAAACGAGAAAAACATGCAGCCAAGAATACTATATCCAGCTAGGCTATCATTGAAAATAGAAGGAGAGATTAAAAGCTTCCAGGACAAACAAAAACTGAAAGAATTTGCAAATACCAAACCAGCTCTACAGGAAATATTGAAAGGGGTCCTCTAAGCAAAGAGAGACCCTAAAAGTAGTAGATCAGAAAGGAACAGAGACAATATACAATAACAGTCACCTTACAGGCAATACAATGGCACTAAATTCATATCTCTCAATAGTTACCCTGAATGTTAATGGGCTAAATGCCCCAATCAAAAGACACAGGGTAACAGAATAGATAAAAAAACAAAACCCATCTATATGTTGCCTACAAGAAACTAATTTTAAACCCGAAGACACCTCCAAATTTAAAGTGAGGGGGTGGAAAAGAATTTACCATGCTAATGGACATCAGAAGAAAGCAGGAGTGGCAATCCTTATATCAGAACAATTAGATTTTAAGCCAAAGACTATAATAAGAGATGAGGAAGGACACTATATCATACTCAAAGGAACTGTCCAACAGGAAGATCTAATAGTTTTAAATATCTATGCCCCTAACGTGGGAGCAGCCAACGATATAAACCAATTAATAACAAAAACAAAGAAACACATCAACAATAATACAATAATACATTAATAGTAGGGGACTTTAACACTCCCCTCACTGAAATGGACAGATCATCCAAGCAAAAGATCAAAAAGGAAATAAAGGTCTTAAATGACACACTGGACCAGTTGGACATCACAGATATATTCAGAACATTTTTTTTAAAGATTTTATTTATTTATTTGACAGAGAGAGATCACAAGTAGACAGAGAGGCAGGCAGAGAGAGAGAGAGAGAGGGAAGTAGGCTCCCTGCTGAGCAGAGAGCCCAATGCGGGACTCGATCCCAGGACCCTGAGATCATGACCTGAGCCAAAGGCAGCGGCTTAACCCACTGAGCCACCCAGGCGCCCTATTCAGAACATTTCATCCCAAAGCAACAGAATACACATTCTTCTCTAGTGTACATGGAACATTCTCCAGAATACATCACATCCTCGGTCCTAAATCAGGTCTCAACCGGTATCAAAAGATTGGGATCATTCCCTGCATATTTTCAGACCACAATGCTCTGAAGCTAGAACTCAATCACAAGAGGAAATTTGGAAAGAACCCAAATACATGGAGACTAAACAGCATCCTTCTAAAGAATGAATGGGTCAACCAAGAAATTAAAGAAGAATTGACAAATTCATGGAAACAAATGATAATGAAAACACAACGGTTCAAAATCTCTGGGACCCAACAAAGGCAGTCCTGAGAGGAAAATATATAGCGGTACAAGCCTTTCTCAAGAAACAAGAAAGGTCTCAGGTACACAACCTAACCCTACACCTAAAGGAGCTGGAGAAAGAACAAGAAAGAAACCCTAAACCCAGCAGGAGAAGAAAAATCATAAAGATCAGAGCAGAAATCAGTGAAATAGAAACCAAAAAAACAATAGAACACATCAACGAAACTAGGAGCTGGTTCTTTGAAAGAATTAATAAGATGGATAAACCCCTGGCCAGACATATCAAAAAGAAAAGAGAAAGGACCCAAATCAATAAAATCGTGAATGAAAGAGGAGAGATCACAACTAACACCAAAGAAATACAGACAATTATAAGAACATACTATGAGCAACTCTACGCCAGCAAATTTGACAATCTAGAAGAAATGGATGCATTCCTAGAGACATATAAACTACCACAACTGAACCTGGAAGAAATAGAAAGCCTGAACAGACCCATAACCAGTTAGGAGATTGAAACAGTCATCAAAAATCTCCAAACAAACAAAAGCCGTGGGCCAGATGACTTCCCGGGTGAATTCTACCAAACATTTAAAGAAGAACTAATTCCTATTCTCCTGAAACTGTTCCAAAAAATAGAAATGGAAGGAAAACTTCCAAACTCATTTTATGAGGCCAGCATCACCTTGAACCCAAAACCAGACAAGGATTCCATCATAAAAGAGAACTACAGACCAATATCCTTGATGAACACAGATGCAAAAATTCTCACCAAAATACTAGCCAATAGGATTCAACAGTACATTAAAAGGATTATTCACCACAACCAAGTGGGATTTATTCCAGGGCTGCAAGGTTGGTTCAACATCTGCAAATCAATCAATGTGATACAACACATTAATAAAAGAAAGAACAAGAACCATATGATACTCTCTATAGATGCTGAGAAAGCATTTGACAAAGTACAGCATCCCTTCCTGATCCAAACTCTTCAAAGTGTAGGGATAGATGGCACATACCTCAATATTATCAAAGCCATCTATGAAAAACCCACTACAAATATCATTCTCAATGGAGAAAAACTGAAAGCTTTTCCGCTAAGGTCAGGAGCAGGGCAGGGTTGCCCATTATCTCCACTGCTATTCAACATAGTAGTAGAAGTCCTAGCCTCAGCAATCAGACAACAAAAGGAAATTAATGGCATCCATATCGGTAAAGGTGAAGTCAAACTATCACTCTTTGCAGATGATATGATACTATATGTGGAAAACCCAAAAGACTCCACTCCAAAAGTGTTAGAACTTGTATAGGAATTCAGTAAAGTGTCAGGATATAAAATCAATGCACAGAAATCAGTTGCATTTCTCTACACCAACAACAAGACAGAAGAAAGAGAAATTAAGGAGTCAATCCCATTTACAATTGCACCCAAAGCTATAAGATACCTAGGAATAAACCTAACCAAAGAGACTAAGAATCTATATACAGAAAACTATAAAGTACTCATGAAAGAAATTGAGGAAGACACAAAGAAATGGAAAAATGTTCCATGCTCATGGATTGGAAGAATAAATATTGTGAAAATGTCTATGCTACCTAAAGCAATCTACACATTTAATGCAATTCCTATCAAAGTACCATCCATTTTTTACAAAGAAATGGAACAAATAATCCTAAAATTTATGTGGAACCAGAAAAGACCTCAAATAGCCAAAGGAATATTGAAAAAGAAAGCCAAAGTTGGTGGCATCACAATTCCGGACTTCAAGCTCTATTACAAAGCTGTCATCATCAAGACAGCATGGTACTGGCACAAAAACAGACACATAGATCAATGGAACAGAATAGAGAGCCCAGAAATAGACCCTCAACCTTATGGTCAACTAATCTTCGACAAAGCAGGAAAGAATGTCCAATGGAAAAAAGACAGCCTCTTCAATAAATGGTGTTGGGAAAATTGGACAGCCACATGCAGAAAAATGAAATTGGATCATTTCCTTACACCACACACAAAAATAGACTCAAAATGGATGAAGGATCTCAATGTGAGAAAGGAATCCATCAAAATCCTCGAGGAGAACACAGGCAGCAACCTCTTCGACCTCAGCCGCAGCAACATCTTCCTAGGAACATCACCAAAGGCAAGGGAAGCAAGGGCAAAAATGAACTATTGGGATTTTATCAAGATCAAAAGCTTTTGCACAGCAAAGGAAATAGTTAACAAAAACAAAAGACAACTGACAGAATGGGAGAAGATATTTGCAAACGACATATCAGATAAAGGGCTAGTATCCAAAATCTATAAAGAACTTAGCAAACTCAACACCCAAAGAACAAATAATCTAATCAAGAAATGGGCAGAGGATATGAACAGACATTTCTGCAAAGACGACATCCAGATGGCCAACAGACACATGAAAAAGTACTCCATATCACTAGGCATCAGGGAAATAAAAATCAAAACCACAATGAGCTATCACTTCACACCAGTCAGAATGGCTAAAATTAACAAGTCAGGAAATGACAGATGCTGGCGAGGATGTGGAGAAAGGAGAACCCTCCTTCACTGTTGGTGGGAAGGCAAGCTGATGCAACCACTCTGGAAAACAGCATGGAGGTTCCTCAAAATGTTGAAAATAGAACTACACTATGACCCAGCAATTGCACTGCTGGGTATTTACCCTAAAGATACAAACGTAGTGATCCGAAGGGGCACGTGCACCCGAATGTTTATAGCAGCAATGTCTACAATAGCCAAACTATGGAAAGAACCTAGATGTCCATCAACAGACGAATGGATAAAGAAGATGTGGTATATATACACAATGGAATACTATGCAGCCATCAAAAGAAATGAAATCTTGCCATTTGCGACGACGTGGATGGAAGTAGAGGGTATCATGCTTAGCGAAATAAGTCAATCGGAGAAAGACAACTATCATATGATCTCCCTGATATGAGGGAGAGGATATGCAACATGGGGGGTTAAGAGGGTAGGAGAAGAGTAACAAGATGAGATTGGGAGGGAGACAAACCATAAGTGACTCTTAATCTCACAAAACAAACTGAGGGTTGATGGGGGGAGGAGGGTTGGGAGAGGGAGTGTGGGGTTATGGACATTGGGGAGGGTATGTGCTATGGTGAGTGCTGTGAAGAGTGTAAATCTGGCGATTCACAGACCTGTACCCCTGGGGATAAAAATATATGTTTATAAAAAATAAAATAAAATAAATTGCTACAGTGTTTCATAATAGGCTCTTCAGCTTTGATTTGTTTTTATTACCCAAATTTCCTGTTCGGACTTATAGTTGACAAAGTCACATAATTAAATCTGAAGAAGTAGCAAAATAGCAAATCCTTGAGGATGGTAATTCAGTGGGGAGACTGCTATGTTTATACTCACCTACTCTAATCTGGTCCCCCTAAAATTGAGTGCTGGATATATAAAATAGGGAAAACTTTGTGGTCCAGTCCATTGATAGATGATCCTCAGCTTGGAATATCCCTTGAAAGTTCTTAATATATAGAGTTAGCCAATACTTTTCTGTGGAATGAAAACCTTATCAGTGCCTCTCGCTTGCTTTTCTTTCTTTTTTCTTTTCTTTTTTTTTTTTTACCCTGTGATTCCATTGTTTAGTTATAAATAAAACAGAATGAACATATTTTCATCATCCTAGGTACTGATATAAGAGCTCCTTGTAGGGATGGACTTGTTCACTTAGGAGAAGCTTTAATGAGTGTGTAGACCTGCCAGGTAGAAGGAATTTTACACTGAAACCCTAGTTAAATGGGAAGAGGATTCTACTTAACACTCTTCACACACGCTGGAGAAATAACATTAAAATTCCTGCTTTGTGATAATATGAGAAATGTGGATCAAAAA
Source organism: Lutra lutra (assembly GCF_902655055.1). Taxonomy (NCBI): domain Eukaryota; kingdom Metazoa; phylum Chordata; class Mammalia; order Carnivora; family Mustelidae; genus Lutra; species Lutra lutra. The sequence continues at coordinate 29,127,593 of NC_062291.1, read as the reverse complement.
TTTATCAAATGAACTCAGTGTTGACTCTAGTGAGTGTCCCATTACATAGTGAGATAAGTACTCAAAGAAAAGGGACATTGTTTTATGAGAGTATATCATCAAGGAAACTGACCTAGATTTAGTAAAGCTTCTCTGAGGAAGTGATGTTTTGATGTGAGCTCTATTAGATGAATTAGAGTTACCTAGAAAAATGTAAGCAAGGAAGAAGAGTAGAAAGTTAGGGGACTAATGTTACTGATGCTAGAGAGATAAACAAGTGTCAAGTATTTCAAGGCTTTAGATTTGTGACTTGGAAATATCAGTTTGCAGAGAGCAGCTAGGAGTAGGGTTAAAGCTACTTCGAATACCCATTGGGAGATAATGGTAACATGGAGTAGGGTTGTAGCAGTGGACACAGTATCCCAAAAAAGTACTAGGTAAAGAACATTAAGGAAATTTCTTTTCCAGGGATCTCCCAGAGGGAGAGAGAAAGAATGAGAACAAAACAATAAGAAAGGGAGACAGAGCAAGTTATCCTTGACTATTTCAATTTAATTTAATCCTATACCCTGTATATATATGGTCTTTACACATTTTGGAAGCTTAGGGAAAATATTGCCTTTGTGACCTGGATTTTATATACTCATTAGCCTTTATTAAATATTTTTGCATGGATTTTCTCCCTTATAACCATTAAAATAAAATATTTTCTGAGTTTGTCCTGTCTAATGTTTTCTACCTTAGATAAATAAAATAAAAAGTACACAGCAAATATTTTTTGACAATTAAAAAAGGTAATCTCCTAATGTTACAAGAATTCTAGTTAAGGATTTTAGATAAAACCAAGTTGAATCTTGAGAAATTTCAAATATATGGAGGAAATATATAATTCCAAGCATTCAAAATTGCCAATATATGCTTTTTTTTTCTTTTTAACGTTAGCCAACCTCTTATTATAAAACATATTTTGGTGGTTAATGACTAACTTGTATTTTGCCATTATGTTTATATGGACTTGGATGTTGAATTAGAAGAAACTGTAATGTTATATTATTATTTTATAAAATTCGTTTCAGAAAGGGGGGTTAATAATTTGGCAAAATTATCAAATTCTTTTTTAATTTCTCCACTTGGACCAAATGATTTGGAAGATAGATATTTCTTCTACTTCAGATTTTAAACTATTAAATCCCTGAGTAGCAGATTATAAGGATCCAAAATCTCTGTTGCCTCTGCTTTTTCATCATTGGAAATTAAGGCAGTTTCCATTACCTAAAATTGTAATATACATTATTGGTTTCAGAATTTTTTTAAGGCAAATTTTCTCTTATTTCAGTTTTGTGTTACGAAAATATAGTGTTTCTGTAGATTCGGTTTATCTTAAATTCATATTTATTTAACCGAGGAACATTTTTATAATTAGAATATCAAGTGATTGTTGAGTCTATCAAAATCACAAGTTCTGTGTATATGTGTGTTTGTGTATTTAGTGTTTAAGTTCCCAAAGTACTCTGTATTTTTTTCCCAAACTATCTGTATTGAAACAAATATTCATAAGATGTCTAACTTGGTACTAGGTAAGTATTAGTTGTTTTATTTAGCTAATTAAATTTTGCTAATGATCTTTGTAATAAGCATTTTATAACCATTACAAATAAGGAAATTGAGGCTCAGAGAGTTAACAGTTTGTCTAAAATCACATAAAACTAATAAGTAATAGGCTGGTCTAAATGGTGAGATCTAATCTTAAATTCCATTTTCCTTTGTTTAACAAAACCTACTTATTGGTGATTTTGTTATAGTATACTAAAAAAGTCAGTTGACATTCTTTTCCTTGCTCATTTACTTATTTGATTTGATAAGTTATCCTACCTTAATAATTAGTATAGAGGAAAGGGAAATAAATTGTTGGATTTTCATGTGGAAATGATTGCCTTTTATAGATCTTCTGAGAAGTATTATTTTTCTTGTTTATTATATTTTCTATGACCTAAATAGTAGTAAATTGCATTTTTCTCCTTTTTCTCTAGCAGTATGGATTAAGACTTAGGAAAGCTCATACTATAATACATAATGGAAATATGTATCTTTCTTTCAAAAAACGCCATATACCCCAGAAATCAGCTTGCCCCCCTCCCTTTATAAAGATTACTTAGGGAGATGATTCAACCTGAATCTAAGCACAAATAAAGAAAGCAAAAGCCATCTCTTTGGAATTAGAACTATTAGAAAAGAAGAAACTTTACCAGTAGAAAATGAAAACCGAAAAGATAATCATGATTTAAAAAACTAAAGGATGAAGAATTGAGAGGATAGACACAAGAAATCCAAAGGTCATGGGTGGGTGGGTGATGAGAATGCTTCTGCTGCCTTATCTAAATGGATAGAAAACTCTAACACTAGCCTCCCTGAATAGTTAGCACCACCCTTAGATATATATAGAAAACCAAAAGGAGATGGACAAACTGCAACAATCCTACTTAGATTCAGGACTCTGAGACTATTACTTACAGCATTATTTAAATTAGGTTGATTTCCTGTATGCTTTAAATAAATACATGCTTAGTCTTTAGTATATGTTAAAAACAACAACAACAACAACAACAACAACAACAAAAAAAAACTTACTGAGTTTTTTACATGTGTATCCAAAGATGAGCTGAAGCCTCCTGAGAAGTTTTAGTGTGAATAATCCTGTCATACCCGGATCATCCTTTCATGGAATAAGGAAATTACAACACTTGTGAGACCAAAGTTGAGGGCAGTCTAATAAATTGTCTACAAACCTATAGGAGTCCAGGACAAGTTATGTATCCTCGCCACACCCCTTCCCCAGCCCTAAAATGCCATTTGCATTCAACATAAAGATGTGACTATGGAGATTCATGATGACAAATATTGCATGGCTTACTTAAAATGCAAGGGGAATTTCTCATAAATGAAATATAATAAATGAAATAAATGAAATGAAGATAGAAATAAAAAAAAAAGTTATCAAAACTAAGGAAATAGGGGGAACCAGCACAGAAAGTGGGAAACAAATGGTAGTAGAACACCATTTAAGCAACTGAGAAAAGGTTGCACAGAATTGGGGCATTGAATTTGATGTTATTACTGTGATTGTTACAATTCTAAAATTATTATGATCTTACCAATTTAAGTGAATGTCATATAAATTCTCCTCACATACTAGCGTAGATGTATTTGAGATATCATATATCAGTTATTTTAATTTTCTCTACATGCTGTGACACTGAGGTAATCAGACCTATAGGTTCTTACACATAACTCATCTTTTTAATCCACAAAGTGCTTTTGTTATATTAACTAAGATTTTTGAGATTATTTGTATCAATGTCAATGATGAAATATTTCTAAGGAAAAATTAAATTACTTAGATTTATTTTCACTTTTTAAGTAATTGTTTTCAAAAATCTTTCAAGAGAATATGCATCAAATGATAGCATTAAACCTGTATGTTCAAATCTGATGGAACCTTAGAGAAATCCCTGCACACAAGTGCTGTCCCCCACACTTACCCTAGTGCACACATACCAATAAATTCTGTGGAAATGAGTTCTAGGAGAGTTAGTGAGACTTCTGTGGACAAAAAATCAGTTTGCAGCCAAAGCAAAACTCTAACTTAAGACTCTTGGCTCCCAGTCTAGTCTTCCTTCTATAACTTTGCATAAATTATTCCATCTCTTTGTGCCTCTTGTCTTGCCAGTAAAAAAGGGAATACTGGTAGGACCTTCCTCACTGGGATTAAAGATGTTAATGCAAATTGAGTACTTAGATTCCTGCCTGGAATATTTCAGGCTGTCAATATTAATCCTATGGTTAGCACACTATTTTGCTATTTGCAACCAAATTTTAGAAATAAAATAGAAATTCTTTCAAAAAAATTGTCACATGAAAAGGGAAGGGAGGGAAAGGAGTCACTTGCCTGTACAAGGATTAAATGTAGAAATTTTTAAAAAGCTTCTTTATCTGGTACTACAATTTTCCCCAAGGAAGCAAAGTCGATGCTTTGTTATCAAGACAGATTTCAGATGAAATATTGCAGTGGAATCTGTGTTAGTTTTATCATTTCAGACTACAGGTAGCTTTTCATGAAAAATTCACAGTTTGGCTATATGACCAGGCTATGGGGCCTGAAACTCATAATTTTGAGGGCCTTCTTTAAGAAAAATGTATTTTTAGAATGCAAAGATAAATGACAACTAGTCATTAATTTTAAAATGCTGATAAATATCAAAATATCCCAAAATCCAAAAAAGTGATATACTATTTATAATATCATTTTTTTAAATATTTTATTTTTTTGAGCGGAAGAGAGAACACAAGTAGTCAGAGTGGCAAGCAAAGGGAGAGGGAGAAGCAGGGTCCACAATGAACAGAGAGCCCAATGTGGGGCTCAATCCCAGGACCCTGGAATCATGATCTGAATGGAAGGCAGACACTTAACCGAGCCACCCAGGTGGCCCAACATTTGTATCATTATACAACAGACCTACATCTATGAAACTTTACTTTCTTTTCTTCCCTCCCTTTCCTTTTTTGTCCTTTCCCTCTCTCTCCTTTGTTCCTTTCTTTTTTCTTTCTGTTATATGCCATTCATCACCTCTTAAATGACAGCAATTAATTTTGTAATGTTGCTTTCTGCAGAGAAACTAGGAAGGTGATTTGAACTTTGTTTTTGCAGAGGAAAAAAGGGGCATGCAATTAGGGGAAACAAAGGTTCTGTCATAATATGTCAACACAAGTATGAACATAGAAAAGGACATATACAGAGGTGACTCTGATCCCAAAATACTTGTGGCAAATTTTACTAGAACAAGAAACCATGTGAACACATGTATAGGGCCTCTCTAGTGTCTTAGATAGGCATGTACAAGGGAGAGGCCTTGAAATACAAGCTTCTGAGAACTGAAGGGAGACAAAGAACCTTGAGAAAGCCTATAAATCCTAAATATTATAAATCTGGTTTAGATGGATAAGAATTTCCCAAGACAAATGAGAGAAAGATGTAATAAAAATACTCTATCTGAGTTTATATTAAAAATGTCAGGGGCTTAGCCTAAGCCATACTGAGGCCTTGGCTACATATACCACTAGAAAGTAGAGGAGCCTGAAGAAAGTAGAATGGGACCTTGTGAAACTAAACCGGTTTTTCACAGAAATGCCAGATAATCTGATGTACAAAGTCTAATGCAAGCCAGATTGAACAGGTATCTATGAGGATGGAGAGATAAAGATCATTCAGAAAGAGAATCAGCATCAAATACACCCTTTAACAGTGAACATGGGCAGTAAATGTAGTTGGGATACCAAATACCAGATATAGAGGAAAGGGCTGAGAACTCTCAACATGTCTGGGGAGGGGGGGGTTCATTTTCTACTCCTGTAGCTCACTTAACTCATTTTTTTTTAACTTGCCTGACAAAACCCAACTCAAAAAGTCCTTTTTTCCCTAGGTACCCAAATTGGAAAGGAAGAAGTAAAATTATCATTTTTCACAGATGACAAGATCTTATATTTAGAAAACCCTAAGGGTCTCTCTTTCTCTCTCTCTCTCTCTCTCTCTGTTTCTCTCTTACACACACACACACACACACACACACACACACACACACACACACACACACACACACTATTAAGAGCTAATGAGCAAAGCTGACAAAATGCAGAGTACCAACTCAACACACAAAACCAGTGCATTTCTATATACTGACAGTAAATAATCTGAAATGGAAATTAAGAAAGCAGTTCTACTTGGAATTGCATCACAAAAAATAAAATGCTTGGAAATAATTTTAACCAAGTAAGGGGCTGATTTATATACTGACAACTATAAAAAAAAATGCTGGAAGAAATTAAAGAAGACTTTACTAAATGGAAGGAAATTTTGTTTATGGATTATAAGACTTAACTAACAGTAAGATAAAACTATTATTACCTAAAGCAATTTGCAGATTCAATGCAATCCTTCTCAAAATCCCAACAATGATTTTGCAGATATAGGTCAAACACATCTTAAATTCATATGGAATCTAAGGCTACCTCAGCTAGCTTAAACAATCTTGAAAAAGAACAACAAAGTGGGAGGATTCACATTTCCTAGTTTCAAAAATTATAAACTCTAATAATCAAATCAGTATGGAACTGGCATAAAACCAGACTTACAGAATTATAGGCCAATGGAATAGACTAGATGGCTCAGACATAAACCTGTGCATATCAGGCTTACTTTATTTTATTATGCTTCACTTTATAGCAGTTCACAGATATTGTGTTCTTATTTTTATGTTTTTATTTAATTTATTTTTATTTTTATTTTTTTTACAAATTGGAGGTTTAGGGGAACGCTGAATCAAACAAATCTATTGCCACTATTTTTCTAGTGGCATTTGCTCACTTGGTGACTGTGTCATCTTTTGGTAATTCTCACAATTTCTCAAACTTTTTTTAATATTATATTTGTTGTGGTGATCTGTGATCAAGGATATTTGACGTTACTAGTTGTAGTTGTTTTGGGGTACCACAATGCCCTATATGTCATCTTATATAGATGACAAAGTTAATTGATAAATGTGTCTGTTCTGACTGCTACACAGACTGGCCTTTCCTCTGACTCTCTCCCTCTTCTCAGCCATTCCTATCCCCTGATATGCAACAATATCTAAATTAGGCCAATTGATTGATAGCCATACCATGGCCACTAAGTTCAAGTGAAAAGGAGAGTTGCACATTTTTCACTTTATATAAAAAATGTTTAAGCTTATGGAGAAATACATGTCAAAAGTCAAGATAAGCCAAAAATTGGCCTCTTGTGCCAAGTAGTTAGCCAAGTTGTGGATGCAAAGGAAAAGTTCTTGAAGGAAATTAGAAGTCCCATTCCGATGAACACATAAATGACAGAAAGTAAAACAGCCTTATTGCTGATAAGGAGAAAGTTTGAGTAGTCTGGATAGATCAAAATGATTACAATGTTTGTTTAAGCCAAAACTTAATCCAGAGCAAGGCCCGAAGTCTTGTCAATTTTATGAAGGCTGAGAGAAGTGAGGAAGCTACAGGAAAAGTTTTGAAGCTAGCAGAGGTGGTTCATGAGGCTTAAGGAAAGAAGCTGTCTCTATACCATAGAAGTCCAAGGGGAAGCAGCAGATGGTAATGTAGAAGCTGTAGCAAATTATCCTGAAGATTGAGCTTAGACTATTCATTAAGGTGGCTATACTCAACAACAAATTTTCAATGTAGACAAAACAACCCTATATTGGAAGTAGATGTCATCTAGGACTTTCATAGTTAGAGAGGAGACGTCAATGCCAGACTTCAAAGTTTCAAAGACAGGCTGACTCTCTTGTTAGGGGCTAATGCAGCTGGTGACTAAGTTGAAGCTCATGCTTATTTACCATCCCCCAAATCCTCAGACCCTTAAGAATTATGCTAACATGTTCTGTAAATGGAGCAACAAAGCCTGGATGACAGTATATCTGCTTACAACATGATTTACTGAATATTTAAAATCCATTGTTGAGAACTACTCAGGACAAAAGATTCCTTTCAAAATATTACTGCCCACTGGCAAAGCACCTGGTCATGCAGAGCTGTGGTGAAGATATACAGTGATAATAACATTGTTTTCATCTCTGCTAACACAACCATTCGGTAGCCCATGGATCAAGGAATAATCTCAACATTGAAGTCTTACTAAGAAATATGTTTCATAAGGCTCTAGCTGCCATAAATAATGATTTCTCTGATGGATCTGGGCAAAGTAAATTGAAAACCTTCTGAAAAGAATTTACCATTTGAGGGACGCCTGGGTGGCTCAGTTGGTTAAGCAGCTGCCTTCGGCTCAGGTCATGATCCCAACGTCCTGGGATCGAGTCCCACATCGGGCTCCTTGCTTGGCAGGGAGCCTGCTTCTCCCTCTGCCTCTGCCTGCCATTCTGTCTGCCTGTGCTCGCTCTCTCTCCCTCTCTCTCTGACAAATTAAAAAAAAAAAAAATCTTAAAAAAAAAAAAAAGAATTTACCATTTGAGATACCATTAAGAATATTTGTGATTCATAGGAAGAGGTCAAATACCAACATTAACAGAGTTTGAAAGAAGTTGATTCCAGCCCTCATGAATGAATTTTAGGGGTTCAAGACCTCAGAGAAGGCAGTTAGTACAGATGTGATAGAAATAACAAGAGAACTAGAATTAGAAGTGGAGCATGAAGATAGCACTTGTTGCTTATTTTTTTCTTTCTTTAACTTTAAAAAAATTAATTCTAGTATAGTTAATATACAGTTATATTAGTTAGAGGTATAAAGTATATTGATTCAGCAATTCTATACATTACTCAGCGCTCATCATGATAAGTGTACTCTTATTCCTCTTTACCTATTTACCCATCCTTCTACCCACCCCCTCTGGTAATCCTCAGTTTGTTCTCTATAATTAGGAGTCTTTTTTGGTTTGTCTCTATTTTGTTTGTTCATTTGTTTTATTTCTTAAATTCTCACATAGGAGTGAAATCATATGGTATTTGTTTTTCTCTAACTTATTTCACTTAGCATTATACCCTCTAAATCCATCCATGTTGTTGTAAATGGTCAGCTTTCATTCTTTTTTATGGCTTTTTTGTGGCTCATTAATATTCCATTGTGTGTATATATATTATACCTTCTTTATCCATTCATCTCTTGATAGAAACTTGGGTTGTTTCCATAATTTAACTATTGTAATGCTACAATAAACATGGCGGGGGGCATATATCTTTTCGAATTAGTGTTTTCATATTCTTTGGGTAAATACTCAGTAGTGGAATTACTAGGTCATATGATAATTCTGTTTTAATCTTTTGTGGAACCTCCATATTGTTTTCCACAGAGGTTGGACCAGTTCCCATACCCACCAACTATGCACAAGAGTTCCTTTTTCAAATAAGTTACTTCTTATGGATGACCAAAGAAAGTAGTTTCTTGAGATGGAGTCTACTCTTGGTGAAGATTCTGTGAATATTGTTGAAATGAAAACAAAAGACTTAGAATATTACATAAATTTAGTTGGTAAAGCAGTGACAGGGTTTGAGAGGATTGACCCCAATTTTAAAAAATATCCTACAGTGGGTAGGTCTATCAAACAGCATCACATTCTACAGATAAATTTTTCATGAAAGGAAGAGTCCATTTATGGACTCTTGTTGTCTTATTTTAAGAGATTGATATAGTTACCTCAACCTTCAGCACCTACCACCCTGATCTTTCAATCAGCCAAAAACATCAAGCAAGACCTTCTATCAGCAAAAACATTATGACTCACTGAAAGCTTAGATAATGGTGAGAATTTTTAAACAATATTTTGTTTTATCTTATTTTTTGAAAGAGAGAGAGCGTGAATGGGGGAAAGGGCAGAGGGAGAAGCAGGGAGCACTGATGCAGGGATGCCATTGAACAGGGAACTTGATGCAGGACTAGATCCCAGGACCGTAGGATCATGACCTGAGCTGAAGGCAGACATTTAAGGACTGAGCCACCCAGGCACCTCTTTAGCAATATTTTATAATTAAGGCATGTACATGGGTTTTGTTTTGTTTTTTTAGAGATAATGCTACTGAACACTTACACTATAGTATAAGTAGTTCTATTCTTTGCACTGGAAAAAAAATATTATACTTGTTTTATTGTGGTTTTCTGGAACAGAATCTGTAATATCTCCGATGTATGCTTATATGGTTAAATGGTTTTTGACAAGGATGCTAAGACCTTTCAATGGATAAAAAGCAGTCTTGAACAAATAGTACTGGGAAAACTGAATATCCACATGTGAAAGAATGAAGTTGGGCGATACCTGGGTGACTCATTCGGTTATGTGTCTGCCTTCAGTTCAGGTCATGACCCCGGGACGCTGGGATAGAGACCCACACTGGGCTTCTTGCAGGGAGCCTGCTTCTGTGCATGCATGCTCTCTCTTTCTCAATCTCTCTCTCTCTGACAATAAAGTAATAAAATCTTAAAAAAATGAAGTTGGACCTTATATTGCACCATGTACAAAAGTGAGTTAAAAATGGATCTAAGGCCTTAATATAACAGCCGAAACTGCAGAATTCAAGAAAACATAGGACAGAAACTTCATGATATTAAGTTTGGTAATGATTCCTTGCATATCAGACCAAGAACACAGGAAAGTAAAGAAAAAATAGATCAATTAAGCTTTATTAAATGAAAAACTTTTGTGCAGCAGAGGACACTACCAAGGGAACAAAGAGGCAAACCATAGAATGGGAGAAAATATTTGTAAATCATATATCTGAAAAGAGTTTAATATAAAAAAAAATTTAAAAATCCCTAAAACTCAACAACAACAAAAGAATTCAATTTAAAAAGAAGCAAATGTTCTGAATAGGTACTTTTTCCAAAGAAGATATACAAATGTCCAATAAGCCTAAGGAAAGGTGTTTAACATCATTAGTCATTGGGAAAATAAAATCAAAACCACAATGAGATACCACTTCGCACCCATTATGAAAGATATATTTTTTTAAAAAGACAGAAAATAAGTATTGGCAAAGATGAGGAGAAAATGGAACTTTTGTGCTTTGTGAGAAAGTAAGACCTACAGCCATTGTGGAAAATAGTATAGTAATTCTCATAAAAATTGAATATAAAATTATCATGTGATTCAGCAACTTTATTACTGGGTATATACTTAAAATACTTGAAAGGCAAGACTCGACCACATATTTATGAATCAGTGTACATAGTAGCATTATTCACAATAACCAAAAGTGGAAAAAAAAACAATTTTCATCAATAGAAAATAAGCAAAATATGGTATGTACATATGGTGGAATACTATCCAGCCTTAAAAAGAAATGAAGTTTTGACACATTCCTCAACATGGATGAACCTTGAGGATATTATATGAGGAAAAGCTAGACACAAGAGGTCAAATATCATGATTCCTCTTTAATGAGGTACCTAGAATAATAGAATAGTCAAATTTGTAGAGAAGAGAAAGTAGACTAGGGTGTTTTAGGGACAGTTTATAAATATAGTAATAACTATGACTGACATGCTTAGTGTACCAAGAAGCAAAGATGAATACAACACAGTCCTACCTATGAAAGAGGCTCATATGAAGTAGACATGTGTAGAAACATTCATGCAATACCATAAGTATTTCATTATATGAACAAACGGCTTTTAAAACACAGAATACAATTTAGTTATCTTGTTATAGGGAATAGGACAGGTTTCACAGTACATAGTAACATTTCAGCAGGTTTTTAGAGATAGGAAATATTTCCTCAGATGGACCAGAGCAGAAAAATAAATGGAACAAGGATGTTAAGGAAGTTTCAGTTGTAAAGGCAAAACCATAGTGGTGTAAAGATATATTGTATCACCAGGAAATGGAGCTTAAGACAGTATGGCTGGAATATAGGCTAAAATGGGGGTTGGGGGGTAATTTTTTCAACACACTGAACTGTAGGTAAGAGCCTGCTTGTGGAGGTTTTTAGACTATGATTTGGAATGAAATGGAATTCAGATTTTATTTTTAGTCCACTAAGATTCTACCAAAGGTTATCAGCAAGAGAGGGTCACTTCCTCATTTGAGAAAGAAATGTGCTTGTAGCAAGGAGAATGGCCTGGAGTAAAACTGGAATTAGCTAACTCTTTAGGAGGTCACTAAAATAGTCCTGTTAAGATGTAATAAGCTCCTGTAGTTAAAGAGACTCTTTCAGACATGAGCTGACTAGGGGATTCACAGGTTCAGGGGTGGTTCTGACAGATACACATCTCAACCATAACCTGAAGGAGAATGCTTCAGAAAGCAACATAATGTATTTAATTCACTTTTAGTTATGCATGAAGAGGATTTAAGAACTGTCTTTTTGCAGTGCCTGGGTGGCTCAGTGGGTTAAGTAAGCCTCTGCCTTTGGCTCAGGTCATGATCTCGGGGTCCTGGGATTGAGCCCCACATTGGGCTCCTTCCTCAGCGGGGAGCTTGCTCCTCCCTCTCTCTGCCTGCCTCTCTGCCTACTTGTGATCTCTCTCTCTCTCTCTGTCAAATAAATAAATAAATCTTAAAAACAAAAACAAACTGTCTTTTTACCATCCCCCCCCCCCCAGAAATATAGCTAAAATGCTAGGAGTGTGACATTCAAATGAAGATTTCTTCTGCCTTACATAAGGTTAGCACATCTTCTGAATTTTATCTGCTTTTAGATTTAAGCTAAATATTGGGAGAGTCAAGTAGGATACAGTTTTCTCATAGTGTGCACTGTTGAATCAGATAAATTGGATCAGAAGCAAAACTGAAAATGTCCTTAGAAAATATAGCCTGTCTCATATTCATGACTCCATATTTCCACCGAGGGTTCCACACCAGTATGCCTCTCTGTGAAGACATAATTTCAGCACAACCACATGTGTACACAGTTGTCCAATTGCAGGGACAATGAAACACCAGAGACCAGAGCCTTTGCAGTTTACACAAACGTACATTGTAAGTTAATAGGTTAATAAAATTCTAAAACTAAAGTCAAAGAATATTGCACAGTGGTTATTTCTAAAAGCAGTGTGTGTTTCCTTAAAATTCAATGTGTTCCTCTTTCATAAAAAAATAAATAAAAGGAGAGAATATCAGCATAATATTTTTAAGCAACCATTTCCTCCCCTCCTCTACTTCTAATAATTCGTTGGAAGTCATTTAAGTAAGGTGCAGCTGTTAGGTTACTGAGCAGAAAATGTTTCTTTTTTATTCTTATTGCCATCATATTTTGGTGAAATCTGAATCCTGTATCCAATATTCTGCTACACCATCGACTCCTGTTTTCCAAATCCAAAAGCTGTTTTAGTCTCATTATTCTTGACTCTCCTACAGCATTTATCCTTTCAACAAGGTGTTCTTCCTCATCTCTTCAATACCTTTGTTTTCTGCCTCCTTCTTGATGATTCCTTTTCTCATCTTTATCACTTGCAGTTTGCATTTTCCTTCTATATGTTGGAACTTCCCAAAGGTATATTCTCTTCTTCTTACTATTGCCTTGATTTTCTTCCAACTCTTATTACTGTCTCCTCTCTGCTGAACATTCCCTAGGAAGTAATGTTAGGCGCTGCCTTGCCATTGTGCATGTTATTGCCCCTTCCTAAAGGGATATCACCTTATACTAATTTCCTACTTATTTTTCAGATTCGAGGCCTTTGGAAACCTTTCCCATGTGTTATAGGGCATCTTGTGATACTTTTACAATAGCCTCCATGTTAAAGCTTTTATATATATATGGCATTGGTTCTCAGAATCAGAGTGCCAGGCCAGTAACTTCACTGTTACCAGTGAACTTGTTGGAAATGCCAATTATGAGGTCCCAAAGCACATCAGCTGAATTAGAAACTCTAGGGTGTGGCTCAGGAATTTGTGTTTTAACAAGCCCTCAAAATGATTCTGATACAGGCTAGTCTGAGAATCACTGGAGTATTACAATTGTCTGGCTTTTGGCTGAGTTCCCTACTTGATTATGGGCTGTTTTAGAAACTATGATGGACTTTCAGGGTGCCTGGGTGGTTCAGTCGGCTCAGTGCCAACTTTTGGTTTCAGCTCAGGTCGTGATCTCAGGATCTTGGGGTGGAGCCTTACATGGGGCTCTGTGCTCAGCAGGGAGTCTGCTTGAGATTCTCACTCTCTGCCCATCCCCCTGCTCCTGCTGGTGAACTCCCTCTCTCTCTCTTTCAAATACAAAAATAAAATCTTGGGGCATCTGGGTGGCTCAGTGGGTTAAGACTCTGCTTTTGGATCAGGTCATGATCCTAGGGTCCTGGGATTGAGACCCACATTGGGCTCTCCGCTCAGTGGAGGGCCTGCTTCCCCCTCACCCTCTGCCTGCTTCTTTGCCTACTTGTGATTTCTCTCTCTGTCAAATAAATAAATAAAATAAATAAATCTTAAAAAAATAAATAATATCTTGAAGAAGAAGAGGAGGAGGAGGAGGGGGAGGGGAGGGGAAGGGGAGAGGAGGAGGGGGAGGAGGAGGAGAAGGGGGAGGAGGAGGAAGAAGAAGAAGAAACAACAACAACAAACATGGTGGAATCTTTTTAAAAGTGATGTCAGTTGCCAGTGTAGAATCTGCTACATTATTGCTACATAAAACTAATTTCTTTCACTTCATGGACAAATACATGGGTAAATAAATGACAACTTTTTTATGAGGTCCAATTCTTTATCTCAGGTAACTGTGGCTTGTGGGAGAGCCTAATCACTTCAAAGCCAACCTAATAGGAAAGTTGATACCTAACACCCCTCCTCAACACTGTCCTCCCAAACAATTGAACATGTTTGTTTCTCTGATCCTGACTGACTTTTTTTTAACTCTCTGAACTCTCCTTTTCCAACAATGCTAAGATCATTTTCCCCATTACTGATGGAAATACCTTAGTAATCATCTTTCCTTGAAGAATAGCTTCATTTATTCTGAGTATACAACTAAAAGGTTTACCACAAAAAATCTGAAGAATTCAGCTACACACACTAATAAATAAAAAGCACTGGAAATTCCACCCCTCTGAGAGAACCAATGTTAATTGGTGCATGTATTCATTTAACTTTTATCCCTAGCATATTTGCATTTCAGTGTTTGCTGTGGAGCATAATATTTTGTAATCTACTGTTATTGCACTATGTTGTATGTATTTTCATGTCCTTAGAAGGTAATTTTCCACAGATTTCTTAATGGCTGCATGATATTTTGGCAGTAATTGACCTATCCTCATCCTTCCTTAATTAATTGGAAGTTCTATCAAAACCTTTTAATTACCTCCACCCTTGCTGTCCAGGCTCCATCTTACTCCCAGAAGCTCTTGCAGTAGCCTCCATTGCCAGATGAATTCTTCTAAAATTTAGTTCTGAGCAAATTGCTTGAAAGTCATAATGACTCCCCAGTGCCTTCCAAATAAGGGCACTGTCCTGAGCAGGACCACCAAGTACTCCTGTTGATTTCTTTTGTACACCCAGTCTCTAGATAAGACTGCTCACCATTCTCACAGCATTTCCTCTGTTTACTCTCCTTTTGAATTTTGCCTCTTCTCTGTCCCATCATTCTTTTTCAATAGCGATTTAACCTAAATGGCCAATTTAGTGGGAGGCCGTACTGCAATCACCAACTTCCTACCCTCACCACCGCTTCATTCCTTATCCCCCTTCTTATATATTTTTCTCCTTGGTTCTTAAAACTATCTAACAGATCATATATTTTGCTTATTTAACTTGTTAATTGCCTCTGTGCTGTAACTGTAATAAAGGTTCCATGAAAGCAATGATTTTTGCTTCTGTCTTGTTTATTGCTATATCCTTAGAATCTAGAACAATGCTTAATACATGAGAAGCAATCAGAATATATTTGAGGTACTGAACAAATGAATGAAATAATTAATTAGCTAGTTAATTAATAATGAATATTCACTTGTAAAATTCTACAAGACCTCAGGGAAGCCAAAGCTCTTATTCCAGTGCTTTGTGTATATTCACATTGTACAATGTGAATTCAAATGACTAGTTAACATGTTACTCTTCCTTGAAATCTTTCTTTAAAGCTTCTATCTAAAGACAATTGACCATTATTTGTGGTTATGACATGTATTGCATACTGAACTGAGTTATATGTTGCCCTTCCCATTGAGTAATAAAGAAGTTCCTTACAGGCAGAGACCAATTATCTTTGTAGCTCTTGCAGTTCTTAGTGCATTGATACTCAATAAATAGCTCTAAAAATAATTAAATTATTGCCACAAATAAAATTAAATTCTTACCAAAAGTGAAGAGGGAGTTACAAGGGGATTTTTGCCATTTTCCCTGTTGTTAAAGATATATGTATTTTCTATTTTAAAGAATAGCTGTTATCTCCACAATTATAACTATTTCCAAAGAAATCACTATGTGAACATTCTACATCTTTGCAGATCATTAATGCTGCACTTGCGCTGGCGGCAAGACCCAAAAGTCAAGTGGTCAAAAAAACCATGGAAATGTATAAGCACACGTGGGAGAATCATATCCATGTCCTCACCGAAGCTGTAGATGACATTACAAGCATTGATGACTTCCTTGCTGTATCTGGTATGTTTTTGATCTTTTAATCTATATATTTAATCTTGTCAATTCTCTGAAATAGGATAATTCTGAATATAATTAATTTTATGCAGTATAATGAGATTCTTGTTAATGATCATCTTTCTTAAAGCAAAGTATTGCTATTTGTCATCTACTCTAGGATAATAAGCCTCAAGCTTGCAGTCTTCACAACTCAACAATTTACATTGTGTCTCTAAAAGAAACTCCTATTCATAGACAAAGCATAATTGAAAATAGTAGCTGGAAATCTTAGACATTTTCTAGATTTTTGAATAAATAATCATTTTCCCCTTTAATATTCATATATCTTTTGATTTCTCTGTACTTCTTTTCCAACAGAATTTTTCTCCACTAGAAAATTTAGATAGATAGATAGACACACAGGAAAACTCTTCATTGATTTGAGATAGAATATGTACTTCAGCTTCCAGTATATGTATTTGAATTTTGGTGATCTAAATAATCAAATAAGTCTAAACATCTGACTACATCAGTTACAGATGGGCTTGAAATTTCATGTCAAACCTACATGATTCTTTTATCACAGAATAGAATAGCATCCCATAGGATTATGAAATTACTCTCAGAAGCATAACTCTGGTTTTGATTATATTGTTATAACAGCAAAGAACTAAATACTTCTAAATCTTTTTTTTTTTTAATTTTCTTAAAAATTAAGCTTCATATTATAATAAATTACATTTTGGGGAAACTGGTTGTCTCAGTCGGAGGATCATGCAACTTGATCTCAGGGTTTTGAGTTTGAGTTCCATGCTGGGTATAGAGATTACTTAAATGAAAACTTTAGGGTGTCTGGATGGCTCTTCAGTTAAATGCCTGCTTTCAGCTCAGGTCATGATTCTAGGGTCTTATGATTGAGTCCCTCATTGGGCTCCCTGCTCAGAAGGGAGCTTGCTTCTCCCTTTGTCTCTGCCCCTCTCCCTGCTCATCCATGTTTTCTCTATCTCCATCTCTTTCCAATAAACAAAATTAAAAATAAAATATTTTTTTAAATTATTTTTTATTAACATATAATGTATTATTTGCCCCAGGGGTACAGGTCTGTGAATCATCAGGCTTACACACTCACAGCACTCACCATATCACATACCCTTCCCAATGTCCATAACCCAACCATCCTCTCCATACCCGCTCTCCCCAGCAACCCTCAGTTTGTTTTGTGAAATTAAGAGTCTCTTGTGGTTTGTCTCTCTCCCAATCCCATCTTGTTTCATTTATTTCTTCCCTCACCCCAACAACACCCCACTCTGCCTCTCAAATTCCTCATATCAGGGAGATCATATTTATAATTATCTTTCTTTGATTGATGTATTTCACTCAGCATAATACCCTCTAGTTCCAACCATGTCTTTGCAAATGGCAAGATTTTATTTCTTTTGATGGCTGCATAGTATTCCATATATATATATATATATGAGAGAGAGAGAGAGAGTATTCCATATATATACACACATACATCCTCTTTATCTATTCATCTGTTCATGGACATCTAGGTTCTTTCCATAGTTTGGCTATTGCAGACATTGCTGCTGTAAACATTCAGGTGCACATGCCCTTTCAGATCACTACATTTGTATCTTTAGGGTAAATACCCAGTAGTGCGATTGCTGGGTCCTAGGGTAGCTCTATTTTCAACTTTTTGAGGAACCTCCATACTGTTTTCCAGAGTGGAACCAGCTTGCATTCAACCAACAATGTAGGAGGGTTCCCCTTTTTCCACATCCTCTACAACATCTGTCATTTCCTGACTGGTTAATTTAAGTCATTCTGACTGGCATAAGGTGGTATCTCATTGTGGTTTTGATTTCTATTTCCCTGATGTCAAATGATGTTGAGCACTTTTCATGTGTCTGTTGCCCATCTGGATGTCTTCTTTGCAGAAATGTCTGTTCATGTCTTCTGCCCATTTCTTGATTAGATTATTTGTTCTTTGGGTGTTGAGTTTGCTAAGTTCTTTATAGATTTTGGATACTAGCCCTTTATCTGATATGTCATTTGCGAATATTTTCTCCCATTCTGTCAGTTGTCGTTTGGTTTTGTTAACTATTTCCTTTGTTTTGCAAAAGCTTTTGATCTTGATGAAGCCCCAATAGTTCATTTTTGCCCTTGCTTCCCTTGACTTTGGCAATGTTCCTAGGAAGAAGTTGCTGTGGCTGAGGTCAAAGAGGTTGCTGCCTGTGTTCTCCTCAAGGATTTTGATGAATTCCTTTCTCACATTAAGGTCCTTCATCCATTTTGAGTCTATTTTCATGTGTGGTGTAAGGAAATGATCCAGTTTCATTTTTCTGCATGTGGCTGTCCAATTTTCCCAACACCATTTGTTGAAGAGACTGTCTTTTTTCCATTGGACATTCTTTCCTGCTTTGTCAAAGATTAGTTGACCATAAGGTTGAGGGTCTATTTCTGGGCTTTCTATTCTGTTCCATTGATCCATGTGTCTGTTTTTGTGCCAATACCATGCTGTCTTGATGATGACAGCATTGTAATAGAGCTTGAAGTCTGGAATTGTGATGCCACCAACTTTGGCTTTCTTTTTCAACCTTCCTTTGGCTATTTGAGGTGTTTTCTGGTTCCATATAAATTTTAGGATTATTTGTTCCATTTCTTTGGAAAAAAAAAATAAAAGATGGTATATTGATAGGGATTGCAGTAAACGTGTAGATTGCTTTAGGTAGCATAGACATTTTCACAATATTTGTTCTTCCAATCCAGGATCATGGAACATTTTTCCATTTCTTTGTGTCTTCCTCAATTTCTTTCATGAGTACTTTATAGTTTTCGGAGTACAGATTTTTTGCCTCTTTGGTTACGTTTATTCCTAGGTATCTTATATTTTGGGTGCAGTTGTAAACGGGATTGACTCCTTAATTTCTCTTTCTTCTGTCTTGTTGTTGGTGTATAGAAATACAGCTGATTTCTGTGCATTGATTTTATATTTGACACTTTACTGAATTCCTCTACAGGTCCTAGCAGATTTGGAGGGGAGTCTTCTGGGTTTGCCACATAAAGTATCATATCATCTGCAAAGAGTGATAGTCTGACCTCTTCTTTGCCAATTTGGATGCCTTTAATTCTTTTTGTTGTCTGATTGCTTAGGCTAGGACTTCTAGTACTATGTTGAATAGCAGTGGTGATAATGGACATCCATGCCGTGTTCCTGACCTAAGTGGAAAAGCTCTCAGTTTTTCTCCATTGAGAACGATATTCGCTGCGGGTTTTTCATAGATGGCTTTGATGATATTGAGGTATGTACGCTCTATCCCTACACTTTGAAGAGTTTTTATCAAGAAAAAATTCTGTACTTGTCAAATGCTTTTTCAGCATCTATTGAGAGTATCATGTGGTTCTTGTTCTTTCTTTTATTAATGCATTGTATCACATTGATTGATTTGTGGATCTTGAAACAACCTTGTAGCCCTGGAATAAATCCCACTTGGTCATGGTGAATAATCCTCCTAATGTACTGTTAGATCCTATTGGTTAGTATTTTGGTGAGAATTTTCACATCTGTGTTCATCAAGGATATTGGTCTGTGATTCTCTTTTTTGATGGGTTCTTTTTCTGGTTTTTGGATCAAGGTAATGCTGGCCTCATAAAATGAGTTTGGAAGATTTCCTTCCACTTCTGTTTTTTTGGAACAGTTTCAGGAGAATAGGAATTAATTCTTCTTTAAATATTTGTAGGATTCCCCTGGGAAATGTTTTGGCCCTGGGCTCTTGTTTGTTGGGAGATTTTTGATGATTGCTTCAATCTCCTTACTGGTTATAGGTCTGTTCAGGTTTTCTCTTTCTACCTGGTTCAGTTGTGGTAGTTTATATGTCACTAGGAATGCATCCATTTCTTCCAGACTGTCAAATTTGCTGGCATATAGTTGCTCATAATATGTTCTTATAACTGTTTGTATTTCTTTGGTGTTGGTTGTGATCTCTCCTCTTTCATTCATGATTTTGTTTATTTGGGTCCTTTCTCTTTTCTTTTCGATAAGTCTGGCCAGGGGTTTATCAATCTTATTCTTTCAAAGAACCAGATCCTAGTTTCATTGATTTGTTATACTGTTGTTTTGGTTTCTATTTCATTGATTTCTGCTCTGATCTTTATTATTTCTCTTCTCCTGCTGGGTTTAGGCTTTGTTTGTTGTTCTTTCTCCAGCTCTTTTAGGTGTAGGGTTAGGTTGTGTATTTGAGAACTTTCTTGTTTCTTGAGAAAGGCTTGTATCGCTATATATTTTCCTCTCAGGACTGTCTTTGCTGTGTCCCACAGATTTTGAACAGTTTTGTTTTTATTTTCATTTGTTTCCATGATTTTTTTCAATTCTTCTTTAATTTCCTGGTTGACCCATTCATTCTTTAAGAGGATGCTCTTTAGCCTCCATGTATTTGGGTTCTTTCCAAATTTCCTATTGTGACTGAGTTCTAGCTTCAGAGCACTGTGGTCTGAAAATATGCAGGGAATGATCCCAATCTTTTGATACTGGTTGAGACCTGATTTGTGACCCAGGATGTGATCTATTCTAGAGAAGTTCCATGTGCAGTAGAGAAAAATGTGTATTCTGTTGCTTTGGGATAGAATGTTCTGAATATATCTGTGATGTCTATCTGGTCCAGTGTATCATTTAAGGCCTTTATTTCCTTGTTGATCTTTTGCTTGGATGATCTATCCATTTCAGTGAGGGGGGTGTTAAAGTCCCTGACTATTATTGTATAATTGTCTATGTGTTTCTTTGATTTTGTTATTAATTGGTTTATATAGTTGGCTGCTCCCATGTTGGGGGCACAGATATTTAATATGTTAGATCTTCTTGTTGGACAGACCCTTTGAGTATAATATAGTGTCCTTCCTCATCTTTTATTATAGTCTTTGGCTTAAAATCTAATTTATGTGATATAAGGATTGCCACCCCAGCTTTCTTTTGATGTGCATTAACATGAGACATTGTTTTCCACACACTCACTTTAAATCTGGAGGTATCTTTTGGTCTAAAATGAGTTTCTTATAGACAGCATATTGATTTTTTTTAATCCATTCTGATACCCTGTGTCTTTTGATTGGGGCATTTAGCCTATTTACATTCAGGGTAACTATTGAGAGATATGATATTAGTGCCATTGTATTGCCTGTAAGATGACTGTTACTGTATATTGTCTCTGTTCCTTTCTGGTGTACTACTTTTAGGCTCTCTCTTTGCTTAGAGGACCCCTTTCCATATTTCCTATAGAGCTGGTTTGGTGCTTACAAATTCTTTTAGTTTTTGTTTGTCCTGGAAACTTTTTATCTCTCCTTCTATTTTCAATGATAGCCTAGCTGGATACAGTATTCTTGGCTGCATGTTTTTCCCATTTAGTGTTCTGAATATATCATGCCAGTTTTTTCTGGCCTGCCCAGGTCTCTGTGGATAAGTCTGCTGCCAATCTAATATTTTTACCATTGTATGTTACAGACTTCTTGTCCAGGGCTGCTTTCAGGGTTTTCTCTTTGTTACTAAGACTTGTAACTTTTACTATTAGATGATGGGGCATGGACCTATTCTTATTGATTTTGAGGTGAGTTATCTGCACCCCCTGGATTTTGATGCTTGTTCCCTTTGCCATTGTAGGGAAATTCTTTACAATAATTCTCTCCAATATACCTTCTGCTCCCCTCTCTCTTTCTTCTTCTTTTGGAATCCCAATTATTCTAATGTTTCGTCTTATGGTATCGCTTATCTCTCTAATTCTCCCGTTGTGGTCCAGAAGTCGTTTGTCTCTCTTTTGCTCAGCTTCTTTATTCTCTATCATTTGGTCTTCTTTATCACTAATACTCTCTTTTGCCTCATTTATCCTAGCAATAAGAGCCTCCATGTTTTATTGTGCCTCATTAATAGCTTTTTAAATTTTAGCTTGGTTAGATTTTAGTTCTTTTATTTCTCCAGAAAGGGCTTTTATTTCTCCAGACAGGGTTTCTCTAATATCTTCCATGCCTTTTTGGAGCCCAGCTAGCACCTTGAGAATCGTCATTCTGAACTCTAGATATGACATATTACTAATGTCTGTATTGATTAGATCCCTAGACTTTGGTACTGACTCTTGTTCTTTTTTTTTTGTGGTGAGTTTTTCCATCTTGTCATTTTATCCAGATAAAAATATGTGAAGGAGAGAACAAAATATTAAAAGTGTGGTAAGACCCCAGAAAAATGTGTGTTAACGAAATCAGAAGAGAGCCCAAATTGTGGGGGGAAGTAAGGGGCTAAAAAGAAGTTCAAAAAAAAATTAAAAAAGAAAAGAAAAAGAAAATATAGGTATTAGACTGGTGAATAGAACAGAACCACCCACTTAATTTTGGGAGTACTTTGGTCTCTTAGAAGAAACTACCTCCCCAATTTTTTTTTTTAAGATTTTTTTTATTTATTTGAAAGACAGATCACAAGTAGGCAGAGAGGCAGGCAGAGAGAGAGAGGGAAGCAGGCTTCCTGCTGAGCAGAGAGCCCGATTCGGGACTCGATCCTAGCACCCTGGGATCATGACCTGAGCCGAAAGGCAGAGGCTTTAACCCACTGAGCCACCCAGGCACCCCTCCCAAAATTTTAAAGGAAGGAAAATGCATGTGTATATGTATATACATATATATACACACAAAAATAAGGGTAAACACAATGAAGGGATGGAATATGACTGTAAATATGAAAATTTTTAAAAAGTCTAAAAAAGGGTTGATAAGATAAGTTGGTTGGGAAAAGGAAGAAAAAGAAAGTGGAGAAAATTTTCTCAGGCTGGAGAATAGAACAAAGACCTGTGCTAGATTTAGGGTATATTTTGATCTATTAAAAGAAGTATCCCAAAATTTTTTAGAAAAAAAAAAACCTATATGTATACAAAAAATAAGGTTAAATACATTGAAGGATAAAATATGACTATAATAATGAAGGTTTGAAAATACTTTTTTAGAAATATATTGTTAAGATAAACTAGTTAAAAAATGTTAAAAGAGGAAAGAAGAAGAGTTAAAAAAATTAGAATAAGAAAGAAAATAAAATTTAAAAATTTTAATTTTCCAAAACTAAAGTTTCATGGGGAGAAAACCATGAATTCCATGCATTGCTTTCCCCTAGCTCTGGAGTTCTCCTGTTCTCCTTGATCAGTGAGCTTGGTTTTGGCTGGATGTTCCTTCTGATTTTCTGGGGGAGGGGCCTGTTATAGTGATTCTCAAATCTCTTTGCCCGAGGTGGAATTGCACTACCCTTGCCAGGGGCCAGGCTAAGAAATCTGCTTGAGTTTGGTCTCAGGAGTTTTTTGTTCCCTGAACATTTTCTGTAGAGCTCTGGAGGACGGGAATGAAAATGGCAGCCTCCCAATCTCTGGCCCAAAGGAGCTGAGAGCTCGGGTCCCCACTCCTCAGTGTGGTCTCAGAGAAAAGTGGTCAATCACTCCCATCTCCCTGGTCTCCAGCCATGCTCTGGGCTCACTGGGCCTGTGACTGTTTCTGTCTCTGGTGTACAGCTCCATTTGGAGTCTCCAAAACTAGCAGGTTCTTGCCTCTAGAGGAGGAAGTTGAGTCTCCCTGGATCTCCCACTTCTGGGGTCCCTACTCAAAGAGCAGTGGTCTGGCTGTGCCACTGATCACAGTTTAAGGTAACCCCGAGCTGAGAGCTCACTCCTTGGCTCTGTCTCTATAGTCAGCTTTCCCACTCTGATACCTAGGAGCTCTGCCAAACTCAGACACCCTCGATCTTTCAGTGACCCCACGGGTCCTGAGACCACACTGTCCCTGCAAGGGCTCCACCCTGCTTAGCTTTTGGAGCGATATCCCTCAGTGGAGCAGACTTCTAAAAGTTCTAATTTTGTGCTCTGCTGCTTCACCATTTGCCGGGAGTCGGCCCCTCCCCCTGAAGTCTATCTTCCTGTTGCTTCAGATTCACTTCTCCACACATCTTACCTTTCAGAAAGTGGTTGATTTTCTGTTCCTAGAATTACTATTCTTTTCTTCGATCTTCTGTTGAGTTTGTAGGTGTTCAGGATGGTTTGATAACCAGCTGAACTCCTGCTACCTGATGTCATTTCAGTCCACTACTCCTCCTCCATCTTGCCTCTCGTCCAAAAAATAAAATCTTTAAAAAATATATTTTTTCCTTTTTTTTAAAGAGACTGGAATGAGATATTATTTTTTATAAAATGCATATTCATATGAATTTCTAACATCATTTTATCTTTTAAAAATTTCCTGATATAGTCATAGTGTGTCTAACTTGTGGAACTTACTACTTTCATGCATGTATATATTCTCATCTTAAATGATAGTTCTGGAAACCTGGTGTATTTTCATGATACATTAATGAATGAAAATGTGTGGGAATTATTTTAAAATTGTTTTATTTCTGGGGAGCTGGAAACTTTGAAACTAATAGAAAATGTATGGGTAAAAATGTTAATATCCCTTGATCCCACGATTCAGAAATAATAATTGATATCTGATTTATTTCCATCCAAATTTACATATATATAGCTATATGTATAGCCATATATATATATATATATAAATTTATGTTTTTAAATAATTATGTCATGAGGTTTATAATGAATATTTGGCTGAATTTTCCCACATCATTATACATGCTTCAAAAAAAAAACTGCTCTTCTTTCATTAACATTTAGGTGAATTATAATTTTAAATAGTATAAACAATGCTGTTTATGCATATTTTTGTCTATTTGCCCCCCTCTTAGTATAGATTTTGTGTGTATGTGTGTTCAATCAACATCATACATTGGGGCACTCTTTGGTTAATTACTAAATGCTAGATTTTATTTTTTAATTGTCTCTTTTTGTTACAAAACAAAGAAACCTGCTCACACAACTCTCTGTAAAGGCAGTTTATTATAGTTACACTAATGACACAATAGGGAGAGGCTCCTGAACACCTATGAGCAAGAACTATAATTGGCCTGCCCTTGCATGATTAGAGCTATAGGAGCCCTGAGATCTGAGCAAGTCCAGCAGGTCCTTAGAGCAGGAGCTCATGCTTTTTCTTTTCCATCCTGGATTAACCTGACCTCCCAACCTTCTTAGTCTGCTACTTTTTTGTGAACAGCTTTAACACTTCAGCACGTTTTGCCTATACATAACAGAGAACTCATATGGAAGTTCCCATCTAGACTTACTCCCCAAGCATGCCAAAGGACTTGGATAGGAATAGTCAAGATATGTGAGGAATAGTATTTTATCACTAACATTGTTTAGAATTGTCAGTACAGGGTAATAATTAAAAAGTGGATTAATATTTAATGTGCTTCAGTATTGCTTTAAAATTCTCCTTAGATATCGCACTCCATTATTTTCTAGACCCAGGGTGAATTTTTCCTATTTTCTTGTCCTTTGGATGTGCTAGCTAATAGCAGTCTAAGGTTATTAATGATCTGTGTAGACATCTCTGGATTCTCTTGACCTTCCCTCATGGTTACATCTCAGAGCTTACATCTCAAAGCATTGTACAGTACCATCTAAAGCAGAAAACAAGGTAGCTTGTTGGCTTCAAGTTATCAGGAGGAAATCTTTCCCGGGTGACCTCCATCTGATTTCTCTTATGCCTCATAGCTCAAAACTTATTCCTGTACCTACACTTGAACCAACTGCTGGCAAAAGGAAATGGGATTTCCATGATAAGCTTAGAATGGTGATAAATGGCTAAAAATTGACTGGGGGCCAAAGTAAATGGTAGTTCTAATTGTAGCACTTCCTTTGTAGTATTTATGAATACTGTCACTTTGGCAGGTTTTAAGCTATTGATGTGATGTCACTGAAGAGATGCATAAAAAACAACTCTTGTGAGTTGGTATAACAGATCTAGCAGACTACTGGTCTTAGACCAGTCATAATTCAACCTTTCTGACTAATTACTTTCAATCCAAACAAAATCAGAGGTTTTATGAGCAGAAAAGAATGGAAAATGGCTCTTGACTAGCCACAAAAGATGTTTACCTCAGGCAATCCTTTCTCACTTTTCTGCACTTTCACAAACTTATCTTGTATTAGTTAAGCATGAGTCCTATTGGATTCTTAGGATATCATAACTGTCAACATGTGTTCCCCCAAATAATGATATCTTTTCTCAGAATCTTCTAGCTGGCTTTATATATACATCTTTTTTAGTACTAGGCTAGAAGTTGTAAGTTCAAGATCACCAGCCACCAGTGGATAGTTACTTTGTTTCAGATAGCTAATCGTGCTTCAAAGAGCTGTGATGGAGGCTCTCACAATCTGGTAGCTTTTTTTTTGGGAGGGTGGGTCCAGATTGTCTTAGAAAAAGTTGCTGATGTGATTAGCAATGAACAGCTTCTCTGATGATACTTTATAATGATCGTTCAGAGATCCTGTTTGTACTCACAGACTGCTGGTTCCTCTGTCAGGTAGAAAAACTGACAACTCAGTTCGTGTTGGTGAATTACCTAGAGAATATTATGTTTCATAATTTTTATAAAATAATTTCATCTTTTTCTTTGGCTTTCTTTCAGTACTTGACAATAATACTTATTTCACTCTCATTCATTTATTTATTTATTTATTTATTTATTTATTTATTTATTTTTGTTTTCTTTTATAAGAATGAATAATAGAAATCCTGAAAAGATTCCCACTTTTCTTCTGAGTCAGTTGTGAAAATTTGGGGATTCTCAGAACATCAGCTCTCCACATTAAAATATAAACAAAACTTAAGACCTAAAATCAGGGGCACCTGGGTGGCTCGGTGGGTTAAAGCCTCTGCCTTCGGCTCAGGTCATGATCTCAGGGTCCTGGAATCGAGCTCTGCATCGGGCTCTCTGCTCGCGGGGAGCCTGCTTCCTCCTCTCTCTCTTCCTGCCTCTCTGCCTACTTGTGGTCTCTCTCTCTGTCAAGTAAATAAATAAAAAAAATCTTAAAAAAAAAAAAAGACCTAAAATCAGTGAGAAAGGATTCTTGGACTTTAAGCAATTATTTTATTGTCATTAACAAAGGTAGGGATCGCACTGGTAAAATATTTCCATCATAATAATGTTTTAGAGTGATTAGATCATCTAATATTGATGAATAGGTCTTGAAGTAATACCAAATGTCTTTTATTTAACTATTGCTTTCCCCAGTATAGAAATATCATTGATGATTTTTAAACTGTATGTTTATATAATCACCAAACTTCTCATGATATACAGAAGTGAAAATACCAATTTTTAGAAGGCATTTTTGTATTATTTTGTTTCATTGTATGTGTAGAAAACTCTGAACATAAGTATAATCAGTTTTTTTTTGAAAACCATAGGAAATATAGCCACTTCTTCAATGTACTGTTATTTAAAATTTTTAAGTGTAAAGATAAAATGAAACAGTGAACCAAGACCCACCTTTAAAATCAAAGGAACGTTTGGAAGACTACATTCTCTGACATTCAGTTGTCCAAAAGAGGCTCTTTTCAGTTTAATGTTATTTATGTAATAATTCCAGTATCATCTTGCAGGTAATTAGAAAAAAATTTTTCAATGCATGGGTCTCCAACTTTTTGTCTCATCATTGACTGTAGGACTTATCCCCACAGCATTCACTGTTCTTGGTTTTTGTTTGTGTGGTTTTTTTTTTTTTTTAATCCCTCTCTGAAAATACGTGTAACAGAATACTTGTCAGAAAGTTGCTGGACTGAAAGATTCTTTGACCACATCAAAGTCTGTCTTTCATATAGACAGAAAATGTTCCTATGTGATGAGATTTGTGAAGCTCTGTCTTTCCAGCCTGACAACAACAACAGCCTGAAATCCCCAATATTAGTTATATACATGGGAAAATAAAAAGTTTAAGGTCTCCACTTAAGATGCAAATTTGGGAGAGAAAACATTAACACTTGCCTCAATTTTTTGAATCATTGAATTAATTGACTCATAGTGAATTAAAACCCACGGAACTAAGTTCAAAAGAAGTAAACTTTGTTAGAAGAGGAACTGACTTGGACCATATGAACTATTCAACAAATCCAAAGAACTGAGTAAATGTGAAAGTTTGTGAATATATGAACTCTTTCATTTATTCATTCATTCCTTAAATATTGCATAATGTGAAGTGCTAAACCCTACAAAATGTACTTGAGGTTAAAAAAAGGAGTTAAAAGTTAGCAGAAGAGATAACTTGCAAGAAAGCTATGATGATGGGGCTTGTTGGAGGGAAGCGACCACATGAGGAATGGAGTGAGCCACTGACAATGGTTTGGAATTTTCTAAAAGAAAGATTGACCACTTATTGATTAGAATTAGTTCGATTGTTTCCTTATTGTAAAAGGTTTTCTCATTTTAGAGATAATATCATAGTGACTTTCAGTGAAGTATGGTATTGAAGGATGCTTAGAGATCTCTTTTACTCCATGTTCTGAATTTCTAATACATCCACTTTTCTCTATATCTACTGTTCTCACCTCTCAGTTCAAGCCTCTCTCTCTTACCTGAATTACCGTATAATTTTCTAGTTGAAACTCCTGCTTCAAGAGCTTGGCTTGAAGGCTTTCAATAGTTATTGGCTGAATGAATAAATGTATTTATTCCCCTTTTTAATTCTGTGCAAGATTAATTTGAGGAGGTATATGGCTTCTGCTTTGAATAAATGTGTTCATCTTTGGGAGAAATAGTTTAAGAAACCGCTAAATTATGAAAAATAACTTTAAGCATTAATCATCACAATGTTCTCTGACCTTGACTTAGTCACACAAAGATAACTCTGATGCTATTCTCAAAAATGTACTAACAAAAGCCTCCATTCATGACATTGTGGTAAACGTGATCTTTGCTTCTAAAAAGTTTTATCTGAATCATTTGACAAAGAAAAATGAAAAGAAATAGACTTACAGTTCTCTTTC
Source organism: Lutra lutra (assembly GCF_902655055.1). Lineage (NCBI taxonomy): Eukaryota > Metazoa > Chordata > Mammalia > Carnivora > Mustelidae > Lutra > Lutra lutra. Next base: position 29,098,638 of record NC_062291.1, on the reverse strand, counting down.
AAAATTAATATAAAATAAACACATAATATTAGCAAGATCAAAGTGTTAAATCAATTGCACATAAACTGAGCACTATTAATATTCAATATAATGGTTATGGAATAGGTGCTGAGAATAAAGAATGACCAATATAGTACATATCTATGCAAAGATAAGTTATATAATATAATGATAACCAATCTATTATGACACATTCACTTATATGTATCTTTTCAATATATACCCATTTGAAATTTTAGTTGATTAGAGGGATCAAGACATGATGTGTCCCCAAAAAAATGTTCTTTTAAAATTGGGATTTGAAATCATATTCTGCAAAAATGGATTTTGATAAAAATATATTGAATATCAATTATGTGCAAGACATAAGTTGGGAAGGGGAGGAAGATGGAAAGAAGGAAGACACAACGTTTTTGTGAACACACTAGTATATACAAATTAGATTCCAAAGGATTTTAACAGTCACATTAACAAGATACTATGCAGTTAATCCTGCTGGAATGTCAGAGTACTGAGGGAATCATTTTTAAGTATATGGCGTTTGAACTGAATTTTTTAATTTAATCTTGAAGAAATTGGAATGGCATTCCAGAAAAAGAGAAGGGAGTGTGAAAGTACATGATAGCTTTGAGGAAGGGCAAGTTGACCAGCATTAGAGGAACAGAGAGTACATCTGGTTTGGTACTGGGCTGATGAAGACAATAGGTGATATTATATAAAACCCTAAACATTTGAGGAAGATGTAGGTCAAGTAAAATATTAACTAGTAGTGTCACAGACTACATCAGTTTTTCAGAACACTAACTCTGGAAACCACTTTTACAGAATTAGGTAGTATAGAGCTAAATAATGATTTAATTGTTCTTAGAAGTGAAAATAAAGTAAACCCAATATAAAGCAGATGTTCCCTTGTTTTCTCCACCTCACTTGCAAGAAATTAAAACATTTAAGACTGACACATCCAAGCTGTAATGATAGAAAGGTGAGGTGAGAGCCAATTTAATGACTTAAACGTAGCTCAGTCTGAATAACTCGAGTGCCCGTTTGCCAAGGAAAAACTCTCTTCTTCATCTGGATAATCCAGTGACGACCTGCAGCCAGGATGTTCTATTGCATTGGTTAAAATCAAGAGACAATGTTGGGGCTGTAAGATTTTTATCTCTGGGTCCTTTGTGATTACATTTTCACATGATGTTATATGCCTCAGTGATCGCTGTGGACACTGGGGGGGAAATTATACAGCTTTACGTAAGTCATGGAAAGACAGGGAGAAGGCATACTTTCAAAAATGATGGAATAGGCTCTCCCAAAGGAATCCATTATTGCTCTATTAATCATTAGGTTTTGAATAACTGCCTATATACATGACTAAAGAATAGTTGGGGCATGTGAACTGGAATTTATCATGCATCATTCCATGTACTCACAGACAAGTTCATTCAAGATGCTCTCGTTTGAATGAACAATGGATTTCCTGCAGTACTATTGTTTGAATATTATGAATTCAATTTTTAGAAAAGCCATAATTAGAAGTCCTCTTTTGAACTTGTCAAAATCAGATTTGAGAATTTTTATCAGAGCTTTAAGGTAGAGCTGGAGTTATCATCAATAATCTTACCAATGAAATAAATAACACTAAGGGCTTAGATCTTAGACACATTTATAAAGGTAATAAATATTTCCTAAATTCTGAAGATGCCCTAGCTATGTATTTATACAGGCTACAAATGACAAAAATAGACCTTTAATAAAGAATTTTTTAAAATATTGCCTCAGTGAATGTATGTGCACTATTAGTTACCATATTATTTGTAATAGGCAACAAATTTCAGAAAGTTTCAACAAAAACACCATCAAAGTGATTGTCAGAATTCCATTTGTATTTAGTTATTTCTGGGCAGTATCTCAACTGTAAGCACACACATTTAGTAAATGTAATTTGGATAAATAAAAATCCTTAATATGGTTAATTCTGTGGGAAATTTTATACATTAGGTGAGGGATGAGAAGAAAAGTTTCTCCTTGCCATATAATACTCCCCCTCCAACTTGTAATTCTAAAATGTGCTCCTGAGCATTCTGAAAGACTGAAGTCTCCAGCTAGAGATGAAGAGGTTTTAAATAGGAAAAGCAGGATGCTCCTTACCTACATTTTCTCCAAAGGTGGGAGAAATGGAAAAAGCATGCCTCCTGCTAGATACAAGATCTGAAAGTAGGAAGTGATATATTTGAGCTTGCGAGTTTGTGTTGGCATAGTTTTAAGGACTTAAACAGCATTCTGGAGAATCACAACAAAGCAATAAAAACCTCTGCTTACAGAGTGGCTCCAGAGCTTGTGCTCTGAACTGTTTATATATATTTGAGGAATACAGCTAAGGATTACATTCTAACAAAGCATATATTATTTATACTAATATTTCACCACTAAAGGAAATCTTACAGATGACACATCAAGACAATGGACTATATTCCTAGAATCCATGGGAAGCACAAGAAAAGAAGAGTTTGGAGGGGGTTACGTGCACTTAAGACTGATGATTTTATCATTTCCCACCAAATCTATGATATTTGAGAAATAATTTCTACTCACCAAATGCCCTTCTCTGAAATGTTAATAATTATATTATTTTTCCATGGTTTGAACATTTGTGTCCTCCCAAATTCCTATGTTGAAACCCTCGTGTTCTATGTGAAAGTATTAGAAGGCAGGGCTTTTGGGTGGTACTTCGGTCAGGAGGGTGAAGCTCTCGTGAAGGGGATTAATGTTTTTATGAAGGAGACCCTACAGAGATCCCTTGTCCCTTCCAGTATGTGAGAATGTAGAGAGAAGTCACTGGATGTGAACCAGGAAGAGGTTTCTTACCAGCATCCAACCTTGCTGGTACCTTGATCTTGGACCTCCCAGTCTCTACTACAGTGAGAGATAAATTTCGGTTGTTTATAAACTACCTGCGCTGTATTATTTTGTTAGACCAGGATACATTGGCTAAAATATTTTTTTATTTATATAACAAATATGTACTGAGCATCTACTAGGTGATGAGATTGTTTTAAATCCTGGAGATAGAACTATCAATATAACAGACAAAACTCCCTACAGTCTTAGAACTCACATTTTCACATGGTTGGAAGGATTGAATAAAATAATATATTTAAAATGCTTTGAAGAGTGATTAGAATATAGTAAGTGGCCCAGTAAAAGATAGACATTATTACTAGCATCACTGGCAGGCCGTTGCTAAAAGTTAAAACAGGAATGATAAAGATAAACTTCTTTAAAGGTGCTACTTTGTTAAACTATCCCAAAAGTTAGTACATTATAGTTAATCAAAGTAACTTAAGAATTATCTTGCAGGGGGCGCCTGGGTGGCTCAGTGGGTTAAGCCGCTGCCTTCGGCTCAGGTCATGATCTCAGGGTCCTGGGATCGAGTCCCACATCGGGCTCTCTGCTCAGCGGGGAGCCTGCTTCCCTCTCTCTCTCTGCCTGCCTCTCTGTCTACTTGTGATCTCTGTCTGTCAAATAAATAAATAAAATCTTTAAAAATATATATATATTAAAAAATAAAGAAAGAAAGAAAGAATTATCTTGCAAACTATGTTGTATAGCTGTCACATGTCAAGACATTTAAAAATGTTATATGATTTAATGGCAAATATTGATGAGATATAGTAAAAAGAGAACTCTTACACACTGCTTCTGGGAAGCACTATGTAGTACCTGACTATTTTGCCACAAATATATATATATATATATATATATATATATATATATTCATACATATATGAAACTTGTGCACATATTCATAAAAAATTTGTACAAGTATGATCATTATGGATTTTTTTAGTAGTGGAAGTTTGAAATAATATAAATGCCCATCGGTAGGAGAATGAATAAATAGCAGCAAACACAGTAGTTAAAATAAACTTATTTCCTATGTTAATGGAACAGATTTTTAAAAGCAGTATTGAGTAAATTAACAAGTTTTAGAGCAATGGGAACAGTAGGGTGCCATAAATGCCACAGATAGCAAATGCAAAAAAGTGATTTACTCTGGAGAAGAAGGGGTTGGAAAAGACTGAAAAAGAGTACATGTGGGGCTTAGACTGTAATATTTTATTCTTTAAAAGTAATATCAGAACAAAATCTCATGAAAAAATAGTGTCCATTATTATTGAAGCACATAGCTTAGTTTCTGTATTTTATTATGATTTCTCCTTTTCTTGAACTTTTATAATAAAGGAGTTATAGGAGAAGTAAATGTCAAGGTGCTAAGACAGGCATCGTGGTTGATTGTGTTCCTGGGGTAACCCAAATATCTTCCCAGGTGACCCAGTCAGCACCTGTAATGCACCAAAAAATGGAGATCATCCAGTATTCTTGAACTTGATTGTGAATCTCAGTAATATAATTTAAGAAAATGTTTTGTGAAGGCAAGCCTAAACCTTTATCACTCAGGGTCAGATTCTGATGGAATGATATTTTGTGAGATCTTATATCACTTTTTAACCCTTGTTTTGTGGGTGAGAGTATCAAAATAATGGCTAGATTTTTTAAAAAATTGTGAAATATTTCAAGCATTCCTAAAACACTAGAGTGTATAGAATAATAAACAATGTAATCTAACCATGAAGCTTCACCAAACCTTAACTTTTGTCATACTTACTATTACATGTAAGATTCAAGACCCTTGTATACCCTTTCCTAGGATTTTATAATTACCCTTTACTAAGGAGCTTTGATGAAAGCTCTTGCCTCTTGATAATCAGGTCTGCATGACAGACATTTTCCTTCTGTTGGATTAGAGCTAAAGCATCAAAATAATCAGAACCTGTTTTAGGGAATAGAATCTTCTTTGGGTATATGAAATCTCAAATCTAAAGCTGAAAAGTAATAGCAGCTTGACGGCATTATTTAAGTGACATTTTTATGCTACCATCTTTATGGCAATTGTGATAGTAAAAATGAAGAAATGAATGTCTTTGAAGCAAGCACCCAACACAAACTTTGGTATTGACAAGTTAATCATTTATTGCATCAGTCAACAAAAATTTATTGACAATTTCTATTTACCTTAGAGGTACAGTGGTGAATAAGACCCACTGGAATTATTTGTAAGGGATCTATACTCTATTGGAGGAAAGAATCCCTCAGATGCCAATTATAACATGGTAAAATAGCTTCTGTTGGGAAACACCAGGGCTGTCTTTCTATCAGCAAAGGAATTGGTGACAGCCAGTCTTTGAAGCCTCCTCACTTTAAAATTTTTACTTGATTTTGATTATTCTTTCATATATTGGCATTTTAATAGCTCACTATAGGGATCTACAGAATTTAATTCAAAGAAGGGTCAAAGCAAAATCCATGTTTAGCATAATGTTATTTTATTCATCTCTGTAATAATTATGGTTGTAAAGCAATCAATTTTCAATCTGGTTTTCCATAATAATTTTAAAATATATAATTAGCAAGAATTTACAGATGACTTAATCATTTAAATCCATTTATAATTTTTTATGTGTTTATTTTCTTTCTACACCATCGATTTCCTTGTAGGGAATCAGCTGCTTTGAAATTTCAGGTTTTCATAACACAAGTATCTGTTAAATGATAATTTTAGAATTTGACTATTAAAAATCTAAACCAAAAAAGGATATACTTGAAACTGCCAAAAATCTAACACTTCATTGTAATATGCTGATTTTAAAATATCCAGTGCCATTCACACTAGCTGCCATGCAACTCTCCATAGCCTTTTCAGTATAGTTTATTTTAGGACATTTCAGATGTAGGTGAAATGCAGTGTTTTAGTTTGTTTGTTTTTTATAAAGTTCTAATAGTATAGGTGGAAATAAGTCATGGGAGGAATGAAAAATGTGCTTTTTTGTGTATCTCAATAATTCAATATATTATAGTGACATTTAAATTCCCATGATATTATTTTTTGAAAAATTTAAAAAGATTTTATTTATTTATTTGTCAGAGAAAGAGAGCAAGCACAAGTAGGGTGAGCTGTAGGCAGAGGGAAAAGCAGGCTCCCCGCTGAGCAGGGAGCCTGATGTGAGACTTGATCCCAGGACCCTTTGACCTGAGCCAAAGGCAGATGCCCATGGCATCATTTAATACCTTCTTGCAAGTTTGCATTCACCATTTTGATCATGATTTATGTACTTTATGTTTCCATAATAAATTGTGTATAAATCCTCTTCACCTAATTACATGTGAAATTTCATGAAAACAGAGATATGCAGTCTTGTAACTTTACTCTTTCTTTTGTGAACTGGGTTATCACCTCTAGTTATTTAAAACTGTGTAAGTTGTTTATGATCAGTACATTTTCAGGTAACATATTTAAAGTATAAAAACCAGCTAAGGAACAAAGGAGACTTACTCGAGATTATAGATCAGTTCTATATAGATCTGTTCTAGCATATTTAGCCAAAAAAATATGTGGTGTCTACATTAAAAGTACTTTATTAATGCATGATATATAGTTACACTGTCACAATATAAATAAATGAATTCATAATTTTTTACATCAATATTTATATGGTTCTAATATCTCTTTTATAGCATATGTGTATTTACTTTGGTGCATGACATTTTTAATCTTTTTTCTTTTAAGAAATGCTACTATTAATATGTGTGGAAACATTTATCTCAGGAACTCTAAGACTTTTATAGATAGATCCTCATTTATTCTTCCACCTAGAAAGAATTTTGCTAGGATAATCATGTTTAATATACAGGTGCCTGTCACAAAGGACTCCTGAATTGCTCAAATTCTCTATGACCATAAATAGGAATGATGTTACTTTTAACTACTCTCTAATATAAAGGGTATGTAAAAGCACCTCTTTTTCAGAGCAGCCTATCCCTTATTAAAAATTAGTTTTCCTCTCAAGTTAGTTTTTGCCCATTTTTTAATGTTTTTGTCAAAATATGGAGGTCATGTTTAAACCATAATTCCGGGTTTTTCTATCTTGAACTTTCTTGAATCAGAGAGAAAGATATACCTAACTCTTAAGTCTACCTTTTGATTTGTTTTTCATTCAACTTTTGAGTCAAATAATTAACAAAAGCTTAAGTCTCTTCTTCTCTAAGTCATTGGTTGCCCATGAGGACACAGCTGAACAATTTTGGAGGTCATGATAAAGCTAAACAAGTATTCCTTTGAGCTAGACTAAATATGGTTTGAGTGGGAAAATGAGTCTTTTCTTTTTTATCAGACGTTAGTGAGATTCTGGAGGAGAAATTAAATATGAAAAATATCCAAAACAATTAAAAAACACTCAAAACGTCAGATTAGTAAAGATGAAGTCAAAGAACAAGAAGCAACCAAACACAGTGGATGTGTGTTGATTTTTGGGTTTCACTTCACTGCAGAGCTTTACACAACATTGGGTGTACTGCAGATACTTAATAAACATTTGTTTAATTAATTTTTTTTTTACTTAATAAGCTCTCATTTGATTTCTACAGGAGTAACCTTCAAGTAATTGAGGGTAGATTTACTTTTTACATTTCAGAACCTCCTAACACAGGCTTTAGGGCAAAGCCAGAATGTATATGTAGCATAACTATTCCAGGCAACTGCAAAAATTAAGCATAGCTATGCAAAGTGATTTTCTTGTTGGTATAATAATGCTGTTTCCAAATCAAGGCTTTGCCTAGCTGTGTAATTGCACAGAATGATCATTGTGCACCTTTCACCAATGTAAAAGATGAAGCTCATTTACCACAGTGCTAAAGGTGTATGTTCCAAGATCTTTATTTCTTAATGTAAAACATCGTGTGTTTTAATTTTGACTTCGTAATTCACTAATTTCTTTCTGCTTAATTAGGCACTAACAAGTGGTATGAAATGTAGGCTATGTATGTATTTCAAACATTTTATGACATGTACCTAAATGATCGTCTTGACAGTAGAGGAGAAAACTTTAAGGTGCTTTTGGAAAAATAATTCTGAACAAAATAAAAACCTTGTCTTTGCCACATTTTAAATGTCGTCTGGCTGAGTGCTATTGAGTTGTCAGAATTTTAAGTAGTAAGTAAAAATTCAGTTTATCTGCCAGTGACATATGTAAGAAGTTATAAGGAAGCACACATTTACTGTGATTGCACTGAAAGTTCAGTATTTTTCCCCTCTGAAAATACAAAAGCGTATTTTGTGTAGATTCCTTACTATTCTCTTGTACTTTTTAAATAAAATCAATTAAAATTGAGAAGATGTTGTTGTCAGAAATATGACTTATTTAGCAAACAGGACTAAGAATAATGTGTTGGGCAGCTAAGTGTACGTCACACTCACTGGTAATAAAATATCACAAATCTACCTTTTTTAAGAAATTCAGAAAATGACAGTTTATTACAGGCAAGAATTTTAAATACTGTTGTATCACATAAATTTGGGAACTGACCCTCAGTACAAAAATCTATGGGCACAGTTTTTTGATAAATATATTTCCTACAAGGATAACATGGTCGCTCTTGGACTTTTTTTATCCATATCTTCTGGTTTACTATTGGTACGATTCTAATTCCCTCCCTATTCTATTTCTTTTAAAAATGCCCACAAGTGCAAATTGTTAGAAGATGGTGGAGAATTGTGTAATTTATCTTGTTCTTGGCCTGTGATGTATTTTACATGGAAAACTGAAGAAAATAAGATTTTGTATTGCTGACGTGCTATCAGCAACTAAATGACCTTTATCATCTTAAATACATAATATGCCATGTCAATCAGAGTAAGGTTTGATTATTGAAAGATAAATTAGTCCTACACAGTGTTTGCTCCAGTTATGCCTTTTTCTGCCCTTTTCACCATATTCATCTCAATCTGCTTAAATCCTATCCTCAGAACACCACTTTATTCTTTAAACCTTTCTTTCACCTTTAAACCTTTCTATGCTTTCTCGTAATCTTGGATTTATACTAAAACTTTTATCACTTTCTGCCTTATATTGTAGTTACTTTTATGTATTCTTGTTCTCTATTATTTGGAAGTCCTGGAGGGCTATTGTTATTGGGTGAACTGTGTCCTCCCAAGTTTGTATGTTGAAACCGTAACGCTCAGTACTTCAGAGTATGACTGCATATGGAAATAGGATCATTAAAGAAGTAAGTAAGTTCAAATAAGGTCATTAGAATGAGCCCTAATCTTAATGTGAATGGTTTCCTTATTAAAAAAGGAAAGTAGTACACAAGACATGTATAGAGGGAGAACATGTGAAGACACAGAGAGAAGCCAGCTATCTGCAAGCCACGGAGAGAGGCTTCAGAAGAAATAAACGCTATCAACAAACCCTTTGGTCTGAGGTTTCTAGCTTCCAGAACTGTGGGAAAATAAAGTTTTGTTGTTTAAGCCACACCAGTCTCAGGTACTGTGTTATGGCCGCCCCAACAAACTAATACAGCTATTATTCATCTTTGTTACTGGACCACTTAGCACAGCACCTTGTACCCAATAGTATCTTAACAAAACTCATTCAACTGATTTCCTACACAGTTTATTCACTATAAACTAAAGTTTTATTTCAGTGAAGTAGAGGAGCATAAGACAATTCCCTCTTTGATTCTTAGCATTGAAGAAATAAATGGCAACATGCTTCAATAATCCAGCCTTCCCTTACAACATTTTTTTTTTTTTTTTTGGTCTTCAAGATTGAATTTAAGATTTATTTATTTATTTGAGAGAGAGAGAGAGAGAAAGCAGGGGGGAGGAGCAGAGTGAGAGAGAAAAAGAAACCCAAGCTGACTCCACACTGAGTGCAGAGTCATGGAATTAAAAAACATCAAAGTTCATATTTTTGTATTAGTATGATTTCATAGTAGATATGGTGATAGTAAAAACTCTTTCCCTAGGATTTTAGGATTTAGGTTTAGGATATATGACCTATATGGCTTAAGTAACTGTCCAATTAGGACATTAGAGGGGGAATGTGAAAATGATATAGAAAATAAAGGGAAAAAAATAATTTTTTTTTTCATCATCACTGTACTAGTAGTTGGTAGGAAATTTCCATATATTTCTGTCATTACTGCCTGGTGGAAATATTTTTTATACATTATCTAAACAAAATCACTTCCAGTGTATTTTTTCCTTTCCTTCTACAGTAAAGTTTGGCTGAATTTCTCAAATACATTGGTGCTTTTATATCCTGTTAATGATTAGTGAGGTATAAGGGATCCCAACTGTGTCATTAATTATTACATTGATCTCTGTATCTCCAGATATTAATGAAATATTATGTAAACAAGAGCTTGTTTTTCTCTTTAACCATTGTCCCTTTAATGTGCCATTAATCTATCAAATTGAAGTCTATATCATGGCTTTTAAAAATACATTCTAATAACAACTTTCCTCATACTCATTATCTTATTCTTGATAAAGTTTGGTTTCTTTTTTATCCTGGTGGAAAGTGATCCTCAAATGTGAATGTTAAGGTCATAGGATGGATAAATAACTCTGAGAGCTTATGGGAATTACTCAGGAATAATTTAATCCTTCTGCATGCATATTCTATGTTATAGTGATCAATATGTTAATACACTGAAAAATAGACACATTTTAACTAGAAGTTGATGGGGTATAATGTGGCAAATATTTATTACAGATTGGTGGGGTGGTGATACAGCTTGGAATGTGGGCCCACTCATCCTTTCTCCTCTGCTTTTGTCATCCAGCACTCACCCTGAAGGGGGAATGACTGTTTATCATGCATCCTCTGTCACTGGATTTGGGCAGATTGCTTAATATCTTTTTTTTTCCTTATTCTGTAAAATCAGAGTAATACTTCCTATCTGACAGGATAATATTTCAAGTTAAATAGACAGTCATTGTGAAAGTGCATAGCAGAATGACTGTGGCATACAGTCCTCTCAACAATATTGGGTGACTCTAAATCCAAGTACTAAAAATGAATGTCTTCAGCCTTCCTCCTTTCTGTTGTTAGGAGTTATTACATTTCCTATTTCTTAACCTTCCAATATCTTAACAATCTCTATGTCTTATAGGATAATTTATTTTCTTCAATCTCCTTCTTCATGGCTCTTAAGAGTTTGGGAAGATATTACTCTAGGTGGCCTATTACCCAACGGCATACTTTGTTAATTTCAATATAAGTCATAAAAATAAGCTTGCGACTATTTTAAGAACAAATAGAAGAATGATGAACCATAATTTTAAAAGGAGATTTATGGTATTGGAATTTTTAGTGTGTTTCCTACTGTCTCTGGAAGTGTTCAGAATGCATAACCAATGTGCAATACACTGAATGCTACCTGGCAGTATCTGCTTCATGCTGCTTTATTATCTAGGTGGTTAATTGGAACTTGCTTTTCTTTTGTCATTTTTTAAATGCTGGGGGCTGTGTGTGTGTGTGTGTGTTAAGATTTATTGATTTATTTATTTGACAGAGAGAAGGAGAGAGAGCATAAACAGAGGGAGTGGTAGAGGGAGTGAGGGAAGCAGACTCCCAGCTGTGCAGGGAGCCCAGTGCTGAGCTAGAACCCCGGACCCATCCCTGGGATCATGACCTGAGCTGAAGGCAGATGCTTAACCAACTAAGCCATCCAGGCACCCCTTAAATGCTGTTTTTATTTGATATTTAGAGATGCTAGTAGGCAATGTATTATGTATCCAGCTTTCTGTGGAAGAACTTCTCACATTAATAATAGTGTAGTATTTGTAGCTAAATCCAAGAAAAAAATGTAGAAGTGCCAGGCAGATTTTAAAATTCATGAAGACTGAGATTTCCAAAGAAATTAAAGGACAAGGAAATACAAACTATTACCTTCTTAACCTTTTGAGCATATTAGTTGGGGAGAGAAGATGGATAAAGGTTTAGAAGGGTTTTTATAGCTCTTACGGTTTTAGATGGCTATTAATGGTTCTTGCTGTCCCTGCATTGCCTTTGTTGCAAATCATTCATCTCTTTGGCCTGTCTTTCACTGTGGTTTCACAAAAGAACTGAAACTGACATTATAAAACTATTTTATATAGTACAGCACACTGAATTATTATTAATTGGAGGAGAAAGCATGCTTTGGTTAGAACATTAGTTTTCTGTCTTATAATTATGTCACCACTGATCTTTTAATTGTTCCAAATGAATATTTTGTCTTCTTGACTTATTCCTGTTTCCCCATTCTTTGTAAATTTGACCTAGCAATTAGTAATATTCTCACTATATCCCCTGAAGCATTATCTGTGCTTTTCAGTTTAATTTGGTATGCTCATAGTTTTCAATTCCTTTTTTCAACATAAGTCATAAAACCCCATTTTTCATATCAAAGAAGAATAACTTCTAACAGTGGATAGATCATTTAGACGGAAAATCAATAAGGAAACATCAGCATTAAATGACATGTTAGAATATACTTAGCAGGGGCATGTGGATGGCTCAACTTGAACTTGAGTTCAAGTCCCCATGTTGGGCTCCATGCTGGGCTACGTACTTACTTAAAATAATAATAATAATAATAATAATAGTAATAGTAATAAACAACTTAGCAGATATTTACAGTACATTCCAACCAAAATCAACAGAATTAGCATGATCATAAGTCCACAAAACAAATCTTAATAAATGTAAGAGGGTTAAAATCATATCAAGCATCTTTCCTGACCACAGTAATATGAAACAAGAAATTAATGACACAAAGACAACTGAAAAATCTACAAATATGTGGAGATTAAATAACACACTAGTAAACAACTAATGGTAAAAGAAGAAATGAAAGAGAAATCCAAAAAGATTTTGAGGCAAATGAAAATGGAAATATAACATGCTAAAATTTATTTGACAACAAATGTTTTTTAAGAAGGAAGTTCATAGTGATAAATGCCTACCTCAAGAATCATAAAAAGTTTCAGCTAAACAACACAACTGTACACCTCAAGGAACAAGAAAAATAACAACAAATGAAACCCAGAGTGAGTATAAGGAAGGAAGTAAAAAGATTGGATCAGAAATAAATGGAATAAGACAAAAAGACAAAAAGAAAAAATCAGTGAAACTAAGAGCTTGATCTTTTAACAGATAAAATTGGCAAACCTCAGCTAGACTCACCAAGGACAAAAAGAAGAAGATTCAAAGAAATAAAATCAGAAGTGAAAAATAAGTGAAAATTGATACAACAGAAATACAAAGGGTCATAGGAGACTACTATGAAAAATTATACACCAACAAATTGGACAACCTAGAAGAAATCAATAAACTCCAAAAACATATAACCTCCCAAAACTAAATCACAATAACATAGAAAATCCAAAAAGATGGATTGCTGGAAAGGAGATTGACTCAGTAATCAAAAATATCCCAAGAAACAAAAGTCCAGGTCAGATGGCTTCACTAGTGAATTCAACCAAATATTCTTCTTAGCAAAATAACTAATAATTCAGCTAAAAAATGGGCAGAAATAATGAATAGATATTTTTTCCAAAGAAGACATACAGATGGGCAATAGATATATGAAAGATGTTCAGCATCATTAATCATTAGGGAAATGCAAATCAATACCACAATAAGATATCAAACCACACCCGTTAGAATGATTATTATCAAAAAGACAATAACAAATGTTGGCAAGGATTTGGAGAAAAGGGAACCTCTGATAATCGTTGGTGGGAATGTAAATTGGTACAACCACTATGGAAAACAATATGTAGGCTCCTCAAAAAATTTTAAAATATATATATATATATAACTGCTATGTGATCTAGCAATTCCATTTCTGAATATTTATCCAAAGAAAATTAAAACACTAATTTGAAAAGATATATACACCCTACCTTCATTGCAGCACCAGTGACAATAACCAAGATAAGGAAACAACCTAAGCGCTGAACAATGGATGAATGGATAAAGATATTGTGAGATATGTATATAATTTAGCCATAAAAAAAGAATGAAATCTTGTCATTTGCAACAACATGGATGAACCTGGAGGGCATTATACTAAGTGAAATAAAATAGCGAAAGACAAATGGCATATGGCGGCTCTTCTATACAGAATCTTAAAAAAAAAAAAAGTCATAGATACAGAGAAGATCAGTAGGTGCAAGAGGCAGAAACTTTAGTAGTGAAGGGTTTTTTTTTTTTTAAGTTAAAGAAAAACTGAGAGAATGCACACTTGAGGATAAAATGGAAAATGAGTTTCATTTGAATTAAGAGCATTATTGAGGAGGAATCAAATGATGCAAATTAGAAATACATTGCATTTCACAAGAATGTTTCCTCACAGATGTTATAGCTGAATGTGCAGCCTACTCTTACTTTTCTCTGAATGACTAGACAACAGATGAGGAACAGAGCAGAGCAGAAAATAACTGAGAGTAAAAAAAAAAAAAAAAAAAAAAAAAAACAACTGAGAGTAAAAAAGAGAGAACTCACAATGGGAGATCTATTATCAGGGTCAATTGTTATTCAACTCAATTACCTGATTTATTTTAAATAATAGCCTTTAAAAATCATTCTTTTTTCTGCTCTGCATAGTCTATTTGGGGTTTCATATTGGTCACAATTCTGATGCAGAAAACAGAGAACAGATTCCACTATATACAATTTGAATAAAAGGATTTATTAAGCATGTCAGATGACTTATGGAATTTTTAAGACAATTGAATAAAAATCTATAGGATGAGATTCCAGAATCTGTTCTTAAGTCTGTGCTGCAGAACCAGACTGCCAAAGGAACTGCTTCTTGTGTAATGTTTAAAAAGCTTCTTGTCAAATCAGGGGGCATTCCTTATTACATATAGAAATATAAATTCATGTAATATATCACATAAATAAATACCTATATATTACATATATAATCTGCCTTAGTCTCAGATGCTAAATTAGCTACAGTTACTTGTTCTGGAACAATATCACTATGTTCCAATTAGGAAAACTCAAGTGTAAAATCAGGAACCTATTATATCACTTCAAGGTCCCATGTCATGCCTCCTTTTCTACTATCAAGAAGGCATTTCTGCTAAATCAGGAAGCTTCAGAGACAGTTGGCTCCAGAATCATACAGACACCACTTGCTGTAATCCACATTGATTGAAATACCCAATATCCCATTTATATCCATTCAAATTTCAAGGTTCATGTAATTGCATCTGATGTAGAACCTGAATGAAACATGGATCATCAGATGAAAATGAATTAGAGAATTCTTTTTTAGCTTTCTGCTCTCCAGAGACAAGGAAAGTGACATTAGAAGAAAATTAGAATAAATATTCTGAACCAGCCTCCATAATTGCTGCATTAGACTTCAGTCTTACTTTTCCACATTCATCTTTGAAAATTTTTAACTTTTTTTTTTGAAAATTTTAAACTTTTTATGTGATTCTTTACAGAGAATTATATGTTTAGTCCCTCCTTTTCAGCATAGCCCCAAAGTCTAGAACATTCCTATTGTAAATAAGTGCTTAATAAATACTATTGTACTTAATAAACACTATTGTAAATAAGTGCTAAAATAAGTACTTAAAAAAGTAAGGAGTAGGAGGAGGAGGAAGAAGAGGGAGGAAGAGAAGGAAGAGGACAGGAAGGAGGAAGAAGAAGGGCAAAAACAACAACAATAACAACAGCAAAGAGATAAACCCAACTGTTTAGATCAGATGGTGAGAAATCAAATGACAGTGAACACAGTTGAAGAGCCATTCAGTTCCTCTATTTTGCTTTTGTCTTTTCAGTCAATGAGGACGATCTTTAAACTAGAACAGGTATAACAAACATGGTTAAGGGGACTGAAGACCAACTGGTACAATAATAAAAGTACCTGGTTGTTTCAAATTGCATCAAGTCTCTAGGCTAGACAAATCACATCCTAGAGATCTGACGGAACTGGCAGATGTTGATGTAGAACTACTTCCAATAATTTTTGCAGAAGCACAAGGAATAACAAAAATGCTAGGGAAACAAGGAAGGGAAAATGCTCTTGTAGTTTTCATAAATTTAAAAAAAAACAGGTGGTTACTGTCCTCAATGGTTGAATTTGAACCAACTACCAAAATAAATATTTAAACAATTTATAATTATATACAACAAAGAAGTTGATGAATTCACTAAGAACCAAGCTTCCTACATGAAGGGATAATTCTTCTGTTACTGTTACTAGATCAAGAGATAAAGGGGATTATGCAGAAATGGATAGTAAACAGGGATTTACAAGATATTTAGAATCGTCATGAATTCCTTGTTGGAAATATTGAGAAAGATGGAAAACAGCATTGTGGGGGTTGCAATTTGTTTCTTTTAAAAATATTTTTATTTGTTTATTTTAGAGAAAGAGAACAGAGTGTGGGGTAGAGGGAGCAAAGGGAAGAGAGAGAATCTCAGACTCCATGCTGAGTGGAGCCCAAAGGGAGGCTTGATTTCACAACCCTGAAACTGAGTGCACCACCCAGGCTTCCCAGGGGAGTTGCAGTTTTATAACCAGTGCTGATTAAATCAATTTCTATTTGGGGTGAGGAGGCTAATATATGTGACCAACTGGTGAAGAATTACAAGCTAAATATGTTGGAGTGAGGATGATAAGATCAGAGAGAGGATAAGAATGATTCCTGGTGACCGACTAGGTAATATTTCAAAAAGAAAGAAGGGGGGAAAAAAAGTTAGAATCTTTAGTGAGCCTTCATGGCTGGAAGCCATTCAAAAGACTAAAATAGGGAAGAAGAAAAAGGGCATTCAAAATAAGGAGAATGGCATCATGGCTACTTATGGCACCTACTACACACTACCTTACAATCATTTGTTCTAGCAAAATTAAGAATCTCATTTGGAATCAGATCAGACTTTAATTCTTTTAGTTGCAATGTTTCACATACTTCTCCTCCTCCTCCTCCTCCTCCTCCTCCTCCTCCTCCTCCTCCTCCTCCTCCTCCTCCTCCTTCTTCTTCTTCTTCTTCTTCTTCTTCTTCTTCAATTTTCTGTAGTTTCTATACCATGCATCATTCAGTTATTATGCATACTGTTTCTAGCCCTTTGCCTGAAGGTGGGAATTTTCAGTTGTCTGGTGGTCCCAGACTGCCCCAGTGGTAGCGAGGAATGGAAGACCGAGGATTATCTGGAGACCTCTATAGTTCATGCAGGCTATCATTCTAAAAAAGGGGGAGAACTTTTTCTAACCCTTTTAATATACTCTGCTTAGAACAAAATTAGGCTGCCATTTGATATCCTACTGTAACTCCTTTTGCTTCTGTGGGGACACAAAGAGACAAGTTTTGCCCTAAAATCCATTTAAGGATCAAAAAGCAAGCAAAAAGAATTCCTAAATAAAAAGTACTTTAAATAGGAGATCAAAGATGGACCTAATTTCCCATAGGAAAATATGTAGCTTTCTTTCAAGGCAGATTAATTTAAAAAAAAAAACGGTCATTATTCTTTTTTATTCATATTTTTTCATAAACTTTAATAGCTAGACTGTATAGTTCTGGAGAACAAGAAATTTTGATGTTTTACTTTTTGTATTTCCCACAAAAGCCTATAGCTATCTTTGTATGCATTAGATCCCTACCATACATATGTAGAATGAAACATGAAGCTCTTATAGGGGAAGACTACGATATACAATTGGTATTTTGATGAAAATAAGACTGAAAGAATTATCCTTGGCAATAGTGGTGTAAAATTTGCGTGTGTATTGGGGAGGGATTGAGAGCAACAGAATTATCTGTATAAAATAGTCAAAAGTAGAGTGGCTATGGTTGAAGTTTCTAGGTATCCAGGTTCCCACTCCTTTTTGTGTTACCTATAGCCCTTTGCTTGAGGCTTTAGGGCTTTGAGAAATTTATATATATATTTTATATCATAAAATCTTATGCATCATAAGATTTGGGGAGTTGTATCAGGCAGGACAAGTTAAGTTATATATTGATAGCAAACAGTGAAACATGTCTATAGCTTAAGACAAAAAGATTTAGGGGCATCTGGTGGCTCAGTCAGTTAAAAAAGTCAGATGTCTTTGATTCAGTCCTGATCTCAGGGTCCTGGGATCAAGCCCCATGTCAGGCTCCCCGCTAAGCGAGGAGTCTGTTTTTCCCTTTCCCCACCCCCCACTTGTTCTCTCTCTCTCTCTCTCTCTCTCTCTCAAATAAATAAAATATTTTTTAAAAAGATGAAAAATTTCTGGGGCACCTGGGTGGCTCAGTGGATTAAGCATCTGCCTTCGGCTTAGGTCATGATCTCAGGGTCCTGGGATGGAGTCCCGAATCGGGCTTTCTGCTCAGCAGGGAGCATGCTTCCCCTCTCTCTCTCTGCCTGCCTCTCTGCCTACTTGTGTTCTCTCTCTTTCTGTCAAATAAATATATAAAATCTTAAAAAAAAGATGAAAAGGTTTATTTCTCACTATATTATGTGTTAATTGTTGAAAATCAGTAAAGGGTGTCTGCCTGCATTCAGTCAGAGATCCACACTGATGAAGGCTCTATCTTCATACCAGTTTACTCACAACAAACAAACAAACAAACAAAGAAAAGAGATTGTGGGAACTTCACACATGCTTCTGCTAGGAAATGCTATTTTACTAACATTTCATTTCCCATAGCCACACTGCATGAGTTCAGATAGCCTGAGAAATTTAATCTATTCAAGAGAACTGACATTTGAGAATTGCCCTTATGCTACAATAGATACAGTCCTAATATCCCATTTTCTTAATAATAAATCACTTATCTATAGTTCATGAATTTATATAATATTTTTAGGTTTATATTTTTAACATATAAGATCATAGAACAATAAGCTCGTATATTGATCACACTGTGTTAAACTTCCTTTTGTATGTTGAAAAATTGCTTCAGGCTGAAAGGATTCAAGCATTGTGGATTGAGTGAACAAGTTCTTGTCTCCTTTTCTCCATATCTCCTTTCAAAGATTGCTGCCATATTCTTCCTAAACTTCTGTCTTACAAACTGAAAATAGGTATTAAACAAATCTGTGTGTATTTTCTGTGTGCAAAATGACACAAGTAAGCACTATATAACTCATATTCTAGTAGAGGAAATAGCAGATATAGGAAAATATCATTAAAAATATATAATTAGGATGTTAAATGGAAAAGCTTCAGAGGATATAATTATCTCCAAAGTTAGGAAGGAAAACTCACAGAGTGAGGCACAAAAATTACACCAGAATTGGAATATGTATATTTGCTTCTATAAAAATGATAAACATGGGGCACCTGGGTGGCTCAGTTGGTTAAGCAACTGCCTTCGGCTCGAGTCGTGATCCCAGAGTCCTGGGATCGAGCCCCACATCAGGCTCCCTGCGCGGGGTGGGGAGCCTGCTTCTCCCTCTCCCTCTGTTGCTCTGCTTGCTTGTGTCTCTCATTCTCTCTGTCAAATAAATAAATAAGATCTTTAAAAAAAAATGATAAACATGAGGATTATCCATTTTCTAATACCCACTTCATATAAACCATCAAAATAAATGTGTTTTACTCAATACTGTCAACTGAATGTTCTCACTAAGATTGTTTACTCAAGAAATGAAAACCAATATTTTTTATGTCCATAGAATGTTGTGTGTGTTTGCCAATAAATAAAAGGCCTTTCGGTCAAATTTTCCTTTCCTAGTTATGCCCAGAGTTGATGAGAACCTGTGTCTGAATTCCATAATCTCTTGCCTCAGCATCCTATAATCACCAGTCATTAACAAAGAATTCAATGGTTCAGAGACTTTCTCTTCTTCCTAAAGTATCCAAACATATCTGTTAATGAGCTTCAGTAAAACAAACTTCTCTGTGATTGTCACGCAATAAGTGTATACAAAGCATTATGAAAGAGAAAAACAGGGGGAAGACTTCATGTAAGAGGTGTCCTTTTAGTTGTGTGTATCTCTGTAAAGTTGGGAAGTAGCAAGAGGAGGAAATATTATGAATGATTATTTGTAATGCTTTTTTAAGATTTGTAACTCTTAATATCTTTATTTTCCCTTCTCTTTATGATTTTTTATAACTCCTCTGGTTGGCCATTTCTTAAACTTTTCTTCTTCCAGTACATCTGCTTTCATGAGTCACAACCCGGAATCACACAGAATACTTGAATATTTAATTGTCTTTTAATCAATTTTGAATATTTTCATCCAATGAATATTTTAGAAAAGTAACAAAATCCTGTGATAAACCACTTACGGGCAAGAGAAGGGTTAACAATTGTCTTTGCTGTTTCTCATTGATTTTTTTATAAAGATAGTTTAATCAATTTTCAGCAAAACTTTGATAATCTGAACTTTGGGTTTTTTCAAACTCTTGGTTAGACACCAGTCAGTTCTGATGAGTTTGTATTGTCAAACAATCTAGATTATCCTACAACATAGCATTCTTTGATGCAATGTCTCTGTCCCATTTGCTTTAAAAATAAAATTGATTATCCTTGTATAAACCGAGATGAATGAATACTGTCTCCTCTTGTCTTGAGACCTTTGCTCTCAATCAGCCTGTTAGTCTCTAACCGCTCTCCTTCTCCTGGAACACCTAAAGAAATTAATTTTATAGGTCATATACTTCCATATATGTGCTTGTTGATATGTTTTGGGTCTTTTCAATTACATCTTTTCACTTTAAACTTTTCACTTTCTTTTTTTTTTTTTTTAAAGATTTTATCTATTTACTTGACAGAGAGATCACAAGCAGGCAGAGAGGCAGGCAGAGAGAGGGGAGGAAGCAGGCTCCCCGCTGAGCAGAGAGCCCGATGCGGGGCTCGATCCCAGAACTCCGAGATCATGACCCGAGCCGAAGGCAGTGGCTTAACCCACTGAGCCACCCAGGCGCCCCTTTCACTTTCTTTTTTCCACCTGGGTACAGTCCATTAAAAAAAATTCTCTAGACTAGATGGTGTTTCATATGACCGCTTCCTATGCATCAGTTCATCAGACCTACTTTATTAGTTATTTTTGTTTTTTCATTCTCATGTTGTCTAACTTGAAATATTTCAGCTTAAACATCATGATATTTAAGTCTGAATGGTTTATGCTACAGTGTATGGACATTTGTTTAGTCAAGAATTTCACACTGGCATTCTACTCAGGAAACTTCACTCCACAGAACTTACTAAAAGCCATTCAGTTATCATTATCTAATCAACATCAGAGGCTTTAACAGTCAGCAATATGAATGTTAGAAATAGGTTTTCACTCATAAAATTTGTGGCTTGTTAATTAGTATAATGGATTTGAGAAATAAGACTCATTAGTGAAATAAGTGACATTCACTGTATGTGGATTAGCTAGAACATGTGAAGAAGGCCCTTCCTCATGCACGTTGCCTTTAGCCTGGACGCTTATGGATATCTACCATGGCTGATCCCTAAATGATCTTATGTCCAAGAATTTTGGGAGATTCCTGAGTTCTTGATGCTTATTATAAATGTCTTATTCCTTTGTTATATTATTATAGTTATTTCAAGTGATTCGTCATGCCAGATGTGTTCCAATTACTTCAAAAGACACTTATCTGTGTCTTCATCACCTTATAGAAGAGATTTGTGAGTGATTTTGTTCCCACTCACTAATAAATTTCATTTAATAAATATCTGGAGGAGTGGCAGAATTTGGAGGGAGACATTAAGAAATAATTATGTGTTGGGGCTATGAGAAGAGTCACTTAAATTGCCCATACCTTGTCACTATCAGTGGCTTTGATCATCTGTCTATAGACCCCAATGACTAAGCTGGATGATGTTGGTTTATGCCACTTACCTTGCTAACACCAGTATTTTTTTCTGGAGATTTTAATAAGGGATTTTTGAGATAGTCACCAACCTTAATAAAGAGCATTTCTCAGTAATTATTTTTGGATATTCCTTAACAAAATCTATATTTTCCTTTAGTTTTTGTTTTCTAAAATTTAACACATCGGGGAAGGATAGTTTGTCTTATTCAAGGAAAGAGAGGAGACGGCAGTTAATCTTGTAGAGGGATGGGTTGTTGGGTGATGGTCATTGGGGAGGGTATGTGCTATGGTGAGTGCTGTAATTTGTGAAAGACTGATGAATCACAGATCTGTACCCCTGAAACAAATAATACATTATATGTTAATTAAAAAAAGATCTTGTAGTCACCATCACCCAGTTCCATCCATATACTTTTTCTGCTTCCTGATGAGTATTTTTCTTCAGTCAATTCCATATTGTATATCTATAGCTTTCCCTGTTTCACATACTACCCATAATCATGTTGTTTCTTAGAAGGTGAGACTGCCCTGTTCTCAGGTGTGTTTTGAAACACTTATTTATGTTTTCTCTTTCTTTCCTTTCTTTAATATCCTAAAATCTATGGATTTCAAATGTATAAATTAAAAAGGTAATTTTTTTTTCCTGAAACCTACATATTCACTTATCCTTTTTAGCTATTTCTACCTCCCACCACCTTTTAAAGTAAAATAAATTTATATCCTGGAAAAAAATTTTGAATAATTGTATTTTGTTTAAATATTTTAATGAGAAATATTTAATGAGAAACCTTGTGGTTTGCATTTAGAGGAGGCAAAATAAGCTGAAAAAGTTTTTGTTTTCTTTTTTAATGGCATTCCATACTTCCAGGCTTTTCCTTTCCAAGCATAAGACTACAATCTTTTGGGCCAAATTCCTTTTTTAAGTGCCATGAAATCAGGTCCCATAACAACATTTTTCCCCCCTGAGATTCCAGTGTTGCTAAGTGTAAGGGATTAGCTGATCTACTTATAGTAATCATAGAGAAAATTTAGTTCTTGTCAGAGGTGGTTCTCAGTTTCCTCCCCTTTTCATTATTTAATGGAGTAAAATGAGGAAGAAGAGTTGTATTACTGGATAAATAAGAACTTAAGTGTAGTCTTTAATATTGTAGTGGGATTTTCAAATATGTTTTATTTTATGAATTTTTTTTTAGGTTGGTCCAATTCTTAGAAATGGAAACCAATGTTCATTAACCCCATTAGGCTTTCTCTTAAGACTGTAAGGATGAATGGAGAGTAAAAAATAGTCATTGATGTTAGAATGATTTTAAGGATGTATTAGTCTATTCCTGATGTACAAGAAGTGTAGAAGGTTCATAAACCTCAAGGTTTCTCCAGGATACAGACCAATGTCTCTAGTCTCCTATAGGTTACTCTCTATTTACTTACCTATTTCTATTTACCTCCCCAAACTGAATAGAGGTGTGGAAGGTAAGGACAACAAATAAAGAACCTATTTTTGAGTTTGCAATTTATTACTAAAAAAAATAATCCTAGTTAAATGGAAGATTGTCAGAAAAGGAACTTTTTTCTTTTGCCATGATTTTATACACCAAGGAGCTATGATTGGTGGCTAAAGATCATATACCTATTACATATATAATTATCTATTATATATATCATAGCTACATATAATAAAAGTCATAGCAAGTTTTCTTGGGTATTTCCTTTGTGTTGGGTGTTATACTACCTACCTTATCTATATTGTAATATTTAATTCACCCAGGAGCCCAAAAAGCATTCTTATTTTCTATATCTTGAGTAGAAGAAACCTAGTTTCAAAAATAAAAACTTGCTCAAGGATATACAATAATAAATGAAAGAGAAGACTTTGCAGTCAAACTGTGTAAATTCAGAATCTTCCCTTTTAATTATTAGGCTACACATAAACTCTCTTGAAAAAATAAACTAAACTCCAAGTGTTCCTCTGTCTATTGCAGTGTTGCTGATGGTGCTGTCTTACATTTGCTCAGGCTGTGGTCCTTCTTTTGCTCTAATCTCACTTGTGCTCCACACTTTGGATGCTGCCCTTCATGAGAGCGGTGCTCCTTGGGGCTCAGTTTACTTTCACGGGCTCCATATTGGTCTGTGGATGGAGCAATTCCATTCTACTCTTAGCTGAATCATGCCCTCCTCCTTAATTGCCACATAACACAAAGGGACCGGCACACACAAATTTTTGTGTTTAAATGTCACCGATGATTCCAAATAGCTTGTTTTTATACCAAGCCCAACCAAGTGCCTTTAATTTCTTCTTCAGTCAACTGGAAAAAAGACATTAGGCCTGCACAGCACATAGTTGCTGAAATTTTTAAGACTTCCATATCCATTTTCCTGTGGGCAAATGCTCAGACAAAAACAGTACATTTCCTTTAAAGCTAAAACAACTGTATATAGGTAAATTCAATTGTTAATACATACTTAGCAAAAAAAGGAATATTTTCCTAAGAAAACTATTCCTGTAATTGCATGTTTTAAAGCATCCACTCATAGTTCTTCCACTTGAAAGCAGTGTAACTATATGATAAAGGGAAACTCCTCTGAAGTTTGGTTTCTTCATCTATGCAGTTCTGAGAAAAAACAGTGGAGGGGTGATGTCCTGCTTAAATGAGGCCTTTTATTTTAAGGCTCAGTATAATATTCTGCTTTTAGTAAGCACTTAAGAAATGTTAGCTATTAATGGTAGTATTAGACATACTGGTAGTAAAAAAGAAAACAAAGATAAATAGACATCCTCAATTTATTTATTTATTTTTTTTTTTTTTAAGATTTTATTTATTTGACAGAGAGAAATCACAAGTAAGCAGAGAGGCAGGCAGAGAGAGAGGAGGAAGCAGGCTCCCTGCTGAGCAGAAAGCCCGATGCGGGGCTCGAACCCAGGACCTGGGATCATGACCTGAGCCGAAGGCAGCGGCTTAACCCACTGAGCCACCCAGGTGCCCCGACATCCTCAATTTATATATAAAACACGAAACAGCTAATTTTTCAGTTATAAATATATATTTCACTGTTTTTAAATTTGGAAACAACAATCTTGGAAGACCAATGGGTGTTTGTTTTCTACTTATACAATATATGAGGTTAACTGTATTGGCTTCCCAGAACAAGAGTAAATTTAGAAGTAAACTCAAGTTCCCAGTCTTAGACAATAAAAACTGTTGGCAGCTCTCTACTTTGAAGCTCCTTCAAACTATTAGCACACATTCACCCCTTACCCTCCCCACCCTATACAGATACTCTCTCTGTCTCTTTCTCTCCCTCTTTCTCCCTCTCTCTCTCTCTTTCTCTCTCTCTCTCTCACACACACACTTATGCCTAATCTTGGATGGGTGCCAACATCTCTTTCCATCTTTAGTTCCTCATTTTTTTTCCCTAACATGAGCAAACCAATACCTGTGATAGTGTAGCGTTGTGCAGATTAAGAAAATGCATACATAGATCCCCAGGTATGGCTTCTGACATACAGTGATTATTCAACAAACACTACTTGTTATTTTTAGCCATTTATACCTGAATGCAAGTAACAAGGGAATAAAATTTTTGTTTCCACATTCCTGATCCCTAAAACAACATATGGCTTATAGTAGGTACTCAGTAAATATTTGTTGAATGAATGGATGAATAACAAATTAATTTACTTTTAGTTTTATCAATAATGTCTAATTTTTGACAACCTAATCAAATTGATGGGAAACTTTTACATTTCTTTTAATTGTAAAACTATATTTTATCATACCTATGCTTTATCACTGCTATACATTTTTAAGATACTGAGCCAGAATTTATAATTATAAATACACATATACTCACCTATGCATGCAGATACATCTATATAGAGATATAGGGTATCTCTCTACACACATATTTATATACACTATAAACTTTGTGAATTGCATTTAAGTTGTTTTCTGTCTTCTGATTTTAATGGTCTTTTTTATTTATCCATTGTGCATTCTTTAAGAGAAGATGGTTTTAATCTTTGAATTTGTTAGTAGAATTCTGTTTTGTTTTGTTTTGTTTTCTTCCCTATGAAGTAGTATCAGATTAAAGGATTATGACATGCTTCTGAAATAATACTTAACTACACTTAGAAAACATTTAATTTTTTTCTGCATACATATGAGAATTACATGATGTCATTGGTGTCGACTGTGAAATCTCATAGCACAGAGGGTGAATTATGTTTCATACTCACATAGCTCCAGTGCTGATTTGTCAATGAGTATTGGAATGAATGCATGAATGAATGAATAAATGAAAAGTACTGGAAGAAATACACAGACACAAAAATATACAACTGAGGAGCTAGCAACATCAAAGTTGGCAAATAAATAATTCTATTTCTTTTCATAATTCCCAAGAAAAGTACAAACCATACAATTTAAATAAGTAAGTTGTAGTCAGACACATGCCCTTTCATCTCACCAGTTCCTCAATTCTGCTTTGAAAATGACCAGACCTGTGAGACAGATAGTTCCAAAAGTTATTGAAATAGAGGGGAAATTGAATTTCGCTAGTTTATTCACTCAAACAAGGAGTAAATAGCTTTGGAAATAAAAACTGTCTCCAAATAGAGATCTAGTTTCCATTTGGGATTGTTTTAAAAATCAGTTCCAGTTTTAGCCTGTCATTTCCAGATTGATATTAGATTTCAGCTCATTGGCTTTACTTAGTCATTTCCATAATCTTGGCTGAGTTGAAAGTTTCATTTTGTGTGTTTTGGTATTTTTAAAAATTCTTATCCTGTGTTGAAGTTTTTCGGTTGATAATCTCTTGATGAGAATGTGCCAAAAGGAGGTTGTATTAGCATAAGTATTTTCGAGAGCACATCAAAGGCAAACCAGATAGCTAATTCAGCTGAAATACTTTAAAAACAAACAAATAATATGCAAAAATACATCTAAAAACCACTATCATAATAAGCATGTTTTTTCTAGTCTCCACACCTTCATCTTAGCACAATACCTATATTATGATATGGGCTCAATATAGGTGTTGAATTTTATTTAATTAATTCCAAAGTATTTATCCTAATTTACAGTTTGGCAAGTTTCTGAAGGAAACTATAATTGTTTGTAACTAAAAAATGCTTATATAGACATTAAACAACACCAATTTCTTAAAATAAAACCAAATTAAATGGACTAAATTGATTGGAATATTTAATATTGTAAAGATGGAAATTTCCCAAAATTTATGTGTTGATTTAAAGTTTCTCTAATTGGGGCACCTGGGTGGCTCAGTGGTTAAAGCCTTTGCCTTCGGCTCAGGTCACGGTCTCAGGGTCCTGGGATGGAGTCCCGCATCCGGCTCTCTGCTCAGCGGGGAGCCTGCCTCCTCCTCCTCCTCTCTCTCTCTGCCTGACTCTCTGCCTACTTGTGATCTGTCTGTCAAATAAATTAAAAAAAAATCTTTAAAGAAAAAAATTCTTAAAGTATCTCTAATTAATATTCTAATACAGTTTTTTTGATCATGGAAAATGATGAACAGATTTAAAAATCTCATATAAAAGCATGGAATCCGTAATAACATTGAAACTCTTGAATTAGAACAAGAAATTGGACAAACTTCCCCTACCAGAAGGCATGAGCTTCAGTATTTAGTATTTAGCAGCATAAATACTGGAGCAAGAATTGATATTGATGTCATATCGAGATGGATGTGGATATACCTAATTAATCCAATATAGAACCCAATAAAGAACCCAAATATAGACCCAAGTATTTAGAGACACTTAATAGGAAACAGAAGTGATTCTAAAGAGATGTTGGGAAAGAATAGAATTTGTAATAAATGATTCAGAAATATAAAAAATATCATTAGATGTATATTTCAAAATTGTTCAAAATTGTATAAAAATCAATTACACATGATTTAAAGATATAAATAAGGAAAATGAATGAATGAGTAAATAACCAAAAATAAGGAAGGGGATAAAATAGGTAAATATCATTATGACCTTGGAGTTGGAAAAAATTTCAATTAAACCAGATACAGGAATTATTATAAAGTGGAAAAATAACTAATTCAACTAGGTTAAAATGGAAAAATTATCTAAATTCTCTTTTTCAATAGATACAGGGAAAGTAAAATTACAGGTCACATTGTGGAAGTTGTTAATGATACAATTAACAAAAAATTGGCTATGCAGAATATATAACGAATGCCTACAGTTTGATACTCTACCCCCCACCAGAAAAATAGAAAAGCAAAAAGAATAGTGACTTGAAAGGAAGAAATCTATGTTAGATAAACCTTTGCAAATGTGCTTAATCTTATCATCAAAGAACTGCAGATGAACACCATAATCATATACCAATATATGCTCAGCAGATTGGCCAAAAGAATTCAAACATTATCTTTTTTCATTAAGGATGTGCAGTAACTGGAATTATCACACAATTTTATGGTAAAACTGTCTGGCAAATCTAAGTTGAAGATTCATATATCTTACAAATCAGCAATTCCAAAGCAAGATAACTTTTTAAAAAAATCTTGCCATATACAGTATTCAAGACTGTTGGCAGCCGCAGTTTTCATAGTAGTTGAGCAATCAAAATCAAAATTCTATCAATAATAGAATGGGTAAATAACTTGTGTACTTACATAATATAATATAATTAAGCAACAAAGGATGTGAATTATTGATGTCCAAAATACCATGGGTGAATTTCATAAAAATAGTAGTGGGGCAAAGAAGCACACCACAAAGAACATATGTATATATGTATATATTTCCACTTCCATTATTTCTATGCATTTCCATTTCATAAAATGCAAAAGCAAGCAAATATAGTATTATTGAGAGATGTCTACATAGTTGGTAAAACTTAAAGGAGAAAAAAAGAAAACAGTCAGATATTCAGATTGTATTTATCACAAAAGTCAGGGTAATGGTTAAACTCGGAGAAAAGAGGGGAGATGTGATTGCAAAGGAGCACACAGGAATCTTGTGATCTTTTCAATATTCTGTTACTTAAACTGGGTTGGGATTGGATGTTTGTTTTGCAAGTGGTTTTTTATATATCATGCTCTTCTGTATTTAAGATCTATTTCACAATAAAGATTTTTTGAAGTTATAGTTGGCTTCAGATGCATAAAACCGCACATTTATATCACTCTTGCATTTAAAATGAAATCAAGAATTAAATTATATTACTTTTAAGAAGACTGAATCAATAAATTAGTACTTCCTAAGCCAAGTTATCTATAAATTAAATTGGAAGATATGCTGAAATTTGGTGCAAATGTAACTTAAAATAGTTCTTCATTTTTTTCTAATTTATTTCAAATATCATTTATAGGTTTATAGACTTCTTTAGGTATTACTAGTAATATATATAGGATTTGCATATATACTTTCACATTTGATCCTGACTCTTATATGTGTAGGATTTTCAAATATATACTCATATTTGATCCTGAAGATATGTAAAGCAAGTAAAAACATTGTTTCTATTTTATAGGTGAGAAAACCAAGCTTAATTTGTCATGGCTATAATTGTATTGAAATTATATATTGATAACAAGATTTTACATAAAAGCAACAAATAGCTAAATATTTCATCTTTGTTGTATTTGTTATACTTCTACCTATTCATATAATACAGAAACATAAAGAAATGCACATTGCTTGAAAAACTGAATGTATATAAGTCCCAGCAGAAATGGACATATGAAAACATATTATTCACTATTTATTTATATTATTATTCACGACAGAGTCTCTAATTTTAATAGCCCCAAAATAAAAAGTCATTAAATGTTTAAATAAAAATGCATTTTAGGGGGTGCGTGGATGGCTCAGTGGGTTAAGCCCTGCCTTCGGCTCCGGTCATGGTCTCGGGGTCCTGGGATCGAGCCCCGCATAGGACTCTCTGCTCAGCAGGGAGCCTGCTTCCTCCTCTCTCTCTCTGCCTGCCTTTCTGCCTGCTTGTGATCTCTCTTTCAAATAAATAAACAAATTCTTTTAAAAAATGCATTTTAGAGCTATCTACTAAAATCAGTTATACAAAAAAAATCAATCTTTCCTTTCTGGTAGGGGCAAAGGAAACTTAGTTTCTGAGAGACTTACTTCTTAGGTTATATATTTCTTCTAGGTTGTATAACACAAAATCATTTTTAATAAGTTCATAATTAGTAAATTTAAAAAAACAGCCTATTTTTTAAAAAAAAATCTAATATTTTCTTCAGATTACTCTCAGCCATTTCTTGAAATTTTCAAATTACTCTACTGCTACATAATGCTGTAAAACCTTTGATTCTGTTACTCCTGGTTCTCCATTGATGATACCATTGTTTACCTCTGGCCTCAGGAGATGTGGTACTGCTTTTCTCTCCACCACTGCTTTCTCTTCTAGATAGAAAATGTTTTGCAATCTCCAACATAAGAGAGAAAATAGAATGTTTCTCTTTAACCACATTTAGACAGTGCCTCCTCAATTACTCTCCTCTTGTCTCATGATTATACTCCTACTCAGTTGATAATTGACAATGAAACTCCAGTGCTATATGTAACTATAGAGTCTGGTTCAGTAATTCTGAGGACAATCCTAAAATAGCTAGTGACTTCGGCAAAGACGGGACTTTGTTTATTTATTTTTAAAAAGATTTTATTTATTTATTTGACAGAGAGAGAAAGATCACAAGTAGGCAGAGAGGCAGGCAGAGAGAGGGGGGAAGCAGGCTCCCGCTCAGCAGAGAGCCCGAAGTGGGGCTCAATCCCAGGATCCTGGGATCATGACTTGAGAGGAAGGCAGAGGCTTAATCCACTGAGCCACCCAGGTGCCCCTGGACTCTGCTTATTTTTAAATAATATCACATGTGAGAGTTTAGTAGCTCACTCCAGATGGAGTTACATCTAGCTTTGTCCTTCATGTTTCTTCATCATGGTTCAAAATATCATTAGGTACAGTCTCACCTAGGGATCCTTGTTATTTTTACATTGTAATATGACAACCTTGATTCTTTCTCTGGTCAGGGAAAAGATATGTAAACTAGGAAGTTTGTTAAGAAATAATCACTTTAGGATAATTATAAGGGATTGCACACATAAATAAGAATAAATCCTTATTTAGATATCTGCCTCCAGAAGTTGTTGCACACACACACACACACACACACACACACACACACACACACACACACACCTTATACCAGACACTGAATGTTTGGTGATTTTCCCGATTACTTTATAAAGAATCTCTTCACCAATAACAATGACTAGCTCAGTGCAAACATTCGATAAATATTTGTCAAGTAAATGGATATGACATTGATGGAACCTTGATCCAAGAATGGCTAAGATAAAAGTTTCTTACCCAGTTCTGCTTCAGGTTTGTCTCTTTTATCACATTTCCTGTCATTTACTAATCTGCTATGTCTGATGTAGACCTTGGTCCTACTTTATAATGAGCAGCTACTAATACCATATCATTAGCTATAATCATTATTCTGTAAGTTATATACTTTAAATCAATGATTAATATAAGTATGGGAACTGTATCTCAAAAAAACTGCTTAAAAAAAGAAAAATATGGGGGGGGTTATGGACATTGGGGAGGGTATGTGCTATGGTGAGTGCTGTGAAGTGTGTAAACCTGGCGATTCACAGACCTGTACCCCTAGGGATAAAAATATATGTTTATAAAAAATAAAATAAAAAAAATAAAAACAAGACAAAAAAAATAAAATCTTTAAAAAGTGAAAAAAAAATAGGGGGTATCTGTGTGGCTCCGTTCATTAAGCATATGACTCATGATCTCAACTCAAGTCTTGATCTCAGGGTGTTGAGTTCAAGTCCAACATTGGGCTCCACACTGGGTGTGGAGCCTACTTAAAAAAAAACATACAAAATAAACATAAAAGAAGATGAACAACTAAAAAACCAATAGCCAATTTGCCTAGAATTTTCAATCTCTGTACCTGCAACTGTTCCAAAGGCAGCAGTGTCATTAACAATATTCCTGTTGGTATAGCTACTTGTTTTTGTTTTCTTTTTTCTGTTTTAACACTAACTTTAGCAGTTTTTAAGAAATTTTTTTCAGTCTGTAAATATTTGTCCAAACTGCTTTTCTGCTTGTATTTTTTTTATTTGTTTTGTTTTGTTTACTTTAGTTAAAAGGAATTTATATATCTCTTCTAGAGAAAAAAAAATAGCTTATGTTCTAAGGATAGGTACCTATATTCAGAAGTCTTATAACATAAGGTTGAGGGCTTGATCCTGTAAACATCACACCAAATGTCAGCAACAGTTCGGATAATGACTTCTTGTGATATTTCTGTTTAATTATATTATACCCCTTTATATGCACATTGTAAGATATATTTTAAAAATACCTTACAGATCAGGGGCACCTGGGTGGCTCAGTGGGTTAAGCCGCTGCCTTCGGCTCAGGTCATGATCCCAGGTCCTGGGTTCGAGCCCCACATCGGGCTTTCTGCTCAGCAGGGAGCCTGCTTCCTCCTCTCTCTCTGCCTGCCTCTCTGCTTACTTGTGATTTCTCTCTGTCAAATAAATAAATAAAATCTTTAAAAAAAAATAAATAAAAATACCTTACAGATCAACTGTGTTGGCAACTATGACCTTTCACTGGAAACCTGGAGTTCACTGTTGAAAAATATTATAAATCAGAATAGAAAAATTAGACAAGTTGTTCAACATAAACATAAAAATAGGGAAGTTGGTAATTATAGAAGTCAAACTAGAAATTAGGAATGTTTATATTTCATCTAATTTTATTTGTTTATTTATTTATTTAATAAAACATACATTTTTATTTGATCTTGCCACATGATTGCTTTATCTTCAGCTCAGGTCACAATCTCGGGGTTGTGAGATCAGGCTATGTACAAAGCAGGAAGTCAGCTTGAGATTCTCTCCCTCTGCCCTCCCCCACTCCACCCTCCTTCTCACTCTAAAATTAAATAAGTCTTTAAAAAAAAAGTTTTATTTTTGTTTTCTTGATACACTATAAAACTAGTGTTCTTATTACTGCTTCAAAATTGAATAAAATGACAGAAACAGAACATTTGGTAAAAGTAATATGAAAATCATGACATTGTTTTCTATGGTGGTTCTAAAGATTCCACTCATCTTAGAGGGAATTTAGGATAGAGGTTCATAAATATAACATAGTTTTTACTGTGCTCTGGACATGTTATTATGATCAAAGTACATAGGTAATAGTAAACTTAAATTATGTTATTTAGTTAAAATGAATTCCAGTTGCCCTCAACTTGTGATAAATTGATTTGGAACAAAATTAAACTCTATCCTGCATGTGAGTTTTACCAAAAGAATAATTGTGTATGCTGAATCCATTACACTAGAAATATGTAATTCTTAAAAAGGATCTCAGTGTAATTAGCAGATAGTTCTCATTTCTCTTGATCTTCTCATGCTTTAGAGAGAGAAGGTGTCATATGTGCTACATATAAACTTATTTTCTTTAATAGAGAGTTGAATATTGGAGATAGAAATGTGGTCCAAGTAGTGTAATGCAAATTATCACAGTTGGAAAGAGGAGAACATTAAAGACTCTTGTATCTTCCTAAAGACTGTTACAGCATGGTGCTAACATAACAGCAACAACAATAACAACTGTCTCTAGAAACACTATAAAGTACACTAAGTTCCTGAGAAAATTTGCCTAAATCTGATAAATAAGTATATAATTCACACTGTCATTCTTCCACACCAAACTTGGGGAAGGTATATAACAATGACAGTTCCTGTTTTTAATATTTAGGGGAATTTGGACCAACACAGATGCAATAAAGATTCGAAAGAATATGACACTTTACAAAGTACTAAATTTATCCAAATTTTAGATGTGCTTTTCACAAAAATAATGAAATAAGTTAATCAGTGTGAGGCATAATTTCACAACTGAAGGCAATTTAGGGATTAATGCAGGTATTGTTCACTATTCACCAAAACCCAATATCCCTCCAGCCATAGAAATGGTATTTTGTTCAAGCACATGCCAATTCAGCCCTGTTTCTCTTAGCCCTGTTTGAATCTAGGTGTGGCTTTGTGTGTAAGTTCTTACCAATGGAATGTAATCAGAAGGATGGGTGCCAAGACACCTAGGTGACTCAGTCAGTTAAGTGTCTGCCTTTGGCTCAAGTCATGATCCCGGGTCCTCAGATCAAGTCCTGCATGGTGTGGAGTGGGGGGAAATCCTTGCTTAGCAGGGAGTCTGCTTCTTGTCTGCCTAAAAGATTTTAAAATCTTAAAAAAAAATCTTAAAAAAAAATCTTAAATCTTAGAGAAGAAGAAGAAGAAGAGGAAGAAGAAGAAGAAAGAAGAAGAAGAGAAGAAGAAGAAGAAGAAGAAGAAGAAGAAGAAGAAGAAGAAGAAGAAGAAGAAGAAGAAAGAAGAAGAGGAAGAAAGAAGAAGAAGAAAGAAGAAAAAAGAAAAAGAAGAAGAAGAAGAAGAAGAAGAAGAAGAAGAAGAAGAAGAAGAAGAAGAAGAAGAAGAAGAAAAGAAGAAAAGAAGAAGAAGAAGAAGAAGAAGGATGGGTGCCACTTACTGACCTAGGTCTTCACACTGAGGATATGCCTCTTCTGATTCTCTTTCTTTCCACCAGCTGAAATCCAAGAGAACACAACACTGATAATACAGACCACACTTATGCCTAGGGTTGCAGTTACAGCATAGAAGAATGAACCTGGGTAGATTTGCCTGCCAACTTAGAACACTCACCTTAGACTACGATAAAAGTGAATAAAAAATTTCTGGTTTTTTGGCCATTTAATTCTTATTGGATTTCTAATTTTTACAAACAGCTTTGAACCCAAGTAATATACTATGGTTTAGTTTAATCTTTTTTATTGTAGATATCAGGAAAAGCAGACTTCAAGGAGATTGTTATAGGAAATCATGACAAAAACTGGTAGAACTTAAACTTGAATTGAATATCTATCTGGGCAATCAGCACACTAAATGTATACCAATGATGACTTTATGACTAAGTGACCATGGAATAGAAAGCGAGGCAGGCACCCAGTGATCACTCAATGATCTGGGAATAATTGCATCTCATCCCTTTCTATGGGACCAGGGCAGATAAGGGTAAAGTAAGTGAAAATAAATCTTCAGAGTTACTCATGGAATAAATTCATGGAATATGTTTGAATTCATATAGATGGGTAATGAAATTAAAAAAAACTATTTGACCAGCAATTGCACTACTGGGTATTTACCCTAAAGATACAAACGTAGTGATCTGAAGGGGCACGTGCACCCGAATGTTTATAGCAGCAATGTCTACAATAGCCAAACTATGGAAAGAACCTAGATGTCCATCAACAGACGAATGGATAAAGAAAATGTGGTATATATACACAATGGAATACTATGCAGCCATCAAAAGAAATGAAATCTTGCCATTTGCGACAACGTGGATGGAAGTAGAGGGTATCATGCTTAGCGAAATAAGTCAATCGGAGAAAGACAACTATCATATGATCTCCCTGATATGAGGGAGAGGAGATGCAACATGGGGGGTTAAGGGGGTAGGTGAAGAGTAAATGAAACAAGATGGGATTGGGAGGGAGACAAACCATAAATGACTCTTAATCTCACAAAACAAACTGAGGGTTGATGGGGGGAGGAAGGTTGGGAGAAGGGGGCTGGGGTTATGGACATTGGGGAGGGTATGTGCTATGGTGAGTGCTGTGAAGTGTGTAAACCTGGCGATTCACAGACCTGTACCCCTGGGGATAAAAATATATGTTTGTAAAAAATAAAATTTAAAAAAAATGACCAAAAAAACTATTTGATATCTATAAGATAGTTGTAATAAAATACAAGATTAGAAGGAGGCAAAACAAGAAACAGACTCAACTATAGAAAACAAATTGATGGTCACTAGAGGGGATCAGGGGATAGGGGAAATAGGTAATAAGGTTAAGGAGTACATTTGCTGTGATGAGCACTGAATGTTGTATGGAAGTGTTGAATCACTATATTCTTCAACTGAAACTAATTACACTCTATGTTAGATAACCAGAATTTAGATAAAAGCTTTTTGAAAAGTAGTGATTTATTTAGAGAAAGAGCTAAATATTTGGAGAAACAGAGAATGCTTTTTTTTTTGGATTGTTTGATAACCTGATCAATGACAACATGACCTATGAAGATATTAGAAAAATATTTCTTGCTAATTTGACACAAAACACTAAAATCAATGAAAAAGCATAAAGAAAAATATGTAACTCTAATGAGGTATTTATGTTTAAACTAGCTAGAAAATGATTAATTTTAAGAGTACTTAAGATTAGTTGTTGAAGAAAACTTTAAATGTTCTGATCTTATAGCTTATTCATGAAGAAACTTTCTAGACGTTTTACATTTTACCAATTATAAAACAGGAAGCTGAAATGTATTTTTTGAAAGTATGATAGAGGTAGTTAAGCATCTGCCTTCAACTTGAGTCATGATCTCAAGGTCCTAGGATCGAGCCCTGCATCAAACTTTCTGCTCAGAGGGGAGTCTGCTTTCTCCCTCTCCCTCTGTGCTCTGTCTCTCTCAAATAAAAATCTCCAA
Organism: Lutra lutra; assembly: GCF_902655055.1. Taxonomy (NCBI): domain Eukaryota; kingdom Metazoa; phylum Chordata; class Mammalia; order Carnivora; family Mustelidae; genus Lutra; species Lutra lutra. The sequence continues at coordinate 29,062,379 of NC_062291.1, read as the reverse complement.
AAAAGTATATAATATAATAATAAATAATAAAATCAATAAATAATTCCTTGTTTAGTAAATTCTAATGAAGAAAAGCATAAATAATAACAATAAAAACAAATTCTAACCAACTGTGTTGGAGAAAAGACTCAATTATATTTTAATTCTTCCAATCAAAAATGTTGAGAAATCATTGTTGAAAGAAGAGTCAAGAATAAAAGTCACAAATGTTATAAAAATATATTATAGAAATCTGTGTGGAAGTTGTATTCTTTCTTCAGTGTTGTGATATTTGTGGCTGTCAGCTTCTAATATCTCTAATTTATTGTTTTAGTTTCCCTCATTTAAATAAACATTCATATTACATCTAAATCTCTATTCCTAATTCCATACCCTTCTAAAGTTCCCACAAAATTATATCATCTCTAGCCCTACACAAGCTAGATCTGCCCCTCATCTTGCCATGTCAGGAGCCTTCTGACTGCTGCCTAGTAAGAAGCAATTTAATGAGAATGTTTTTGGGGTTGAAGGACCAAAGGTTAGCATCTCTGCCTTCCAGGTATAGTATAGTGCCTGGAATGCACCAGAAACTAAGGTAATGTTAAATTTGTCACTACACTGTGTTAACTTGATTATGCCATACCACTCCAGTGGAAGAAAAATTAGAAATCAGCTTCTCCATTCCTACTTTCTAAATATGCCTTAATGTTAACGTATCTTCATGTTAACCATGGCTAGTATCATGTCAATTTTCTCTTTGTCATTCTATTCATTAAATTAGGTAATCAGATTTTTGAACGCATGCACATTGCTGGGAGATATTATACAACATCTATGTTAAATGAAAAAGAAAAGTTTATATTATGGGCTGAAATGTGTTCTCCCCAAATTTATACCTTGACGCTCTAATTCCTAATGAGACTCTTTAGAGATAGGAACTTTAGTGAATTAAGTAAGGTTAAATGAGGTTATAAGGGTGAGTCCCTAGTCCAGTAGGATTCACATATTTATAAGGACAGGAAGAGACAGCAGGGATGCACAGGGGAAAGCCCTATGAGGACAGTGAGAAGGTAGCTGTCTGCGAGCCTAAGAGAAAAGCCTTAGGAGAAACCAAACTTCCCAGCACCTTGTCTTGGGCTCTTAACCTCCAGAATTGTGACCAAATAAATCTCTATTGTTTAGAATACCCTCAACAACATAAATTTAGGTACTTTGTTACCTAAAATTTTGTGCCAGCAATTTGTGGTACTTTGTTATAGCAGCCCTAAGAGACTAATAGAGTATATTACATAAATATGTATTTTGTTGTTGTTATGGTTGTTCTTGTATAAGGAACATAAGCTTTGTGATCTGATAGATGAGATCTGTAGGAAACATGTTTTTTTTTAATCTATTACTGACACAACTGCATAACTGTGGTTACTTTCAATTAAATCTAGAGCTCAGAGCCTGTGTGTTTCCTGGTTTGTTAAATGGAAATAATACTTACCTAAGATACTTATAGAAATTAGGTACCTTGATATTTATTTACTACAGATGCTGGCTTTTTTTTTTTTAAAGATTTTATTTATTTATTTGACAGAGAGAGATCACAAGTAGGCAGAGAGGAGGTAGGCAGAGAAAGAGGGGAAAGGAGGCTTCCTACTGAGCAGAGAGCCCAATGTGGGGCTCACTCCCAGGACCCTGAGATCATGACCTGAGCCAAAGGCAGAGGCTTAAATAACCTACTGAGCCACCCAGGCACCCCCAGACCCTGACATTTAATAAGTTCTATATATTGCTTCCTTTTTGCTACTTCTGACTCACAGAAAATATTGCCGGTATGTCCACTCATTAAAAAACAGTGCATATGTGTAAATTGCCAAATGTATCTCCTTTGATAATAGATTTCATCATCGGAATCTCTCTTTCAGTGATGGACAAGTTTAACATGTTATTGGTAAAAAGAATTTCCATAATACACCATTTTATTTTGTAGGTTTTTAAAACTGTTTTGAATCAGGGGACAGGAATTGGGGAATAGCACCAAAAACATAGATTGGAGGTTGGAAGGAAGGGGTGAATGACATTGTAAGTAGGAGATCAAATTCATAAAGCTTTGTTTAGAAGAGTTGGAGGAAGACCAGGTTGGGAGTAGTGGTGTTTCTAGATATTTGGAGGATAGAATTAGGTGAAAAGTAGAAAAATCCTCAAAATCAGGTATGAAGATCAAGTTGAACACCATCCACTTAATTTACATGCCTACGGAGGAGCTAAGATTTTAAGTATAAGTTCAAGAAAAGAATGCAAGAGAAGGAATATTTTAAATATTCCATATGTTATATCATGACCACAGAGCTGTGTTTCACAAAGAAAAGATTCTTCCAATGACAAAGGGGAAGATAGCTTGATATAGGGGAGAGCATATTGCTTGGACTCAAGGTATGTGTGGAGCTCCAAAACCAGTTGTCTACTAATAGCTGCTGCAAATACTCGGCAGTTCTTACCTAAATACCAAATGAAATGTAGAACTGGTTTTACATTTGTGTGCTCCACCAGTGCTTACGTTTTCCTGGTGGTCACGATTGTTATTTAGAGTGCGTTTTTGAGTCTAAGATGAAAAATCAAGTGAGCAAAAGTATGTGGCAGCACTTTGTAAACTGTTATACACCATGCAAATGTTGCTTACTATTTTTATATAGAGCTGGAGGAAGCAAACATGTTATCTTGACATCTTCTTAGTGTACATCACTGGCTTCAGTTTCCATAATAATTTAGAGCAGAGCAATATACAAGTTATTATTTGACCCATGAATTGTATAAGTCGTCCTGCAAAGCTCTTGTGAAATTCTAAGGTTTATATATGTAAGCAGGATCCTAAATCTGATGTACCTTCCCATTTTTTTTAAACCTATCTTTTAAAGTTAATAGATTTTCTTAAATTAGAAGGGGTTAGGAAGTATTGCTGAAAGTTTACTGGGAGTGAGAAACTACTTTGGCTATGAAAACTTTGGCTTGAGCGGTGATTGCATTCTCTACCCACCTAATCTATCATTCATTACATCATTATCTTCGCCCTAGTTGCATTAAGGCTTTGTGTTGTATTCATGAATATTGATAAAGGTCTCTAAATGTATTAGCTCTAGGTCTTTCACACTCAAAGTGATTTTCAGGTTTTGTAGTAACTGATAACCAGTAACTTCTAGTTACAAGGAAGGACTCAATAGTTTCCGTTCTTTCTTAATTGAGTGTTTGAGAGTATCCTGCCATTTTTATGAGCCAGTGCTTCATCAGAATTCTAAAATTAAGGTATCGATTCTTTATTGTACTAACTAGAAAGGTTAAAAAAAAAAAAGGCCTTTGAGATACAATGTGACCTTTTCCTTCGTATGTATTAAGAAACCAATATTCTAAATTGTGTTTCTTTCACTGAGGCAAGAGAAGTTTTTTCCCACTAGTTGAAGTAATTTAGAAAACAAGAAGGAAGTATGAGCCTGTTTTCTTGACGCTTTCTGTGAAAAAAGTTTTGTGTTTTTTTTTTTAATGGGTAGACTTAGTAAATAGACCAGTTATTTTGATAGGTAATATTATGTTTTGTGGATTTTCTAAAAAAAATTTAGCTATTCATAAACTTTTCCATCTTTCCCCATCTTAGCAAAGGTCTCTTTTCCAGTTGCTTCTGCCCAAAACTGGCAGTTATCTTGGACTTGTCTTTCTCTCTCTCCCATTCTCTCTCTCTCTCTCTCTCTTTTTCTTTTCATTCTCCATATCTAATTCATCAGCAAAGCCTGAAAATATACTGAAGATATATCAGCTATATGGAATCCTTCCAGCATCATTGCATTAGCCTGCAATGCACAGTACAGATATTGGAATTTATTACTTGTTTTCATCCTTACCCTCCATTTTCAAGGCTAGTCCATATACTAGTCCACTTTCAATTCTGGATCCAGAGTTATTCTATTAAACTCCAAGTCAGATAATATCATTCTACTGCTCAAATCTTATACCACCTTTCAAATTGTCCAGAATAAAAGCCAAAGGCCCTACTTGGCTACATGGTCTGTTTTCCACTGCTCCTTTGCCTGTCTATCTCATATTCTCCAGCCTGTTTCCTCTTCTTCTTCCACATTGGCCTCCTTTCTTTCTCTCTCTCTCTTTTTTTCTTTTTTCTTTTTTGAAAAGACAGCAGTCTTCTGTTTCAGAACTTTTTGTCATGATTCCCCATCCTCTGATGCTTCTCTTCCAGTGCTCTTCATGGCTCCTTCCTTCTTGTCCTTCTGGTCTCTACCCATATGTCACCAAGCAGAGAAGTAATTATCGGCTACTCTAATGTTAAGATCTATGTTCTACCCAATTCTTCCTAAACTCCATTTATGTTTTTTCTCTTCTACACTTATCACCATGTAATATGCTATATTTATTTATTTGCTATTGGCTGTGTCCCAATGCCAGTGAAGGCAGAAAAGATTATTGTCTTTCAATTTTTTTTTTCCTAATGCCTAAAAGTACAGCTGGCTCAAATAAAGTGTCAAAAGTAATGCTTGAGTAAATGAAGAATTGAAGTAATTGTAAGGGAAGCTGAATCTAGTTGCTTAATGAGGATAGATATTTTCAATTTCAAATCAATGTAGAAGAATATAAAAAGAAATATTAACTACTGGATGTCTATGTGATACCTCACACCACATATAAAAATCAATTACAGATGAATTCTACACTTAAAAAATAATTTTTCAATAAGATAATGTAAGAAACAATCTTCATAATCATATGTTGGACAAAGATCTCTTAAACAGGATACAAAAATAATAATAGTAAGAAAATAAATAATAATTTAACTTTATTTAAATTAAAATCTTAAAGGAGTGAAATTATGAACTTTAGTTCAATAAGAATTAAGTGGTATTGAGTGAAAGTAAATATTTGGGATACATATATATGACAAAGGACTTATGTTTAAAGTTCATAAAAATTTCTACAAATTACTTTTTTTTTACAAATTACTTTTTTTTTAAGTAGGAAAAAATGCATTAAAATAAATGAACCAAAGACTTGAACAGGCATCTCACAAAAAGAGATATCTTAATGGCCAATAAGTCCTTTAAATGTGCTTATCCTTAGTAATCACAGTGTAATTCCTCTACAGATTCACCAAAATGGGAAGAAGAAAGGAAAGGGAAGGGAAGGGAAAGGGAGGGAAGGGAAGGGAAGGGAAAGGGAGAGGGAAAGGGAAACCCTGACTATTCCAAGTGTTGTTGAGGACAAGATCGATCATCAGAACTCTTCTCAACAATTGGTTGTGATATAAATTGGTACAACCTCTTTAGAATATTTTTGGCATCATCTACTCAAGCTGAATATATTCATACACGTGAAGCACAAATTCCTTCCCTAGGTACACATTGGGGTCACTCTGTAGGCACAAGACATGTGATGCTGCATAAACACATGCACACACTTACCAAGAAATTGTGAAGAAATTTTTTATTTTCATAATGAAGCTTTCTGGGTAAGGATAGTGTAGGCCCAGTCATGTTCAAAAGTATCTTGAGAAAGGGAAGGGGTATCTAGCTTGGAGCTTCTATGGTGGTTAGGAGTTTGGAGTTGGAATGCGGGTTTCCTCTCATGTGCTTAGATTTGCATTTGAACTTACCATCAACACCAAAGGGAGCACCTAGGCTCAATTATCAACTTGCCAAGATGTGAGGGCAGAAGAGTAAGAGGGAGTAGCAGGGTTGAACATTGTCAGAAACATTAAAAAATTGAGTCAGACTTTTTCTTCTAGTATATACCGCCCCCAATACATACAGTGTAAATGTGCTTCATAAGGTAAGCGCATGAGTGTTTCTTACAATATTATTTGTTATAATCTGAAGCAGTAAATTCCTCAAATGTTTATTAGCTATAAAATGGCTAAATAAATTATAATACATCTGTACTACGAAATACTATGCAAGAATGAAAATAAATTATTGAAGCAGTAAGATGGGGCAGACTTACAGTGTTGTGTGAAAGACAAAGCAACACAAAGAAAGTGTAGTTAGATTACTTTTATATAAAGCTCAAACATAGTCAAAATTAGCTGGTATTGATGGAAATTAGACTAGTGGTTAGCCTTGGGAGGCGTGGTAATAGCTGAAAGAGGTCACACGGGGGATCTGAGTTGGGGTAATATATTCTTGCTCTGAATGGTGGTTAAACATATATTTGCTTTGTCCAACATATAATAAATACACATTTTTGATTTGTTCACTTTTTAGTATATATGTTAATCTTGAATAAAATGCTTTTTAAAAGGAACAGATTGACACCTATATGTTTTCATTATATATACATGTGTGTATCTGTCAACATAAAATCGTGCAAGTGAGAAAACAGATATAACTTGTGTGGTCTTTATGTAAAGAGATCTTATATTATAAAGTATGCATTTTGTGGCATAGAATGCTTTAAATACAGCATAAAGTCAAGCCAAATATATTCCAAGATAATTACTTACACAATTTATTCTTATTACTTTAAATTCTAAACTAAGGAAATCAGTTTTATAAATAAAATACTGGGTGATGATAGAAATTGTGATGAAATTACATATATTTGAATTATTTCCTCTTTTATGTAGCTAAATAAGTAATTATAACATCATATTCTATCTGCTGTAGCATCCATCAATCTTTTGACTTTTTCAAGAAAAAAATGAAGGAATAGTTTATAAAATGGGAGGCAAATGTCAGACCTCTTTTCTGCCACTGTCTTATAAATTTTTATTTCTGTTAATTTATATGAATAGATAACACATAAAACATATTAAGTGAGATATTGTTTAAATTGGTTTGACTTTAAGCAGCTGAGGTAACATGAAGTAAGTTACTGCCATACTGTGTATTTGTGTCTTGAAAGAATCACTGCAGAGTTCCCAAAATAGCTTACTAACCTACTACCAGGTAGAAACTTGCATACTGGGAGAATAAGTCTATTTTATATAAATTTAAAAAAAATTAGAATGCTTCTAGAAGAATAGAATTTTGAGTGAGCATATCTGGATTATATCACATTATAATCAACCCTGAGGCTATATCTCAATTGTGTTACTGTGAAGAGGATTTTAAAATCTATTTTTAAAAGAAAAATTTATATATAAGTATGATTTTTTAAATATATTTACATTGCCAAGATATGCCATTCAAAAACAAACAAAAAAAAAAACAAAACAAAGCTCTAAACAAAATCAGTCACAGCCCCTGTATATGGTTTCAACCCTTGTTTTCTTTTTCTTTTTTTTTTTTTTTAAAGATTTTATTTATTTATTTGACAGAGAGAAATCACAAGTAGACAGAGAGGCAGGCAGAGAGAGAGAGAGAGGGAAGCAGGCTTCCTGCTGAGCAGAGAGCCCGATGTGGGACTTGATCCCAGGACCCTGAGATCATGACCTGAGCCGAAGGCAGCGGCTTAACCCACTGAGCCACCCAGGCGCCCTCAACCCTTGTTTTCTAATTCATGTGTCTACTGGTAGAGTAGACTTTTAACTTCCCTGATTTCCCTTCCCCTTGCCATATGGTCTGTTATCTCTTATATGATAATACAACATGTTCCAGAGTCTACAGGGGTGATGTCTTTACCATACAAAATTCTGTCCAAATTTCAACAAACCTGGGCTTGATGACTCTTCCTGTGTAAATCACATTATGCTTTACTCAAAAAAAAAAAAAAAAAAGGTAAATTCATATCATTTTGTTCCATTCACTAGGATAAAAACACCATTTCTTCTGCCAAGGTATTTGGCCAAATTCAAGCTTCCATAATGTCTGTATAGGCTGAGACCATATTCTGTCTTCAGCATTCTCATGTGACTGAGTGATTAGTTAAAAGCCCACAGAAGACGGTTTAGAAATACTAAACAATCTGCTCTTCTGCACATGATGGACTAAATAACAAATTCTTATTAAACTTTTACATATGTCAGTGTGAAATTGAGCAAGAAACAAAAGTCTAATGTCTAAAAGACTTGGAATATATTCAAAATGAGTGTATAAGCTTTTCCAGCAATAAATATATATTTTAAGGGATTTTTGTTTGTTTGTTTTAGATAGAATCCAACATTGAGTATAATCAGTATTAACAATAATATAGAAAAGTGTTTTACTCATCAGCCAGGAATGAATAAATATTCAAACAACAATAAGAACCAGAATTAGAAATGATTTCTGACCCTGTCTTAAGTCGGGGCATTCTCAGAACACACACAGTAGAACAGAAATTTATGTCATCATTTAAATGTATTTGTAATTAAATTATTGAAAATATATTTAATATATCCACCCAAAACAGTTTTAAACACGTGAGAAACATACAACAGTGAAATAAAGAGATATATTTCATTATTAATAATGGAAGTTACTGGTGTTAAAAGTCTCATATCCCCAAGTAAAATTAATGTAAAATTAGCTCAGAAAAGGATTTTGCAGTATTTTAATTGTGGTAAAACTTCATATGCTAAAGATCTTTTGAAAAATTAAGTCCAAGTATAGTAACAGAGAAATCATAACAGGCTGACAATATTTGAAGGTCTGTGTACTGTAGCTATATTCTTCACTGAATAATAAAAATCAGGAAGATACTCAGTAATAATAGAAATGGAGCACTGATGTATTTATTAGAAGCACGATAAAAATTTTAATTGCTTTATTATTACAAAAGAACTACTCTGTCAGTGAAAAGTTTTTAAAAAATAAAGAAGCAGACAGTAAACAATGGGAGCTCTTTTGTATTTTTCAACTCCATTCCCCTCTACAGAGATTACTATTACTGTTTCATTAAAAAACAAAAAAAAAAAACAAAAAAACCACCACCACCTTTTTTTTTTTTTTTCCTTTTCAGTATCTCTATATACTTAAGGGTTAAAATAAAAGAGAGAGAATTAATTCATTCTAAGTAGGTATAAATTAAGATGATAGCAAGCATCTCTTATTCTTTTCTTATAAGGTCAGACTTTTTGAAATTGTCTTGCTCAGTCTTTTGTTCCTCAGACAATTTTCTCTACATCATGCAATCTATTCTTTTCAAAAGAATAAAATTCTAATCACTAAATAAATGCTTAATGCTTACTTCTTATTTTAATTCACCTCTCTGTTTCATTGACACCACTGATTAATTACCTTTCTTTGACTTTCATACTTCATTCTGCGTGATTCTAGACTTTTGCCGATCTTCTTACTTCTGTGTGTTCCTCAGTCTCCTTTGCTGGCTTGCCCTACTCTTCCTTTTTAACAATGGCATTTACCAGCATTTTCTCCCTCTTCTCTGGTGAACTTGAGGAACATTCTCCTTGAGGAACATAATTAGTGCCTCACGTTTCCACTAAAATTCATGTTTATAATTGTCTTCGGAATTCTCCAGCCTAATGTTCCAGTTTTGGATGGCTCCAACTACCTACTTTTTCCATGTCTAGATCCAGGTGGCTGAGAGTTGCTAGAGAAAACACAGTAGGGAAAATTGATATTATTATAAATTATTTGAATTTTTAACTTCATTTAGCATTTCGATCCTTAATATTACCTGCAAATCCTACAGAATTATTCTTTCTTGATCTTCCACTCCTTGAAATTAGAATTTCAAATGTTCTCTACCCCTTCAAACTTACTACTAATGCATGCCCTATATGTGTTTAGCTCATGAGCTTGCTTTCTACGATATCGTTTAAAACTGACATTAATCAGCAATATTCTCTACCAAACCCGCATACTAACACTTAAAATGTATTCCAGATTCTTTCAGTCCCAGACAGAATTTCTCTAGGTATAAAGTGCTCACTTTCTTTTTCCTTTTGTTTATAGTGAAACTTCTCAAAAGAGAAGATATTATCTTCATTTCCTCTCTTCCTATTTGTTTCTTCAATTCGATCCCATTTCTGCCTTCATTGCTTTCAATAAACAGCTCTTCTTAAAGAGCTCTTTTTAAAGAGCTCAACAATGATTTAAATATTACTAGAGCCGATGCATACAGCTTAGTCTTAAACTTATGTGGTTTCTTAGCTTTCTACAGTGTAGACCACTTTTCCCTTGCCACATTTGTTCGCCTGGGCTTCCATATACCCACACTCTCCTACGTGGCGTTAGGTTTCTCTGGAACTTCCCTTCCACATTCCTTTACAAAGTCATTTTTTTCTCAAACCTTTAGGTGTCCTCCAAGGTGCAATGTTCTCTACTCCAAATCCTTTTCCCTTATCTTTTAGATGAATAAGGTAATCTTATTCACATTTTTTTATCACTATTTAAATGCAGTTTATTCAAAAATCTGTATCTCTAAAGCCCTCTTCTTTGTGCCTCAGACTTAAGCACTAAATTGCCTTGATGATGTTTCCACTTGAGTATTTCAAAGGTATTTTCAACTTAACATGTCCAAATTAAACTCATGGTCTTTCATTCCAAATCACCATGCTGTCCACAGCCTTACCTCTCTTCCTTGCTCTTCTTGTTTCAAATCCATTACCAGATTTTATTGGCTCCCAAATGTCTCTCTGTTATGTTCACTTCTCTTAATTTTCTGGATAAACCAAGTTAAAGCTTCCATTATCCCTCACTTAAATTTTAAGTATAGCTCCCAACTGGTGTACCTACATTCACTTTTGTCTATTTCTATTGTATTGTCCATAGCACAGTGTTCTTTCTAAAATACTAATTTCATCTAAATGGACCTCAGTCCTACTCTTCTGTACCCTCTGCATCTACTGCTTAATTCATTTAATAACTTACTGTTGTTCTGGGGTGAAGAAAACAAATTTAACATAATTTATAAGGAATTTCATGGTCTGGTATCCTATTTAATTCCATACTTTTCTTATGCCACCCTCACCTTTGTTCTCTGAGTTCCAACTAAAAAGTCATTTACTTCCTTAAAACATTACAAATTCTCCTACCTTAGGATCTTTATTAATTCTGTACTATTTGTCTCAAATATTCCTTCTTCACCTACTTCTAACTTCTGCTTACCTTTTAGGTCTCAAATTTCCCAAATCTTCCACACTGACTGAAACTTCCTTGATATGTTTGCATAGTTTCCAATAATTTACCTTCACACTTCACAAACATATATTTGCATTATTAGTTTTTCTCCTCCAATTTGTGAATTCCATAAGGTCAGAGACTGTTGATGTTTTTGTTCACCATTTGCATTCTCTTTGTCTAGTACAATATCTGGCACAAACTGGGTTTTTAATAAAAAAAATTGTTGGAGAGTGAATGGATGTAACCACCATTTGTGCATTGGATCTAAGTTTTCATTAACTTTTAAATTTTAAATTGAATGAAATCATAAACATTAATAAAAACCTATTATATAGCATTGATATCTACTTCAGGGAACATTCTATCCTTTAAAATAGTTCATTTTGTTTATATCTTTTCTGCACAGAATCAATTGGTATGATCTCTCTGTATGATTTCTCTTTGAAATACATCCCAATTAATTCCTATTTCTTTGGGCTGTTCTGATACCACAGGTCTTGAATATTTCAACATCTGTTCTGATTATATCACTGCTGAAAGAATTTAAGATACTTAGGATGCTTCTTCAGAGAGCTAAGCTTAGTAAGAATTTCTTGGTTTTTCACTCAAAAATTAAAATTGATATTCTCTTACTTACAGTATAATAGCTATGCCATTGGTATATTTGAAGATTTGAAAATTTGACCACCAATTACAAGTCTCGGAAGATGTTCTCTTCCTCTTAAGGACACACAGTATTCCCCCAAGAAAGAGCTTCCATTGTATGTCAGTTATTAGATTTGGTGATCAATCACTCTTTCTCTAAACCTTAAAATTACTTGTCATATATTGAATATGTTCTGCATGTGGCTGATTTTTATACTAGCTCTTGGGATGTTTTGTTAACTTCTGACAGGCAATTTATTTGTAGCATAGCTATAGTTCTGAAATCATTTTAATCATTAGTCAGTTCTTCCCTAATTCTTTTCTGAAATTCTGCTACTGTTTGTCCTGTCTGTGCCCTATTTCATTCATTCTTAATACCAGTTACCATCAGAATCATAAATAAAATCGGCATTACTCCATTGTAAGCCCATATTTGGCGTTTAGTCACTAGGGAGAATATATTTAAGAGCAACAAGTTGAGATTTTATTTTATTTTAGTATTATTATTAATAGTAGTAGTATGGCTGGCTACCTTCAGAAAAATTCTCCATTCCTTTTTTATTATTAAATCCAATTTAACACATTTATTTTCTAAGTTTAAGAGAAAATTTTTGATTTTCCAATATCTTGTGATATACTTGCTCCCTGGGGAGGAAATTAAAACCATGTCAGGAGAATAATGACTCACAGAGAAGCAAGTGTGAGTGAGAACATTGTGGAATTAAGAAACAAAGCAAACGAGCAAAGTGAAAAAAAAAAAAGAATAAGAGAAAGAAAGAATCAGACTCTTAACTGTAGAGAACAATCTGATGGTTAGATGGTTACCAGAGAGGGCAGTGGGGGATGGGTTAAATAGATGATGGGGATTAAGGAGGGCATTTGTTGTGATGAGCAGCGGGTGTAGTACGGAAGTGTTGAATCACCAGATTGTACACCTGAAACTAATACACCACTGTATGTTAACTAACTGGAATTAATATAGAAGCTTAAAAACAAGAAAGAATTGGCCCAATAGTATATACCCTGTAGGAGGAAGAGTAGTTGCTGCATAAGAAATGACATTTAGATGCTAAGAGGGATCTAAATTGAGAACTTCTTGCAAATATTTTTTTGTTGATTTATTTTTCAATTTTAAAATAATACCTGTTCATTGTAAACCTGAAACATAAGTCAAAATTCCCCAAAGATTTAATTTCATGGAATTTTACCCTGTAATATACGTCTCCTTTCTCATAACTTCTGAGACTACCTAACTAGAGATTTTAATAAATTTCTTTAATAAAAAATTACTAAATAATTTTCTACCAAATGCTATGTATATAATTGCACAGAAAACTGAGAGATTCTGTACCCTCAGTTATTAAATATACCTCTCTTTACCAACTATTTTTGAAACTTGTTCTATTCTTCTGCTGATCTGTGAAAAACTGGGATGTGGCTGCTCCTCGATTCAGACAGCAAAGTTTTGGTTTGTTTGCTTCTCCAACGTGCCATCCCTGGTTCTGAGTTTAAACTTTTTCACGACCTAAATTGAATCCATTTTTTTCCCAGGCTGCGGCAAGAGAGGGAACGGATCATTTTCCCGAATTCCCTCTTTTCAGTATAGAGGATTATTTAATTTCGTCTCAGATATTATGTAGTATATATGATTCTCAAAACTTTAACATATTGCTAATGGTTTCCTGGTAATTTTTTATAGGGTTATGGGAATACATTTTTTGCATGTTCTTCTACCCATATCTTAGTAGGAAGTCCTATATTTGGAGTATTTTTCAATTTGAAAGAAGAATTCCAATTATATTCCTTAGAAGTAGCAGAAATACAGAGAAAAATACATGAAAACACAGAAGCTAGGATAACTGCAATAGGAAATAACAGTTTAATAATAGGAAATAACAATTTAGTAAAAAGCACCTGTCTTCTGTTAATTCATCCTCCATGAATGCAAATGTGTTATTTTATTTTGAACTTTAATTTTAGAAAATCATCCTTAAAGAACATCTTGGATAATAAAAAAAAGGTTTACAGGAAATGAATGTTGCTTTTACACACAAAGGGTAATTTTCATTTCTAATAACTTTAACTCTGTACTCAGGTAGACCTCAGTTCATATTCTGACTCTTCCACTTCAAGCTACTTAGGATCTTGGTGAAACTATTCAAACCCTTAGCCTCAGTTTCCTTATAAATGGAGATGGTATTATTATCTTTGTCATAAGATTATTGTGAAAATTAATGAAATAATTTATGTAAGATTATAAAATGCATAACATAAGGACAAGCAGTTTTATAAGCCTTCAGTAAATATTGGCTTTCATTATTCTTAGTATTATTGTTAGGTAAATGCTGATCTGATATTGCATTTTGTTTGTGGCAAAATAGGAAAGAAACAGAAGAAAGAATGGTAGTAATAAATAGAATAGGAAGAAGCATGCAGGTAAACTCAAATGAAATTATAATTACAATGATATTACACATGGGAGAGAAAATGACAGGCAATTTTATATACCAAGAATTAAAAAAAGAAATAATAGTGATTCAGATATAAAGTTAAAAGATTTCAAATTAGGGGTGCCTGGGTGGCTCAGTCAGTTAAATGTTTAAGCCTCTGCCTTCCGCTTAGGTCATGATCCCAGAGTCCTGGGATCAACCCCTGCATCAGGCTCCCTGTTCAGCAGGGAGTCATTTTCTTCCTCTCCCACTCCCCCTGCTTGTGTTCCCTCTCTCATTCTCTCTCTCTCTCTCTCTCTGTCAAATAAATAAATAAAACCTTAAAAAAAATTCAAATCTGTGCTCTCAAAACAACAACAACAAAAACAAAAACAAATTGAACCAAATAGAGAATTGTTATACGTGGCATTAAATCTGACCCCCCCAACTTTATCTGGGGCAGTTCCTAATATAAATGGCATTTGAAATCAGTTTACCCCACTCCTGCTTTTTTAAATATACATTTTTTGAGGAATAGAAAAGTTATCCATGTAAAGATAATTTAAATGAAATAAACTTTTATTCCTAGAAGTAATAATTGGAGACATACAAGATTATTACCTCATTAATAGAAGGAAAAAAGAGCACGCTTTGAGATGAGGAAATGTTTGTAGTACTGCTGAAATATTACAAATGATTATAGGAGATGAGATCCAAGTAGAAAAGAAACTGTAGATGTGACATACTGAAACATAATACCTGTCCTGCTAGTCCCGATACATGAAGCACTAAGAGGCAGTGTCACACCTTGAACTACTTTAGTTCCCTATTTATTAATTTTATGCAAAAGCAATTTCATAGAAAATCAGTTTCCCTAGCAAATGTGAGACCTATTCACTCAGCAACATACTCCCTATCCTTTTTAAAATTTCTTTTCATTATGCAATTTATAATAGCCATGAATAAATGGACTGGTGTTAAAATATGTACCACATTTAAGATTCCACAGCTTATATAGAATCTGAATATCTGTAACTTTATTTGCCAGAGAGAGAGAGAGAGAGAGAGCAAGAGAGTATGAGAGTACAAGGGGAACTGCAGGAAGAGGGAGAGACTCACTGCTGAGCAGGGAGCCTAAAGCAGGACTCGATTCCAGGACTCTGGGATCATGACCTGAGCCAAAGGCAGTTGCTTAACCAACTGAGCCTCCCAGGCGTCCCTACCTGTAACTTCTTTAACTGTGAGGGTCTAGTTTTTCTTGAAGACACATCTAGTATGGTCTGACTGCCTGTGACTCATCTTCCCTGAGTGCAGAATTTTTGGTGTAGTCTGACATGGGGCTCCATCCCATGACCCTGAGATCATGACCTGAGCTGAAACCAAGAGTTGGATGCTTAACGGACTGAACCACCCAGTACCCAGGTGCTCCAATTTTCACCAGATTCTGTTTCTCCATACTATTATTTTCCCCCTTTGTCACTTCAAGAAAAAGTACAGCTCACACCAGGCTCTAATACTTAACATTTCCACCCATAAGGGGCTGAGAATAACTTAAGGAATTTAAAACACACAAAAAAACATTTTTAAGTCAATAAACTGAAACAGTAGTCTGGACACCAAGGCTTTATTATAGGAGGTGAAATTTCTTGAAAGAAAAAAAAAAAGATTTATGAGTTCTAAGGAGTCAGAGTTTATACAAAAAGTAATAAAGCAGAGAAGAATACACAACTTTTTGTCAGAGTTGTTTTTCCACTTCTCAGGAAGAAGATAACAGTTCAACCATTGGGTAGGTAAGATATGAAGTAGAGATTTTACCTGGGATTACTTACTACCTAAGCCCTTGAGAAGCTCCTAGTTCTCCTTCTCTGGACCTCAGCCTGAGAAGACTGGGAAAGTCAACAAAACGCTGGAGAGAAAAATGCAAGAATGACAGGGACTTATGCCCTATAGCAAGATAGTAGGAAATTCCTAGCTGAAATATTGTGCCCTGGCTTTAGATTTTCTGTGATAAAGAAAGTCTAAACCAATGTCATACAGTGTGATCCACCAATCAGCAACTTATATGAACTGTTTTTTTTTTAATCCTAATTCATTATTAGAATGTGTCAGAATATAAATCAATGCACTGTTTTGTTTATGAAAAAGCCTTACTATGAAAACTGTCAGATAAAGTAAGCTGTGCAAGTGCTATGCTCAACTTACATTGTGGTGCAAGCTTCGTATCTCTTTGTGGACTGGGACTTTGAATAGCATTTGTCTAAACACATGGAACTAAGAGCAACATTAAATTATTTAAGAAAATTTGAAAACAGAACATGAGTGAAGGCTTGTTGTACCAGATATTAAACTAAGTCTAAAAACCATTATAATTCAAACAGTATAAGACTGGCGCAGGAATAAACAAATAGATCTGTGGAAAACAATAGAGAATAATCAGAGCCATATGAAATAAGAATTTAATCTAAGTAAGCGGCATTTTGGATCATTTGGGAAAATATTTAATACAATTTGTTTAGACAATTGGCTATCCATTTTGGCAGAAAAAAATGTTAGGTTCACCTCATATTCACCTCATAACAAAAAAGTAAATTTCATATTGTATTAGTCTGCTAGAGATAGTGTGGCAAAATACCATAGCCTGAATGGTTTAAATTACAAAAATCTATTTGCTCATAGTTCTGGAGCCTAGAAGTCCAAGGCCAAAATGCTGACAGGGTTGGTTTCTAAAGAGACTTTCTTTCCTGGCATCTGTTCTTTTCCTTTGTGTGTGGGGGAGAGGTGGAGAGAGTGCACGCTTCTGGGTTTTTGTTTCGTTTTTCATCTTCTTATAATAACACTAGTCCATTGAATTAGGACTCCATCCTTATGACCACATAACCTTGATTGTTTATTTCCTGAAAGGCCCTATCTCCAAATACAGTTGCATTGGGGGTTAAGTCTTCAACATATGAATTTTGTAAGGCCAGATTATATTCCATAACATGAAATAAAGAAACAAACATTTTATTTTGGTGAAAACATAAGGATTTTTTTTAATTAATTAATTTATTTATTTAGGGAGGTGAGGAAGCTCAGTAGGAGGGAAGAAGAGAATCCTAAATAAACTCCATGCCCACCATGGTGCAGGCCTTAATCTCATGACCCTGACATCATGACCTGAGTCAAAATCAAGAGTAGGGCTCTTAACCAACTGAGCCACCGAGGTGCCCCAAGTATGAAATTTTTTTAAGAATGAAGAAATTTTACCTGATAAGACACAAATCTAGAATCCATAACACAGTGAGTATGTGAAGTCACTGAGTATATCAATAATTATTTCTTTTATAGTTGAGTAGTATGCAGTTGAATGCATGTATCACAGTTTGTTCATCTATGTGTTGAAGGACATTTGGATGTTTTCAGTGTATCTGATTATGAAGTAGAACTGCTGTAAATATTTATGTACAGATTTTTGTGTTAACATCGTTCTTTATTCTCCAAGGTAAATACCGAGAAGTGAGATTTCTGAGGCATATCATGTAAAAGTCATGAGGGAAAGACTACAGCACATCTAAATCTTGATAGAATTCCCTGGGAATCTTCCTGGACTATGAGAACATGGGATCTTGTAAAGAATAGCCTAGGGTCATTTTCCACCCATCTCCCTATATTCCCAGGAGGCTGTTAAGAGACAGTTTCTTATCACCTCCTGGAGGTAATGAGACATGAGACTTTTTGTCTTCCTGCCCTTAGGGTACAACACAGACTAAGACTATAAAACTACTTATCAACATGAAATTGGCTCTTTAGCAACAGGTTACCCTGCCACTCATGTTACATCATGTTGGCATCCTATCAGACAACGGAACTGTCACTTTTGCTCATCTTTCTTTTGCTGTGTATATAAATAAGTTTTCTGTATCTAACTGGAGCTTATTGTTTCTTTATAGCCAAACTAATCCTTTGATTGCTAGGACTTTGGATCATTTCCATTTTTTAGCAATTATGAATAGAGATTCTTCTGTGAATATAAATTTTTGTGTGAATATAAATTTTCATTTATCTAAAGTAAATTCCCAAAGGTAATATGTTGAGGCACAAGATAAGTATAAATAAGAAACTTCCTACCAGTAATCCAGTTGTTCTGTATTCTCACCAGTATTTGGTATTGTCAAGAATTTTTTAATTATTTGCTTTTTTATTATTTAGTACTGAGAATTCTTTATATATTCTGGATAAAAATCCATTATCATATAAATGATTAGCAAATGTTTTCTCCAGTTCTGCAGCTAGTCTTTTTATTCTCTTAACAGTGTCTTTTGAACAGCAACCATTTTAAATTTTGATGAAATCTCATTGATTTTTTTCCTTGTATGAATTGTGCTTTTAGTTTCATGTCTAAGGATTCTTTGCCTAACACCAGGTCATAAAGATTTTCTCCTATATTTTTTCTTAAAGTTTATGAGTTTACATAGTTCATATTTAGATCATGATCCATTTCAAGTTAAATTGTGGATAAAGTGTGAGGTTTAAGTCAAGGATGTCCAATTTTTCAACATTATTTGTTGAAATGATTATCTTTTCTCCATTGGATTGTTTTGCATGTTGTGAAAAGTTAAACATGTATTCTGCTTCATTGATCTATGCATTTGTTACTTCACCAATATCACATTATCTTAATTACCATAGCTTTACAATAAATCTTAAATTTAGGAAGAGTGATTTTTCTAAATTTTTTTTCAAAATTGTCTTAGTATTCTAGTTCTTTTGAATTTCTCTATACATTTAAAAATCATGTTTCCGGGAGCCTGGGTGGCTCAGTGGGTTAAGCCGCTGCCTTCAGCTCAGGTCATGATCTCAGGGTCCTGGGATCGAGTCCCACATCGGGCTCTCTGCTCAGCGGGGAGCCTATTTCCCTCTCTCTCTCTCTCTGCCTGCCTCTCCGTCTACTTGTGATCTCTCTCTGTCGAATAAATAAATAAAAAAAAATCTTTAAAAAAAAATCATGTTTCCTATTATCTACAAAATTTTTTGAGATTTTGATTGGAATTGCAATAAATCTAAAGATTTGGGGGAAACAATGGACAGTTTTGCTATATTGAGTCTTTTAATCCATGAGCATAGTATATCACTAATTTATTTATGTCTCCTTTGGCATTTTTCATCATCATCATTTGTTATTTTCAGCATCAAATCCTGTCCATGTTTTGCTAAGTTTATACCAAAATATTTTTGAGGGATCACAAGTGGCAATACTTCTTAAAATTTAGTTTTCTGTTGTGCATTAATATCGTGTATAATTCAAATTTGTGTGTGTGTGTGTGTGTGTGTGTTAGCTTGTATCCTGTTAACCCTGCTAAATTCTTTATTTGTTTTAAGTCTTGTGGATTTCTTGAGATATTCTATGAGGACAATCATGTCATTTGTGAACAGAAACAGTTTTATTTCTTCAATTTCAATATGTATTCCTTATATTAGTTTTTCAAGTCTTAGGATAAGTGTTAAAATTTCTAGCACATATTTAAATAGGGGAAGTTAGAATGAATCTTTGCTTTGTTCCAAATTGTAGGAGAGAAGCATACATTCTACCATTAAGAATGTTTGTTTGGGGGCACCTGGGTGGCTCAGTGGGTCAAGCCTCTGCCTTTGGCTCAGGTCATGATCCCAGGGTCCTGGGATTGAGTCCCGCATAGGGCTCTCTGCTCAGCGGGGAGTCTGCTTCCCTCCCCCCACCCCCGCCTGCCTCTCTGCCTACTTGTGATCTCTCTCTCTGTCAAATAAATAAATAAAATCTTTTTTTTTTTTAAAAGAATGTTTGTTTTGTTTTGTTTTATTCTAAAGACGTTTGTGGATTTTTCACAAACGCCTTTCATCAGGTTGAAAAAGTCCCTTATTATTCCTATTTTATACATTTTTTTAATTGTGAATGGATACTAAATGTTTCCATACTTTTGCTGCATCCATTTAAATAATCACTTCATTTTTCTTCAGACTGCTGAAACAGTGGATTGCATTGATATTTCAATAATGAACCAACATTGCACTCTGGAAGAAATCTCTTTTGACTACAGTGCATTTTATACGCATATACACACACTAACATATGCTATGTATTTGAATGTTTTGTTAAGGATTTTGCATCAGTCTTCATGAGGGATATTATGCTCTTAATTTTTTCTTTTTTTTTTGTGCTCTCTCTCTTTGGCTTTGGTATCACAGTAATACTGTTCTTATAAAATGAACTAGGAAGTTATGCCTCCATTTTCTGGAGGAAATTGTATATAATATTATATCTATGTGTTTGATAGAAATTATTGCTGAGACCATCTAGGGCTAGAAATGACTGTTTTTAGAAGGATTTAAACTTTGGATTAAGTTTTTAATTGTTATAAATCTATTCAAGTAAAATACTTATTCTTTGTGTTTTGGTAATGTTTATCTTTGAAGGAACTGGTCACTTTCATTTAAGATGTAAAATTTATGGCCATAGAGTTGTTCTAGTTTTTCCTCCCTATCCTTTTAATGCCTGTGGTTTCTGTGGTGATAATCTCCCACTTTGTTCTGGATATGGTAATTTAAGTTTATCTCTTTTTCTTTGACAGTCTTGCTAGAGCTTTATCAATTTTATTGTTATTTAAAGGAAACAACTTTGGGGTTTATTGCTATAGTAATAAATTATTACAGACTGGTTTAAAATCATACACATTTATTATCTTACAGTTCTGTGGTCTATAAGTCTGACACTGGTAACACTGAACTAAAATTAAGATGTCAGTAGGTCTGCTTTCCCTTCTGGAGACTCTAAAGGAGAATCTATTTACTTGCATTTCTGCCTTGTAGAGCTCATCTGCATTCCTTTGCTCTGCTCTTGTCCTCCTTGTCAAAGCCAAACATGATGGATTCAGTTCTTCTAACTTCATCACTCTGAACTTCTCTTCTGCCTTCCTTGCCTACTTTTGAGGAGTCCTGTATTTACTATGGACCCACCAAGATCACCCAGTCTTTCTATCTCCACATCTGTAATTTAACCACATCTGTAAAGCCCCGTTTGTCACAGAAGGTAGCATATTTAACAGTGGACCTCTTTGGAGACCATTATTCTTCTATCACAGTATTCTACAGATTTTGAATATTATGTTAAGGGGATTTTTTAAAATTAAAGCTCAATGTCATTTATGGAAATTTAAAACATGTCCACATGCAAAATAATGCTTAGCTTTTCAAGAGTACAAACATAATCTAGGTATATTTATCAAAATATTAGAATTGAAGGAGTACCTGTGGGTAAAAGGGAAGTGGGCAATGGACTGGGAATGAAGGAAAAAAAGTTTTAAAAAGATTTGTATAGATCAATGAGGGTTACCATATGCTGAGAAGTATGATAAAGTCAATTCTCTATACCTAAATCTTAAAAACAAAACCAAAAACCTTCAAACAAGCAAACTCTAGCTGAGTGGGGTGAGGGTGGGAATGGTCTCAGGGAAACCTGGAAAAGAGGCAGCTGGAGCATGGAAGAAAAAGCACTGCACCTGGCACTCAGATAACTTGGGATTGAATCTGAGCTCTGCAGCTGGCTGCCTCCTTGACCTTGGATGAATGTAGCCCCAGCTTCCCTCCTGGATGTCAAATGGGGGTACAAGATATACACACAAGCAGACAGCAGAATCACTCCTGACACACAGGATGTGAGATAACACTGGGCAGTGTAGGACGATAGAGCAAGAACTCACTTTCAATATCATCTAGTTCAGTGCTTTCCAGACTGCAAGTGATTACCCATTAATGGGTCATGAAATAATTTCAGTGGGTCCCAAAGAGTGTTAAAAAGAAAGAAAACAATATATTAGCCTGTGTTTCACTAAAAGTAGCATTTTACAAAACTCTTACTTAAGTTATATATGAGTATAAAATGTACTTTTTCCTGTGGGATACAGTTTGAAAAATATGGCTATTGCTCAAAGGAATTCTGTACTTTTAGATTTCAAGAACCAATAAGTATTCATCAAGACAACAGAAAGTTGTTCATAGTTGCCACTTTTAATATATAAAAGGCATCAGAAAAAGAAACCCTTATACTCTCCTATTAATATTGTACCATAGGAGAGCTTGGGTGGCTGAGTCAGTTAAGCCTCTGACTTTTGATTTAGCTCAGGTCATGATCTCAGAGTCCTCAGATCAGCCCCAGGTAGGGTTTCATGCTCAGTGGGGACTCTGCTTGAGATTCCCTCTCTCCCTCTCCCTCTGACCCCCTCTAAAATAAATAAATCTTTAAAAAAAGTATTGTATCATAAAAGAAATTTTTAGCATTGTAAAAAAATAACAGAGTAAAAGGCTTTTTAGAAAACTCACTACACTGTACTTATTTTTCTTGTTTCTCTAGCTTTTGGAACATGAATATAGAAAGCCAGAGGTAGGAACTGACTCAATCAAGGTCACACAGTCAGCTGTGGTAGAGATGACACTTAAGCCACAGATCATAGCTATGGGTTCTAAGCTGTTCTTCTCAGAATCCTAAGAGATCCACAGAAGAGAAGCCCAGTAGTTGGGGGTCTGGAACCCACAAACTACTTAATTGGGAGTGGCTCTGCTTCTAGGATTTCATTGCCACAGTGGGCAGTTCTCAATCAGGGCCAGTAACCAGGTAGCCATGTGCTTCACCTAGTAGCTCCCCCTGCTCCCTGGTACCCTCCTCAGGCAGTGGCACATACTGTTATGCAGGCAGTTGAGGACTGCACCAAAGTGGCGGCCACTGGGGTCAATCAGTACCCAACTTCCTGCATCTGTGAGCACCTAGGAGCTGCTGCTGAACCTGGCCTTGAGCAAGGTGCCCTGTCCCTTGAGGGTGGCCAGTGCAGGGTAGCACAGCCAGCGGCCCATGTTCAGCTTCACATACTTGCTGTTTAGGGTCAGTGGCCTGAGACCCTAGGCACCAGAGTCAGGCTCCAGACCCAAGGGCTTGGGGCCTCTAGGGACTGGGCTTCAGCCCCCACCGCCCCTGAGGCCTCGGCTGACAATCCAGCAAGTGGCCTTAACGGCTCTCTCTCTCTGCTCCCTCCACAGGCTCCAGACACCCCAACACCAGAGCCCTTAGGCCAGGCCAGACCGCAGGCCCACACTCTGCTGCTGCTCAGCTGCCGAGAGGATTTTGTTTTGGGTTCCTTTTTTTTTTTTTTTTTTTTAAAGATTTTATTTATTCATTTGAGAGAGAGAGGGTGAGAAGTGAGAGAGCATAAGAAGGGAAGTCAGAGGGAGAAGCAGACCCCCATGGAGTTGGGAGCCTGATGTGGGACTGGATCCCAGGACTCCGGGATTGTGACCTGAGCCAAAGGCAGTCCCTTAACCAACTGAGTCACCCAAGTGCCCCTGTTTTTGTTTTTAACTCCTATGGAGGATGTTTCTATTTTTGTGTGACTAAGCAGTTGACCTCCTTTGGTTTAGACCACAAGTTTCTTCTCACCTAATGGCTGTGGTTCCAATGTCTATTAAATTTTTAAACCTTTGGGGGTGCCTGGGTGGCTCAGTGGGTTGAAGCTTCTGCCTTCAGCTCGGGTCATGATCCCAGGGTCCTGGGATCGAGCCCCGCATTGGGCTCTCTGCTCAGCGGAGAGTCTGCTTCCCCTTCTCTCTCTCTGCCTGCCTCTCTGCCTACTTGTGATCTCTGTCAAATAGATAAATAAAATCTTTAAAAAAATTTTTTTTTAAACCTTTGTTCCCCTATTTAGAGGTCTCCATGTTTGTGTGTAGTTAGACTCAGATCTGAGAGGGGGCCTGTTGTTCCATTCAGTTATGCTAATTAAGATGAAATCCATGCCTGGACTTGAGACCAGGAGTTCACAAGTTCACCTGACATTTAGTAAAGCCATTTACTTAGCACTTCCTTCCCTTTCATCTTCCTGGTCCCTACGGTTTTCTAGTCAGTTATTCAGTCAGAAAGCTGGGACACTCATTACCTGGGTTGGCTAAGGACTTTTACAACTGAGGTCAAATGGTGGGAGGACAAAGAAATAAAAGCGATGTGGATTTACCCTACCCTCTTTTGACCACAAATCTAGCAATTATTGCTGGGTTTTGGGTTACATTGATAAAGAGTTCAGTTGAAAATTACACAAAATGATATGAATAGGATTTGAAGAATATTAATTACATAAAATATACAAACACAAAAATTTCTGAATGCTACTAGAGTTGAAAATTCACATAGAAAAAAATACATATATCCTATAAATGCAAATACACTGAGATACTGGTTTTCACCATCAGTTTGGCAAAAAATATAAAGACTCATTTTTCAGCACATTTTTTTCACTGTTGATAGGATTATTACTTTATTGTGTGGATTCATGAAAACTTTCTGAGGGCATTTGGGCAGACTCTCCAAAAATTGAAAATGTGCTGATCCAGCATTTCCCATTTTAGGAATCTGTCTTACAAAGTTATTTCACATATGGACAAGGGTATATATACAAAGATAATTATACTCTGTGTAGTAGCAATAAAAGTGGAAATGAAATATCCATATAAAAGGATATAAATAATTATTATTCAGTTGCATTTGGGGTTGTAGCCATACTAAAAAGGAATAAAGTAGACCCTATTGGTACTAATATCTCTCATATGTAGTTGTAAGTGGAAAAAAAGAATGTTAAAGAATAAAATATATAACATTTAATTTTTTGGTTTTATTTTTAAAAGAACACTAACAATAAGGACCTGGAAGAATATATGATAAACTTGGGGCACCTGGGTGGCTCAGTGGGTTAAAGCCTCTGCCTTCAGCTCAGGTCATGATCTCAGGGTCCTGGGATCGAGCCCCGCATTGGGCTCTCTGCTCAGCGGGGAGCCTGCTTCCTGCTCTCTCTCTGCCTGCCTCTACCTACTTGTGATCTCTGTCTTTCAAATAAATAAATCTTTAAAAAAAAAAAAGAATATATGATAAACTTAAGCATACTCAATGGAAGCAGTTGAGAGTTGACATTTTATATTACATATATGTATCATCATGCTTTTTTGTTATTAAACATTTAAAAGTACAGGAGACATTGTACAAATGACAAAATGCATAATTTTATTTTTTAGATCTTTTTAAGTCAAGAACTGTATAAAACTGGAATTAGAATGAGAAATTTTGAACTACTATGAGAAACAGTCTTGCTGGTAATATGCTGGAAAGCATGATGGTTTTGGCTTTGGCAAGATGTTTAAGAGATATGGGCAGTTAGTGTTTTTGTTGTAATAAAAGGGTTGAAACGTTTTAGATTAGCCAGCAGCCAATATTTTTTCCAGTTTTATTGAGATTACTGTATACGTTTAAGACATAGAGCATGATGATTTGATTTACTTATATTGTGAAATGATTACCAAAATAGATTGAGCTAACGTTCATCTTCTCATACAGACCCAATTAAAAAAAGAAGAAGAAGAAGAAGAAGGAGGAGGAGGAGGAAAGAATAGAGGAAAACCAATTTTTCCCTTGTGTTGAGAACTCTAAGGATTCATTCTCAATAATTTTCCTATATATCATACAGCAGTGCTAGTTATAGTCATCCATCCATAGTACTTACCTATTTTATACTGGAAGTTTTTACCTTTTGATCACCTTCCTCCAGTTTCTATGTTCCCCACCCTCCTGCCTCTGGTAATCACAAATATAATCTCTTTTTCTGATTGATTGTTTTTTCTCTCCAGATTCTACATACGAGACCATAAAGTATTTGTTTTTCTCTGACTTATTTCACTTAGCATAATGCCTCTTAAGACCCATTCACGTTGTTGCAAATAGCACGATTTACTTTTTTTTGGTGACTGAATAATATTTCATTGTGTTGTGTGTGTGTGCACACGTGTGTGTGTGTGTATGCATGTGTATGTGCATGTACATGCATGTATGCCACCACTTCTTTATCCATTCATCCATCAGTGGACACTTAGGTAGTTTCCATGGCTTTGCTATCTAAATGATGCTACTGTGAACGTTGAGGGTGCAGGTATCTTTTCAATTCAGTGTTTTTGTTACCTTTGGTTATATGCTAGAAGTGAAACTGTTGGGTCATATAGTAGTTCTGTTTTCAGTTTTCTGAGGATTCTACATACTGTTTTCCACTGCAGCTATGCCATTTTACAATCCCACCAACAATGTGAAGGGTTCCCTGCTCTCCACATCTACACTTGCATTTTTATCTTGTCTTTTTGATAATGGTCATTCTGACAGGCATAAGATGCTGTCTCATTGTGGTTTTAATTTGCATTTCTCTAATGACTAGTAATGTTGAGCATCTTTTCAACATATTGGCCTTTTGTATATCTTTTTTGAAGAAATGTCTATTCAGAACCTTTGCCCAGTTTTTGAGGTTTTTGTTTTTAGCTTTTTTATTTTCATTATTGAGTTGTATGAGTTCTTTATATGTTTTGATAATTAACCCCTTTCCAGAAATATACTTTGCAAATATTTTTCTCCATTCCATTACTTGTCTTTTCACTTTGATAATGGTTTCTTTGTTGTACAGAACTTTTTAGTTGATGTTTACCACTACTTTTTTTCTTATTTTGTAGCTTATGATGTCATAAGATGTCATATCTACAGTATCATTACTAGGACACATGTCAAGGAACTTTGTTGCTATGTTGCCTTCAACAGGTTTTATGGTTTCAGGTCTTACATTTAAGTCTTTTATCAATTATTAGTTAGTTTTGAGTGTCATAAGATATGGGTCTAGTTTCATTATTTTACACGTGAATATCCAATTATCCCATCACCATTTATTGAAAAAACTATATTTTCTCCATCAAATATTCTTGATTCCCTTGTCAAATATCAGTTGTATACTCATGTTTTATATATGATAAGTATTAGCATATATGCTTGGGTTTCTTTCTGAGCCTTTGATTCTTTTTTTTTTTTTCTTAAGATTTTTTTTTTTTTATTTTATTTGACAGATAGAGATCACAGGTAGGCAGCGAGGCAGGCAGAGAGAGAGAGGAGGAAGCGGGCTCCCTGCCGAGCAGAGAGCCTGATGCGGGGCTTGATCCCAGGACCCTGGAATCATGACCTGAGCTGAAGGCAGAGGCTTTAACCCACTGAGCCACCCAGGCGCCCCTGAGCCCTTGATTCTATTGCATTGATAAGCTTGTCTGTTCTTATGCCAATACTATTTACTGTTTTGAGAACCATAGTTTTACAGTGTAGCTTAAAATTAGGAAGTGTAATACTTCATGTTTTTTTTTTCCTTTCTCAGGATTTCTTTGACTATTTGGAGTCTTCTGTGGTTCCAAATAAATTTTAGGAGTGTTTTTTCTACTTTGTGAAAAAATGTCATTGGAATCTTGAAAGGGATTGCATTGAATCTATAGAGACTTTCAGTAATATTGGTATTTTAACAATATTACTTTTCTAATCCATGAACGTGGGATAATTTTCCATTTATCTATGTCTTCTTCAATTTCTTTCATCAATATTTTATGGTTTTTAGCATAGAGTTCTTTCACCTACTTAGTTAAATTTATGTCTAATTATTGTTTTGATCCTATTGTAAATAAGATCAATTTATTTCTTTTTTAGAAATTTTGTCATTAGTGTATATAGAAACACTATGGAGTTTTGTATTTTAATTAAATATCTTGCAATTGCACTGAATTCATTAATGAGGCCTAATATTTTAGGCTGAGTCTTTAGGATTTTCTATACATATAAAATTTTGCCTACAAATAGAAACAGCTTAACTTTTTTTTTTTTTTCTAATTCTGATACCTTTTATTTATTCTTCTTGCCTGATTGCTCTAGTTAGGACTTCCACTTCTATGTTGAATTAGAGTGGGGAGTGTAGGCACCATGGTCTTGTTCCTGATCTTAGAAGATCACCACTGAATATGATGATAGCTATGGGCTTGTCATGTAAGGTTTTTATTACGTTGAGATATGTTTTTTCTATAGCTCATTTGTTAAGATTTGTTATCATGAATGGATTTTGAATTTTGTTGAATGATTTTTCTGCATCTATTGATAAGATCATATTATTATTTTCTTTCATTCTATTAATGTGATGTAACAGAATGATCAATCTGTGTAAGCTGAACTTTCCTTGAACTCCAGGGATAAATCCCACTTGACCATGGTTGATTATTCTTTTAATGTGCTGCTGAATTTAGTTTGCTAGTTTTTATTGAAAATTTTGGCATTTATACTCATCAATGATATTGGCCCATAGTTTTATTTTCTATAGTGTTCTTTTCTGGTTTTGAAATCAGGATAATGCTGGCCTTGTAAAATTTGGGATATTTCCTCCTGTTTGATTTTTTGGAAGAGTTTGAGAAGGATTAGTGTAAATTGTTTTAGTCATTTAGTAAAATTCTCTAGTGAACCATCTGGTCTTGAGCTTTTCTTCACTGGGAGATTTTTTTGATTACTGATTCAGCCTCCTTCCTTACTTGGTCTATTCAGATTTTCTGTTTCTTCCTGATACAGTCTTGGTTGGTTGTATATTTCTAAGAATTTGTTTTTCTGTTTCTTCTAGGTTGCTTATATTCTTCACAAAAGTCTCTTATCCTTCAATTTTTGTGGCATCATTTGTAAGGTCTCCATTTTCATTTATAATTTTGTTGATAAGTGTCTTTTTCTTTTTTTCTTTGCTAGTTTAGTTAAGGGTTTGCCAATGTTGCTTGTCTTTAAAAAAAAAAAAAAGAAAAAAAGCCCAACTTTTACTTAGGTTTATCTTTTCCATTGTTTTTCTGTTCTCAATTTTATTTATTTATGCTCAAATTTTTTTCTGCTAACTTTGCGCTTAGTTTGTCCTTCTTTCTCTAGTCCATAAAGGCATAGACTTAGGTTGTTTATATAGGATCTTTCTTGCTTCTTAATATCGGTGTTTATTGCTATGAACTTCTTTCTAATAACTGCTTTTGCTTCATGCACAATTACTGGTATGTTGTGTTTACATTTTTGCTCATCTCAAGAAACTTTTATTTCTTCTTTAATCTCTTTCTTGATCCATTGGTTATTCAAGAAAGTGTTATTTAATTTCTATGCATTCGTGAATTTCCCAGTTTTCTTCTTGTTAGTGACTTCTAGTTTTATGCCATTGTGGTCTAAGAAGATACTTAGTATGATTTTAGTCTTTTTGAATTTGTTAAGACTTGTTTTGTGGCCTAACATGTGATCTATCCCAGAAAATGCTCCATGTGCATTTGAGAAGGATGTGTATTCTGCTGTTGTTGGGTAGAATGTTCTGTATATGTCTGTTGGGTCCATTTAGCATATAGTGTTGTTCACATTTGCTATCTCCTTATTGATTCTCTGTCTGCATGATAGAACCTTTGTGGAAAGTGGGCTATTAAACTTCCCAATTACTATTGTTTTACTGTTTATTTTTCCTTTTATTTCTGTTAGTTTTTATTTCTCTGTACTTAGATATTCTGATGTTGGGCAAATAAGAATTTATAAATGTTATGTCTTCTTAGTGTATTAACCCCTTCATCATTATATAATGACCTTCTTTGTCTCTTTTTACCATTTTTACTTTGAAATCTATTTTGTCTGATATTGTATATCTACCTCTGCTTTTTCTGGATACCATTTGCTCAAAATGTCTTTTTTTAATTTGTTCACTTTCAGTCTGTGTGTTCTTAGCTCTTGTTTTTTGTTTTTTTTTTTTTGTTGTTTTGTTTTGTTTTTTTTTTTAAAGATTTTATTTATTTATTTGACAGAGAGAAATCACAAGCAGGCAGAGAGGCAGGCAGAGAGAGAGGAGGAAGCAGGCTCCCTGCCGAGCAGAAAGCACGATGCGGGGCTCGAACCCAGGATCTGGGATCATGACCTGAGCCGAAGGCAGCGGCTTAACCCACTGAGCCACCCAGGCGCCCCTTAGCTCTTGTTTTTTGTTGTAATTTTTGTTTTTATCCATTCAGCCATTTTATGTCTTTTTATTAGAAAATTTAACCTGTTTACATTTAAAATAATTATTGATAAGTGAGGACTTAAAATTGCCATTGTGTTAATTATGACCTGCTTATTTTGTAGATCCATTGTTCTTTTTTTCTTTTCCTGCTTTGTGTGTGTATGTGTTCTGATGTGTTTTGGTATCAGTATGCTTTAACTTCTTTCATTGTGTTCTTTTGTATAATGACACAATTTTCCCTTATATTTACCACAAGGCTTACATAAAATATTTTAAATTCAGAATACCCTATTTTAAAATATTCTGTTTTACCCTGACCGCAACTTAATTTCAATAGAATTTGTATACTTTATACTTTTATTTCTTCTCATCTTCACATTTTAGGTTAATGCTGTTACAATTTATATGGGTTTTTGTTTGTTTTCTTATTTGTGTGAAAATAACAACAGATAATTGTAGTTATGGACATTTTTGCTATATTGTTGTTGTTTTAACTTTTAAATTAGAGTTGTAAATTATATACCACTATTACCATTTTGTGTAATCTAACTAAGACTATATATTTGCCATTACCAATGAGATTTATGCTACCTTTTTGTTTTTATGTTACAACTTGCATTCTTTTACTTCTGTGCAAAGAACTCCCTTTAGCATTTCTCCTAAGATACGTCCAGTAGTAATGACTTCCTCAGCTTTTATTTATCTGAGAAAATTTTTATCCCTCCTTCCTTCCTGAGGGACAACTTCTTTAGGTATAGAATTCTTCACTGATAGTTATTTTCTTTCAATATTTTGAATATGTCATTCTATTCTTTTCTGGATTGCAAAGTTTCTGTTAAGAAATCTGCCAATATTTCTCTGGGTGTTCCTTTATATGTAACTTTTCTTTTGCTTGTCTTAATTTGTGTGTGTGTGTGTGTGTGTGTGTGTGTGTGTGTGTAGGGCTCTGACTTTCAACAATTTAGTTACAGTGTCTCTCAGCAAAACCCAGTTTGAATTCAACCTATTTGGAATTCCTTGGGCTTCATGGATCTGGATGTCCATCTCTTTTCTCAGATTTGGGAAATTTTCTGCCCTTACTGCTTTAAGTTTACATTCTGACACTTTCTCTTTTCCTTTTGGAATTCCTCTTTTGGAATTTCTGGAATTCCATTTTGCAACTGTTTTATTTTCATTATGTCCCATAATTTCCTTACATTGTCTTCACTCTTTTCCTTTATTTATTATTTATTTATTTTTGCTCCTCTGACTGAGTAATTTCTAGTGTTCTTTCCCTCAAATTACTGACTCTTTTTCCTGTATAGTTGAGTCTACTTTTGAAATTCTCTATTGATTTCTTCAGTTCAGTTGTTGTATTTTCAGATCTAGGATTTTGTGTGTCTATGTGTGTGTGTGATTGCTCTTTCCTTGTCAAACCTGTCATTCCACCCATACATTTTTTCCTAATTTTGTCTTGTTGTCTCTTTGTGTTTTCTTATAACTCATTAA
Source organism: Lutra lutra (assembly GCF_902655055.1). Lineage (NCBI taxonomy): Eukaryota > Metazoa > Chordata > Mammalia > Carnivora > Mustelidae > Lutra > Lutra lutra. The sequence goes on along the minus strand of NC_062291.1, from coordinate 29,030,987 downwards.
ACTTCCTTAAGAAGATTATTCTGAAATTTTTCTGATGGTTTATAGAACTCCATTTTCTTTTTAGGGTCAGTTATTACAGCTTTATTAGTTTTCCTTGGTGTTGTCATATTTACGATTCTTTGTGATCCTTGATTCCTTAGATTTATATCTGCACATTTGAATAATGGGGTTCCTCTTTCAGTCTTTACAGGTTTCCTTTGGCTGAAATAATGTTTCACCAATCAGCCCAGTTTGGGTTTCCAGATGTGTCTGCTGGTAATGTCTTTACGCAGTGGAGACGACTACTACTATGATATTTTTTGGATGAGACAAATGTTCAAGCTCAGAAAATGAAGATAGAGTGTGTGGCACTGGCTGAGGACAGTTGGATAGGACTGCTGGGTTTGTGCCTTACCCAAGTGAAGTTGTAGAACAGGCTTTGTAGTTACCTACATTCTCTGATAGGCTTACAAGATCATTGGGGTGGTACTATATACAATAGTAGTTGGAATTAAGAATTAGCTTCCTGGGATTGCCTGGGTGGCTTAGTTGGTTAAGCCACTGCCTTTAGCTCAGGTCATGATCCCAAGCTCTTTGGTCAGCTGGGAGCCTGCTTTTCTCTCTGGCTCTGCCTGCCACTCTGCCTGCTTGTGTGCTCTCTCTCTCTCTCTCTGTGACAGATAAGTAAATAAATAAAATCTTTTATAAAAAAAAAAAAGAATTAAAAAAAAAGAAAGAATTAGCTTCTTTTTCCTAGCAGGGAAATAGGATGAGACCCAGGGCTTATACGGCTCATTGTTTGGATGTTCAAGACAGGTCTGACTGTACACTGAACTCTCCAGTGAGGTGAAACCACCGATTTTGCTATATAGATCAGGGAAGCCATGGGCTGTGCTCTCTGTTCAGGTACCATTGTATGTAGGGCTTTTGGATTGGCTATGCAACTTCATAGCTCTGATTAGGTTGCTTGCTTGGACTGGCTAAAGGCTGTATTCAGCAATGAGTCGGGCTGTGACTTAGATTCTCCACCTGGGCATAGTTGTGGAAGCAACTTTAAAATTAGTAAAGTTCTTTGTTGAACGTAAGCTGACCCACACCCCCAGTTCCCTTGCCAAAAAGTACTACTAGTTTTGCTCTGCAAAGTATCAACTCTGTCTTCCCTTCTTTCAGCTCAAGCAACATTGGGTTACACAGCTTAAGATGGTTTTGCCAGCCCTTCTGGTTAGATGGGGCCAGAAGATACTCTTCACAGCAGGTGGGCTATGTCTCAACTCTGTTGACTCGATGGGAGGGGAACAGGGCACTCCAGGCTACTCTCAACTTACCAAGTAGGCTCTCTAATTAGGAAAGACTGGGAGCTACCCTCAGCCTTGTCTATGAATTAGTCATAGCACAAGAAGTCTCCAAACCCAGTACTGGCTTTGTTGTGGAAGTAATCATCTCTGCCCACATGCCTTTTGGCTCAAGTGTAGCTGGGCCTTACAGTTTCCAGAAGTTGTCACCAGGCCTTATAGTCAGACAGGAGTGGGAAGGACTTTTCACAGCAGGTGGAGCTGTGATTCAGCATATTCCTGGTGTGGACAAACTGGGCTTGATGGCCAAAAATAAAACCTCATTTGAGGGTCTAAATCAGACAGACCTGCATCCTGCTGTGTTGCCTGTTAGAATGTGCACCCAACTTGAGTCTGCAGATAAGCAAAGCTCTTGACTGAGGTTACAATTTGGGCATTGCAGTATGAATTCAGTCTGCCAAGATCCATGTGCTGGTTGTTCCAAGCTCTCACCCCTCTGCTCATTGATATAAAAATCTCAGTGACTGGGCCCCACAGGTTTCCCTGCAGTCCCCATGGTGCAAGATCAGAATAGGGGGCTCCACCAAGTGAGAAATAATCTTGGGGGAGACTGGCTCTACCCCGTGATTGCATTTTCCTATTGGAGGAGCCAGAGGCTCAGGGGAGACCTCTCTATGTGGTGCTCTACTGTTCTGGGGGAGGAACACTGTATAGCCAATTTTCTTACCCTTCTAATGCAGTTTGTGTTAGTCTCTGTGATAGAGTGGTGTGCTTCAGCCTTACCCCTGTATTCTAGGATTCGCTCAATGGCATTCTTGAGTAGATGTTAGTTGTTATTGTGAGGGGGAATAAGTCAGAACACCTGTGTTGCCATTTTGATGACATTACCCCTGCCGTATTTTTATAATTTAATTATGAATCCAGGAGTTCAAGAAATCACTATTTTTTAAAAGTCTTAGGAGATACTTATAGCTGTATTATTTTCATCAATTGTCTTATATTTTACTTTTAATTAACAAATTGCAGCTGAATCTAGACCATTTTTATACAATCTCTTAGGCATTTAGAATATATCTTTCTTCTCTCCTTTTGTTTTTCTAACTCTCTCAGACATATATCCTTTAGTGCTGTCCTGTGTTGCATTCATTTGTCTGTCTAGTTCTCTGTGCTCCATTTTTCTTCATCCATAAAATGAGAATGAGAATAATATTTACTTCATTGTAATGTTTTGATGGTTAAATAAAATTACACTAGTCAAACATAAAAATGTCTGACATGTAGTAAATGCTCACTAAATATTATCGATAGTTACTCATGGTTATCCCATCTTAGTTTGTGGTACTAAAAATACTATTATTATCTACTACAACCAATTATTGATGAGATTTGCCTTTGAGGATTATCATAAACAAGGCGATCTACTAAATATGAGCAAGTGTATATTTGTGTATCTGCATTTGTGTATAGTTATTTAATCTTAAAAGATTTTGTGGTCTGTCCTATCATTCAATTTATGTTGGAGGAAATAGACTATGTAATCAGCTCACAGTTACAATGTTGGTGAATGTTAAAATTAAGAAGAAAATGTTTCTTGTCATCTTTTTTGTTTCATTTTACTTTTTAAATTTTATTTCAACATAACAACAGTAAAAAAATTAATAGGATTTATTAGCACTGCAGTACTTACAAGGAAAAAAAACACTAAAAGCGTTGTAGTTCACATTTAAGAAATTGCTCTAATAGAATATTTAAAAAATAAGTCTATTTCCAAATGTTAAGTTTGGAGCAAACATTTGGTAGATATTTATGTCTGCTGTCTATTTGTAGTATTTTTATATAGCCTCTCATTCTTGGGATATCTAGCTCCCATTTTGCTAACACAGCAGGGAAGACACTTAAGTTGGAGGAAGAAATGGAGACCCTAGGCTGCAAAATATATACAAGCATTCACCTTTTCCAGAACTAAAAGTTTCTTTCATAAAAAATGTTAAATTAAGTAGCCAACTCCTATGGAACTAGAACCAGGATACTTCAAATATAACTATTCTGTATTTGAAAAATAAAAGGCAGAAAGCTTTTTGGGTGATATTTATACATAGTCATGTTTTACGTTATTTTCAAGAAAGCTAGATTTGTGACTTAGAAAGGGAGCTGTGGTTGGAGTGATTGGGTTAACAAGAAATCTTTAAAAATGCATTTCAGAAAAATACTTGAAAATAAAGAATAACTAATTTTGAGCAAAGTAATTTCTCCAGCTTGTGAGAAAATGAGGCAGCATTTTAAATACTACTGTAACAGAGTCTTAAGCTTGGTGTATTTTTCTTCTAGTGCTATTTCTTCTTTAGAGGTGATATCAGCAGAACAAGATTTTCTCTTTAAAGTATAAATATTTTAAGGAATGTTTTCTTAGCTGTTAAAAATGAAATTGCTTGCTATATTCTATGATGTTCCCCAATATCATCCCTTTCTACTCATTCACGATGAAGTGAGGATCTACTACTTTATTTCTGAAAAAGCTGAAATGTGAAACTCTCAGTGATTTGCTATATGGTGGTCCTTTAACATTAGTGGAATAAAATGGGTTCTCATGCCTTATTATGTTATAAAGGGACAATGAACAACAAACTGCTTTTTTTAAAGTTTAGATTCACATTCGACTTACATGTTGATTATCCAACCTACACCTGTGTTAACACTTCAAACAAAGTGTTCTGTTTTATCTCCTGGAAAAAAAAATAGCAAAACTTTCTAGCATATACATTAAGTATCACTGCAAAATAGTAAAATAGGAAAATTAATTTTAAATTGCATGAGGTATTAAAAATAGCTTATCCTTTTAAGATGTTTGGTTGACATGTATATACAATTATTTGGGGGTAAATTGGGTTGTTAACTGCTTTCTTAATTCTGTAAATTATACAATGTAACTCAGAGTGATAAAAGGTTTTACTTTTTGATGTTTGGTGCTGTTTTTGTTTTTTTTTTTTTTTTAATTATTTACTGTGATATTTGCCTCAAAAAATAAAAATGGGTGAACTTAGACTTAACGGTAGAGAATAAGATAATTCATTTTCGGTAGGAAACCTGATCATCAAAACCAATGCTATCTTCTGTTCACAAATGTGACCTATTATGAAGTTAGGAGATTTTGGTATTTGAGTATCATTTGTCAACTTATTTATGTCTGTTTTCATGTAGAAGAGGATCAAAAAAATCATGCATTCTTGTTACAAAAATAACAGATTAATACTCTTCAGTACATGTTACCATTTTAAAAGATATATTGCTGGACTCTGAGTCATTAAATGATTTTCCTAAGATGGTGTTCTCTGGAATCTAGATTTGCTGGATGAATGCCCTTTGGTAATGCAGTAGTTACTGTCTTTTGCTAAAGGTTATAATTTATGTGAGCCAAAAAGCATAGCCTTTCCTGGAATTGAAGAAGTTTCCAAAGGCATCCATTTGTAATATTTTACTTAACACTATTTGTTGAGTGAAAACTATAATTATAAAAAATTCCTTTTAATTTCAGTTGTTGAAATGTCAAAATCAAGCAATTGAAAAATAACTGTCAGTTTTCTTCATATAATTTTTACCACATTATGGTGCATGCAGATAATGGCCTGTGGTTTTCAATACATTGGTTCCTTCATTCCCCACCCCTCCCATCTTGTTTCTTTATTGGTTGCTATTTGTATATATTGCAGATTTTCTCTCAGTACTAAGAAAGACAAAATATACAATGTGATTTTCACTGAATTTCCCAACAGCTTGTGGGTATAATCACTCCATGTTGATGAATGCAACCCCAGCACCTTTAATTTCCTCTAATTTCTTTCTTTTGTCTCTTATTTTATTAGCCATTTTAGAGATATGTTTTCTAGGATTTTTGAAGGTGATTTTAAATAGTTTATCCAATTAGTAGAGCTTAATTTAGGTCCTGAGATTTTTCCTGTACCTATGGGTGTCATTATTCCTCCTTTACTTTCTAGTGACTAAAAATCTAATTCTAAAATTAAAAAATAATAATAATTATGAAATAGTAAAGCTTCCATAAAAGTGAAAGAAACACATGTGGATCTACTCTCTTAGCCAAATTCATCTGTTTATTGTGGTTTTTGCCAAATCTGAGTAATATAAAAACAGATAAAAATAAATCAAAAGAACATTAGTTAAAGTTTAATTTTAGTTGTCTCTCATTCATAGCATGCTGAGGACAGGGAATAAGGCTAGGTTTTTCTACTCATCAATTTCGCTTTTTTATTTTTGGTGCAAACAGTATGAGAAGAAAATTGTTTACTTCATATAAGTGAATTTGTTTTATGTAATATTCTATTACATAGAATTCAGCCCTTGGTTCTGTGAAGGAAAAAATGTCATTATTTGAATTGTTACAAAATGTTTTTATGGTTATTTTAATTGAAAAGATTTTATGTGAGCTTTATTTAGAAAGTTTGAAAAGAAGAACTTAGGAAAAACTTGAGGAAAAAAATAAAAAGGAAACCCAATGCAGGCAACATAGTTTTTTAAACACTGCACTTCTAATACTTAGTTTTATGATAGTTTCAGTGTAAATAATTATGGAAAGATGGATGAAGTAAATTTTATAGTTTTTTTGGTCAAGTGTTTCTATTTTGGATGTCACTGAAAGAAACTGAAGCTTTATGATTAATTATAGAAACTTTATGTTACATTTTCCTTTTCAAAAGATCTCCAGATATCAGAAGTCTAGCCTAATATAATTTGGCAAATACACAGTCCACAAATAAGTCCTTTATATAAATTAGATTGCCATCCACATGAATATTATTTAATTCCAACTATATGTATATTGAAACTTTGTACAAACTGCTTTTATATTCTAGAAAAGCATCAAAAATTTTCAAAAGTATATAGTAGATATATCTACCAAAGGGAGGACTAAGAAAAATTAAACTCAAGATCAAAGTTTCTAACATCAATCAATCCTTTACAAATGTTTGCATTGTATAATTCATAAAAATAACTGTAATTTAAATTCCTAATTATTTAATCTTTGAAATGCAAAGCAATATTTACAGTTCTTCTTTATAAAATACTACTTATTTGCAAGACTAATTTAAAGTGAATTAAGAATATAACTTTATTAATTTACCTGACTAAATTTGTATAAATGGTCTTCTTTTCCTTTTTCCCAGCATAATTTCTGCTCATAATTTAGGCTTCAAGCATCACTTCCTTAGAGAAGTAACTTCCCAAATCTGAATTGGTAAAATCTATCATAAAATGTTTATCTCTCTTATTAACTGTCATGTTACAATTCAATCTCTTCCATATGAGACAATAAGCTCCATGAAAAAAAGGAATGACTTATACCAGTTATTATTATTATTATTATTAGTGTCTAGTTTGGTACTAGTAGACAGAAAAGTACATAGTAGGCGTTTACTTATAGTTATCAAGTGAATGCAAACAATTTGAATAAAATCTTAACATAAAAATTACATTGTTGGAGCTTGTTCAGAGGCATCTACCTAGTGTAACAAATGTATTGGGAGTGAAAAATTATTAGTAAACATTTATATAGCACTTATTATGTACCAGGCCCTATTCTGTGTACATATATTTACTCAACCCGTAGCTGAGAAAACCATATGCAAGAAAGTTTAGTGACTCATTTAATGTCACAGAGCTAGTTGGATGAAGGTGACTCAGGATGTAAATCCTGAGAATTTGGTTCTAGATTATATGCTCTTAACCTGTATAGTATTTTTGTCTCAAATGGGGATGGGTACAACATAGTTATCAATACCACCTACACAGAAATTTTGACAGATATTATTTATCAGTATTTAAACAAGATATATAAACATGGTATGAAAAGATAAGCAACGTACTCAGAGAAAATACTTACCATGTATAAAACGGGTGCAGTGGTCAAAGTGCTTGACTTCTTTCTATAAGGTATTGTTATAAATCAGTAAAAAAACAATTCATTGGAAAAATAGATGTGAACAGATAACTAAAAAATTTGAAAACTCAAATGCATATTTAAAAATATATATCCTTAACTTTTACTAATAATCAATGGAAAATAGATTACAAAGGGATATCATTTTTTCATAAGAGTCCCACTGAGCCTAGTTTGCTCTCACATCAATTTCACCTTTAGATACAATATGGTAGAGACTAATTGTAACATATATATGTGCCATGATGTTTATTTGTTTATTAGAATGTTGTTTTGATAGCCCAAACTTGCAATAATGTACATGCTATCAATATGAGAAATTGATAACAAAGTATGGTTCTGAGAGATTGAAAAGCTTGCCTGAGTTTATATGAATTATAATATTTAATTGTACTTTTATTTGATTTTATAAAATTTGATTTTATTAAATGAGGCTCTGTGATTTAATGGGAAGAATATTAATTCTTGTGCTAATTCTAATTTGGATGGTCTTGGAGGCATTAGCCAGTATTTGTTTTATATGAAACTGGGATAATATGATTCTCATATTATTTATAGATAATTTATGAAAGAGACTTTATATATATCCTTATTAATATCCCTTCAGTGCAACATAATAGCTTAATGAGTTGGTTTTTATTGTTAAGGTGAAAATTCATCTTCCATTTTGTGATTTTTGTCTTTTCTTCCAATGACAGAATTTAGGTCATTCATACACCGAGTGCTTTGGTTCATTAACCAGATAATCTTTTAGTATAGCCCACTATGCTAGAACTAATGTTCAACACATGTGCTATACAAAAAGTTACATTATTTTTATTTTCTGCATTTTAATGTGTTTAATTATTTCCCTTATTATAAGGAATCTTTAAGATTCTAAGTCACAGTATCTGAAAACCAAAATCTATAGAAATATGCTTAAACTAGCTACTATACTATACTGTACTGTACTATACTATACTATTCTATATCACACTCCTTAGGAAATACCTACACTCAAAAAAATTAGTCATTAAAATTTTAAATCCTTTATTTTTTTAGCATAGTAATCTTTCATTCTTTTTTGTTGTTCTTCAATAGTACTATTTTGATTATTTCTTATTTAATTTTTCCTATGAATATATTTCATAAAGTTATAGAGTACATCTGTTATATTAAAAAATGCATACAATTCTTTTACTGCTTAGCACTTGTATACTAAAGGCATTTTTTATGTTATAATATAGTTATATAATCACATTTTAAAGGTTTTATACTATACCATTAACAAGATAAATAATATTTTTACCATTCTCCTTTTAAAAATTTGAGTTATTTGCAATTATTTTATATAATGCTTCACAATTTCTTGATATTTAGAATTATATCATGGGTTCAAAAAATGGATTTACTAGATCAGAAAGTATGAACTTTTCCTAAGTTTTTTTTTTTAAGATTTTATTTATTTATTTGACAGAGATCACAAGTAGGCAGAGAGGCAGGCAGAGAGAGAGAGGGGGAAGCAGGCTCCCTGCTGAGCAGAGAGCCCGATGTGGGGCTTGATCCCAGGACATTGGGATCATGACCTGAGCCAAAGGCAGAGACTTTAACCCACTGAGCCAACCAGGTGGGTGCCCTGAACTTTTCCTGACTTTGATAAAGTTTTAGTAATCTAAGATTGTACTGATACTCCACATCCTTGCCTTAACTTGGTGTTACCAGTTTGAGTATTCTTTTTTTTTTTTTTAAGATTTTATTTATTTATTTGACAGAGAGAGATCACAAGTAGACGGAGAGGAAGGCAGAGATAGAGAGAGAGAGAGAGAGGGAAGCAGGCTTCTTGCTGAGCAGAGAGCCCGATGTGGGACTCGATCCCAGGACCCTGAGATCATGACCTGAGCCGAAGGCAGCGGCTTAACCCACTGAGCCACCCAGGCGCCCCCAGTTTGAGTATTCTTTTAAAAAATTTCATGGAGTAAGAAAGTGATCTTTAGTTGTTTGTTTAATTAAAATTTAAAAATTCTAATGGCTAGTGAGATTGATATTTTCCTGCATTCTTATTTAATGTTTGTATTATCTTGTTTGAAACATTTTTGCCTTTAAAATTTGCTTATTTATCTATAAGTTCTCTTAAAAATAATTTTTTTAAATTTAGCTTTTATATTTGCTGCAAGTATTTCCTATTTTCAGCTGTTATCTTTCGATTTCACTTGGTTTAACATGTAAGTATTTAAGTGTTTTTAATGTGTGAGCTCTTCAAATTGAAACTTTGAAAATCCTTCTATTTGGATATTTGAAGTATTTTCTATTTTTTCTTAATTTTTAAAAAAGTATTTAACTCATTTTACAGTTGTTATGTTCATATCTAATGAAGTATGCAGGTAAACTAAAAGTTTTTCTTTCTTTCTTTTTTTTTTTTTCTTTTTTTTAAGATTCTTTATTTATTTGAGAGTGAAAGAGCATAAGCAAGGGGCAGAGGGAATGGGAGAAGCAGACTCCTCATGGAGCAGGGAGCCTAATGTAGGGCTCGATTCCAGGACCCTGGAATCATGACCGTAGCTGGAGGCAGATGCTTAACTGACTGAGCCACCCAGACACACCTAAGTACTCTTCTTAATTGTCAATTTTTCTAAAACAATTTTTGGAAAAAGGAAATTTTTTTTTAATATTTATTTATTTGACAGAGAGACACAGCGAGAGAGGGAACACAAGCAGGGGGAGTGAGAGAGGGAGAAGCAGGCTTCCCACCAAGCCGGGAGCCCAATATGGGGCTCGATCCCAGAACCCCGGGATCATGACCCGAGCCGAAGGCAGACGCTTAACGACTGAGCCACCCAGGTGCCCCGGAAAAAGGAGATTTTGATCTCTTGATTAGCTATACCTCTCTTATAAGTAAAACAAAAATTTTTTTCAGATTTTCTTTGGCTATTCTCACTTTTTTTTTTTTTTTTAAATTCCAGATGATGAACAAGGCATGATAAAATGAGTATAGGTTTGGAAATTAGAAAAATTAGGGGTCTGAATCCAGATCTGCTACTTCAAATTGTGTTGAGGTTGGCTTATTGATTTGTGGGTAAGAGTCATCTTTAATACTTGGCACTACTTTTGTAATACTCAATTTATATCATTAGGACCATGGTCTAGTAGGGGAGGGTAAGAAATAAGTAGACATTACAATAAGGTATAGCGTGTTCACAGGAATAATATATATTAGACACTATTTCCCCATGAATTCAAGTTATATCTTAAATCCCTTAAGACAGTTTGGTTCATTTGTTATAGTTTCATTATTAAGAATATCCTAAGTTGCATGAGGTTTTAGAAAGATTTCTGTGTTCTAACAAGTTACATATTTTCTTTAATTTATAAAACACTTTTCTGTTATATTATCTCATGTAATTTCAAAATAACAAATTAGAGTAGGAGCATTAGTCCTATGTTCCCACGAAGGAATTAAGACTCAGAGAAGGGAAGGGATTTATCATATTTTATCAAGTTGTAACTGACAGAGTTTTGACTGATTGTAAGCTTCCCACTAATTATATTATGCAGGACTTTGTTATCCAGATGCAATTTGAGAATCTTTGTCTTTATTTAGATGGTAAGTCATATATTTCATGTGAGTCTTTGAGTTCATAAATAATTGAAATACTGTATCAGAACTTGTCATTTTCCAGTTGTTGTATTTGAATTGGTCCTCATGGAACAAATGCATTAAAGGTAAACAGCAGTCCAGAAGGTTCTGGTGTATGACCTCCTGTGTCTCTGGTGTAGCACTACCTGTCTTGGAATTCTGGTTCTACTGCTTGTTATCTGTCTAAACTTCCTGTGTTTCAGTTTCCTCACTTACAAAATGAGAACAATAATAGTGTCTATACCATAAGGCTCTTGGTAGTATTAAACAGATCAACTAAGTGCTTAAAACATTTCTGGGCATATGGTAAGGTCTATATAAATGTTACCATTTTTTTATTATGTTCTCTTTGAATTAGATATCTAGTCATTAAATTAATTTATATTATTAAAGCAATGCTTTGGTTTCTTTATAAAGATGCCTATGAAAGGGAACCTGGGTGGCTCAGTCAGTTAAATGTCAGACTTTTAATTTCAGCTCAGGTCATGATCTCAGGGTCATGAGATAGAGCCCCATATAAGGCTCCATGCTGGGTGGGGAACCTCCTTAAGATTCTCTCTCTCCCTCTTTCTTTGTCCCTTCTCTGGAACCCCCATTCATGAGTGCTCTCTCTCTCAAAAAATTAGAATGTTTTCCACAAATACTGCTTATCTAACATGATACTGTATCTTAAGTGAAATTGTTAGGAACTATTCTATGGAATCTAATATTTGTCATGTTTTCCTAAGTCACATAGCTGAGAATTTATGGCAATACTTAGAAAATAAAATGTATAGATGAAAGGAATTATGTGATCTCTGAAATTGGTCTCATGTTATTTTCTAATTCCAGAGATGTGATCTTAGAGGCATAATGAATTTTTAATCTCAAGGGGGGAAAAAAAAGTCTTTTTTGAAATAACAATTTACATTTAAATAAAATACAATTATTCATGTCATTCACTATTTACCTAAGAATATGTTAGAAGAGAAACTTAGTCAGCCAAAGAGGATTTAGAGGATTTTCCTTCTGTGAAACTCCTTCGGAAAGTTTAGGACTTCCTTTTCTTAACCTTGCAATATCACTATAGATTAATTTATGTTAAGATTTATAGCATAGGGGCTTTCGTACATTAGAATTATTTAGGGTTAAGTTTTCATCAACATACAGTTTTTGCCATTAAATTCTAGTGTGTGGCCACACATACCTAAAATTAGTCAAAGCAGATTTAGGTAATAAAAACAAATTCAAAGTAATCAGAATAACATAAAACACACTGCATATCACAGAGAAGATATTAAGTTATTTGCTGAAGCATTTATTGTTACTTTACCTTTATTTATGGTAGTAAAAATAGTGCAATTCCCTTCAGACTTCCATATCACCAATAGAAAAGTGTGTATGTTTCCTCTGGTTAGACAAACAGATTATATATATTGCTAAAAATTCATTGATTCAATCAAAAAAACCCATTATTGATTGCCTACTGTATAAGTTTGCAGTACTTAGATACTGGCAATATGAAGATGAATAATACAGCATAGGTCCCAAAGGAGTTCAAGGGAAGGCTAGTGGAAAACACAAATACAATGAAAGGAACATGAGCCAAGAGAGTATTGCAAGTTCATATTGAAAATACAATAAAGGATTAAAAAGAAAAGATATATAGCATGGATATAATCAAAATAAATATCAATATATTTGTACATCAGAACAAAACATTTATACATTGGTGAGAGAGAACTCAAGCCAAGAGCAGGATTAAGTCCAGGATTTATTTACTTATTTATTTTTAACTGCAGTTTTTACTTCTTTCCATTTCATTGACTTCTTTTCACATCCACGATTCAAAATTTTTCTAGTTATGGGGGGAAATTGGAGCAAAGTAACACTGCATAAATCTAAGGGCAAGAGCTACAGCTTTTAAATCCCATTGGTCTGAATAGGAAAAAGGAGGGAAAAAAAAGCTGGGTGGACAAGGGGGTTCTGAGAGAATAAAATTAAAACTTATAAGAAAATAATCAATATAAACTGAATTTAAATTAGACACTATCATAGAAAGTATTTGTGACTTGATAAAGCTGAAGAATTCACAAAAGAAATGCAACATAAAGAGGTAAATTAAAAGATGTAGAAAAAAGACTGAAAAATTCTGAAACATCTCAAATGAGTGGCCAAAATAAAACATATATATAAAGCAAGACATGATAATAAAATTTTGTAGAATTGAGAAGTGGAATGATCTTTCAGTTTAAAAGTGCATGCTAGGGACATATGTGTGGCTCAGTCAAGTTGAGGATCCAAATCTTGGTTTCTGCTTGGGTTGTGGTCTTGGGGAGATGGGATCAAGCCCTATTTCAGGCTCCATGCTCAGTGGGGAGTCAGCTTGAGATTCTCTCCCTCTTCCTTTGCCCCTCCCCCACTGCTCTGTGCAAGCTCTCTCTCTCTCTCTCTAAAATAAAGTATGTAAGTAAGTAAGTAAATAAATAATTATTATTATTTTTTAAAGTGAATGTTAAAGGCCAAATAGGATAAATAAATACATTCTTTAGCTGGTCACATCATGGGAAAACCAAAGAATTTAATGATAAGAGACAATTCTAAAAGCCACTTGGAAAGGAAAATAGATCATTGATGTGGGGAAAAAAAAAGATTGACAGTAGAATATAGGCTAAAAGGAATAATGGCTTAAACATTTTATGTGAAATTAACTGTTTGCCTAGAATTTTATATGTAGCTAAATAACCCCAAAAGAGTGAAAGCAAATAGAAACACATTCAAATATTTAAACACTGAGAAAAGTTACAAGCAATAGATGTTTATTAAGTATGCTTTTCAGTAAGAAAATACAATAAGAGCAAGTTTTAATGTATTATAAATATTAATTGCTAACTTTAAATAAGCCCATATATTTATTTTTCAAAAACAGACTAAAGTGGGAAAAAAACCCCAAAAACCTTTTGCGGTATTATAGCTGAATATATGAGTACCCTATGACCCAGCAGTTCTATTTCTAGTTATATATCCAACAGAATTGTGTATATATGATCACCAAAAGATGTAACAGCCAAAGTTGGAAATGGAATAAATATGGAAATGATCATAATAGGCCTACATAGGAAATATCCATCAACAGGAGAATGAAAAAATAAACTGTAATATACAATGGGACGTATTACAGACCATTGAGGATGAGTGAAATATCACTTACAAAAGTAGATCATTTTCAGACACATAATGTTAAGTGAAAAAAAGCACAATAGATTATTTCATTGATCTATAGTTCTTAAACAAGCAAACAAAAATATTCTATGCTGCTAGAAGTCTGGATGTGGTCACCTTTGGAAGAGTAGTAGTGGTTTGGAGGTGAACACGAGGGTCTTCTGGGAGCTGGTAATGTTCTGTTTCATAATCTAGGTGCTGGTCATATGTGTGTTTGGTTTGTGAAAATTCATAGAGCTATACATCCATGAGATGCATACTTTATTTATACATAGTATACTTTAATTAAAAAAAAAGTTTTTATTTATTTATTTGACAGATCAAAAGTAGGCAGAGAGGCAGACGGAGAGAGAGGGGGAAGCAGGCTCCCTGCTGAGCAGACAGCCTGATGCGGGGTTCAATCCCAGGACCCCAGGATCATGACCTGAGCTGAAGGCAGAGGATTTAACCCACTGAGCCACCCACGCGCTCCAATAAAATTTTAAAATTATAGAAAAAACAGGTGAAACTGAGATTTTAGAAAAAAGAGATTAGAAGATAGGAGGAATCTCAATGAATAATTTAAATAAGTTAATGTTCTTGTCATATATGGGATGTAGATAGAAATTATTTAACTCTATATAGTCTGTCAGAAATTATGCATGTATGTGTGGGTATGTGTCTTTATAGTTTGTTGTATGCTAACAATGTAAATGTAAACATTAAAAGAATAGAAATACATTTGAGAGCTACACAATTAGTAGAAGGAAAAACATCAGAAAGAACACATGACAATCAGTCTAATAAAGCAGAAAATGGGATAAAAAACACACAAAGAAAACAACAAAAACAGGTATAAAAAGCGTACTTTAAGTGGGGCACTTGGGTGGCTCAGTCAGTTAAGCATCTGCCTTCAGCTCAGGTTATGATCCTGGGGTCCTGGAAATGAGCCCTGCTTTGGGCTCCCTGATCAATAGGGAGTCTGCTTCTCCATCTGCCCCTCCTCCTGTTTGTGTTCTCTCTCTCTTGCTCTCTGTCAAATAAATACAATCTTAAAAAAAAAAAAGCAGAAAAGCAAAGACAGTACAAATCAATCCAAATGTTTTCAAAAATCATAATAAATGTAAATTGATTAGTTTCCTCATAAAAGGCTAAAATCATTATATTTGATTAAAAACTGATACTTTTATAAGGGAAATGCCTTTAAAAAGACACAGA
This sequence comes from Lutra lutra, assembly GCF_902655055.1. Classification (NCBI taxonomy): domain Eukaryota; kingdom Metazoa; phylum Chordata; class Mammalia; order Carnivora; family Mustelidae; genus Lutra; species Lutra lutra. The sequence goes on along the minus strand of NC_062291.1, from coordinate 29,015,755 downwards.
AAGGATATTGAAAATTAAATATAGGGGTGCTATATACATGCCAAGGAAATACTAAAGGCTTGTGTGTGTCTTAAATATTAATATTAGACAAAAGAATTTAAGAGGAAAACATGAATAGGGATTTTTTTAAAAGAACAATACATTGTGACAAAAGGACAATCCATAAAAAAAATTAACACACAATAATTTGTAGACAACGTCCAGAATAGACAAAGTAAACCAAATCATTAGGAAAAATAGACAAGTTCAGACTCATGATGGGATATTTCAATATATGGCTATCAGAAACTGAAATCTCAAACAGCCAAAAATTTAAAGTAGATATATGTCATTTAAATAAGTCATTTCAAAGCCTTAATCAATATCTCTGTATTAAACAGAGAATATATTTGCTGTTCGAATACACACAGAATGTTATGAGAATTGACCATATATTTATGATAAAGGAAAGAAGTCTAATTTCAAGAAGTCGGTCCACTAGAAACTATATTATCTTAACACAGTATGATTAAATTGGATAGCAGTAAAAATGCAGAAAAATATATTTTCAAATAAAGAAATGCAGTCCTAAATAATGGGTTAAAGAAGAATTCATAATGGAACATGTGAAATATATAGAGCTGAAAGACAATCCATGTCATAACTTATGGAACATATCTAAATCTATGTAATAAAAATGAAAGTTATAATGTTTAGCTTATTTATTTAAGATATTTTTAAATGTGGGAAAAGTTATATAAGCATCTATCTCTAGAAGCTAAGGTAAAGAACAACAGAGTTAATCTGGAAAAAATTGAAGAAAGAAAAATATAATGTAGGTGTATAAATGTAGATTATAAAAATATAATCTAGGTTAATAGGAATACAAAGATTTGGAGATTATAAAGCTGGTTCTTTAAAAGTTTAATAAATGAAACAGAACTCTTGCAAGCAAGAATAAAATTTTGTTTTTTAGAGGGCACAGATAATATTTAACTCTGAAAGGAAATCAAACTATAGAGTGGAGCATAATATCATTTAATAATAACATGAAAAACATAAGGAATTTTGCATGTAAGGAATGGTATTTCAATATGTTGAGAAATTTAGATGAAATGAGCAATTTTCAGGAAAGAAGATTTATTAGTAGTAATTTAGTAATTAGTAATTAATTATTATTAGTAGTAATTATATTACTAAGACAGACCTAAGTAAAATAAAAAACCTGAGTAAGGTGGCAAATAAATTAACTCCTCCACCTTTGCCTCTGGGAAAGGATAACGTGTAAGATATACATGTGTTTTGTTTTGTTTTTCCCAAGCAAATTCTACCAAACATTCAAGGAAGAGATTACAGTTGACCCTTGAACAGCATGAGTTTGAACTGTGTGGGTCCACATATAAGTGGATTTTTTTCCTCCATAAACACAAGACAATACTATAAATGTATTTTCTCTTCCTTATGATTTTCTAAACATTTTCTTTTCTCTAGCTTACTTTGTTGTAAGAATACGGTATATAATACATATAAGGTACAAAATATGCATTGATTATGTTATTGATAAGGCTTCCAGTTAACAGTAGGCTATTAGTAGTTAAGTCTTTGGGGAGTCAAAAGTTATATGTGGATTTTCAACTATGTAGGGGGTCAGCATACCTAACCACCACATTGTTCAAGGGTCAACTGTATTCTCATCTTTTACAAATTGTTTCAAGACAAATAAAGGTGTAAAGCCACATGATTGCATCTATTAGTGTAATTTTAACGTCCATAGTGGTCAGGAATAGAGAAAAAATATAAGCCAATTTCACATATAAACATATATACATTCTGAAATCCTTAAAAATTAAAGCAAATCTAAAATGGCATTACATTAAAAAAAAAGACATGATCAAGTAGGATAATTGTTCTTAAATAGGAACATATTCATTGAAAACCTGGTAGCTCTAGAATTTCCATTTAGAAGAGGACAGACAGAAGGCTATTAAAAATACCACTAGGGGTAGAATGTGGTTGATAAGACTGTTGAAGGGATTAAAACTCCTGCAAACCACTTTCTCTTTCTTTCTTGCTTGCTTGCTTGCTTGCTTGCTTTTTGTGAAGGTATTCATCTTTCTGAGACTACAATAGCAGTTCTGTGGCTAGATTAAGTGACTTGAAGAACAACAAAGAGATAAGTACCATGGTGAGATAATAAACAGTGTTTCTCTAGAACCCATCTACCCTACAGATACAGATCAGAAAAAAAGTAGTAGACACAATTTGCTGCAAAATGTCCTATAAATAGCAGAGGAACAGCTTCCTGTTTTTGAAAAAAAAAATTAAAAATTATCAACATTGTATACGTAACAAGCCTACTTGAAAGAAAGAATATTAATACTCTTCCTTAAGAACAGATCAGGCTGTGATTTGAGAATATATATCATATACACTCTTCTATTGCAAAAGATGCAGAGAAACTGAAGTAGAATTAGGGAAAAAGATATCAAATGATAGAAAATAGATGCAATGAGTTATCTGTAAGAATAAAATACCAAGAGTTAATCGGGGAATGTTAATAAGCATTTTCAAATGTTCTTATCAGTTTGACTTTGAACAATTTATATACAACATTAAGAGAAAAAAAGAAAAAAAAAAAAGGCACCTGGGTGGCTCAGTGGGTTAAGCTGCTGCCTTCGGCTCAGGTCATGATCTCAGGGTCCTGGGATCGAGTCCCGCATCGGGCTCTCTGCTCAGCAGGGAGCCTGCTTCTCTCTCTCTCTCTCTCTCTCTCTGCCTGCCTCTCTGTCTACTTGTGATCTCTCTCTGTCAAATAAACAAATAAAATCTTAAAAAAAAAAAAGAAAAAAAAACAGTTGCAGAAAATCATTGGCTATAACTAAAGCAGTTGCTATAAAATAATGTATATGTGTAATGGTCACCTTTAAAGATCAGTTGGGAAGTATCAACACTGAATAGTTCACTTATAGACTGCAGAAAGTCAGGGCCCCAGAAATGGCTGTCTCTAGAAATTCCATTTTGAAAAAATACAATCTATGCCCCACTTACTTCTACAAAGAATTGGAATCAGCAGGGTTCATTTCAAGCTTTGCATTTCTGAACTCATTTTTCCCTCATATCCACATCATATTTATCACAAAGCTCTTATGAATTTTTAAAATCTATTTTGAACTAAATTGCCTGACCAGAACACTGTTTGTTTTGAAAATAGGTGCATATTTAAATGCTTTAATAATTGTCCTGTTTCACCAATGAACAACAACAAAAAAAGTGGAACAAATGTAGGAAAATTTAAAAAAAAATTACTAGTTTTGCTCCTAAAAAGTAGAGCTTGAAGGAAAGAGGAAAGATGGGATACACTGATTACATCAAACAGCAGGACTTAGCTGTGAAGATTTAATGCATGGGGAACATCTTTTTTATATCTTTCTTTTTTATATCTTCCCTTTCATATTTTAAAATTCTACTTCTGCAGATAAAGTGGCACCTATTGCTGATTATGGGTATCTGGACATGGAAAATTGCAATCAGACATAAATCTCTCAAGGAAAGACCTTGTGTTCTGTTATTATGAGTCAGCACTCTCCATTATGGGACACCCAGGCACTGACATTTCTGTCTAACCTTCTGGATAATGGATTTACATGGCTGTTTAATCTTTTAAGGAAATATAAGGACTCCTGAGATTACATGTCTATGCCTTTGTAAATCATGCATTAGTGGCATTCAGATACAAGAAGATGCCTTTTCAAGCTCTACAGCTTGCACCAGCCAAATAATTAATGGTTAACACCATTTTATGTTGTTGTCTAAGAGTGACAAACTATTAAAAGAGCCAATTCCCAGCTATGATTAAAGCTGATTTGAGTCAGTGTGAAAATTTAGGGAAAACTCAGAAGGATGTTTGAAATTATTGGAATTATCTAGAAATATGAGACCATTTTTCTTTTTACGGAGTGTTGAAATTAACTATATGACCTTCTTCTAGAGCAAGGCTTTTCAAACTTAAATTTGACATGTATCACCAGGAAATATTTTTTTTTTTAAGATTTTATTTATTTATTTGACAGAGAGAGATCACAAGCAGGCAGAGAGGCAGGTAGAGAGAGAGGAGGAAGCAGGCTCCCTGCTGAGCAGAGAGCCCGATGCGGGGCTCGATCCCAGGACCCTGAGATCATGACCTGAGCCGAAGGCAGCGGCTTAACCCACTGAGCCACCCAGGCGCCCCACCAGGAAATCTTTTTAAAATGCATATTCTGACTCAGGAAGCCTGGGGTGAGGCTTCAAATGATGCATGTGATGATGGGGAATAGACCAGACATTAGTAGCGAGAGTGGAGGATAGAGGTTTGTAACCTAGGCTCTATGGAGAAGCCTCAAGTTTTGTGTAACTGTATGAAAATGTTCACTGTGTGTGTGTGTGTGTGTGTGTGTGTGTGAGCAGACTCATTTTCGAGAGAGAAAGTCCCTATACATTTTTTTTTGAAAGATTTTATTTATTTATTGGACAGAGATCTCAAGTAGGCAGAGAGGCAGGTAGAGAGAGCGAGAGGGGAAGCAGACTCCCTGCTGAGCAGAGAGCCCCATGTGGCTCAACCCTAGGACCCTGAGATCATGACCTGAGCTGAAGGCTGAGGTTTAACCCACTGAGCCACTCAGGTGCCCCGAGAACCCCTAAACTTTATCTCATTCTTAAAACTTGTGTGACCTACTGCTCTGAAGTGCTAATAAATATTTTCTTGGTATATTTGTTATGTTCCTTGTAATGCTAGTCTCATGAGATAATGACTGAAAAAGATAATGATGTAAGTTTGGGAAACCGTATATACCATTCTCTCTTTTGTATATTTAAAATGAATATTAATTCTCTCTTTTGTATATTTAAAATTAATATGTTCAACACTTCAAGAAATCCTAGAATTATTATACCTACTTAAATTTTCTTTAACCTCAGCATTTCTTAAACTATTTAGTAATGGAATTCTTTTTCTCAAATTTTACCAAATAGTGTTCCATGAACAATAAAGGAAGATATTATCTCTTTGCCTCAATTTGGGGGAATTCTTAGATTTAAATATTTCAAATGTTTTATTTAATTTAAATATTTAAAATTTAAATATTTTAATAATTTTAATAAGTAATTTAAATATTTAAAAATAATTTAAATATTTTAAATGTTTATTTACTCTGTTTTTTCTTAGTGGGCAGATTAGCTTTGCATTGCTCTACCCAAGTGTTCATATGGGTCTTAGGGTTTTTTGTTGGTTTATTTTTTGTTGGTAATATATGTAAACTCTATAGACATTAACCTTTTACTATATTCTTCTCTTGAAATTGATTTCTAGTTTCATATTATTATGCTTGGAAAAGATGCTTGATGTAATTTCAGTCTTCTTAAATTTATTGAGACTTGTTTTATTCCTAACATATTATCTATCCTAGAGAATGTTCCACATGCACTTGAGAAAAATATGTATTCTTTCACTTTTGGGTCGAATGTTCTGTATATGTTTATTAGGTCCATCTGGTCTGATATGTCATGTAAGGCCAATGCTTCCTCATTGATTTTCTGTCTGGATAATCTCTCTATTGATGAAAGTGGGGTTATTAAAGTCCCTTACAATTATTGCATTGCTGAAAATTTCTCCCTTTCAGTCTGTTAATATTTGTTTTATATTTAGGTACCCCTGTATTGGGTGCGTAAATATTTGCAAATGTTACATCCTCTTGTTGGGTTTGTATTTTTCTTAGCACTTTTTCATCCCATCATTTTTTGCTTTTTAACAAGTTTTACTTTAGAAAAAAAAAAAAAAAAAAAAGGCTTAGAGACTCCAGAGCTTCTCCCTGTATCTTTTGAGAACTCAGTGAGTCATCTTCTCCTTGTGGAGAGTACTGCCTTCCTCATTTCCTCCTAGGTATGTCTTCTTGGGAGAATTCTTCAACAATCTTCATGTAGTTCTTCATATAACGATTTGCTTCCAAGAATCAGTCTAAGAGGGGTGCCTGGGTGGCTCAGTGGGTTAAAGCCTCTGCCTGCATGCTCAGGTCATGATCCCGGGGTCCTGATCGAGCCCCGCATCGGGCTCTCTGCTTAGCAGGGAGCCTGCTTCCTCCTCTCTCTCTCTCTGCCTTCTGCTCTGCCTACTTGTGATCTCTGTCTGTCAAATGAATACAATCTTTTAAAAAAAAAACTGTTAAAAAAAATCAGTCTAAGATATGCTTTCTAAAATTACATCTCCACCATATCTGTCTCTATTTACCTTCCTTTATTTTCTTCACAGTATTTATTACTATCTGAAATTATCGTACTTATCCCCTTCCTGAGGTCTTGTTGTTGTCATTGTTGACTTTCCTGGGTTATGAACTTGGTCTTTTATGGACAGCCTTCTGTCTCAAATACCAAAATTATTCTTAACTAATGATAAGTCTTTCATATTTTTGTTAAATGAAGTTGTGAATTCTGTTTTCATGTAAAAATCATTGCAGAATAATCAAATTTATAATCACTGTGTAGGAAATAGTTTTTAAAAATAATTATATAAGTAATGATACAAATTTAATTTACTGGCAAACATTAGACTTTTGATATACCAAAAGGAAGAACATGATAAAAGAAAAACAAAAAATCAGAATCAGTTTGAGAACTATATTCAACAGTTTTATCACAATAAACATTTAGAAAACTTGTTTTATATAAATTTACCTAATATTTTGGTCTATATTTTAAGAACCAGTGATTTTATTCAAGATGTGGGAAAGGCTTTAGGGACAGAGGATACCTATTATTGACCGAAAGCTAACCTCACACCAGACAAAAATTTTAGGCATATAAGTACAACTTTTTAGATTTTCAAACATTATTGCAAATATGACATAATTATTTGCAAATCAACAAGAAGAAGATAGAAGTTGAGGGAAGCTAAATATTTGCTTAGGGTCAAGTACCGTATGAACCACGGAATCCAAATTAAACTCTTTTTTTTTTTTTTTTTTTTACTCCAAACTCAGAGAAGTCAACATGTTATTTCTTTTCACCCCCTTGCATGCTCCTAGTTGAAGATGGCATGGCATCAGGCTATCTTCAATCAGCCAAAATTGTGTAGTGAAAGGAGTCCAAATTCTGGGAGTCTTGAGACTGGTATTCAAATCTCAGTTCCACCAGTTACAAACCATGCTGTCTTAAGTTATTCACCTCACCTGTCAGACCTCCATACTCCTATTTATATAAGAATAAGAAGGCTCAATTGTCTTTAGGAGCCTCTGGTCTTCAGTGTTTACTGATTGAGTAAAACTTGGGAAACACAGGCACTTTAAGGCCAACATCAGGATGAGAAGGGATCTTGGAAACAGCTGCAAGTAGTGCCACATCAGAATCTGCAGATGGTAGAAATAGTCACCAAATGTAAATATGGGCAGATGATCTGTGACAAGAATGTCCTGACAGTGACTATAAGTGGTTATTTTAGAAAACAGGGGAAACCTAGTGATGGAGAACTAAGGTGCAGGTAATATAAGAAGTAGAGGGAAGCCACTGGGCAAACTAGCAATACTTGAGATCGTCTCTCCCCAAAGACTGAGGATCAGAGGTAGAATCCCATTCTGGTGGAGTAGACATACAAGACTAACTATATAGATAACCATATAGATGTACAAGTTAACTGTTTGGTACATGAGAAATACCTAGAATACACCCCCCCAAAAAATGCCAATGGAAATATATTTGATACAATCATTAATTAGGTTGACATGAAAACTTCAGAAATGTCATAATTTTGTTTTGGAATAGTATGCCCGTTTGCAAAAGAGAAATGCCAATGCATTTTGAGGTTATTTTGTATATTTTATTTCCTCTTTGGGTCAAGAGTCCATTGGCAGTGTTTATTCTTCTGATGTGTCAAGAGAGTGAGTGAGATACATGTACTGTGGTCTACTCATATAGATAAGGAATAGCAAGGAGAACTCTCTGATTGAAAAATATCTCCCTATTTCAGTATGTGAGTTATACATTCATTTTCAGCTCGGTCACTACACTGTTCTTTTAAAATGTTTAATGTACTCATTACATATTGAATTACAGTCATTGACATTTTAGCTTGAATTTCTATAATCCAAACGTTGATTGCCAAGGCTATTTTTACTAAAGAGTAAGTGCATTATTGAAAGAGTAAATGAGGAGTGGAAGGAATATTTATAAATCAAGAAGATCTTTATGGCAGGCCTAGGTGGTATACTTTGGCTAGCTTAAGAACAATTAAAATTTGGGGTTTGGAAGAAGAGATGTTAGAAAGTGAGATTTAAAAATAAAATAGGGCTCTAAGGAGAATCTTTGTCCCCTTTATAGTTTGTCACTGATCCTTGTACCAGTGAGAATGATCTGGGGTCCCTTCCTGGCTGTGCATGGAGAAGCTTCTATTTTATGACTGAAAGATGACATATACATTATCAGGAGAAAGAACAGTTTGAATGAGCTATAATTTTATATTTGAGGGAGAAAAAAAGGCCACCATTCATAAAATGAGAAATATGTACAAAATGGAGTGTGTTTTTTTTTAAAGATTTTATTTATTTGACACAGAGAGAGAGATAGTGAGTAGAGAACACAAGCAAGAGGAGTGTGAGATGGAGAAGTAGGCCTCCCGCTGAGCAGGGAGCCCAGTGCCAGGGCTCTATCCCAGGACCCTATCCCAGGACCCTGGTATCACACGTTGAGCCGAAGGCAGACACTGACTGATCCACCCAAGTGCCCCCAAAATGGAGATTTAAAAAGTAATTTGAAAGTGTTAGAATGGAACTGCAAAAAATGAATAAAAACACTTGAATATTAGCAAGTTGCTAGAGTGGTCTTTTAGCTTCAAATAGATATATGCCTAGTATCAAAGCCACAGCTAATCAAAAAAAAAATTAAAAGAGAAAAGGAATATTCAAATGTTAAAAGAAAAAGTAATATTCAAATATTAGGAGTGATCTAAAAAGCATTATTCTGTTTCCTTAACTATCCTTATTATTGATGCTAAGTGTTCTGCCTACAGTACATGATATTGTACATAAGTAGGTCCATCCATTTGGTATGTGCTTAAGCTGCTTTATAAGTGGAGCAGTGAAGTAGTAGTAAATGCCATTGAAATATTTTTTTTTTAAAGATTTTATTTATTTGTCAGAGAGAGAGAGAGAGAGCGAGCACAGGCAGACAGAGTGGCAGGCAGAGGCAGAGGGAGAAGCAGGCTCCCCACAGAACGAGGAGCCCGATGTGGGACTCGATCCCAGGACGCTGGGATCATGACCTGAGCCGAAGGCAGCGGCTTAACCCACTGAGCCACCCAGGCGTCCCGGAATATGTTTTTTAGATGTGGTTTGGGTAGAGTTGAGAGTACATAATAAAAATGATGAATGATTCAAATCTTCCTTTCCTGTTTTCTTTCTTTTAAGCACAGTTGTTTACATTTCCTATATGGTTAGAATACATGAACTTTTAAGAAAGTATTCTGCAAAAAGTAATTGGGTGTTTTCCACTATCACATAAATTTGTTAGCTGTTTGTTTGATATTCTTAGAAAGTCAGACGATAGGCATTTTTACTATCACACAGGTCCTCCAAAGGGTAATTCGTAGTTGTTTAACAAAACAGAGCAATTTAATGAGTTCTAAATAAATAAAATCTTCTGAAAGAATATTTTATTCAGAAAGCTTTTAAACCTTAAGAAAGCAAAAAGCAATCTACTTTTGCTGTGAGAAAGATGTATGATTATTTCACTGAATAATCATAGAAAACATGTATATCATTATTCATTATGACATAATTATACTAGAGTGACAGCATGAAGTGGTTTAGAGCAAAAGCTCTTTTTTTAAAATTGAGGTATAATTGAAATATAATATTCTATCAGTTTCAGGTGTACAGCATAATGATTTGATATTTATATACACTGCAAAATAATCACCACAATAAATCTAGTTTCCCCCATCACAATATGAAGTTATATGATATATAATATGATATTATTGACTGAAATCAACAGGCTGTATGTTACACCTCAAGACTTATTTTATAACTGGAAATTTGTACTCCTTGACTCCTTTCACACATTTCGGCCACCGCACAACCTCCCTCCCTCTTGCAACCACCAGTCTGTTCTGTGCATCTATTAGTTCTGTTCTGTTTTGTTTTGTTTGTGCATTGTTTTCCTTTTTAGATTACACATATAAGTGAAAACACATGGTGTTTGTCTTTCTGTCTGACTAGATCACTTTGCATAATAACCTCAAGGTCCATCCATGTTGTCACAAATGGCAATGTGTCATTCTTATTTCCCCCCGATGAATAGTATTTAGTGTGTGTATATAAATATATCTCACATCTTCCTTATCCATTCATTTGCTAATGGGCATTTAGGTTGTTTCTATATCTTACATATACGAATAATGCTTCAATGAACACAGGGTTGGGTATGTAAAATTTTCAAATTAATATTTTCACTTTCTCTAAAAAAAAACACCGAGAAGTGGAATTGCTAGATCATATGGTAGTTATATTCATAGTTTTTTGGTGGACCTCCATATACAATGTTCCATAGTGCCTGTATCAGTTTATATCCCCACCAACAATGCATGAGAGTTCCCTTTCCTTCACATATTGGCTAACACTTGTGATTTCTTGTCTTTTTGATAATAGCCATTCTGACATGTGTGAAATAATTGTTTCATTGTGGTTTTGATTTGCATTTCCCAGATAATTAGTGATGTTGAGCACTTTTCCATATGGCTATTGTCCATCTGTGTGCTTTATTTGGAAGGATGTCCATTCAAGTTCTCTTTGTAATTTTTTAATAATTTTTTTTATTTCTCTTCATATTTTTAATGGGATTATTGGTTTGTTATTTGTTCTTTTCATATTTTTGATGTTAACTCCTTATTAGATATATGATATGCAAATATCTTCTCCTGTACAGTATGTTGTCTTTTTATTTGCAAATGACTTTCTTCCCTCTCCAGAAGCTTTTTAATTTGATATAATCTCATTGGTTTATTTATGCTTTTGTTGCCATTGTCTTTGGAATCCCATCTAAAAAAATGTTGCCAATAGCCATGTCAAGGAGCTTATCATCTATGTTTTTGTCTCAGATTTTAATTATTTCTGGTCTTATATTCAAGTTTTTAAATCCATTTTGATTAATTTTCTGTAAGGTGAAATAGTGGTCCTCTTTCATTTTTCTGCATGTGGATGTTCAGTTTTCTCACCACCATTTATTGAAGACACTGTCCATTCTTGATTGTTTATTTTTGGCTCCTTTATCATAAATTAATTGACCACATATGAATGGGTTTATTTCTGGGCTGTTGGTTCTATTGTCTGTCCAATTCTGTTTTTATACCAATGCTATACTGCTTTGATTATTATAGCTTTGTAATATAGTTTGAAATCAGGGAAATGATGCCTCTAGTTCTTTTTTTGTTCTTCTTTTGCAAGATTGTTTTGGCTACTTGTGGGATCTTTGGAGGTTTCATACAAATATTAGGATTATTTGTTCTACTTCAGTGAAAATTATCATTGGTGTTTTTATAGGGGTTGCATTGAATCTGTAGATTGCTTTGGATTGTATACACATCTTAACAATATTAATTTTTCCAACCCATGAGCAAAGGATATCTTTTAATTTATTTATGTCATCTTCAGTTTCTTTTATTATATCTCATTGTTTTCAGTGTATAGATCTTTCACCACCTTGATTAAAGTTATTCCTAGGTATTTTATTATTTTTGATGCAAATGAATTATAAATGGGATTGTTCTTAATTCCTCTTTCTGATAGGTTGTTGTTAGTATATAAAAATGCAGCATAGTTTTATATATTGATTTTGTATCCTGCAACTTTACCAAATTCATTCGTTAGTTCTAACATTTTTTTTTTTTTGGTGGGATTTTTAGGGAATTTCTATGTATAAAATCATATTGTTCACACATAGTGAGTTTTATTTCCTCACTTCCTATTTAGGTGTCTTTTATTTCTTTTTCTTACCTAGTTGGGGTGTTTTAAAGTGGAAAAATGAAAAAAAAAAAACAAAGACTCTCATTCATTACCTCTCCATCACACCAATGGGTTATGACTTCTGCCTATTTTTAAAGATTTTATTTGTTTATTTGACAGACAGATCACAAGTAGGCAGAGAGGCAGGCAGAGAGAGAGGGGGAAGCAGGCTCCCTGCTGAGCAGGGAGCCCAATACAGGACTCGATCCCAGGACCCCGGGATCATGACCTGAGCCCAAGGCAGAGGCTTTAACCCACTGAGCCACCCAGGTGCCCCTGACTTTTGCCTATTCTAAAAATCAATCCTCAAAGAGGAAGACAGTCCTCATTTGGGAGTCAGGAAGTTTAATATATTTGGAAAACATTCCCTGAACTCTCAATAATCATAAGCATCTGCCTGTATCTCAGGTCATGATCCCAGGGTCCTGGGATTGAGTCTACATAGGGCTCCCTGCTCAGTGGGGAATCGGCTTCTCCCTCTCCCTCTCATCCTTCTCTCTGCTCATGCTCTCTCTCTCTCTCTCTGATAAATAAATAAAATCTTAAAAAAAAAATGCAAACCTTCACAGCCAAGTAAATGATCAACAGGGTAAAGAGACAACTATGGAATGGTAAAAAATATTTGAAAACCATGCATTTGATAAAAGAAGGGATTAATATTTAAAATATATAAGGAATATAAATGACTCATGAGCAAGAAAACCAATAACCAGATTTAAAAATGGGCAAAAGACCTGAATAGACACTTCTCAAAAAAAGAGATGCAAATGGCTAAGAGATACATGAAAAGGTTATCAACATCACTAATCATTAGGGAAATACAGATCAAAATCACAGTGAAATGGTACCTCAAAGCTGTTAGAATGACTATCATCCAAAAAAAGCAAGCGGTAACTAATGTGGGCAGGGATGTGGAGGAAAGTGAATCGTTGCACACTGTTGGCCGGAATATAAATCTGCACAACCATTATAGAAAACCGTATGGAGATTCCTCAAAAAAATAAAGATAGAACTACTATATGATCCAGAAATCCCACTTCTGGGTATATATCCAAAGGAGATGAAATCAGAATTTTGAAGAATAGCTGTACTCCCATGTTCATTGAGCATTGTTCATGATCGCCAAGATATGGAAACGACAGAAGTGCTTTACAGCAGATGAATGGATAAAGAAAATGTGCTGCGTATATATCATTATTATTATTGTTCAGCCATAAGAAAGAAGGAAATCCTGCCATTTGTGACAACGTGTATGAATGTGGAGAAAATAATGCTGAGTGAAATAAGCCAAGAAGAGAACGAGAAATGCTGCATAATATTTGCATACGTAAATGTGGAATGAAAGAAAGAAAGAAAGAAAGAAAGAAAGAAAGAAAGAAAGAAAGAAAATAAATAGTTTTTAGTAAACCTAGGAAAAAAGGGATAAAATTTCCAAAGATTTTGCATTTTGTGCTCAGATTCTTATAGACTCAATGGCATGCAGTTACAAGAATGGCAATAGGAGAGAGTTGAAAGTAGATCTGCCAATACACACACACACACACACACACACACACACACACAGCACAACCTGCGAAATTGTCCATTGAGGTGAAAGAAGTTGGCAAACAGACTATGTAAGTTATTTGAAGAAGAAATAATAAAAATTACTAATTACCTAATGGTCTAACAGGTTTTATTTTTTCTTTCCCTTGAGTTTCTGGAAAACAAACAACAGACAAATCTGTGGGATATTAGTAATAATTCTTTTGAAACTTATGATTGGTTTATTTGTATTACTCTTTTCTATTTCTCACATCTTCCTTATGAAGATGTTTTCCCTCATAAGTGTTAAATCTAATAAGCTTTACAAGCATAAATGTATGTCTATGGGAATGTGCGTATCTGCATGTCTTCAGGATCTCAATTATTTTTAGATCTGTTGTAAATTATTGTTGTTTACGCATTCATGTTCGAAGTTTGCTATTTTAGTAAAGAGATAATTTTGGCATAAGCAGTTTATAAACAAATGATATAAACCTAGGTTGGCTGGAGCAGAGAAGTGACATTATTAATATCAAGGGAAATGTGTTCTTTCTTGGTAATTGAAAGAAAATTATATGACATGGAGCATATAAAAATAAAATACTTGAAGGACTGAAAGTATACAGTCATATAAGTAAATTATGAATAAAGCTGCACCATTAAAGCATGACCTTATTCATTGAAAGTGTGATAATTTTAGGGCTCATTCAACAGTTTTCTTCAGATGATGGCATAGGTATGTGGTATAGCAGGATAATGAGCAAAGAAATTCTGCAATTTCTCTTGATATTCCTTGATAACAGATAACATTTAAAAAATTTTATGTCTAAGTTTTGATGCGAGAAATAAGTATGAGAAAAATTGTCCAGTTCTTATTTAAGCAAATCCTTTGATGTTATTTTATAATATTGTGTGACAAACTTACTTTTTCCACACACATACCACATGCCAAAATTATGTTGGAATGGGAGGCACTATATGTTTGGAAATACTTGCAATTTACTGTCAGAGTCAAACTTTGTGTTTATCATTTGAATTACAGTATTTTATACCTCCTCTGGTATTTTTTTTTGTGTTGAAATAATATCATTCTAAATGATCATTTTCTTTTTAAAAATATCAAATATCGAATACACACTAAAGTAGAAGATACAAGTCATCCAGATGCAGGAAAGAAAACCAAGTCAGAACCCATGGGTACAGAGCATTGAGAAAATAGTTATGGCCAATTTTAACTCAGGATATGGATAATGCCATAAGAAAATAAATTTTATGCTAATTTTCCAAAATTGTATGAAGAGAACAAAGTTAATTATTGTCCTTTAAATTATTATTTTACAGCTAACCAGAAGCAACAAGGTAAACCACTAACCCTCAAAATAGACAATGAAAAAAAGATCACAATATGAATGAAAATTACTATTTGCAGCTCAACAAACATGACTGGAAAAGGAAATAAAATGGAAAAGGCAACAAAATGAAAATTAAGGAAAACGAAATCAGACCAGATGTTGTGAATCTGTTTTTCATGCAGAGATGCTTAAATGCGAGGAATGGCCTTCCAGGCAAGGTTACTGAGATAATAACACTGAATTTGTTCAAGATGGTTTGATTAGATGGTCTGACAATGGAGGTTTAGAACTAAAAAGAGGATAAGCTGTGTAGGCCAACCAGGCTCTTCACCTTTTTTTTTTTTTTTAACAAAAATATCTTAGAACTTTATTTAAGATCTTGAACAAAGATTATATTTCCCTGCTTTTTAGTTGGATTTAACATCAAAAAACCAAAACATATTTTGTTTCACACTTCTATTAGTCTTTTTAACAGCTTACCTCTTATTACTATCAGAGTTTTTGTTGTCATGTTACCTTTCTTCCTGATTTTATTATCATTGGTCTCATTACCGTAGGTCCACTAGCTTCCCTTACTGTGCTACTTATTATATGGATGTTTGTTCTATATGCTACTGTCTTTCATCATGTTTGAATCTTGGCAAACATTTCTTTTAACTACAGTACCTTGTAGATAGATTGGTCCCAGGCAATCATTGTAATTGCTGAACATATGATTGCTATTTGTGCAAATTTTCACCTTGAAAGTTTCTAAATGAGGTGAAAACTTATTCTTGAGCACAGAATTGGGGAAATAAAAGAACTAATTTGGTAAAAAAAATCTTTCAGTAGGAAATTTAAGAAATTGTCATGCCTCTTTTCCTAAATTGAATCTAGGCTAAACTGAGATATCCATACAAAAAGGACATGAATTGTATTTTGCAAGTCATAAAAGAAGCAACTAAAATCAATTAAAATGTGCAAAGAAGAACAAAAGATGTAAACAATAAATAAGCCATCTAATAAAATAACACATATAAATGCATTATGTGATAAAAGAAATATTGAGAAATTCATTTTTTATACAGAAGTCACTCTAGCAATGATTCCCACAATATGCCAGTTACTTGTCTACAACTTCTCATAATTGGAGACATTAGGGATTGTTGAATGTATACTTACCATTTTGATGGGAGAATTATTCTACACCTAATTTCACCATCATCAAGGAACTTGTAAATACACTGGGAACTTTGAAAAAGTATTTCCACGAAGACTGAGACATACTTACTGTGATCAATCTGATCTTAATGGAGCAATCCATGGTATATAATGCAATGATATGCAAAGCCAGAGGAAGCACATTGTAGGAAAAAGAAATAGTCTGGGCACTCTTATCTGTGTACATTGGAGCACGTATCATATATTTCTTATAGTCATTTATTTATTTGCTTATTTCTGTCATTAGACTGTGAGTTCTTTTAAAGTAAAGATAGTGACTTATCTTGTCATCTTCTATATCTTGACAAAATAATGATAGGAAGTCTACAAACACTCACTGAATAAATGGATTTTTAAAAATATCTTACAATTGCTACTAGTTTGCAAGTAGAAAGACAAAGAGGAAAAATAATCCTGGAATAATAAGAGTGTTAGGATTTATTTGGGGGTATCAGATCTGTATTTACTTCAGCAATGTATAGTTGCTAACAAATGGTGGTGTGTGTAGTTTTCCAAGTTTTGCCTATTAAGGTTCATTCTTTAATGACATTGTTAATTAAAAATAGACTATAATCTACATATAGTATTATTTTATAGAAAATAACTGAATGTTTTGGAAAAAAATGAAACTTATCCATAATGCCACTGTCTATTAAAATTACAGTAGGAGTTTTAGAAAAAAAAAGTTTTTTTCCAGACTTTCTGGAAAGGAATGTAATTATATAGTATATTGTAAATGAACAAATACATATATATGATTTTTAAACAAGTTTTCTATTTTAATAGATATATATCCCAATGTTTCCCCTTAAAATTTTCTCATAGCTGTCCTTTTATGTAATTTAAATATTTTATAAGCTTTTAAATTGTTTTATGACGTTCCACTATATAAAGTTATTATTTATGTTCACCAATGGTTAGTTTGCATTATAAAATAGGCTCATTGGGACGCCTGGGTGGCTCGGTTGGTTAAGCAGCTGCCTTTGGCTCAGGTCATGATCCCAGCGTCCTGGGATCGAGTCCCACATCGGGCTCCTTGCTCATCAGGGAGCCTGCTTCTCCCTCTGCCTCTGCCTGCCATTCTGTCTGCCTGTGCTTGCTCTCTCTCCCTCTCTCTCTCTGACAAATAAATAAATAAAATCTTTAAAAAAAAATACGCTCATTGGTAGTTGTTATTTTAATCAGTAGCTTCGTTTAAATTTAATTATGACATAAATCTATAAGCCTACATATGTGTAGGAGGGCATCTTTGTTTACAAGAAAAACAATTTGAGAGCCATAATTTTGTGATTCTTGTTTCCTGACCTTACTCCACCTATCCACTGCATAGATTGAAGATTGAATTTATTTCTCTAAAGTACCCAATAACTATTTTAGTGATTTGTTACTTGCCATTGCTGAATCACTCACAAATATTTATATACCTGTCACAGAAAAAGAAAAGAAGGCTGTTTTAACCTTTTAATTAGGTAGTTTTAACCACAGCAGTCCCATACCTGGGATTTTTACGAGGTGTTAATGCATGCCATCGGCATTAAATTTCATTTCATGTGAATACCCAACTTATAACTAAGGTAAAAACCTTTATAATCATTCTCTTGAAATTTTAATTCATGACAATTTCACTTAGTGATTTCAATACATTTTAAATAGAGTGTAATAAACTGCATCATTAATTATCTCTGCCCAATTTCATCCTACTTAGAAGAAAAAAATGTTTAAATATAACAAAAGAGATTTTTAATATCCTTCTTTTAATATATGAATAAACCCATGTTTATCCAGTAAGATTTGGGATCCAGTGTATGTTTTCAGAGTTAAATTAGAAAATCAATTAACAGTCTATAAATACATAGGACAGTGAGAGAGAACTCCTAAAGAGAAAAAATGACTGATGCTGGTGAAATTGGGATATAATTCAGAGGTTATAGGATGGCTATGAGCTGGATCCATTTGAGAATCTCCTAGAGCTTTGTCAGAACTTCATGGAGAAACCCCATGGGAAGGTAAATAAACGATATAAGCACAATTCTAGAAATCCAAGTTAAAATGAAGTATATGGAATTCTCTGAAAGGATGGCACCTATATATTTTAAGCAGTGTCTTGTACCTTTCACCTTTTATTAATACTTGTAATTTGCTGTCCAATTACTTGTATTTTTGAGGGGTTTTACATATTATCAAAAAACAATCATGATGATTCAGACTATTTTGTCGATGACACTAATTTGGGGATCAGAAACCCCACTTCGGATTTACTTTTAACCCATGGGTTTTTTTGTCATATGTATGGCAAACTTCAGATTTTAATAGGTTCCTAAAAACAATTACTAATAAGATTGAGAAAGAGAATTTATCTCATGGAGATATAATGCAAATTTTTGTGTATCTGAGAACAACATATAAGAAAAATATAAATTTCAACAAAAAGACATTGTGACAGGGGCGCCTGGGTGGCTCAGTGGGTTAAAGCCTCTGCCTTCAGCTCAGGTCATGATCTCAGGGTCCTGGGATCAAGCCCCGCATTGGGCTCTCTGCTCAGCAGGGAGCCTGCTTCCTCCTCTCTCTCTGCTTGCTTCTCTGCCTGCTTGTGATCTCTGTCTGTCATATAAATAAATAAAATCTTAAAAAAAAAAGACATTGTGACTGGGTTTAAATAAATTCATTGACTATGGAAGTAACTTCCCTATGGCATATATGCAATAATAATCTTGTTCTTTTTAATTGCTAGCCTTTACAGTGTGGAGAAATGTTGTATTTTAGAAGGTAATGGAGACAATTGAACTTTATACTTAATGTTTGGAAGGAAGCAAGGAAGGAAGGGAAGGGAGGAAGGAAGAAAGGGAGAGAGAAAAAGAAGGAAGGAAGGAAGTTTGCCAACTTAATAATTCATTTGTTCCTAATTTTATCTTTACATTTGTCATTTTATGTCCTTTATTTTGGAGTTTCTGCTCTACTGTGTGTATGATATACTCAAGGAAGTGATTTAAAATAGTGCCAGCATTTTTTTTTATCTCTGTGCCCCAAAATACAAATTTCATAATTGGACACCCAAGTTGTTCTGTATTTTGAACTATAAACAAGGAATAGCACCCAAATGAATACTGACTGATTTTTACAAGAGTGTTCAGCAACAGAGACATCTAACATTGGCATCCAGTGTGCAGGAATTGAATGGTTTTATTGCATAATATGGGAGAATTGCTCACTACTGTCTGTTCCTGCTGACAGTCCTGATGTTCCGTCTGGTAATATTCTCAAAGCTATCTTGGATTTTATTTTTTTAAGCCCAGTGCTTTGATATTAGATGTTAATAGGTTCTTAGTCTATGGGAGAGGAAGACTAGGACAATTAACATGAAAAAAGCTCCATCTAAGAGGAGTCATTCCAGAAAAATATGGGTTGAATAAGAATGCCTAAAGTTTGGTTCATTTTTTAATATTAGTTTATTTCATCAAAATAAGAGCAGCATATGATGCAATAACCTAAACTTTTTCTCCTACATCAGAATAGCGAAATAGCTGTGGAATTGAACTTCATTTGTTAATTGCTTCTTCTATGGCCATCTCTCTGGTGATGTCTCTAGATGCTTTAGGTTCCCTCTAGCTATGATGGCTCTATACAGAGCCAGAATATTAACATTACTAGAGCACTATCCATGTGATATTTGCAGAATTAAAATTATCTTTCTAAAATATACATAGATGATATCTCATGTTCAATTAAAATTAATGTGAAACATTACAATGCATTCATCTATATAATATTATAAACAATCTTTTGGCATCATTTTTATAAATGTAGAAAATATTTAACCTTTAATCTCCCCTTATATATTTAGAATAGCTAAATAATATAATTATGGAATTACTATATTTTAAAGCCCCAGATGAGACCTTAGCATTTATAGGACCTTAGCAGGTGGGATAAACATGATTTTGAGTTATGGCTCAGTTATAATAACTGTGAGTTTTGGAAAGATACTTATCTGTTCAAAGTCTCTATTCATCTTTAATGCTGAAATGTAACATACATATCCCAGGATTATTATAAGAATTTAATAAAGTAAGACACATATGCTGTTTAGCACAACTATTGGTGAACAACAGTCATTCCCAAATTATTAAAGAAAAAACAAACTCAAACGAACTGATATAGATATTACTGTATGAAAGCTAAGAGAGTTGAGGAAAGAACCAAACTTTTCTTATTTATATTCTGGGAAAAATTTAAATATGTTCAAAATTACTATCTTATTAATTGTAGACATCTGTAGATAATAAATGTTATTGACTATGTAGGATTAAATATTATAAGTTCTTTCACAATTTAGAAGCTAAATAATTTTATTAAATGTCTAAAATGGACATTAACACTGAATACCAGATATTTGAAGGATTGCTTTTGTTGATGAATATTGATGAACCAATATTGATTCATTAACTAAATTCTATAATTTACATTAAGGTTCATTATTTGTTGTAAATTCTATGGTTTTTAATGAATGTATATTAATATTTCTTCACCATGAAATTTTTGTAAAATATAGTTTCATTACACTGAACATCTCCTCTGCTTCATCTATCCCGCTGTCCTTACTCCAGAATCTCTAGCAACCATGATCTTTTATTTTTATTGTGTCCAAAGTTTTGCCTTTTCCAGAATGTCATATAATTGGAATTATACAATATGTAGCCTTTTCACACTGGCTTCGTTCATTAGCAATATGTATTCAAATTTCCTATGTGTGTGTGTGTGTGTGTGTGTGTGTGTGGCATTGATGCAAGCAGGTAGATCTGAGGATCCAGGAGAGGGCCCACAGGACCACCCAAGAGGGTCCTTGGCTTCACACAGGGTAGAAATCAAATGTAAGCCAGAGAAAGTGAAAACAAAATGTACTGAATAGCCTAAATGACAGAGAATAGCAGACAGAGTGTCTGGGAAGGAAAGGAGAAGGAGTCTCATCATTGTCTGGGGCTAGGGGCTTATATTAGAAAAGGGTCTAGGGTACATGTTCCTCCAGGAATCCAGGGTAGGGTCCAATCAAAGGCAACTGTCAGGTGAACAATAAGCATTATTCTATAAGTCAACAAATGTATGGGTATTGATGCCAGTGTCATCCAAGGTTTGTTTGAAGGTATTGTCTTGAAACATGTTTGGGATTTGGCTCTTCTTGAATGTTATTAGGTGTTTGGGGACTAGGATAAAACTCAGAATGATTAATGTTCTTGCTTCCCCCTTCAAGTGGGAATACGGATATTTTGGTGTTATTCAGAGGCAAACTATGGAACAGGAGTAAATGAGGCTTAGCAGAAAAACAGCAGAGACAGGACCTTTGTAAAATGGAGCTCCTTCAGCTTTCCTACTTCAGCTTGATAGCTCATTTCATTTTTTTGCTAAATAATATCTCATTGTCTAGAGGTTATCGGTTTGTTTTTCCATTCATCTATTGAAGGACATTTTGGTTGCTTCCAAATTTGGTATGATAATTAAAATTGCTATGACACGCATGTAAAGGTTTTGTGGGAATGTAAGTTTTAACTCCTTTGTGTAATATTAAGGAGCACAATTGCTGGATAGAATGGTAAGAATATGTTCAGTTTATAAGAAGCTTCCGAACTGTCTTCCAAAGTTAATAAACATTATGCGGTCCCACCAGCAATGAATGAGAATTTCTGTTGCCCCATAGTCATCACATGGTATTTCCGGTGTTCTGGAATTGGCCGTTCTGGTAGATGTATTGTGGCATCTCACTGGCTTTAATTTGCAATTTCCTGGTGATGTGCATTGGTTATTTGTCATTTGTGGATCTTCTCTGAGATGTTTGCACAGATCTTTGCTCATTAACTGAGGTTTTTTTTTTTTTTAATTGTTGAGTTTTAAGAACTTACAAATTTTGGTATAGACCTTCCTTTATTAGATATGCATTTTGCAATATTTTTCTCCATCTGTGACTTGTCTTTTTATCCTCTTAAGAGTGTCTCTTGCAGAACAAAGTTTTTAATTTTTATGAATTCCAACTTGTCAATTTTCCTTTCATCATTTATACTTTCAGTGTTGTATTTTAAAAAATCATTGCCCAAATCCTTGGTTACCTAGATTTCTACTAGGAGCTTTATAGTCTTGCATTTAAAATATAGGTCTATGATTTAACATGTAACTTTTGCTTTATATTATTTTTACCCCTAAACAGGAAAAAAATACTTGAAACAAAATTAGTACCTTCCAAGCCAAAACACACAGTCAAATAATAATTTTCCAAAGTTGAAAGCAAGATTTTTACAAATTTAAAGTGACTTTGTGTCAAAAATTCAATATCATGATAAGTCTTGTTTGGGGAGAATTGGATGAAGAAAGAGTGATTAAATAAAATTACTAATTTAGACACACAACTTACTAATGTACTACAAAGCAATAAAATGTAACCTTCAGGAATATCTTTACTACAAAAATTATTTCTATCTCTACCAGATAATAATTAGGTTGAATTACTATGTGACAAGAATTATTTATATGGCTGTCAGTTTTGAAACAAATGAGCATCCCCTCTGATTGAGTTGTAAAATATCCTAACCAATAGTAAATAGCAAGTGGAACAAAGATATACACCCTTGGGGAGATTAGATCTTAGACCTGATTCACAATTTCTGCCCAGCAGGACACTGCAAGGGCATGCAATAGTACTTTTGCCTACTTCCAAGCTTCTGATAATTTTTTTAATAAGTTCTAAGAGCCTACTTAAGACATACTGAAAGAAATTTGAAGGTTTCAGTGACTTTCTTTTGTGCTTTTTGATTTGCATTGCATGTGCATAAATACTATAGAGTTTTTTTTTTTTTTTTAAAGTTTAACTAAACTTCATTAGAATGATAAAATGATGATAATTGTGGCATCTGTATTTTGGGAAGAGTAAAGGATGATGAAAGAAGATATTTCTCTTTACTAACTTGTATAGTCTTTGTGGACAGAGATTGTACCTTGTTTATCTTTTATATCACCTCATCGTCTAACTTGAAGTACTACTTATGTTCAGGAGAAGAGATGGATGAAAGGTTTTTAGGCTGTAGAAAAGGAATGAGGAGAATTATTGAACTCTACATCTGAAACTATGATGTACTATATGTTGGCTAATTGAATTTAAATTAAAAAAAGAAGAAAGGGATGAGGATTTTAAAATGTTTTCTTTTTAGCTCTGTACATGCTCTTTATTCTCAAAATAGTACCTGTGCCTGCCTACATCTTTATTGAGGGTATCAGTTAATTTGGAGAGCCAGTCTTCATGATCAAATTCTTGCCAATAGAAATTTTGACCACCTTAGATACATAACAAAAAGTAACTTAACTGGTGTATTCCATTTGCTTTTGTTTCACATTTTTGGTAAAAGAGAAAGAAAAATTGCTGTGTTTTTTTAGTTTGTGTGAACATTTGTGTAGTTGCCTATGTAAGTAATTTTACATTTATAGTTATGGTCCAGTGTGCAAAATGGAAATTTATTTTCTTATAATTAAACTTAGCTTAACTCTCTGAGCTCATATACTGTGAATAGCTAATCTTGCCGTTGCTAATTTAAGAAATTTAACCTCTTTTGGCTTATAACTCAGTCTCTTTAGGAAAAAAAAATCTTTAGAAAAAATATCTTTTTCTCTCTTCTCTTCCCCTTAGAATTGTGTTTTAGGTATACAGATATCAGGGGAGAAAACCGTTGATGGTATAGTATTCCCCACTCAAGAGATTGTAACATAAAGCCTCCACTACTTCAGACTTTGTCACTGATATATTCAAAGCCCAGCTTTGGGAATGAAAAGAAAACAGACTTTTTACCTCTCAACAACGTCTGCTTTTTGCAAATAAAATGTGCTTCTACTTCCAGTATTTTCTTTGGGATATGGATTTTAAAATTCTGTTTTGGAAGTCAAAAGTCAATAAATTAACTTTTTGTTCTCTCTGGATTTTTTTTTTTTGTGTGTGTGTGTGTGCATTTTCTACTTTCTCTAAGGCAAAGTCTGGCTTTAATTGTGGAAAACTGAAGAATTAAGGAAAAAAAAACTAGAAAAAATTTAATGCACTTTAAAATCTTCTTGTGTGATGCCACAGTGACTGGAGATGGAGTTACCCAGAGAAATTTGCAACAGATGAATTATCTTTTTGTTTAAGATCCTTTCCTTCAGTTGTCTTTTGGTTTTGTTAACTGTTTCCTTTGCTGTGCAAAAGCTTTTGATCTTGATAAAATCCCAAAAGTTCATTTTTGGCCCTTGCTTCCCTGCCTTTGGTGATGTTCCTAGGAAGATGTTGCTGTGGCTGAGGTCGAAAGAGGTTGCTGCATGTGTTCTCCTCGAGGATTTGATGGATTCCTTTCTCACATTGAGATCCTTCATCCATTTTGAGTCTATTTTCGTGGTGTCTGACAGAATGGGAGAAGATATTTGCAAATGACATATCAGATAAAGGGCTAGTGTCCAAAATCTATAAAGAACTTAGCAAACTCAACACCCAAAGAACAAATAATCCAATCAAGAAATGGGCAGAGGACATGAACAGACATTTCTGCAAAGAAGACATCCAGATGGCCAACAGACACATGAAAAGGTGCTCCATATCACTCGGCATCAGGGAAATACAAATCAAAACCACAATGAGATATCACCTCACACCAGTCAGAATGGCTAAAATTAACAAGTCAGGAAATGACAGATGCTGGCGAGGATGCGGAGAAAGGGGAACCCTCCTACACTGTTGGTGGGAATGCAAGCTGGTGCAACCACTCTGGAAAACAGCATGGAGGTTCCTCAAAATGTTGAAAATAGAACTACCCTATGACCCTGCAATTGCACTGCTGGGTATTTACCCTAAAGATACAAACGTAGTGATCCGAAGGGGCACGTGCACCCGAATGTTTATAGCAGCAATGTCTACAATAGCCAAACTATGGAAAGAACCTAGATGTCCATCTACAGACGAATGGATAAAGAAGATGTGGTATATATACACAATGGAATACTATGCAGCCATCAAAAGAAATGAAATCTTGCCATTTGCGATGACGTGGATGGAACTAGAGGGTATCATGCTTAGCGAAATAAGTCAATCGGAGAAAGACAACTATCATATGATCTCCCTGATATGAGGGAGAAGAGATGCAACATGGTGGGTTGAGGGGGTAGGAGAAGAGTAAATGAAACAAGATGGGATTGGGAGGGAGACAAACCATAAGTGACTCTTAATCTCACAAAACAAACTGAGGGTTGATGGGGGGAGGGGGTTAGGAGAGGGGGTGGGGTTATGGATATTGGGGAGGGTATGTGCTATGGTGAGTGTTGTGAAGTGTGTAAACCTGGCGATTCGCAGACCTGTACCCCTGGGGATAAAAATATATGTTTATAAAGCTGTAAAAAAAAAAAAAATCCTTTCCTTTATTGCTTTGTTTATTACTGTTTTCCAACATAATAGAAGTCATCCTTTGCATCTCCAGATAGCCATAAAATGATTGATAGAAATTGTTAGTACTTCAGCATTCTCTGTTCTAAAAATAATGTACTCCAGGACTTGCCTTAACACCAGAACATTCCACTCCTCACCTCACATCAAATGTTAAACTGGAATTCTGAAACAAAGACAAATCTTCAATCAGTTCTACAAAAAATGCAGTATTCTGAATGTACTTGTTCTATAATAGCATTTTCTTTCTCTTAAACCTCATTTTTAAAATGTGGTAATTTTTTAGTTCAAGTGCATCTCCAGTTAAAAAATAAATAAATAAAATGAAGGCAGAGCTCCTAACGAGCTCTGCTATGTCTAACAAGTAATCCTGTTTCATTAGCAAAAGCTTCAGAGATACATCAGTAAGAAGTTTTACACAAGGTATTTGGTGTTTAATTTCTGTCCTAGAGGCTGAAGGTTATATAGCTGGACATAAAAACTCAAGCTATCCTGAAAGCCTTTCTAGCTACTTAAATTCACCTGAAATAGGAATAGCAAAGAAATCATTATTTTTAAGAAAAGAGTTTAATGTTTAGTTATTGTGCATATGTGGGAGGTGCCCAGCATTCTTATTTTCTTTTTCTGGCATTCTATGTTTAGAATTTCATGCAAATAATTTCTGGCATCTTGTGAAACATTCAGGGTAATGGGAAAGTGTCACAATAATGGAAATTTTGCAAACCTTTCCTAATGCTTTTGTGCTATATTTAATCTTAGTAATTCAAAAGATCATTTAGTCATCATCTCAACATTCTCAATATAACTGCTTCGGGTAAAGTCTGGTTACATGTTTCTCTTCACTTATTTCACTTATTTTTTACATGTTGTATATGTTCGCATAGGACTTTCATTTCCATCTCTGACCTCCCCTCAATAATTCTTCAATGTGATTAATAGTATGACTTCTTATTATGAGGTTCAATCTAAAGCAATAATCACACAAACTCTCATAAAGCCAGCAAAAAGGAGCCAGAAAAACCCTTGCTATATTTTAAGTCTATGCTTTAAATAGTAAAATAAGTTGATGACTGTGTATATCATTGTTCTACAAAAGAGGGAACATTCAATTCATTCTTAGTGAATATTCTTTGTATATATATTATTTCTTGTGCAAAATTTACTCGGAAAAAATAGTTTGCACCAGCCATGATTTCACCTTTAATTAAACAGAAATTACAGTTTATTAGATAATTATTCTTCTAAGAATGAACACCATTTTTCCCTATTTTTTCACTTCTATAGGACTAAGCCAAAACAGCTTTGTAATCCCAAATTAACCACCTTTAGTGAATATTTTAGTGCATAATTTAGTGAGTACAGATTACACATTTATTATGTGTGTATACATATACATACATATATATATGTATCAGTAGTATTTGTTTTAAAAAAACTTACCAACATACCTGAACAATAACAGCTTCTTACTATGTTGTTAAAGTGCACATCTATAGTCTTAAAAAAATAAAAGAACTGATGATTTTATACCATCTATATTGAAATTTGTATTTTAGTTCTAGAAATATGATGGTGATGATATACATGCATTTTCTATTGAGATGGGACTGTGCTTGGATTTATTATAGGCCTTAATAACATATTCATAAATGAATGCTACAAATTAGGTTAAAACTAGTGAATTTATAATGAAGGTTTTCAGCATTTAATCCTTTTCATGCAAATGACCTGATTGTCCTTGAGATGGGTTAAACTGACTAAATTTAAGTAAAGATATGTATCTACCTATGTTTATAAACCATGATTTAGGATTTAGACAAAATAATTTACTGGTGCTAGGTGTGTTACCAGAGGACTTCATTCATTCAACAAACATTCTTGTTGGTCTAATAGGTGCCATGTATTGTACTGGGGACTAGATATGATATCTCAAGCAATAAAATAAAATTTTTACGCTCTTATATATTTCATTGTCTAATAGAGAGACTGTTTGATTAGTACATCATTAAAACATGGGAAGAAGCTGTAATGAAAACATATAAGCCATTTAATGGGAATCCCAAACTATATGGAACCAAATTTGTCTTGCTGTAGGTCAGCATGGATTTCCTGAGGAAGGAACATTTATTTGACTAGAGTTTTGAAATTATAGTATGAGTTAATCAAGCAGACCAAAGAAAATTGGCAAGGGTAATACTGTGATCCATTGTAAGAAATATATATTTGGTGTTTTTCCCATTTCTGGTACAAACATTTGTCCCATTTCTGGTACAGAACTCAAAACTTTTAGAATTTCCCAAATGATGAGAGCGATAAAAGTATTTTTTTATGTTAATGAGATGACATTTGTATCATCTACCCCACCCCCACGCCTCACTGGGGGCTGATTGCCAAGATAATTGACCATGTGATTAGAAGGTTGGAACTTTGGAACTTTCAGTCCCATCTTCTGGCCTCCGGGAAGGAAGAGGGACTGGTGGTTGAATCATTTGCCAAAGGCCAGTGATTTAATAAATCATGCATATGTAATGAAGCCTCCCTAAAAACCAAAATAGACAGGGTTTAGAGAGCTGCCAAGTTGGGACTATTTGGAGATGTGTGGAAAATGGCATACCTGGAGAAGGCATGGAAGCTCCTTACCCTTCCCACGTAATTTGCTCTATATATCCCTTTCATCTGGCTGTCCTGAATTATGAAAGTTAAATCTAACAAGTAAATATTCTCTGAGTTCCGTGAGCGACTCTAGCAAATTAATCAAACCCAACGAGGAGGTCATGGGAGCTGATCTATAGCCAGTGGAGTTAGAAGAACAAGTAATAACCTGGACTTGCAACTGTTTCTGATGTGGGGTGGAGGATAGTCTTACAGGAATGACTCCTTAACATGTGGGATCTGATGCTATTCCTGGGTAGGTAGTATCAGAAATGAATTGTAGAACACTCATTGGGTGTCCAGAGAATTGTTTGTTGTATGGGGAAGCTTCCACTATAACTTAAATTCTGTTACACACCAATGAACATTAGTTGAATTAGAGCTCCATAATTTTATTTTTCTATATATTTAGGATAACTGACATTTTTTAAGTGTTTTACAATCTGTACAGCGTTGCTTTTAATCAGAATTAAGTGTTCCGTCATTATATGTTTTATTTTTATTTTAATCCAAAAATTTTCAATTTGCATCCATATGCCGCTTGAATCTAAAATCAAGTCAGTTGGAGCTAAAATCTAAAATAATATATAATCTATAAAACTGCAGATAAAACATAAAATTTTATACTTCACAAATTTTTCTGTTAAAGAGATAAAAGCAAAATCATCTTTTTTTTTCTTTGTCAGTGTGTCCTTTATTCCCAATTAGTACCACATCTGAAGTCAGAAGTTAACATGAATTATAATATGCTATACTAATTCGATCTGTTTTCTTACAGAGAGCCATATCCTTGAAGATGTCAACAAGTGTATCATAGCATTGAGAGACCAGGATGTTGATAATTTAGACCGTGCTGCAGGTGCTATCAGAGGACGGGCAGCAAGAGTTGCTCACATTGTCACAGGTGAAATGGACAGTTATGAGCCAGGAGCTTACACTGAAGGTGTGATGAGAAATGTTAACTTCCTGACAACTACTGGTAAGTCTCAGTCCCCAATAATGGCTCCACTGTTCCTAATACTTCTTCCATGTAGCTACCGTCATACACATGCCAAGCAGATCTCTGCTTGTGTTGCTTGTTTTGAAATGGATTGCTCTCCATCTGATAGGTCCTTGCATCTTTTGGTTATATGATTTGAAATTTATGTCTAGAAGTAAATATTTTCATTGGGAAAAATAAGTCTTTTATAAATACATGTGTTATATGAATTACCCACAGGCCTTAGCTACTTGTGAATGTTTATTAATGCCAGAACTGTTAAGATAGATAATTAGGCCAGATGTGATAAGTATGTAGTACTTTCCAAATCCCCTTTTAGCTATATCTTTGGTACCCCCGGGCTTTTGTTTACATTTCTTAAACAGCAAACTTATCCTACATTTCCAGAGAAATGCTCTGTGCCTTCCTTCACAGTCTGTTTGTAAAACAGCATTTTGTTCTTTTACATAATCTTCTTTGATTACTTAAGAAATATAGAATCAGGATTTTGTCTTGGTTGCAGCACCCAGGTTAATATTTTCTATATCAGCCAGTAAATTCTTATTTTGAATCACTCTTTAAAATGCATTCTTATCTTTAATGCTATTGATATTTCTTCATGAAACTTACAGAAGCGTATGAATTCAATGGATTTAGAAAAAAGTGGATATAATTTGAAAGAGGGCAATCAATTATTTTTAGAAGTCATCATGGCAAAACCTTTTCCTATGAAAACACGCTGTGCTCTGTGAAATCCCCAAGATGAAGTTTTTTAGTAATTACCTTTTAAAAACTAGGGGATGGTATTTAAAACTAGGGGGATGATTACTAAAATATTAGAAATTCCATACTTAAGTCATTGATTCTATCTAGAGAATTGTTCCTTAGGTTATGGATATGGCATATAAAATTTGGACAATATGTACATTGTTTCATGAAAATAGTAGCAGGAATGAGGACGGGTGATTTTGAGGGGACAGGAAAGGGCCTCTTCTTAAAACTAAATGAGTAAGAGAAACATATCAACAGTCAAATAAACCCTCACTAGGGACTAGTCCTGAAGAGGTATATCTCAAGGTAAGCTGAGCAAGATCGTTCTCTGAGTTTGATGTTCACATTAATATTCACATTAATATTGCTGTTTTCCTAACCATCTTGATACAGAAAATCATTGATGAGTGTTGGCATGTAGTTTTCTCATGATCTCTTTAAAAATATTTCTAAAAGAGTGAAACATTGAAGATATGCTAAGGAAAGATGGAGGAGGTGCATCTGCAAGTCTTGATGTTATATTTCTGTAACAACTCCAAAGCCACTGATGTCACAAACAGGGCACACGGTAGATCCCATGTGGCATGTACCACATCCCACATAAACGAGGTATAGCAATATATTTACTTGCTTAATGGAGACAGTTGTGTTATGGGAGTTCTGCATCTCCTTCACAAACCAAATTTGACTGGTATTTCATTGTTGTTCAAATCAAGTACAGAGTTATCTGACTTTTTTTTTTTTTCTACTTTCTGAGAATGGAATTGTAAGTAAAATAAGAATGCATCAGGGTTTCTCTTTTTAGCCAAATGAAAATTTCCTGCAGGGAACTGAATAGGTCTAGTCTACCAGGATTTTACATATATCTTGCCACTGTCTCAGTTCTGTAATCATATTAGTAATATCTTGTGAACACACTTTTATGGTCACAATGTCTATGAGGTACCAGGTTTATAGATTTAGATTCCATAGGATAGAGTTTATATCTGCCATAAGCAAAGAAGTAGAAATGAAATTCTAAATTGTCCAGGACGTAAAGTGTATTGTGGAATCCTGTTCACAATCAATTCTTGTAATCTGAAATAAGAAAATAAAAATAAGTCAAAGTTATTTACACATTTAATTACAAGTTTGTCAATAGCTTTATGATATATAATGACCTTACACAATAACTAACCAATATGGCTACAAAATTCATTCATTCAGAAGATAAAGAGAAGTTCTTTTTCCTCTAATTAGTTGTATGTAACTGTAATTAAAATTCTCCAGGTAAATTATGTCCTATGCCCCAATATAATAAATATAGAATGATTCTGGGTTATTCTGTCTCATTATTAATGTAATTATAATTTATGACTTTCCAATTTTGTCATTTTAGTTTTTCAGATAATTTTTTGTTTATCTATGGGAAGGGATTCTCATCTTTCCTTTATATGTCTAATTCCCAACTGTTCTCCAGTTTTTCTTGAAATTTATCAAAGGCATACCCCACTAAAGGGAATTCTGAGCAATAAATTAGATGAAAATGCTAATTAGATCAGTTTGATCTTAACCAACGTTGAAATATGTGAACATTTTCCCTCCCACAGAGATATTGTCTGTGAAAAATACTTCCAACTATTCTGGCCTCCATAATTAAATAACAGAAGATGTTCATCTTTGTTCACATCTGCTCATAACTTGGATTTATTATTTATAAATAATCATCAAATTAAGTAATTGGAAATGTCATGTTTTGTGTCATGAAGCCTTAATAGTTCACATTTTAGCAATTGAATGGTCTATGTGGCCTGTTTTTCTTTTCTCTTATACAGTTCTCAGGTCTTGACCCTGCTTCCTGAAAATAACTTAATAAGGAGCTATTGTGAATTGTTTTTATTACTGAGACTTCCTTATCACTGCAAAATTTGCCTTAAAGTACTGTAATCAATGATGAAGCCTAAGCAATGCTTATCTAAGTCACAGAGTGTTTTTGGAACATTGCACCTTTGATTTTAATCAGACTTTGTGGCTCATTAGCACATTTTCAAGATTTGATGATCTTCTAAGTGTTTTCTCAGCATTAGGAAGCAGAGCTGCCCTGCTACATTTTAGGGATTTGCATTGTTCATAAACCTTAGCGGTTGGTTTTAAGTGAAATGTAGGCAACATCTGGAATGCTACATTTCACTCAACAGAAGCATGATTTTGTAATCTCCATGTGATATTCTGCCCAATTTTTCCCTGTTATGAAGCTTCTTCATCTGTCAGGAATTCCCAATAGGGGAGAGGAAATATATTAGCTTTTTTCTCTTAAATAACAAACTTTCTCAACTTTAATGTGAAGGCTTAGAAGTTATATTCTTAACACCAACTTGCATTTTTTTCATAGTAGGCTGGGAAGAAACCTAAACAGAGGGGACTGATAATAGTGTTTTGTTTTGTTTTTTTTGTATGTGATTTATGGACTCATCAAATTCAGAAATTAGCAGGCCCAAAAGCATCTGTTGCAAACCACCAAACTCCTCCTGGTTTCAATGTCAGCCAGTCTCATGGACCAAAAGAGAGCAGGCACATACATGAACCTGACCAAGAGGTGGCATTCACTGTAGTAAAGGCAAAGAAAAGGCAACTCATCAAGTACTTCATCAGGCCCAAACTGGAAAACATGGACCCAGAATCCTCCCCCTAAGAGAATGTAGAAGGGCCATATGGTTGCAATTTTTCTTCTTGAGGACACATGAGATAGTTGAAAATAATTTTGAACCAACAAATATTTCCAAAATTTTTCTGTAAATTTTTTCTTG
Organism: Lutra lutra; assembly: GCF_902655055.1. Lineage (NCBI taxonomy): Eukaryota > Metazoa > Chordata > Mammalia > Carnivora > Mustelidae > Lutra > Lutra lutra. Next base: position 28,983,056 of record NC_062291.1, on the reverse strand, counting down.
TGACCAATTTAAACAATAGACTTTTAAAATGGATTTTATCTAAAAATAATTTAAAAAAAATTGATAGCAGCAACTCCTATCAAGTCCCTTTCATTTAATATTTTTTACATATAAATATCCTACATTTTGTAGCCAGATTAAAACATGTTTACTTACATTTCTTATGTTGCATCTCTGGTCTATAACCTTAAATAATCCTAAGACAAAATACAAGGTTTTAGTTTTGGCACTTTTTGCACTCCACAATCCAGAAGAGGTTGAAAATTAGTGGTCCATATACTAGATATTACTCAATATGTTACAAAAGAATTTTTACATGTCCAGCAGAGTTTTGACCAACATAATTTTATTTTAAGAATCAGTTCCTTATTTTATACATATCACACACACACACACACACACACACACACACACACACACACACATTTAATCCAGATTAATGGCTTATCCTCATAAATGGAAGAGTCTGGCAACACTAGGGCAGAGTTTGCCTAGAGCTTAGTGATGTCTTCCTTTGCTTTAAGCCTGGGTCATAGTATCTTACACTGCCTTTCATTATATACCTAGACTGCTTCACTCACTTAATTTATCTCTCTGAGCTTTGTAGGCATTTGAGTTCACCTAGATATGCATTTCTGTGTATGTGTATGTTTGTGTTTTTTCCTATTGTGGGCCAAAGGCACTTTCTACTCATCGACGTTGGTAGTTTCACATTTTATTTTCACATTTTATCCATCTTTCAAGAAATAGCTCATATCCCATGTGTTCTAGGAATCTTTCTTTACTCCCTCTGGCAATAGTGAATTCTTTCTGACTTCAGGTACTGTAGATTTTAAAGGACTTGCCACTCAATTGAATCCTTCCAGACAATTATATGCTGTTGATGAACTCAGATTTACTTACATGGAAATGATATTCCTTCAAGTAGAATGTAAGTTATAGAAGAAAAGGAAACTTGTATGTCTTGCAATTTATTTATTTTTCTTTGCATCTCTTCTAGACCTACTGTTACCTCTTGAGTGCGCTGGCTTAAAATAAAACAAAACAGCAAAACGACTCTTGAATTGTGTCTTTATGCCTGTACTAATTCTATTCCAGCAGTGAAGAGTCTTTTGTTCTCTACTGTCCCTCTAAAATTATACTTATTGTCCAACATTTTCTCAAATGCCACCACCTTTGCATGGGAGCCGCTGATTCCCCTTCAGGCAGAAGTAATTGCTCCATTATCTGTGTTACCCTGGATGAGCTTGTCTTTCAGTTAATGCTTATTTCATTTTTCCTTGTGTCATAAACAGTCATTTACATAACAAGGTTTCCAGACTAGATTGTAACATCTCTTTTTTTTTTTTTTTTTTTGGACAGACAGAAATCACAAGTAGGCAGAGAGAGATTGCAGGAAGCAGGCTCCCCGCCGAGCAGAGAGCCCGATGCGGAGCTTGATCCCAGGGTCCTGGGATCATGACCTGAGCCGAAGGCAGAGGCTTTAACCCACTGAGCCACCCAGACGCCCCTAGATTGTAACATCTTTAAAGGCAGACATCATACTTTATTTTTATATTTCCCAGTAGCATTTTATCCATCTAGAGGTGCCCAAGTCCTTTTACCACTTAAAATTTAAAATTCACTACAATATTGTACTGTGATACATTCTAATACAGTTAAGCAAGAGAACAAGTTATCATTCCAGTTCAGGAAAGGACAAAAAAAACAAAACTCAAAAACAGTCGACTCTGTAAAAGGCTGGGGCAGAGAAAAGGTCAGGGAAGTGATTCATTACTCTCCAGAGTGAGATATTAGTGACTTCCGGAAAACTTGGGGTCAGATGTTTAAAAGGTCTTTAACAAGCTTTTGAACAAGAGATCGTGACTTTTATATATTCTATTACTTATAAGAACCATCCTTGAACGGCATCTGATGAAAGATCCCACTGAACCTAATTTCACTAATGGTTCTAGCAAATCCCTGTAAGGATTAGCAACCATGCCTTCAAATTCAGAAACTGTTGCTGGTGAACTTCCCTCCCCCAGTAGCAGTCTGAGACAGGACCCCCAGTTAGGTACTGACACCCTTTAACACAGTAAGAATTTTTTTTTTTAAGATTTTATTTATTTATTTGTCAGAGAGATATAGTACAGGCAGGCAGAGGCAGAGAGAGAAGCAGGCTCCCTACGGAGCAAGGAGCCCGAAGGACCCTGGGATCATGACCTGAGCTGAAGGCAGCTGTTTAACAGACTGAGCCACCCAGGCATCCCACAGTCAGAGAATATTAACAGGAAGCTTCTATCTACAGATCACTTGGCTAACCTGGATAAATAAGTGTCTTCATGTTGGTAATGCCAAAATCAGAAGTTAAATGACAACCCAGCCTCTTTACAGAAGAGGGAGATCCCATGGCTTTGGATGTACTTCTGTGGCTGCAGGATATAGGGATCCTGGGCCAGCATTGTGAGTTAAAGAAAGCAGCTACTAGAATTTCTCACTGGAAAACCTGTTTTCTGCCCAAAGAGAACTGGATTTAAATAGGATCCATATGTAGTTAGTGGGTGGAGGATACTTCTTTATCTTGCCATTTTAATTAATTGGAAATATAAATCTGTCAGGAAAAAAGAAATGCTAAAAAAACCTGAAATCTGTGTATAGTGGGGATGCAAAGACTTTTTGACCTTTTAGGTAAGGTAAGGTTAGATCCTGAGAGAAGTTCATTGAATAAATAACAAAACAAAACAAAAAACACTGTTGGTAATAACTTTATTAATAAAAAGAATACATTTTGACATGGCAGAAATTTTATTATCAAAAGAGGAAATAATATAGAGTGCTTTAAAGTGGATTTCAGAAAATCATAAAAAGGGCCTAAAATATTCCTATGTCTGGACCATGTAAACTACGTAACTTTGAGGCTGATATTCCATGAGGTATGGATAGGAAAGGCCTAAAAGGAAAAAGAAGCAGAGAATGTGGACCTGTTGAGTATATATTCATCAGTGCAAAGAGGTTCTAGAAGTCTTGTACCTTCTTTAAGTCTAAAACTCCTATGAACAGGCTTTGATGCATGTTCTCCAGCCAAGGAAGACATTATCTGGAAAGAGGAATATGTCACACCTTTCTTTCTCATCTTATTTTCATCTACTTTCAGTAAAAAGACTAGTTTAGATTTATTGTATGGGCCTTTATGTGGTAGATAGGGATAAATAGTACAATAACTTATATGTAAGAAGATAAGGTGTAAAGTTCCAGTTTCAGCTCTGGATTACAAACAGCAGAATCTATGGCTAACTCAAGTAGAAAAACAGACAAACACACAAACACAGGAAGAGAGACTACAAGGGATGCTACCTATTGGAATCCAGTCAGTCATCCCAGAGAGTTATCATTTGAGGTGCCCTTCTAGCCCTCTCTGAACATTTAATGCCATTATTGGCCTCTAACATTAAAACACTGGACCCTACAGATGGCACATTCCTTTGTCACCACATTCTAGGCATTTCCATCAATGGAATAAAAACCTAAAAAAAGAACTTCTGCTTTTGTCTCACTTGCCCTGAATTCAACTTCCCAAGCAGACACATCATACTCCCTCAGGAGAGTTTAAATGATGTGTCCACACCTTGCTGTTGGTATGGGCAAGGGGCAGTAGGCAAGTCCTGGCTTTGAGCTTCTGTGGAGATAGTGCTTGACCTCACACTGAGACCCTCATACAGGCAATTCCCTGGCAAGAGAACAGGCTTTGGAGTCTGTGAGCAAAGGGACGTGGGGGTGTTACAGAGCAGGAGAGGAGGAACATCAACAATGGAGCAAAAGGACCCAAAGAAGGGAAATTGAGGATTGACTTTACCAACTTAATGTCAGTCATCAGCTATGTCAGGACAACAGACATGCTGCCACGATCACCCAGTTAGGAGCACTGCCTTGCAGCATCTTGTTGCCAAACCCAATCTTATTGTTGGTTTATAAAATTTAAAGACAAGTATAAAAGCATGCTTTATTCCTAGTAGATGTATTAAATGAGGTACGATGATAGCACTTCACATCTAAGTACGTTCCAGGGCGGATGTGCCTTAGCAGGAAATCTGATGTGAATGTGATTCTACTGCCAAGAGAGGAGCCATGGTGCATGTACAGGAATCTGTGAAGTCTGGGGAAAAAGTGATGAAAACATTTATCCTTCAATGATTCTTCCTTTGTTCTTTAAAAACAATGGCAAGAAAACAATAATGGATTGTATCCTGTTATTGTTCGCGTGTACAGTGAAACTGTATCAAAATATATGTTTTTATTTTAAATCCAAAAGGATGGAGTGTTTGACTTCATTTATTTTATTTATTTTTTTAAAGATTGTATTTATTTATTTGACAGAGAGAGACAGAATACAAGCAGGGGGAGGGGCAGAGGGAGAAGCAGGCTCCCAAGGAGGGAGCCAGATGCAGGACTCCATCCCAGGACCCTGGGGTCATGACCTGAGCTGAAGGCAGACATTTAACAACTGAGCCAACCACATGCCCCAACTTCATTTATTTTAAGATCTACTAAGTATTAAGCATCTTTTGTAACAGTACAAACTGGTGTCTTCTAAAATCATAGTGTGTACATAGCCACTGGGAAAGAGTAGTGGCAATTTAAGGTCAGAGGGATCAGAGGCTCTGGAACGGGAAGCAGTGTTAGGTCCCACCCAGCAATCCTGAAAGCTACAGGGATGAATAGCTTAATACATAAATAACCCACTATAACACACCGATGTCACAACATAGGAAGCTCTGAGCTAGGTTGTTATCTACTGGGTAATCAGATAATTAAGTCTCCTTATAGGAGAATTACTGTAGATGTCTTGCAAACTGTAGCATAGTATATGTTTTTTTTTTAAATCTATAAAGTTTTTTTTTTGTTGTTTTTTAGATTTTATTTATCTGACAGACAGAGATCACAAGAAGGCAGAGAGAGAGGAGGAAGCAGGCTCCCTGTTGAGCAGAGAGCCCTATGCGGTGCTTGATCCCAGGGTTCTGGGATCATGACCCGTGCCGAAGGCAGAGGCTTTAACCCACTGAGCCACCCAGGCACCCCTTTTTTAAAAATCTAGACAAGTATCTGTCAGGAGTCTCCTTCCTTCTACTTCAGCTTCAAAGTGAGATTTATGAAACTAATGAAATAACTCCCTTTAGTTGCTACAGATATCTATTACATGTATTAATAGCCCTCAGTTGTAAAGATAGTTAATTTTACTTTTTTTAGAGATCTTTGTATATGCCCTGGAAAGTCTGGTTATGTATTTACTGATGTGAGCTGGTAAAAGTTTTATATACTCATTTGTAAAACTAAATTTGAGATTCAAGGTCACTGAGACTAGAAAATAAACTGAGTTGGTATGTCTCTCAGATTTTCTTTCCCCTGGCTTTGAAGTGAGCATTAACCATATGAATGTATAAAATAGATTGCCTTTCCTTGGTGTTAAGTAATTGGGTACAGATAGCAGAGCTTAGTTGGCAATAGTTTTAGCCATTTCATCTCCAGCCTCTCTTTTCCAACTGTCTTTCGTATCAGTTTTTTTTCCTGGGATTCTTTAAATGTAGTCCTGGTTATGTGGGCACGGTCACAATGGACATGATGATATTGCCACATTTCCAGAAAAGAATATGTGTAATGAGTGAAGATTTAAGCATTTCTAAGGTAAGCAGCACCGATAGCTGTTGGCAGAAGAAGGCAGTATTGCATTTATATTATTAAACTTTGTGGCTATGAAAGCAAAGGATAAAAAATCCTATCATTGTAAAGAGAAAAATTATCAGGCCCACATCTTCGAATGACAGGGCTATCTACAAGCTTTGTTAATAGATGTGACTACTTTCTTCAGCGAAGTCAACAAGTTGTTTATCATGATTGGGTGAGTTAAAGATTATTTCACCTCTTGGTACAAACTGTTAAACTTGGGAGAAACTATATACATATTCTATATCTTGGGATTTTCAGTGGAGGAAGAAGAGATGATTTGACTGAAGGAAGAAAGGGTATTTTCAGTGACAGCTAAAGTTGGGAAAACAAGATCAGTGGAATAAACATCGGTCAGTGGTCCATTAACCAACTTAGTGAGGATAGCGATAGTTCAAGAAAAAAACAAATAAATTTTAGGCAGCTGGAAATTCTTTCGCACCGGATACCCGTGCTGATTTCTGCTGACATACATTCATTTCTCAAGTTAAATTTTCAAGCTATTGGTAATTTGCAACTTCCTCTTTCATCAATTATAGAAGAAAATATTACTGCTTAATAATCCCACACAGAAGGCTAAGGATGTTGGAAAAAGTTTCTTCTGAAAGGTATTAGTAACACAGAGTTATCTTGGAAAATGTAATATATTCTGGTGATCATCCACCATTTACTTTTACTGTCTGCCAAAATCTATAGCAGTTAAAGTTAAGTGAACAATTTATATTATAAAATTTCTCTGCTGATGTAGGGGTTTTTAAAGGTATCATTTATTATAAACACTGCTGGCAGTATTTCTTTAAGATTCCAGATATTCTAAAGTCTATGTTGATTGTAGGTTACAGTAATCTAAGAAAGATTATGTGCATTCTTTCACCATTTGCGTCAAAATTCCTATGTAACTAGAAAGAGGAATTAAGAGTATCAATAACAGAAAAACACACACACACACACACAAACAAACTTGAAGGGAGAAGCAGTAAGTTAAAATATTGTACTTCTCTTACCATCTCTCCTACTTTATTCTTCTTTATACCAAGTACTTCTTATTATTTGTGTTTATTAATATATTTATCCTGAGGCACCTGGGTGGCTCAGTCCATTAAGCATCTGCTCAGGTCATGATCCTAGAGTCCTTGGATGGAGTCCTGTATCAGGCTCCCTGATCTGCAGGGAGCCGCCTCTCTCTCTGCCCTCCCCCCACCTGGGCCCCTGCTCATGCTCTTTTTCTCACTTCCTCTCTGACTCCCTCTCTCTCAAATAAACAAATAAAATCTTTAAAAAAAAATCATCCCATCTTCACAATTATAATCAAATAATTTTGAGACCAAAGATACAATGTGTTCCCCCCATTTTTTTAATCTATTTGAAAAGTTAGCAAGAAGGCAGACAATATATCTATTCCACCTTAGTTAAACAGCCCTTTATAAATAACAGTAAAGGGGCACAGAAAAGAATAAACCCATAGTAACAAATGCATGGATGTGAGCTCATCAGGAAAAAACCGAATCCAGTAGATAGAAGGGATACATGCATATAGAAGAAAGAGAGCAGCAAACCCCTCAATCCAGAATATGCACAAACAGAGATCGTCAAAGAGATTAAGGTTCCATCTTGCCTGATGTTGACTGAACAGCAACACTGGATTCTGGAAAACAATGAAGCGATGGCTTCACATTCAGTGAGCAAATTAATCTGAATTTAGAATACTATATACTTCCAAAACGTGGCAAAATAAAAAGCTTTTTGTTATGCGTAAGAACCCAGAATTTCTAAGTTGCTTGATTTCTTTTTGAGAAATGACTTGAAAAGACATTAAGCAAGAGGAAAAAACAGAGAGAGTAAGAAATGGAAAACTGAAATCGTGAATCTAACTCAGGAATGTAACGGATAAAATGACAAGATAGCAGATCCCTAGTAGGTCTAGAAAGTAATTGATCCAAAATAAAACAGAAAGTCAACAGACTGCAAGACAAAAAAGATTCTGAAAATTATTCAATCAGTCACATGATAAGGAAAATAATTCACTATCCTCACTAAAAGATATTAGTATAGAAATCCCACACAGAAGGTTAGAATATCATGAACCTAACTATAGAATTTTAAAACTTTAAAACTTTATCTGATTGCATTGTTATTAGCTTATATTTAACTATTTGTATGTATTTATTATTTGTATTTGTCCTGTCTTTTATCATTGTCAAGAAACCAGACTTCTTACATGTAAATATCATCTTCTATGTCTATTATGAATTTATATCTGTATATATATGCATAAATGACATGCACACATATACATGCATACACATGTGTTTATATCCAGTGATAATAATATAGTATGTGTAAATATATTTTATTGTGTCACTTACTATATTTAATATTATAATATCTCTATGTACAAGTACATATGCTATATTATGTGTAAAATAATTATTTTGTGTTTACTAGTCATAGCGTAAAATAGAATTATCTTACAGCATGACTGGGGCATTTTCAGGGGTGTCTGAAGTCTGGTACTGACTGATGACTATGACAAAGATGATGGACTAGCTAGTAATTTAGAGTGTGTTGTTGGCGGTGGCTTACACAATTGATGGCTTGCACTTGTTTACTAGTAACATTGCTCAGATTGGCTATATGACCAGGGGACATAAAAGACTATACTGGAATCTTTGGTCTGAACTCTCCCAAGCCCATACTTCCTTGCATACATCTTGATGGTTCATAACCCAGAAAAATGAAGTACATTCTGTGCGACTAAGAAAGGACCCTGTGTAGATGTGCCTATAGATCTCCAGGTCTCCTGCTTTGCTGTATTCTTGAATAAGGTTTATGTGAGTACGTTCTATAGAATTTTCCAAACTCTTTTAATATACAACCTTGAGTGATTATTGCATCATAACTGATTTATCCCCCCCTAAAATGTATTTGAAAATACTAATAAAAAGACAATACACACATACTCACACTCACACACCTAATATAATGACACAGAATAAGACAATTAGGTTTTGCTATTAGTAGATTTTCTTTTCTTTTTTTAAAAGTCCTCAATAAGCGTTCATAATTTGACATTATGCACCCTGAATTGGTGGATCATCCTTTTTTTCTGAGGTCTTTTCAAGCTCTGAAACCTTAGTGGCTAAACTTTCATTTTATTTGGAATAACTTACTTATACAATATATCTCAATAGTGAATGGACAGGGCTTTCTCATCAGTACTGACTTAGCCTTTCAAGGCTTGCTTCCTCCAGTACTGCCATCTGTCCACCAAATTACCATTTCATTACCCTGCCTCCTTAAAAACTGAACCATAGCAAATCTTACCCTCTCCATATTAGTTATCTATTGCTGCATAAAAAAAATTACCCTAACATTTAGCAAATTAAGACAACAAACATTTACTGTCTCACCATTTCTGGGAGTCAGGAATCTGGAAGCAGCTTCCCTCTGTGGTTCTGGCTCTGGGGCTCTCATGACGTTGCAGTTCAGCTGTTAGCCAGGGTTGCCCTCACCCGAGTCTCAACCAGGGCTCGAGGATCTCTTTCCAAGCTCATTCACATGGCTGTTGGCAGGAGACTTTGGTTTCCTGCTATGTGGGCCTCTTCCTATGCTGCCTGAGTGTTCTCACAATAAGGCACCTGGCTTCCCTCAGAGTGAGCAATCCAAACAAGGGAGAGGGTGAGAGAAAGACAGAAGCTAGGATGGAAAGTAGCCTTTTTGTATAACCTAATTTCTGAGGTGGTATACTATCCATTTTGCTATATTCAATTTGTTAGAAGGGAGCTACTAAATTCAATGATTACTAAGTCACGTGAAGACAGGGTATAAAAAATCAGGATGCAAGGTCATTGGACCATTTTACAGATTGTTCACCATAACTTCTAAATGTTTTATGTTCTGGATATGCTCAATTTTTTTTTTCCCATGTACCTAAACAGACTATATGTTTTTGAGTGTCTGTATCTTTCAACTACCCCTACTTTCTGCTTTAACATCTAATTTTGGAGACCAGCAAAGGACCTGGCACACGGTAAACACTCAGTAAATTTATGTTAAATAGATGAATAAATAATGAATACACAGCTCACTGAGGACCCATAATAAATTCAATTGATTGACAGAGCAGAATAATATGGAAAAAGCAATCCTATCCATGACTAGTTCACGCTAGATGTTTTTATAGTTTGAGAGACATTGGAGACAAATTCACAAATGTTACTCTAAATGTTACTTTATGTGTGATGATCAGATGAAGAAAGTATTACAGAGAAAATATGAAAATCCAAAGTTCTTGACTTAGGTTTCCCAAAATATAATTGTAAAAGTCTCTTAAAACTATATGAACCCTGTCTCCTCAACTGCTAAAAGAGGAATAAACTAGACCTACAGTGGTAATGCACATCACTTAACTTATTATTTTTAAATCTGTGTCATTTTTCTATATTCTAGACTTGATATGCACTGCTAGATTTACTATCTACCTGATTTCAAATTCTCAAAATCCTACATAATCCTGATTCTGATAGTTTTATCTTCAACGTTGCTTTCACTTCCCAACATATTATTTTTATGATGCAGGTTTATCAGTGTGTCTTTTCTTCAAATTAAGTTCATTTTGAAGAGAAAAACATTTTAAAAATTCAAGTTACAATAGCACAAGAAAGAGCAAAGGATATTTTTTGCCAGATCCTTAGCAGCTCAACCTTATTCTATTTTTGAAACATATTGCTATTACATACGCTTAAGGAACACAATAATACAAGACACATGGTGCATTTTATACGAAAAGAAAAGCAGCGAAAGTTTAAATCATCTGATCCATCTGAGATTGTAGTGACGGCATTCATTTAAAGATTTTTTTTGGGCGCCTGGGTGGCTCAGTGGGTTAAGCCGCTGCCTTCGGCTCAGGTCATGATCTCAGGGTCCTGGGATCGAGTCCCGCATCGGGCTCTCTGCTCAGCAGGGAGCCTGCTTCCCTTCCTCTCTCTGCCTGCCTCTCTGCCTACTTGTGATCTCTGTCTGTCAAATAAATAAATAAAATCTTTAAAAAAAAATAAAATAAAGATTTTTTTTCTTTTCAGAAGTAATAACTCTTTTAGAGAATCAAAAAGGGATCAAGGACACACAATAAATATGTCGAGTCATTTTAATGACAGTTTAATATTTTTAAATGTGAAAAGCAAGTTTGAGAGCATCTCTTTATATCAAACCTATACAGTTTTTATTTTTAAATAAATATTTCACACAACTGTCATAGCAAAGATATTTGGAGGGACTCTTTAAAACTTACAAGTGATCAAATTAGCTTTCAGTAACTTCATGTATCTCTGAGATGCTTCCTGGCACATGCTGATTTGAACAAACCAGTGGTTTCTAACTTTTTGTGAAAGCTGCATGTTACCACACATATCTCTTCTGACCAATCAAGGGCTAATAAACTCTTACTTGAAAGTGTGTACCTGATACAATGATAAGATGCCATTTAGAACTTTATTAAAGGAAGGGAAGAAAGATAGAAGATTATACAGGTAAATGATATAAACGAAGACCCTCATATTAAGAAGAATGCATAGTTTAAAATGTATGTTAGAGGGGCGCCTGGGTGGCTCAGTGGGTTGAAGCCTCTGTCTTCGGCTCAGGTCATGATCCCAGGGTCCTGGGATTGAGCCCCGCATAGGGCTCTCTGCTTAGCGGGGAGCCTGCTTCCTCCTTTCTCTCTCTCTGCCTGCCTCTCTGCCTACTTGTGATCTCTGTCTGTCAAATCAATAAATAAAATCTTAAAAAAAAAAATGTATGTTAGAATCTAACCTAGAAAGCTCTTCTTTGTCCTTCTAGGAAAGTACATAGCAGTTTAAAAAATTCAGTATCATTTGATCTTGGATAATCCCATATTTTAAATTAAACTTTATGATAATTTTGTTACTTGGTTTTCATACTCAAATACTCTCCTGGATGTTTTTTCAGTTATTAGTAACATCCATCTCCCACAGGAAAATGGGAGAAGACTGCACTTGGAACTGCTGTCCTTCCTGTAACAAAGACATAAGAGATGAGCAAAGAACCTTCTGCTTGGAGCTTCCCCTTAGGGGCAGGAGAAGGAAACCCGTATTCCTTGTCTGTAGATAGTGACAAGTATAAAACTATATGATGAAAGGAATGAGAAACTGACTAAGACTTTAAAGAAAAATAGCAAAAAGGGTTTTCACATATCACTATAGTGTTCTAAAAGTCTTTAAAAATGCTGACCATGAAATAAGATGATAATGCTAATGTACATTAAAATGAGAGCACAATGGCATATGATTAGATCACAACTAGGAAATCTCTTAACATTTCTTTGTGCCACAGTGATGCACAAACAGTACACCTATCAGGTGATGAATGGAGAAAAAAATAAATAAGACAAAATTCCTCCTCTCTTCTAGAAGCATAAATGTGTTGGGGGACAACAACATGTGTTGGAGGAAAGCATAATGCAAAATGCAACAGAGATGTACAATATCTTGTTCTTGATGGTGCATACTTCATGATACTCAAATTATAGGAAATTGATAAAACTACTCTGGAGCTAAATAAGCACTAACTTATTTATGAGCTCTATGACATAGTTACGGGAGACCATTAATCCCCGATCTTCTTAGATAATTATGAGGCCTAATTTGGATATCACCAGCTTTTTTTTTTAATGTATCACTATAAAAAGAGAGTTTAATCAATTTAAAAATTTTATCTTTAACCAAAACCCTTCCATGCATTCCATCTCCATCCATAATAATGAAAGAGAAAACATTAGACTTCAATCCATGAAAGTAAGTGCAACTTCACCTCTTCTGCTCTTGTTTTACTACCTCTTATTTACCAGCATTTATCTGTAAAGAGCCTATAAATTTGTACCTAAGTTTTTAGCAAATAAGTATAGAGATATAATATTATCTTCTCTGTCATTTTGTGGTCAGAACATAATCAAGTATTAAGCTTCTTTTCCTTGTGTTTTTCAGCCAAAACTTATTTGGTATTTACTTACTAGGAGTATATAGCATTCAGCTAAGTGCTGAAAATTAGAACACGATCCAAATCTTCCAGGTGTTTAACTATGATTGAATTAAAAAGCAGGATTATTTTATGATACAAATTAAGAATACATTAAGGGGCTAAATGCATAATATTAAAAAAATAGAGAATAATGAAAGTACTATAAGTTTTATATGTCAGAGAAGACCACATGGAGGAAATAGGGACAAAAATATGAGGCTCAAAATTATTTAAATTAAAGGGGTAAGTACACTCTTGCTGAAAAGAATGTCAAAATAATTGTATTACATTACAATGTAATTAGAGACAGAATTATACTGAACATAATTTAATTATCTTTTGATTGAGAAGATACTTCAGTGTCTTGTAATGTTTCAAAATCATCCTTAGAGTACTGTGCCCTTAGGGAAAAGTAGAAAATTGAGTACATTTCCATGATAAAACAGGGAGTTTATGCTGACAATAAGTTATAGGTAAGACTGGATAGCTGATGACTCTTGTCCCAGTTTTTAATGGAGTAAGTACATCTCTCCCTATCTCTTGTACTGATGACAACCACAACCTTGGAAGTAATAAATAAAACAAATCATGGGCAAACTCTCAAAAGTAATAGTAGACTTGAGAGGAAACCAGAACTTAAAGAAGGATCTCATACAGTGGTAAGTTCTCTGAATTCTCTTTTTTTTCTGCTTCCATATTTCCTGGCTTAGACTCTTGGACAATCTGAATCTGGGAAGTTTGCCCCAGGAACAGACAAGCTCCAAGAGAAGTCCATTTTCTCAGGCCAAAGGATAGACATGTGGGAGTAAGTGTAGGGGATAAAACCCTGTTCATTCTCTCAGTTCTATGTGAGGCAAGTCCATTCCTAAGGTGATGGCAGCAGTGCTTCTGGAAACTGACCAAGGGAAAAGACAAAACACAAATTACTAATATCAGGAATGGAAGGGAACAGAAAACCACAGACATTAAAAGGGTAATAATAAAATACTACAACTATGTGCACATAAATTTGATGAACTAGATGAAATGGACCTTGCATCCTTGAAGGATGCAAACATTTAAATGTCATTGAGCAGATCATAACAAGTGCTGAAAAGAATGTGAAGGAATTGGAATCCTCATACACTATGGGAATGTAAAATGGTAAGGCAACTTTGGAAAACAGTCAATTTAAAAGCAGTGAAACACATTATTTACCATATGGTCCAGCAATTCCATTCTTAAGTACATATCAAAGAGACATGAAAACTTGTTTGTACAAAAACTCATACATGAAATATCAACATTAATCATCATAGCTTAAAAGTGGAAACAACCCCAATATTCTCCAGTTGATAAAATGATAAATAAAATGTGATATGGGGAGTGCCTGGGTGGCTTAGTCAGTTAGGCCTTTGGCTCAGGTCATGATCTCAGAGTCCTAGGGTTGAGCCTGGCATTTGGTTCCCTGCTCAGCCAGAAGCCTGCTTCTCTCTCTGCCCCTCCCCCTGCTCATGCTCTCTCTCTCTCAAATAAATAAATAAAAATCTTAAATAAAACATGATATGTGCATGCAATGGGATATAATTCAGCTATAAAGAAAATGAAGTACTATTACATGCTATAATAAGGATGAACCTTGAAAACTATGCTAAGTGAAAGAAACCAGTCAAACACTACAGACTGTATGATTCCATTAGTATTCAGTGTTATTTCGTATGAGACAATAGATAAATATATAGGCACAAAAGTAGATTAGTGGTTATGTAAGGAGAATGGGGAGATTTGGGAGTGATCAATAGGAGATACACTGTTTCTTTTTGGGATTATAAAAATGTTTTAAAATTAACTGTGGTGATAGATGCACAGTTCTGTGAAATTACCCCTAAACTTTGAATTGTACCCTTTGCATGGGTGAATTATATGGTATGTCAGATATATCTTAATAAAGCTGTTGAAAAAAAGTCAGTGAAAAAGGAAAGGATGTTCTGAGTACACTGTATCCATTAAAGAAATTTAATTTGTAGTTTAAAACTTCCAACAAATAAAACTCCAGGCCTTGTGAAGTATCCCTAACATTTAATTAAGAAATAACATTAATTACATTTCTAGAAAATAAAAAAAAAAGATGGAGCACATCCCAACTCATGTTATTAGCCCAACAATACCCCAATAGTGAAATTAAATAAGGAAATCACAAAACAAAATTACAGACCAATATCTCTAGTGAACATAGATGTGAAAATCCACAGCATATTAAGAAATCTAACTCACCAGTATATAAAAAGAATAATAACCATATGACCAAGTACAGTTTATTACAGAGATGCAAGGCTAGCTCAACATTTGAAAATCAAACATTGTAATCTATAATATTAACAGACTAAAAAAGGAAAAATCATATCATATCAAAGATGAAGTAAAGGTTTTCAACAAAGTTCAAATTTAATTGCAGATAAAAATTCTCTATAGTGGGAATAGTGGGGGTAAGGGTGGGGAACTTCCCTAACTGGATAAAGGGCATCTACCATAAAACCTATGGCTAACATCATACTTAACTGTAGAAGAATGAATGCTTTCTTCCTAACATCAGAAACAAGACAAGGATATTTCCTTCACTATTTTTCTTTGCATCGAGTCCTCAACAGTGCAATAAGGCAAGAGAAAGAAAAAGTATATAGATTGGAAAGGAAAAAAGTAAAAAGTTTCCATAAGCAGGTAACATGATTATGAATTTTAAGACATTCACAGGCACACAAAAAGATCATAGAACTAGTTCACTAAGGATAAGTGACTTCAGTAAGGCCAGAGGAACAAGGTAAATGTGCAAAGATCAATAGTATGGTTATATAGTAGCAAAGGACAACTGGGAACCAAAATTATAAAAGAATGTCAGTTATCATAGATCTGAAAATGAAGCACTTGGGAATAAATCTAGAGAAATGTGTGCTGCAAACTACAAAATGCTGATCATGGAAATCAAAGAAGACCCAAATAAATGGAACAACATATCATGTTCAATTATGAGCAGACTCAATATAGTTAAGATAACAATTCTCAAATTGATTTATACATATATTACAATGCTAGTCAAAAACCTAGTGGACTTTTTCCAAGCTATAGACAAGCTGATTATAAAATGTATATGGGAAAGCAAAGAAACCAGACTAGCCAAAATTATTTTGAAAAAGAACAAAGTTGGAGGATCCATCTTACCTGATTTTGAGACATACTATAAAACTCAAGTGATTAAGAGAGGCATTTGCAAAACAGTAAGTACAGAGGTCAATGGGACAGTTTGGAGAATCCAGAAATCAAGTGATTCTTGACCAAAGCATAAAGACAATTCACTGAAGAAATTCAACAAATAATGGTGCTGGAACAATTGGTCTATACCTTATATCATTTACAAAAATTAACTCAAATTTGATGATAGACTTAAGGTAAAACAGAAAAATTAAAATGATAAAACTCTTAAAGGATAACTCTTATGACATTAGTTAGCTACATCAAAATGTGACATACCAAAAAAATTGATAATTTGTATTTCATCAGAAGTAAAAAAAAAAAAAAATATATATATATATATATATATATATATATATATTGTCTCTATGAAAGACCCACTCTTAAGGGAATGAAATCACAAACCATAGATTGGGAAAGAATTTTTGCATATCAAGTAACCTACCTAAAAGAGTTACAGCTAGAATATATTAAGAAGTCCCAAAATCCAAAAAGAAAAAATGATACTCTGTTCTACCGCGTGTGTGTGTGTGTGTGTGTGTGTGTGCGTGCGCGCACATACATGCACACGCATACACACACTGCTGCTATTTTGTTCTGGAGATTAAGAGAGAAATAGCATTCACGGGGTTTACAGTGTATCAAAAGTAGTTCTAGGTGATTTACATTTGCCATCATATTTAATACTGGTACCAGACCTACAGCATGATATTATTTTCATTTTAAATTTTAAAAGTCTAAGAATGTGATTTAGTAATGTTTCCAGTGTGACCCAGATAAATGGTGGATCCAAGAAATTATGGCTTTCTACCATAAAACAGGTATGGTACCAAAACTGGCAAAAAACACAGTAGCCAAAGGCTTCCCTAAAATGAGTTTCTTACATACTGGGTCTTCGATAATGTATGGACAATTAGTTGTTACATTCATTTTTTAAATTTTTAGGCCACTCAACTGAATTTGCTTTATCATGGCTTTCAGGTCTGTTTGATGATAAACTCCACATCAGAACCGAACCTGTCCAGTATATGCTCATGCCTGGGCATGGCTGTCTACTTGATAATTCATTAAAAAGGATATTAGCTGTAAATGTCTGAGGCTGGCTAACTTTTTGGTAATTCCATATTGGGAGTGATTACCATCAATTATGCTCTGAATTACACCACATTTTCTGCTGCCGTGCTGCTTCATTCAACAAATATTTATGAGTCCTCTTGTGCTTGTAGCACTATGCTGGGTGCTGAGATGCCACTAAGAAAAAGCATATGTCCTTTAAGCGCATGGCATTAAGATCACACAGTTAATTTGGAGAGGAGAGATAACCAACCTGCAACGACTATTCATACTGAGGGGCAATTAAGTCTTAAAGGAATAAGGTGCAGAATGTCTTCCCAGAGCACATGAAATATAAAGGTAATTCCAAATAAGCTGAGAAAGTTACCAAAGTGAAGAGGATGGTAACAGAGGAGGGAATTTTCAATGATCGACTTACCCTGAAGTACAGACTCCCAGCTTAATTACCTCTAACAATATTGTTGCAAATATTTAAAATTCAGCTGACCTATTCTCAAACTCAAGTTGAAAGAATTGCTGTAATTCAGATTTTCAAAGACCTTTGGACTCATTTTTGATATTTCAAGGTGGTTTAGAAGAGTGTGCTTTATAAAATAGAAGGAAACAGGGCTTGATATCTCTGTAGTCTTGTGTCAGAAGCCAGTGCCACAGTTTCTTTCTGGATACTGATTACCAAGGAATTTTTATTTTTTTAAACGTTCACAGTATCTTTACTGATGTCATACAGACTCCCATATAGATAAATGGGTAATTATTTTTCTCACTATTCACATTTCTATGCCTTTCACTTTTCTTTTTATTCCTCTTCCCTCTTCTCAATCTCATAGCAAAACAAATCAAAAGCTTCCTAAAATATTCCTTGAAAACCAATTTTCATCTCCTGAGATTTCAAGTCAGTGATCCTTTTCCCTTGTTACAGAAACTGTCTCTGTGTTGACTCACCTCCAGATCCTCCTCCCTGATTTTTTTTTTTTTTTCTGTATCAATCTCTAAAATCTAGAGGAAAACAAAGTGAAACAGATAGGATATCTTACTCTTGCTTGGTTGCTCCCCTAGCAGGATGAGTGGACAGACTGACCGGCTGTCTGTCCTAATTTATGTGGATAACTTCAATTCCATGTTCATTTTTTCTTGGTAGAAAAATGCACCAGCTCATTTCTCTGCTGTTCTCCCTCAGGCAAAAGCTACCACTCGATTCTCTGGTTATGAAAAAAACAAAAACAAGACAACAATATTTTATTTTTGTGCATATCAACAGATGTCTGCTTCAACACAGTGAATTGTGCAACCAAAAGGCTAAGGAAGACTTGTGAATATAGTATATTAAAAATATGTATTTGAACTTATGAATTTGCAATTGTACCCATTTTTATGAGCCCTAAGACAGTCACTAGTTTTATAACAGAAATGACTCTGATACCATAGCAATGACAATTAGGAAAGTACCAAACAATATCTGTCCTGCACCTTAAAATAGAACTTTTTCCAAGCATTAAAAATACCTTTATCAAGGAATTTTTAATGATACTGAGAAATCTTCAGAGTATATAATTTTTTAAAGACTTTATTTATTTTAGAAAGAGAGCACGTGTACAGACACCCATGTGCAAGTCTGAGGGAGAGGCAGAGAGAGAGGGAGAGAGAGGGAGAGAGAATCCAAAACAGACTTCACACTGAGTATGGAGCCCCATGCAGGGTGCTGAGATGCCATAACCATCGAGCCCCATGCAGGGGCTCAATTATAGGATCCTGAGATCATGACCTGAGCTGAAACCAAGAGTTGAAAGCTCAGCCAACTGAACCACCCAGGTGCCTCAGAGTATATTACTGAGGGACATAAATCAAGATACAAAAATACAGAAGCAAATGCAATAATTTTTAAGACTATAACTGATTTTTTAAAAAATCAATATTTATTCATAATGAAATATAAAAAATATAATAATAAGCACCCATTTACCTATAGCTCAGCTTAAGAAATAGAACTTTCTCTATACTATAGAAGCCTCTGTGTTTCTGTAGGTTTTGAGGGATATGAACATAGCCCATAACAAAATGTTGTTTAACTAATATATTTTTGAGATTTATAAAGGAGTATCATACTATAAACATCTTAATGCGACTGACTTTTTATTTATAAATTCATCCCTATCCTCACAGTTGTAACAAGTCCAGTGAAACTTGAGAGTGAGATTCTCTTCTGTCTCAATTAGGGGAAATTCATGACAGGCTGCTTGGCCACAGAGAATGATACATTTTGTTACACAGCCCTTTTCATTCCAAAGTATACACTGTTATCAGACAAATGGGTGTGGGTGAGTGGAAGTCCCCACTGCAATGCAATACTGAAAACTACTGTTTTCCTCCATCTTTTACACCCTATTTGCTGTGTTTACTCCCTAGTGCGAGTCTTCTTCCTTCATTATGAATTTTCATGCTTGAGTACCTCTATCTTCCTTTCAGATTTGGTTTAGTCAGATGTTTACCAATTTGCTGTACATAATTTTTCTATGCTTTGACAACAATTATTCACTATATATGTTCCCTCCTTATTAATGGGCTCCATGTTATAGATTGGTCTATGAAATTAGGTATTATTAGAGGATTATTATTATTAATATTATTATTTAATAATTAATTATATATTATCTTTATATATTAATTACATATGATGTATAACTAATTATATATCATATATAATTAATTATATATTGCAATTATATATTAATAATAACATTATTATTATTAGAGGATAGGCCCTAAGATCTCAAGCTATATATGTCTGAAACTTCTGGTCCAATTAGAACCTTGTTACCTACTAAGTATAATGGAATATCCCTTACATTTGTCACTTCCTTTCTTGCATACTTAAATTATGCTCTGGTTTAAAAACTCATCTAAGTGGCATCTGCTCTAGGAATCTTTAACTAAGTCAACTTGAAATCCTCCATATCTTACTCTTATTTTCTATTACAGCATTCCATTCTTCCTTCATGATACTTATATGAAGATGGCAGTGATGATATCTATTGTTACCTCTTAGTAATATTAACATTTGATTCCATATTGAACTTATATATTGAATAACATATAATAGGAAACCACTAAATGTTTGCTAAGTTGAATTGAATTTGTATTATTTGTGTAATAAAATGACTTAGCTTTTCAGACCTTTTTTGGGGGGTACAAAACAGTGTATGACAGGTATTTAAGAAATTAAGAACATAGATCATAAACTTCCTGAAAGGAAATACAAGGTGATGAAAGTAAGAGGATTTCACACACATATTTAGGAAACATCACCTTATACATCTCACCTGGCTGCAAAATTGTCTTGGCATCCCCACACCAGAGCTACCATGTTACTAAATATGGCAGCATACAGATTTTGTGTTTGTTTGTTTGTTTTGGTAATTATCTACAATGTATTCAGATTGTCAATCATCTACCTATGGCATATCATAAATCTAACTTAGATTTTTGAGTTTTATAGCTTTTGATTACAGAGAAGGTATGAATCTTATCAAGCAACCATCTTCTTAAAAGGTCTTGGCTGAATTTAAGACAAGATTTCTGTGTTTTCAACATTGACTCATAGATATTTCCTGAAAAGTAGTTGTTATTTAACAGTAAGGACTCAGAAATCGGATTGCTGATTCAAATCTCAATTTCACTTCATGCTGTTCTGCCACCTTGGGCAAGTTATGTAACTTCCCCCAGACTCACTTTCCTCTTCTGAAAAATCAAGGAAAATAACAGTACCAATCTCACGGATTGTTATAACTTGTACATATTAAATGGGATAGCAGGGCACGTGGAACACAGTAAATTCTCCATAAATAAGAATTGATATTGGAGTGGTTGTGATTATCACATCCTCAAGAGGATTAATTTTCAGATGTGTGCCCTGATTTGTAGAAGTAAGATTTCTGTTATAAATGGAAAATGCATTGTTGGGCCTTTGTACAAAATCAAATTTTTTTTTATTTTCATAGAAAATAATGATTTTTTACAAAGAATTTGGCACAGTATATTAATTTATGTTTACTTGAGTAATCACTAAAGAATGGCTGTTTACTATTGAGTTATCAAAGGGTTGTTATCCAGGCAGTTTTGTCTTTAAAGAAACTCCGGAATCTTTCCCACAGGGTCTCAAGGAGTCCTTCTGTGGATAGATGGGCTTTGTTTGCTTGTAGAGTACACTAAGTAAAATCTCAAAAGAGGAAACATGTAAATACTGTTAAATTTAGGATACTCAAAGACCAAACACAATCCTCCAACTTGTGTTTAATATGTAAATAAGCCAATCACCCATTGAAATCTCTTGAGACAGCATTAATTCTTTCATCTGTTGCCATGAAATGAGGGAAAAATAAATATTTTCCAATTGACCTCTCAGCAATTTCTCTACCACGCATTTGTTTTTCAGTAGTTTCTTTTCATTTCCCATCCTCTTTCAATAAGAGTGAGAATCTCTCCCTCCCTCCCTCCCTCCCTCCCTCCCTTCCTTCCTTCCTTCCTTCCTTCCTTCCTTCCTTCCTCTTTTGCCTAGAGCTGCTTTTTGAGTTATTCTCTATTCATGACAAAGAGGTAGGCATTATCTTTCTTGTCCTCATTCAGGTAAATTTGTTCAACACTCAATTCCTTGATGAGGAAGAAAGCACATTAAAAAAAAAAAGATTTTATTTATTTGACACAGAGGGAGACAGTGAGAGAGGGAATACAAGAAGAGGGAGAAACAGGCTCCCTCTGGAGCCGGGAGCCTAATGTGGAGCTCCATCCCAAGACCCTGGGATCATGATCTGAGCCAAAGGCAGATGCTTAATGACTGAGCCACCCATGAAACCAAGAAAGCACAATTTTAAGCTTTGCATTTTTTTTTGTGGACAAAAGCTAAAAAGTATAATCAAAGTTTCTCTCTTTCTCAGAGAAAATTGAATGCTTCAATTATTTGCTTGAGCAATGACAGGAGAAAGACTACAGCCTCCTTTCTGTCTCTGCCCTGAATCTTCCTTCCATGGTTCTTGACCCCACGTACAACCCTATGGATCTTTTAGGGGAGCAGCTAAGAATACTCACTGCAGAGCCAATTAAATCACTTTGAACTATTTCACACACACAAAAGGGATATTGAAGTTACCTGGACAGAATACTCTCGACAAAACACCCAATTTATGTCTGCTAGCTAGGGCAATTTACACTAAAAACAGAGTAATTCTACACTGAATCTTACAATGCCAAACCACCAGTGTCATACATTGTTGTGGTAGAGGGAACATGGCATCCTGAGGAGTTGAAAAATATGAGTAATTGTCCACTCAGGGCTCCTCATTTGACCATTGTCAATGTAGAAATGATTTCTATGGAAAAGATTTCTTTAAAGATCATTTTGACAATGCAATTTTCTTAAGATTGCAACTGTCACAAAACAGAAGTTAGTGCAGTCCTGGAATTTGTGAATGGTTCTCAAAAGAATAACCTACCTTTTCTATCACAATCCCCTGTGTGATTTATTTTCTCTCTCTAGATATATAAGTTGTCTATTGCTGAGTAACATATGACTACAGAGTTATTAGCTTCAAACAATATACATTTAATATTCTATAGTTTTTGTGGGTCTGAAATCCAGACAAATCTTAGCTAGATCCACTTCTTAGAATCTTACAAAGCAGAAGTCAAGCTGTCAGACAGGATTGTGGCCTTATCTGAGATTTGACTAGGGAAAGATTCTCTTTCAAGCTCATTCAGCCTGTTGGCAGAATTCAGTTCCTCATGGTTGTAGGACTGAGGGCTTCAGTTTCTTCTTCTGGGCCATCTACCAAAGGTTGCTCTTAATGCCTAGACATTACCAACAGTTCTTGCTATATGGAATTCTCCCAGACAGTTACTTGTCTTCTCTTAGCCAGCAAGGAAGAAAGACTCAGCAAGACTATAATCTTATATAATATAATTGCATAATCATGTACACATAATCAACCCCATTCCACCCATTTTGCCATATTAATTAGCTAGAAACAAGTCACAATTCAGGCTCAAACTCAAGATGGTGTATCAAGAGTATCATGGTGGCCACCTGAATGGTCTGTCTGACGTACCAATGAAATACTTGATAGATTTCAATGAACTGCATGCCTAAACCTTATGAAATCTGTAGAGTAGTAGCCCCATTGTTTTTGTTGTTTGAGAAGTCTATACATGACCTAATTTTAAAAGTAGTTACATAATTAGACTTAGGGTACGTTCTAATAAAATCTGATTCTAGTCAGTTTTATCACATCATTAAAAAGTAAACATGTGTAATGCATAGAGTAACTCCCTACAGACTTTAATAAGGTAGAAGGCAAGGTTGATTCTAAAGTAGCTTTTATTTTCCTTTTAAAAAATAGTTTGTTTAGACGTGCCTGGATGGTGTAGTCAGTTAAGCACCCTACTCTTGGTTTTGACTCAGGTCTTGATCTCAGGGTCATGGAATTGAGCCCTGAGTCAAGCTCCACGTTCAGCATGGGGTCTACTTAAGATTCCCTCTCCCTTTCCCACAGCCCCTTTCCCTCAGTCCCTCCCATTGATGCTCTCTCTCTCCCTCTATGTCTCTCAAATAAATAAATAAATCTTAAAAAAATAAACCCACAAACACAAAAAAGAAACTTTGTCATAGGGCACCTGGCTAGCTTAGCCAGCAGAGCCCACAATTCTTGATCTAGGGATCATGAGTTCAAGCTCCACATTGGGCATAAAGCTTACTTAAAAAAATAAATAAATAAAAAATAGTATTGTATATCAACTTAAAAGTAAACTTGATTAGTAGTATTGTAGTATTAGTAGATTAGTAGTATTGTATTGTATACCAACTTAAAAGTAAACTTGATTCTTTAATCAAAACCAGATTTACCATTTCAATATTAAATTGGCCTAAATAAAACAACTGATATTCAACTATTTAACCCATAAGATAATTTAATATGGGCCCACCTGAGACGTCCCATGTATTTTGTTTTCTATGTCCAGGGAAAAGCCCCACAAAAATGCTATCATAGAATAATATACCTTGTATACTTGAAGAAACTGAAGTTCACTGGGATTATGTGACTTGCTTAAATGTATGCTAATAAATAGTTAATTAAGAGATAGGATCAATGTTGAAATACAAGTCCGTTCTTCAAAGCCTGTTCTTTTAACTATTGTTTTAGGGCTGATTAAAGAAAAAAAAAGCGTATAGATTAATTGATTGGTTGATTGAGTAATTAATTCCACCAGCACATTTTACCTAAAATGGAGTTATTATGTCTTCACATTAGCTGTAAAGCATTGAGGAAAGAGTAGGTATGGGAGGCAAAGACTTAATAGTCAGTATTCCATTCTAAGTTTGCTCCCAGACTAGTTCTTTTTAATTTTTAGGTGCTCGTGGTGCTTTTAAGATTTTTTTTTTTTGTCTTTGGCATATTACAGTTTCAGTATGATATTCTTAATTATGTTTTTATTTTTATTTTATTTACTACTTGGTATATATTTTTCTTACCTGTGAAATGATATTTTTAATGAGTTTCAGAAAATTCCTAGTTATTCTCTACTCAGTCTTTTAATTTTTTCCATTCTCGCTTTTCCATTCTCTCCTCCTAAGAATTTGATTTTATACATGAAGATGTTCTCATGTTATCCACCATATTTTCTTTTTTTTTAAAGATTTTATTTATTTATTTATTTGACAGACAAATCACAAGTAGGCAGAGAGGCAGGTAGAGAGAGAGGAGGAAGCAGGCTCCCTGCTGAGCAGACAGCCCGATGCCAGGCTCGATCCCAGGACCCTGAGATCATGACCTGAGCCGAAGGCAGAGGCTTTAACCCACTGAGCCACCCAAGCGCCCCTATCCACCATATTTTTAACCTCAAGCTTCCATAATATTTCATACTTTTCTTCTGTACTGTAAACCAGATAATTTCTTCATATCATTTTCCCAACTCACTGATTGCTGCTGCTGTTGTTGTTTTTAAGAACAGTTTTAGTTTCACAGCAAATCTGAGATGGTACAGAGATTTT
The DNA here is from genome assembly GCF_902655055.1 of Lutra lutra. Classification (NCBI taxonomy): domain Eukaryota; kingdom Metazoa; phylum Chordata; class Mammalia; order Carnivora; family Mustelidae; genus Lutra; species Lutra lutra. The sequence goes on along the minus strand of NC_062291.1, from coordinate 28,957,990 downwards.
TCCATTACTCCTTGACCTGACACATGCATAACTTCCTCCATTATCAATATCCCTCATCAGAGAAATAGATTTATTGCAATTGATATATCTGCATTGGCCATCATTAGCACCCAAAGATTATAGTTTGCATTGGGATTCACTTTTGGTGTTGTATGTTTTCTGGATTTGGACAAATGTGTAAGAACATGACCCACCATTACAACATACAGAGTAGTTTCACTACGGTAAAAATCTTCTGTGCTCTGCCTATTTGTTCCACCCTTTCTCCTAACCCTGAGTAGCCACAGACCTTTTACTGTCTCCATAGTTTTGCCCTTTCCAGAATGTCATATATGTAACTAATATTCCATTGCCTGGATGTATCATAGTCTATTAATCAATTCACCTACTGCAAGACATACTGACAATTATGATACTTACTTCTGCAGATCTCAGACCACATTAGCCCCATTCCAGAGTCCCAAGTATACATAATCAAGATTTTAGTTTCATCATCTTCATTTTTCTCTTACCTAATTCTAGAAGTCTAGTTGCAATGCTAATATGGACAAGTGTCCACAAAGGCAATCTTGCCTTCCATAGTTAGCTGCAACTCTTCCTTTTTTCCTTTCTCAATATATCTTTTTTCTTATTTAGATCTGAGAAATGTGGTAAAAACAGTGGTTTTATGTAAATTATTTTGTAGTAATCTAGTAATTCAAATTATCTATCATAAAGTTGCAAGCAAAAGTCTCTGATTCAGTTGTTACAATCATTCAAAACTTCTATCACGAGACAAGCTACCTAGTAATAATTTTTACAAATATACTTAAATATACTTATTATGCCATTTAATTGGCTACATTGCAACAAATTGGAGCATGTTTTGTACATACTTTCTAATATGAGGAAAAGTGGTTATCGTTTTAAAGGTAGCATCTGTTAGCATTTTAGTTTAGATGCTGGATGTTTTAATATGATTCAGAAGCTTCCTTCTGCTTACTCCTTTTTTCTTTGTACACAGCTTGTCATTATATAGGGGACTTCCAAAAAGTATAGTCTTACACTTTCATGAAAAACTCAACCAGATGCTACTTAACAAAGTAAAATCACACTTTTTTTTTTTTTAGGTCATACCAAATTCCCAAGTTTCCAGCTTTTTTTGAGTACATTTCTTCTCAAAAATAGGTATATCTCATATTTATTTAAAGGGGAAAAGCTTCCTCTTAGCAGCTTGGAAATGGTTTCAAACTAATAATAATAATAATAATATAATATAATATAATATAATATAATATAATACAATATAATATAATATAATAATTCCTCTCAGAAATGGTAAGAATAATGACATAGAAGAGTCTATCGGTCATTCATACTGCCTGATTTAACCTCGGTCAGTCATCAGCCAACATATAAATAAGCATTTTTATCTTTGATACCTTTGGTTAATATTTTTCAGAGACAATGTGGATTTGGTGTTTTTATGATAGTGTAGATTTTGTAGAAGCCATTCACAAATTCTGCTGCAGCAGGCCAAATTGTCTCTAAACAACAGCCTAGCCTTTATTGTGTCTTCTGGCATTTGCTTTTGTTCCCATCACATATTGTTATTTAGTGACAATATTATCTCAACAGAAGCACTTGTGGTTGAGAATTCCAACAAAAATTCTATGCCTGAAAATATAAAGACTATGCACTATATATGTTCTTAAAGTTACTAAAAATCCTAACCCCTTTGTCTGATCTTCTCCTTCAACTCCATCATTCTCCTCTATTTTGAAATTTACCTGTGGCTTACCATTAATATACTTCCTAAAACATCTATTATTAAATTAAGTATAGTTAGTGTAGGACTAGAATTTCTTCACTCTTTCAAGTTTCCATTAAAAGAAACATGTTTGCTCAATACTTGTGGGCAAGAAAGCATTCATGTTTATATTTGGATAATGCTGGAATACTAGAAAAAAGAGGGATAGAATACGAGAAGCCTGTGGTCATACCCACTGGCTTTCAAACCTGATGCCTTCTCTCTGTTGCCAGCATCATTGGTTAATTTGTCTGAAGGATATTTCCTTCTACAGAAATTACACACTTTTTAAAAAGAGGCTGTTTGGATTTGGAACCATGGAGAGAGAATGTTAAAGATTGTAGAGTAGGGGTGTGTGAACTTAGGTTTATGTAAGTAATTAAATAATCGGAGGATTTTTCTTTTTTTAACTTTTAAAATTTGAAACATACAAATACACACAAAAATCAATTAGTGGAAGTATTATGGTAGAGTGAAAATTACTGCCTTTGAAAATCACAAGAGCTTTTCTTGACTTACAATTCTGTCACTGACTGTTTTTGTTTCTTTAGGCAAAGTGCTTAAACTTTCTGAAACTTAATATTCATGTGTACAAAATGGTGACCTCATGGTAGATTTGTTGGGGTGATTAAAGTAATACTGTGGAAAGATCTTTGGTGCATTTTGCGCACAGTTTTCAATCAACAAGTAATCCAAATAATTCTTTGGATTCAATTGTCACTAAACAAACAATTCAGCAAATATAATATCTTTTAGATACTACAGAATATTGAAGACTAAATCTAAAATATTGAGAAGAAAGAAGAAAGATCCTGTGATGTAGTTTGTATCATAACAGTACCTCAAATAGTCCATTTCTCTTAGTGAATAAATCAAAGAATTAATAAACTATATGACCAATATTTATAATATAGATTTCATTTCTTTTATTGCATGTAGATGTCTTAAACTATTAATTAGGAGAAGCTCTTCTTTATTGAAAATCATAGTAAGAAACTGATATTTCTTACATTTTGTACAACATTGTTCTCTAGAATTCTTTTGAATCTGTGGAAGATAATATTTTTTTACATAGAAAATTTTCCCCTATTGTCTCTCATTTCTACATTAATTATGGATTTGAACCATCCAGAGATTTCATAGGTTTAAAAATGTCTTATTTAGAATGCTACTATTTATAAACATGCACAAATTTCTAAATGAATGCATTTTTCATTTGCTCAATTATTTATTCAATTACTTTCTTTATTAAGTGATTAATCTATGCCAGCCATTTTTCTGAGCTCTGGGAAAACAATGATGAAGACGTGAACCCAACCTTCAAAGACAGCGCATTTCACTGATTTATTCCAGAAACTTTGTGGAACACCATTTACTACATAGCACAGTTAAACTATTAATGTTCTTTTTTTTTTTTTTTAAGATTTTATTTCTTTATTTGACAGAGAGAGATCACAAGTAGGCAGAGAGGCAGGCAGAGAGAGAGGAAGAAGCAGGCTCCCTGCCAAGCAGAGAGCCCGATGCGGGACTCGATCCCAGGACCCTGAGATCATGACCTGAGCCGAAGGCAGAGGCTTAACCCACCGAGCCACCCAGGCGCCCCTAGACTATTAATGTTCATTGCAAGAATGTAGTGTAATCTAGGACCTAGGTGAGAACTACTACATGTACCTAAGAATCAGATAGAGGTGAATTAGAATCTCAGTTCTCTTTTTGAAGTCCATGTGATCTTCCATGAATTATAAGACTTTTTCATACTGCAAACTCATTATTTTGAAGTAATATGCACATTATAGATCACACACACACAATTATGTCTCTTCATGAAGGTAACAGAAGTATTAATTATCTTGGTATGGTTTCTGAAGACTTATCATTCAATTTCCACATATTTTTCCCCTTCTGAGCATAATGCCAGTGATGGGAAACTATGCCCTGGACAGCCCTCAGGCTCAGCAGCCATCCTCAATCTCCTTCAACTTGTCTTTTTAAGAGTCTGAATATTATTGGTATTTTTTTTTTCCAATGAAGTCACCCAATTCCATATGCTTAAGTAGGCTATAGAAAATGTTAATTTTCTATTGGAATTTTAATTTATGAGACTCCTTTACCATGCATCATTGCAAAAACAAGTATGAAAAGGTAACAGCAAATGTAATGATGCATTTTAATGTCTGTGTGTTTACATCTGTTTTCTTAGACTTTATTCTGAGACTCAAATAGGAAGATGACCTCAAACACTTTGCATAAAGAGAAGTCTAGAAATGCAATTTGCTAAGTCCATTATTTCTGCCAACTTTAGTAATAAGTACTGATGAGCCACACATTTAAGATATACAGCCTAGGAGGCATATAAGTATCCAATTAGTCCTATTTCTTCTTAGAACTAACAATACTTTTTTTTATTTGGAGCTTTAATAGCTTAATTTTGCTGATGTTATAATTTGAAATGAGCTTAGTCAAAATAGCCTCTGACACCAAAAGATATCAGGTTTTGCTTCCACTGAATTTATTTTTTAAGTCCCTTATTATCTCAAGTTACAGCATGGCAACTAGATGACTTTATTTGCATTTAGTAAACTTTCAGAACGTGTGCAGTTTTGATAGCTCATAATTTACTGGAATGAGGGCATAAGGAATTAAATGGTTGCTGAGGTGTTTATAGTTTCCTAAATGGAAACTGGTTTTATCATCTTTTTTCATCTACCTTTAACTCATCAATGAGCATGTTTGTCTCAGAAAAGTATCCCTCACAATCACCATGAAAACTGGTGGTACTCAGAAAGGACTCAGAACTCATACTCAATAGCATTTACTGTTTCTCTGCTTGTCCTTATAAAGATATCAGGATTCCATTTTGCTGACAAAGGCATGTTTCCTAAGGTGATTCCAGTTAGCATTACCCTAATATTCTATTAAAAATACGCTATAGAAAAAATAGCATAATTTGCTGGAAAAATTAGAGTGTAATCACCTGGAGGACTTATGTCTCCTTGGCCTCTCTGAATCTCAATTTTAACTCTGGAACTGAATAGAATGGAATTGCTATCCACAATGGAAAAATGCCCTACTGGAGTTGAAACTTTCTATACTGGATATGACCTTTTAGGTGCTATCAGTATTTGGGTTTGGAAAAACAGTATAACAACCAATATCATAAGTCAAGAAAAACAATCAGGCAAGGGAAGTTGAGTTTCTTGAACATGTATGTAGTGTCAATAATAGATGGTAATTTATACAAGCAGTTAGCTTCATCCAAGACCCCAAAATATAACCCTACACTATACTATGCATATGTAACAGGTGTATACAATCATTGGCATTACTGGTACATGTAGTATAACTATGAAGTCAAATGGCAATAGCAGGAGGGAAGTCTGCAAGGCTCTGGTTATTGGGCTATATTTCAAGGGTAAGGACAGAATTCTAAGACAGATCCAGCAAAAGACCAGTGTAATGAGGAGATCCACCAAAGAACTCTAGCAATGAAGAATTCAGGTTACTAAAATAGAGTAAAAAGTCATGCATTGTTCTCATGGGTAAACCAGAACTCTAGTAACTAGAATTAACCTAAGGCTACTGGACTTTCCATAAACAGGAAGGTGTCGATGATACCATCTGTAGAGGTAAAAGCAATTTGGGGGTTGAGAAACCATGCAGGACATGATAGTCTATCCTGACTAAGTTTATTTATCTTTCCTTTACTATTCAGCTATCTATTTCAGCTTTTCCTCCTTTCTCTTTCCCAATATTTTTTTTATTTTGTCAAAGGAAGAAATCAAAATTCATTAATCTGAGATCCCTACTGATTCTACAAAATATTTCTAAGATGTAGCAATTTTTAGGTTTATGATATAGAAATTAAAGTTTAAGTATTAATCATACCAGTGCCATTTTTTCTATTGTTTGCTTTGAAATAAATGTGATCTTTACAAACTTGCTTTTTAATAGTTAACTAAATTAAATTTATGTTTTACTTCTAATTTCTCACTGAGTCTTCTGTGAGTCAATTGCTCTCAATAACAGAGGTTAATTTTAAAGAACCAATTAACATGTGTGACTCACTGTGTTTAGGAATGCATGTGTTTGATGTGTTAGCTCATTTAATTGTCTTAACAAAAATCATAATTTCTGTTGGTAAAGTTAGATACTAATAATTTCAGATCAAGAAACTGAACATTAGTAAATGTAAGTAAAAACCTCAGGGTACACAGTCATGTCATTTGATTCCAAAGACTCACTGACACCTCTATGCAAAGGCCCTCTCTCCCTAACTTAAAACAAAATAAGTTAACTGAGACAGTCAAGGAACCTTTATGAATAGTGATTTCTTTAAGTTCTTTAGTTGTCTCTTCCAAATTGTAATAAACTTTTCCATGAAGTAATTTAGTCCTTATCTAAAATGTCACTACCTCTTAATCTTGTTTTCATACATCTTACAATAACTGAGGCCTGGCATTGTTTTTCCTTGGGTTTCCATCTATATATGTTTGCAGGCAATGAAATACCACCTTACACTTATCTGTCTAAACTAAATGACCCTGATTCCTTAGGTCTCTACAAAATAGTATCTTCTCTTAAGTCTCTGGGATTTCTTTTCCTTCTCCTTCTTCTTCTTTTTAATTTTTTTTCTTGAATCACTCCTATATTTCCAGACCTACATAAAAGCAGAAACTTAAACTAAGATTGTTATTCTGTTAGGCTCAATTCAAAGGATGTATAAATTAACAGTATATCTTTAAAACTATTCAAGTAAACAATCTTCATCACAAATTTAACACATGCAAATTTTAAAAATTCTAGGAATTCCCTCAAAAATTTTTAAAAGGAAAAAAAATAGTTAATCCCTTATCCTTCCAGAACTCAGGAAAAAAAAATTATAGTTGTATGTTTTAAAAGTTTAAAATATATATTTTGGGATATTAATTTTCAGTCCTTTTTCTATCTTGCTCTACCTAAGGCCATCCTGTGTATAATTCTGTATTTTGCTTTTGATATTAAACATTCTGGCATAAGTATTTTCCTTTATCACAATTGCATTGGTAACATCAATTTAATTATTACATAATAATTCATATGTGGGTACAGTAATTTACTTAAATTATTCTTAACAACTGTAAGTAATTTTCAACTTTTCCATCATAGCAAATAATGACAAAGATTTCCATTTTAATTATTTTGTGCAAAACTTTTTGTTTTCATTTTCTTACATCTAAGATAATTTCTTTATGATAAATTGCCATAGCAGGAATCCCTGGGTCAAAGGAAATGAAAATTTTGGAGTCTCAATGTATTTATTTTCACAATGCTTTGGACAAAAGTTGTTCTAATCTGCTCAGTGCCAATCTGCCTTCAGAAATTCTTTTAAATATTTATTTATTTATTTAAGAGAAAAAGAGAAGATGCACATGAAGAGTGGGGATGGGCAGAGGGAGAGAAAGAGACTCTCAAGCGGACTCTCTGCTGAGTGGGGAGCCTGACACAGGGCTCATTCTCAGGAACCTAAGATCATGACCCGAGGCTAAGATCATGATCCAAGACTCAACAGACTGTGCCACCCAGGTGCCCCACCTTCAGAATTTTTTTAAAGATTTTACTTATTTATTAGAGAGAGAGAGCACAAGCAGTGGAGAGGGAGAAGCAGGCTGACCATCAAGCAGGGAGCTCAATATGGGCTCGATCTGAGGACCCTGGGATCATTACCTGAGGCAAAGGCAGCCGTTTAACTGACTAAGCTATCCAAGTGCCCCTAGAATTTTGAAGTAACAGTATCAGCTTGGCTCTCTGGTTTTGCCTCATCATTATCACACTCTTTTCTATTTGAGTTTTCATTCCCATCTTTGTTTTGTGTTGACCTTATTTTTGTGTTTTCTCCCTAATCTCTATAAGGCTTTCAATCACTTTATTTGCTGCTTTTTCCTTATTATCACTGAATGCATAGGTTATATTTCTTTAACTACTATAAATATTTTCAGTACTTGGTAGTGGGAGACCTTTCTAAACAGATGTCAATAAACCCATATGACATTTTTTAAGCAGCTGTATTGAAACATATAGTATATATCATAAAATTCAGCATTCTAAGTATACAATCCAGTGACATTTAGTATATTTGCTGAATAGTGCATCTATCACCCTGAATCAATCTTAGGGTACTTTCATTACCACAGTAAAATTCTTCGTACCTACTTACTGTTGTTCCTTACTTCTATCCCCAGCCCCAGGAAATCACTTACCTATTTTTCTTTCTTTTTTCAGTCTCTTTAAATTTGCCTTTCAGAACCTTTCATGTAGGTGGAATCATATTGTATGTGGTCCTTTGTGAATGGCTTATTTCATCTAGCATAATTTTTTTTAGTTTAATTAATTAATTTATTTTTTGAGATAGCAAGGGCAGAGGGAGAGGAGAGAGTCTTAAGCAGCCTCCCCGATCAGCCAGATGTGGGGCTTGATCTCATGACTGTGAGATCCTGACCTGAGCTGAAACCAGGAGTAAGACACTTACCCAACTCATTTAGCACAATATTCTTGAGGCTTACCCATGTTGTAACATCTATCAGATCTTCATTCTTTTTTATGGATGCATAATATTTCATTGTGTGGCTATAATACATTTTATTAACCATTCATCAGTTGATGAACATTTGGGGTTGTTTCTATACTGGGGCTATTATGAATACTGCTATTATCAACATTTGTTTAGAAGTTTTTGCATGGACATATGCTTCATTTGTTTTGAGTATATACCTAGGAATGGAATAAATGGATCATATGGTAACTCCTATGTACAACCGCTTGAGGGACTAGTAGACTGTTTTACAAAGTCTTTTACATTCCCACCAGCAATATATAAGAGTTCTTTGTTTCTTCACACACTTATTAATATTTCTTATTCCCTGGTTTATTTATTATGGCCCTTATAGTGGATATAAAATGGTATCTCCTTGGGATTTTAATTTGCATTTTTCTAGTGACTTGTGACTTTGATATTTTCATGTGTTCATATAACAAGTTTTTGAGTCTTTCTTTTTTTTTTTTAAAGATTTTATTTATTTATTTCACAGAGAGAGATCACAAGTAGGCAGAGAGGCAGGCAGAGAGAGAGAGAGAGAGAGAGGAGGAAGCAGGCTCTCCTCTGAGCAGAGAGCCCGATGCGGGACTCGATCCCAGGACCCTGAGATCATGACCTGAGCTGAAGGCAGCGGCTTAACCCACTGAGCCACCCAGGCGCCCTTTTGAGTCTTTCTTGAAGCTGAGTAGTATTACAGTTAAAACTTGAAGTTCAAATTTAGTCAGACATGTTTCAAAGCCCAGTGGTTCCTCTAATCACCTCTGGGTGAAACTCCTGACCACTTGAGTTGTAGATTTCTGTCCCATAAAAAGAGAAAAGCAGTATCTGGCTTATAGTTCTTTGGAAGATTAAATTATATAATGTATATAAAATGGCTAGCAATTGCACAAACTCAATGAATGATAGTTGCTGTCTCATTCATAAGTTTATCAGTATTTATCTTTTTGATAGATGCTTAAAAGCAGCAATTTTCAAACTTTTTGGACTTAGGACTATTTATTCTTAAGATTTATTGAAAACTCCAAAGACCCTTTGCTATATGCATTATATTTATTGACAGTTACTATTGCCAGTTAGAAATTAATGTTGAGAAACTTTAAAAATATTTATTTTTGAAATAACTCTAATTAAACTCATTATAAGTCCAGTAAATAACATTTTATGGAAAGTAACTACATTTTCAGGATAAGTAATCTGGTGAAAAGCATGGCATTATCTTACATTTTGTGAATCTATTTAATGTTGCGCTCAATAGAAGACAGCTGGATATCTGCTTCTGCATTGAATCTGTTGTGTTATCACTTCATGTAGCCTCTGGAAAAAATCCAAGGAAACTCATGAAAGAATAAGAGCAAAAAAGGCAAAAGTATTATTATGAGAATAGTTTGACTTTGCAGATGCCTTAGTGGGTTCTCAGGGACCACATCTGTCCCTAATGCCATGGACCATATTTTGAGAACCATTGCTGTCAGGGACATAATGGGCTTTTCCAACTCAGTTAACTAGATCCTGTTTATATGTAGTACTTTGTTCACTGTGAATGATTTGGGACTTACTGTTGAATAAACTCTATTATTGGAAAGGAAATCTGAAATTTTTGAAAGCAGGGAATTTTATGAGTAGATAATATTCAAAAAAATTGTGTGAAGGAAGACTATTTAGGACAACTGGCACATAACTGTGGGGATGTTAACGAGGATTGTCTTGAACTATAAAACAACACCTGGAAGATAGAGATGGTTTCATAGATTTTTAACTTCTTGCAGTTCTTTTTACATAAAGAAGACTTCCAAAGTTATTATCAAATAGCTAGACAAAGGGTGGCTAAATTTTGGATACTCAGAAATTGAATAAGAATAAGGACAGTATGTATTCACTTATCTTCCATTTTTTGCAAGCTACCAATGAAGTGGTTGTTCTATATTTTTATTTGTGTGTGTGTGCTTGGAATCATGCCCCATTTAACCAGCCATGCAATATCTATTTGATGATAATGGCTAAATTACAAAATATGGTATGAGAGTTTCTAATGAAAACTGGCATGAGGAATAGCTTGTATATTACGAGTCCAAGTAATTTAGTAATTTAATGTACAGTCAAATTATTTGCGTTTAATGACTCATAGGATGTTATATAAAGTGAATAAAATTTCTTAAAAATTCAGTTTGAGTTTGAGAACACTAGAAACATTCCAAGTGTGCTTGATATTAACTCTCTTCCTTCAGAAAAAAATTAAATTGTTTTCATCCAATTCAGTTTGAGGCATATTCATTCATTTATTCATTTGCTCATTCATTCTTTCATTACATCCTGACATATGATAGTGCTTTTCTAGATTTTTTATGATTTTATTTCCTGAAATATGAGAGGGAGAGGTAAAGACTAGTGGCTTACCCAGAGCACTATTCCATAGCCATATACTTTAAAAAAAAGATTAATTTATTTACTTGAGAGAGAGAGATTATGCGTGCAAGTTAGGGGAGGGGCAGAGAGAGAGAGAGAAGCAGACTCCGTGCTGAGCAGGAAGCCTGACATGGAGCCCCATGCAGGGCTCAGTCCCACACTACCTGGAGATCATGACCTGAGACAAAGTGAGAAATGTCTAACTCTCAACTGACTAAGCCACCCAGGTGCCCCATCCCATATTCTTTTCTATTACATACTTAGCAAAATGGACCATGACCTTCTAGAAAAGGAATCCTGTGATCATAAAGAAGGAATTCTCTATGAAGAATAAATCTGAACAGCAATGATTATAAACAAAACATGAGATGATGATGATGATGATGATGATGATGATTTTAGTGAATAAAGAGTTTGGATTCACATGGATTCAGAATGCTTGAAAATGTCAAGGAAAGTACCATGACACTATATTAGGTACACTTCCCCATGCTCAGGTCTCCTGTCTCAGGTTCACTTGACACCACTTTATTTAGGGATAATTAAAGACAGTAAATCCTTAAGTTGGAATATTACTTCTACCACTTATTAGTTTTGTAACTTGGAAAAATGTTCTAAACTTTTGCTTATAATTTATACAATGGGAATAATAATGCTTGCCTTGCAGCTTCCTTATAAGGAGTAAATATAATGCTTGGAAAGCACTCAGCACACTGCCTGATCCCTAGTAGGCCCATAAATAAATAATTGATATCATTATTGATCCTCATCCCCCAGATACCTATGTTCTGACAGAAATCACACTCAAAATGCCATTGACATGGTGTAGTACCACCACTGGAGAATGGCTAGCTGAAAAGGAGGTCTTAGATTCCTGTCATTTAAATTCTCTTATTGGAAATAATCTTATTTTCCATATTTTCAAAACTTCTTTCCTAAGCAAATGACTATGCAGCTCTTCCATAAAATGACTGATAGTAACAAACAAACCAAAAAAAGGGATAACGGATCAAAATTACGAAACATTGATATGTTCTGAAGTACTTCCAGACAGAAAATCTTATAGTACAAGATAGCAAAATAAAATGAAAGAAAACCATTACATTTATCAATTGGTGCAGAAAAATGTAAAATACAGAAAATTATTCTTGATAAAGTTTTTTGGCTAATTTTGGTTTAAAAAGTTAATCTTAATTCTTTTTAACTTTTCTTTCTAAACATCAGTATGCACAAAGGAAATTAAAAAAAAAATAATGCAGAGTTTAAGAGTCCACTTGAGAATTTTTAAAGTCTTGCATAAGATTAGAGAGGATATTTTTAAGGGAAAATGGACAAGAGAATTGATTCTAGAATGAAAAATTTGAACTAGAATAGTGAAGAAATAATATGCCACATGTATAGAGAAATTTCAGGATTTCCTTTTTCTTCCTGGAGTCCTGGAGAACATTCTTAAATTCTTAACACTTTAATGTATCTACTTTAGCATGGGTACTAGATTAAAAACTACAATCTCAGGATCTTTCTTTGCCAAATATTTTTTTTGACAAAACAATGAAAATAGAAAGAAAATGTTCCTATCAAGTTAAGGGTTTGCAATAAATGATTATTTTCCTACTGTGAAGAACATCAGTTCCATATGTAATATAATTATTCACTGTATACATAGAAAATTGATGGCAAGAGCCTTCCTATTTGTCATGTTCACAGTTGCCAGCTTTTAAACTTTTACTTTCTTACCATTACTTTGCAATCAAATTTAGTTTTTTGGCTTTGAAATAAATGCTAGGTCACATTTAGTTAGCTGGATTTTGACATTGTTTTCCAAGAGTCAAGAGGTGGCTGAAGTTCCTGAGGGCCTAAAAATAGCTCTGAAACAGAAGTGTACACCCTAGGGGCACGATTATCATTGTGAGCATGCAATTGTATTTTCAACACAATTAGCTGCCTAACTGTGTGACTAAACTTTTCTATGTATTTGAACATATAAGTAACTATGATGGAATGAAAATCTAAAGAGCTCTATGCCAATTTTGTTTTCTCGTATAGATCAAAGTAAAAACATATATTGAAAATAAGTTTATTTTATAAACTTATTCATTGAATGAACCAACATTAAAAGGAAATGTTTTTTCATTTTTTAGTAAAAAGGAAAGATAGTAGAGACTATGAAAAAATACAAAAGTATTTGTGACAAGGAGCTAGCATCCCCCCACATATAAATTTAGGGTGCATACAAAAATAAGAATTTATAAATCTATATTAACATAATAAATATCAATTAATGACTGTTATAGGTAATCTTTATTTATAGTGATCTTGATTTATAGTGTCTATAAATTTGATTTATAGTGTCTATCCTTCAATGTCCTGTGTTCCTATAACTGAAGCATCATTTGAATTACTTACATTAACTTCGTAGCCTGTATGACTCATGCTTTATATCTCTGTATTTTCCATGAATCTAACTTCTGAAAAGAACACTTAATGCGTTACTTAGTACACTCTTTTAGTATGAATTTGCCCTTTATATCAGTCCCATAGATGGAGGCCAAGCTGTAAGGCATTTGTAAGTATCACCTGTGCCAAATGTCAAGCTAGACATTTGCCTTAAGAGAAACTTCTGTTGGTTATCTAGATGAAGAATGTGCGTAAGGAATGATGGGAACATTGTGAGAGTATAGTGAAGTATAGCAAGTAACACAATTATCAGTTTCTTTCATTTTACTCTTTTCTGCTATTTGAAACATTCTCTTCTAAATGTCAAAAGAGTCCTTTAAATCATTATATATTGCCTAGTGAAGCACTGTGAATCGCAACGTAGTCATTCACATCCCAGTATTACTTTTTAAATTATGAAGGCCACTCCATATTTAGATTATTGGATTGGTTCATTTTACAAAATTTGGAGTTAGTTTTCCAAAGTTTGAATCAATTACTTTAAGCAATGTGGGCATTTAAAATGGAGGAATTGGCGTTTCCGGCCATTTTTTAAAGGGTGTCTCATTTCACGCATAGTTGAGTGTGATTTTGGCTGTTAAATCCCTCTGCTCCACTGAAACAAGCATTTTAATTCAGCAATCTGAAAATCTTCAATAATAGACATTGCCTTTGCCCTTTTGCTCTCAGCACTTGAACTATTCAGTTTTCTCATTAAAAAAAAAAAAAGAAGAACATATAAGTATCTCAAACAGATGATCCTCAGTCCTAGGCTTAATGATCTTTAGTTTCAGGACTCCATTTGGACCCTTTTTGGTAGTTCTTGTGGCTAAACATCTCAGAGTCCAGAGGTCAACTATTCCTTATGACTTAATCTGAACCTTAATGAATTGGATGTGCTTGCAGGGTAGATACTGAGCAGGTGAGAATTTTCCTCAGGATAATCCTTTATTGTCTTCATTAAAGACAGTTCATATAAAACCATTTTTTTTCCCTGCAAAACAATAACTCATCTTTATTTATTTGTATTCTTTGAGATAACAAAATCATTTGTGTCATTCAAGTTTTGTAAACAGAAGTTCCTCAGTGCATTTTTAATGATTCTTTTTCTTTGATCCATTAAAATACAGAAAGCAAAACTGTTAATACTAAAAACAAAACAAAAAACACAAAATACATGTAGCAAAGGGACTTACAGTTATTTCTGATTATTTTAAGTATGTTTCTACTCTTGACTTTAGTATGTCTATTCCTGTTTTTTGGTTTGGTTGTTTGGTCCCCAAAGAGTGAGTCAAAGGGACTTCTCTGGAGACTTATGGAACTTTCTCTGTATAGCTTCCTCCTTTCCTATACAATGTCCTACAAACCCAGGTACCACTCTTCTGCCAGATTTGACCTCTCTCAATAACTGAGTAAGACTTACATGTTTGGGTTTCCCCTCGTGACCAGGTCCAGAAAGTACCTCCAATGTTTGGTTTGTAGAATTGTGATAGCTCTGTATTTCTTAGAGAATATTTTCAGAAACACAATTATTCCCATGCCTCCAGTATGTGATTGGGTCAGTTAGGGATTTTGCTCAATTCTACATTAGTTCCTTTTAAATCTCTAAATCCGGTTTAAGAATTGTGATATATTCTTGTGGCTGACAGTATACATAGATAGAATTCTATTGGATCGTCAACACTGGAAAGCAATGACTGGAAAAAAACAAACAAACAAACAAAAGGAATCATGATATACTAACGGAAGCAGACTGATGACCAACAGCATCATCAGGTTAAATGATGGCTTCCCATATCACTACGTCTTCTCGTATCATTTTGTCCACATAACAGACATAGAGGTAGCAAATTAAAAAGATCTCTTATGTAACACTTGACAATTAAATATAAGTGATTTGAATGTAGAGAATGGATACTGAATGTGGCAACTTAACTTTTTGAGACATTAGTTTGTATTTTGCACTTATTGCTGTTGGAATTATATTTTTAACTCCTCTATCATTAAAAATACATTTTAAAACATAAAAAGGAAATTAGTAGTGTGGTATCTTACCTCAGAGACTTCTGTGCTGCTGCAGAATGAAAGCAGGAGTGACCAGGTATCTACAACCCAATTAACTTCTTCTTTGTTCAAATCTGGGCGCAGTTAAGGGTATTAAGATGGGTTGTCCTGGAAGAACAATGTGAATGTTAGGATTTTAGGGGATGGAAAAGATCAGATAGGAGAGAGGCTTTTGAGCATTCCTGCCAGATTGGTACTCTGAAGAGACTTGACTTTTGCAAAGCAGTTCCTGTTCTCTCATACTATCCTTGGGAGTGGTGCATCTAGAGCAATAAACCATTCAATACAAGCAACTTAAGACACCTTAACATTCCCATCAGCTTGACGAAACTTATGGCCGGTTTCTTCTTGTCCTGGACTCCCCTCTTCTTAGAATATTTACTTTGGAAAACTTTCCATTGTAAATTGTTTTTCTGTCCTTTGAGATGTAAATTTCCTCCCAGTCTCCAGCCAGTTTTACAACATAGGAATGCCTTTTTCAAAAATCTAGGAACCATCCCTTTGAAATATAGTCCTCAAAAAAGATAGCACCCCTATCTCCCTCTGAGGGAAGGTAAGGACCTCTTTAATCGGCACTAATTAGCAAACACAGATGGCTCAATCACACTGACTAATATACTCTGGTGCTTTTCCACTACCTCAGCCCAGCACTTAAAAACTCTCCAGTCTTTTGTTTCAGTGAAGTTGTGTTCAGTTCTGTATTAAGGTCTCTGTCCTTTACTGCAGTAGCTCAAATAAAATCTGTCTTGCCATTTTTGGCAAGTGTCCAATATAATTTCTCTTTAACGCCGGTCTTTATGTTTTAGCAAAAATCTATTTTTCTCAGGTTGAAACTAAAATGGAGGTGGCAATATATCATTACGAATATTCAAAGATCAGAGGGTCCTTTCTAAGGTCCTTTCTGGAGGATTCAGAACTGAGGTATTTTTTCCATGGTCTTGCATAACTCCCTCTTAGATGTTCTTTTTCCAGGATTTCTTCTTTCCTTGAGAATTGTTCTTTGTAAGGTCTTGTGGTGTTTCTTTTCTTCGTTTAAAAATTAGGACTCAGCAAAAGACTCAAGGAGGCCCATGTGGCAATTTCTCAGATACAGTGTCTTACAAATTCCAGCTACCTCACTTCTTCAACTGAACTTTGATCCTGAACTATATCCTTTCAAGGATATTTGTTCAGTAACCAGACTGGAAAGACATTCTATCTCTCCTTAGCAATAGCCAGATTTTTTTTCTTCACAGTCTAGTATAATAATGGTAAAGGATATTATCTTTATATTCAGAGATATGTAGAATAAAAAAAAAAAAACAAGTGAATAACTAGGGATACATGAGCCTTCCTTTTTATGCAATTTTGTCGACAGTATCCACTTCATCATGGACATTTCGTTTGCTTCTCTCTATTTCAAATGTAAATCCTTGAAAGGAATAATCTAAGTATCAGGTGTCTACTCCTGAATTATTCAATTTTGTACAAGAGTGCAAGGTCATATATCACAGCTTGGGCACTAGGGAACCCTTATAGCTATGCACATTTCTGTTGGTTCAGCATAATCAAAGGATGTTATCTGGGGCTTTTTGGTAGCAATGGGCATATGTTAAAATGTAAATTTTTAAAAGTTTATTGTGCATGTAAAGTACTTTAATAAGGTAAAAAATACTCTGAGAGCATAAAAATATGTTATATTTTTGATCATGGAGAAAATAGTATTTTGAAATTTAAATTCATGGCATTTAAGTAGTTCTTATAAAAGAGAATTCACTACAAGTTGTAAAGAACCTATATGCAAGTAAATATATATTTACAGCACAAGAAAACATTAAGACTAAACAATAAATAGAATTATTGATAATGAATTCAATGACTCCAACACGGGCTGAATTTTATATCAGTTTCATTTTCTGATTTTACCAGTATTTTACTTTACACTATAAGAAGTTACTTTTTAGGATTATTAGTAAATCCAGTCCTCTTCCACCACCAACCTTTAAACATTAGCAATCTACTAAGACATGCATCTATCTCTAATTGTTATTTTGTCTAGTTACTTAATAGAATGGTAAAATCCTGACCCCAAAAGAAGCATGACTTTTCCTGAATTATCTTTTGCAGAAAACTCTTCTAAAATAGGATTACTAATTTTTTTCAAAATCTGAATTTTATTTTAATATCTTCAACAAATATGGTCTAAAATAATTAAAAATCATTGACTTGGAGTTTGGAGTTTGGCCACCACAAGGCCAAGGTGCACTATTCGAATTTTTGTATATGTGAACAGGACCCCTATTGCCAGGAAGAAGAGAGTCTAGCGAGGCTTGGTGATGGCCTTTGTCTGGAAGACAAAACCATTGCTTAATTACATTATTGATGCCATAACAATAATGTAAATATGAACTTAAGAGTCCAAATGTTTGGAAAATGGTTATATTAGCCCACTTCTTGGCAGAGGAATTTTTTTTCAGTCACTTTATCTAAACATACCAGTATATATGAGAAGCTTCATTTTATATTATTATTCCTCTTTCTGTTCGTTCTTTCTTTGCCCACATTAACAATATTTTCCCACTTCTATGGTGTTAGAATTATCTGTTAAATCACAAGTTCAAAAGTATTTTTACAGGTATATTAGAAGACATGAATTATTATATATAAAATATATTTTTTTTAATGTCAGGAACAGAAAGTCTCAGGCTAAGGGAAGGAAGAGGAGATCAAAACCTACACTGAAGTCTTAGTGATATGCAGAGAGTAAACCTGTGAATATCTCCTCTTCCATGGGCAACTGGTAGCCAATGGCAATGGAGATAGCCCAAGGGGCCAGGAACTGACAAAGAAAAGGATTTATAAGATTCACATTCAATTTACATTGGTGGAATGCCATTTTGTTAAAAGTGGTACCTAGTCACTTTACCATATGTTACTTCAGCATTATTTGAAGCCAAGAAATATATCAAAAGGAGCAATGTGCCAACAGGCTAGAAGCAGGAAGAATTAGAATTAGAATTAGAATCAAGTAGTCAAGAAAAAACAGCACATAAATGGTACAGCATAAAGCAAAGCCAAAGATCACGACTAGAGAGAGAATTGGAGGAATTAAAGTGAGAATCTAAAGCCAGATGGCTATGACTAACCAGTAAAAAAGATCTTCATAATGACGATGATGATAAGGATGATTGTGATTATGGTAGTTAATACTTATACATCGAGTGCTAGATTTATCTTCAGTGCTGCATCAAAGCTCACAACAATCCCACGATGTAGGTAAAATATAGGTTTGACGATAGGTCAAAATGTCCGCTTTATTATTGGTAGCTGGATTGAAGAATGCAATGAATCCTATGAATCTGCTTGACTCCTAATGGCCTTCTTAATAGGTTTCTCTAAGACTTAAATTCACCCACCCAGCTGCAGTCACAGGCTGAACCTCTATCTACTCTCACCAAGGGAGAAGAAAAATTAGGTAAGGTGTGTACTCGTCATTTTCTCAGTCTTACAAATAGATATGTACTCTCTTCCCTGAAGTGTAGGAGTAAGGAATGGAAGAAAGTCAGTAGTTTCAGTTAGAAATTGCATTTGAGTGCTAATAACTGGCATTCTTCAAAAGTAACTTAGACAATGTAGTGGCTTATTTTTCTTTCATGACAAAAAAAAAAAATTGGAGGAAGCTGTTTGATGGCATTAGAATATCAGTATAAGATTATGCTGTGATACCTTTGTGTTTTGACATTTTTCCAAAGAAGATATATAGGTGGCCAACAAACACATGAGAAGGTACTCAACATCACTCATTGTCAGGGAAATGCAAATTAAAACCACAATAAAATATCACTTTGCACCTGTCAAAATGGCTAAAATAAAAAACACAAGAAACAACAAGTGTTAGTGAGGATGTAGAGAAAAAGAAATCCTCATGCATTGTTGGTAGGAATATAAATTGAGCAACCACTCTGGAAAAGAGTGTGGAAGTTCTTAAAAAAAAAAAACGAAAACAAAACAAAACAAAACCCTACCATTTGATCCAGTTATTCTAGTACTGGATATTTACCCAAAGAAAACAAAAACACTAGTTGGAAAAGATATATGCACCCCTATGTTTATTGCAGCTTTATATTTAATAGCCAAGAATGGAAACAGCCCAAGTATCCATCCATAGATGAATGGATAAAGAAGATGTGGTCTATATATATAGTGGAATATTACTCCGCCATAAAAAAGAACAAAATCTTTTTTTTTTTTTAAGATTTTATTTAATTATTTGTCAGAGAGAGAGAAACAGAGAGTGAGCAGAAGCAAGGGGAGGGGCAGAGGAAGAAGCAGACTCCCCACTGAACAGAGAGGTCAATGTGGGACTCGATCCCAGCACCCCAGGATCATGACCTGAGCCAAAGGCAGCTGCTTAAACTGACTGAGCCACCCAGGTGTCCCAAGATTGAAATCTTATCATTTGAAACAATGTGGATGGACCTAGCAGGTATAATGCAAAGTGAAATAAGTCAACCAGAGAAAGACAAACACCATATAACTTCACTCATATGTGGAATTTAAGAAACAAAAAAATTGAACAAAGAAGAACCCAATTTCTTAAACATTTCCTACCTCTTTTCTTTTTATTAGGAGTAACCTGAAAACTTGGGGATCATAAGCTATGAAGAGAGGATATTGAATTAAGAAAAATAGTTCTTCCTTGAAGGTGCAGTGATATGAGATCAAAATACCATTGGGGCTCAGAGCCTTTTTAAGTGAGTGATTTGTTTTCAAAATATGTTATGGTATTGCATGCATCAGAATCATTTTACTAAATACCTGGGTACGGAGGCAGGTAACTGCATTATAAGAAGCTCCAAACAGCATTCAGATGCATGCTAAGCCTTGGAACCTCTCTGAGAGGATGGCATTACTTCCATCTAAGCATGGAAACATTTTTGGAGGAGGATGCATGTAAGCTAGTTTTAGAAAATAGGGATGAGCTAGAAACATGAAAAAAAAAAAAAGAAAGAAACAGTTCACATGGAGGGAATAGGTTGAGCAATGACATATGAGAAAAAGTACGTGGCATATGGAGATCAGGGAGAAAGATCAGAGGGCACAAGAGAGCTGGGAGAAATCAAACTTAAATGAGAGACCAGAGTAATTGGTCTCAAATGATCACAAGGGCAGAATATAAAGAAAGATAGCAGCACTGAACTTAAAGACACACACATAGGTATAGAGATCATATTGACCTCTAAGTATGTCTTACATACATTATTTTTAGAAGAAAATATCACTTCCCCAAATTTGTGTGTGTGTGTGTGTGTGTGTGTGTGTGTGTGTGTGTGTAATTGTTATTTTCTTAACTCAGCAACTGCATCTGCAAATTTAGTCAGCTGATTCTAGTAACTATTCATAGGTGACTTGGTTCCAAGGACAAAGGGCAAGGTAAAGCCCCAATATTCCACTGGGTCAGATGAAAAAGATGCTTCATGAGAAAAAGAAATTAGGGCCTCCATGCAGAGAAGAGTCTGAGGTGATATTAAAACTTCCCAAGTATTTCCAACTATATTCTACAAGGCTTAAAACCTCTGTTACATTTTTCTTAGTGTATGGTCTGTATAGTTCCTAATATGTACTTATTTAATAAATCTCAACCTTTCTGAAATAGAAGAACTTATTAGTGAGTGTGATTAAATACTACTCTAAATTGCATTATTTGATGAACATTGTTGGGAGCTTTTGGAGATCATTTTCATACCCTTGGCAAATGGAAAATTCAAGTGTCCTTTCTTATAAGCCATATTAGAAATAAATCACAATACATTTCTAGACTGTTTATGTCATTGACATTAAACCAAACTAATTTGATAAAAGGGAATTTAGCAATGCTTACATGTATTTCTATAAAAATTTTATGATGAGCAACTTCAAATAAACTGAAGATTAAGTAGAAATGGCAAAACTTGATTAACCGTAGATTTATTTTGAGAAACATTTTAAGGTATTTAAAGCATGCACTGGACATCAGATATTAAACTACTGAGTATTCCTGAAAAGCACCATTTTATTTTTATTTCTATGTATTTAAGATATTCTTTCTGTACCAGCAATTTGGTGTGTGAATTCTATTTTGTTGTCAAACTGATCACTGGGCTATATTGATAAAATTTCTATTTTGAGATCAATGCAAAACTGTTCTGCTTTTGATAATATGTGCATTTTGTATCTATCTCATCACTACTTTTAAGATCATTAATCACTCTTCTATTTAATCTTTTTAAAGTAAAGGTTATATGTAATTAGGTTTATTCTGTAGTCACCAGTTCATGAGAAATCATAGACTTTAGCAATCCAGACAACAAGGTAAACTTGTATGCAATCTTTTTAAAATGGTTTATGTTGACAGGATAATGGAAATCTGAATTGAGTTTTTTAAGTTTAAATACGTTGTGATGTTAAGATGAGGGGAAAAAAAGGGTAACTGACTTTCAAATCTTTCCAAAGACTGGCTTAAGGATATCATTTGTTTCCCTTTATGTGTTAGATTTTATCATGTTGGGAATATGGGCTTTAGCTTTCTTAGTACTTAGAAGAATGAAATTATAACCTTTGTTTTGAGGACAAATCATTATAGAATATTTTTTTCTGTAGGTCAGAATGTAAGTTAACAAGAAATTCTTTACAAGTTGTCTTCTATCAGCCTCACCCTTTTCTATAACATCAGACCAGAGGACTAATCTGGCAGGTGATAAGATTTGTGATATATATCTGAAATACCAGGAATAATTAACAAGCTATACATAAACATGAATCTATTATCAACTTTCAAATCACAACACTTAAATACACATACACACGTGCACACATGTGTACACATATGTATATATGTGTTCACACATATATACATATATCCTGGAGGGAAATAGAACATTTGGAGCCACTCAGCCCTGGCTTGCTTCAAATTCAGATGACTTTAATATTTGTCATTCCACTCCTTGAAATTATCTCTGTCCATTAAACAAGAATAAGACCTATTGCATGGTTGTAGAAGTTAGAGGTAAAGTAGACAAAATCCCTTGCGTAGTTCTGACCTTTATTTTGCACCCAATATATCAGGTAGCTATTATTAATAATGAAATGGAAACAGCATAGAGGATACACTCTAAACAGTCATCAGAAGTTGTAATGTTTGCAGTACCTGGGTGGCTCAGTCAGTTAAGTGTCTGCCTTTGGCTCAGGTCATGATCTCAGGGTCCTGGTTGAGCCCCAGGTCAGGCTCCCTGCTTAGTGAGAAGTCTGCTTCTCCCCTTCCCTCTGCTCTTCCCTCTCACTCTCTCTCTCAAATAAATAAATAAAATCTTTAAAAAAAAAGCTGTGATGTTAAAATTGGGATTCCTGAAACCTTCATACATCCAGCTTTACTTAAAAATTATTTGTAGAGGGAAATTACTTCTTTCAAATGAAAAAAAAAAAAGCAGTGTGTTGTTTTCAATAAAACTGATCAATAAATCATCATAGTGTGCTGGTGATTACATTTGAAAATTCTGACCTTTTCCTTCTTTAATTCTTTCCTTATCTTCTTGAGATGATAGTACAGTCCTTGAAAAAGTAAAAAAGTAACACACAACTGACTGTAAGATGCTCTGTAAGAATTGTTACTTTTCTTCTTTTTTTTTGTGAGAACTCAATTTTGCATAGACATCTATAATCAATAGCAAGAACAGATGCTTGATTATATTTTTTAGTGGGACTTTTTATAGTTTTTTTATTATTTTTATCCAAGAACTGCCAAAATTGGCTTGGAATTTATGTATGAATATTGTTTTTATTCTTGAAAAAGATAATTTCAAAGCTAAATTAATTGCTTTTTTCAGCATAGTATAATCATTATGAGATTTTATTCCCTAGAAGAAATAAATAATCTATTTAATCAATAATATCTAATTTTTATAAGAAATTGAAGCTCATGGAAGTTGAGAAACTTATTAAAGACTGTAACTGGAGGAAATCAAGTTCTTGTCCCAAGTGCATTTGAATTTAGTTTTCCCCCCTACAGTTCAAGGTCTTCTCTTGAGGATAGAAAAGGAAGAGAAAATGGTATCAGATAATAATGATCAGCAAAAGTGGTGGTTGGTGAGAGAGTATTTTTCATACATATTTTAAATTTTTAGATTTAATTTTTATGACCTAGAATTAGAAAATTTTTCAGGGGTGCCTGGGTGGCTCAGTCAGTTACAGTTGGTTAAGCATCTGCTTTCAGCTCAGGTCATTATCTCAGGGTCCTGGGATGGAGCCCTTCATTCCCTTTTGGCTCCCTCTTCCTCCGCCTCTCCCCTTGCTTGTGCTCTCTATCTCTCAAATAAACAGATAAAAAAGAGATCTTGCATAAAATCTAATTTTTGGCCTCCCTTAAAAACAAACAAACAAAAAAAAACCCCGGTATTTGTCAACCCTGGGCCGCATTCAGCCAGGTCATCAGCAGAGAGCAATCGGCTGTAGCTGGGGTGGAGCCGTCCCTTACATTGGAAGCATATATGGTCCTGTGCTTAAATCTCCCTGGGCCAACTTCACTTGCTCATGTTATCTGTGCACCTCTAGGAGGTATTACAACATGTAAACTATGATTGAGGAGAGGTACCCAAAGGGACTGTGGAGTCTGTGTAGCCTGAAAAGACTGGCAACCCTATTTATATATGTATATATGTATGTATTTATTTTTGCTTCAATTTTCCTTTAGGTCTGAAGTCTGGGGCCAGAAGGATGAGAGGGTTCACATGTCCTCTCATTTTAACAAATCACATATTGTAGACAGGGGAAATATTTGATGATTCATTATTTGGCTGACCTCTATTTGCTTTCTTGTAGTGATTAATAATGGAGTGGATTAATATGTAATGACTAAGAGGTATGTGAGACTTTGAATGAGGCGTTTTGTTTTATTCATTCAACTATATACTGAGTGGCTTTATGTTAATATTATGATAGGGTCTGGAGATATAGATGTACCTACCCTCATGGACCAAGCTTTGAAAAAGAGATAAATAAGTAATCAAGTGAGTAAGTCATTACTCATGTGGAGTCTTATAGGGGCTTTAGGTAGGCTGGTCAGAGAAGGCCTCACAGAGTTGATGACATTTGAGCTGAGACTTAAGAGAAGGAGTCACAAAGAGAGCATTCTAGCCAGAGACCAAGAGCCAAGATCTTGAGGCTGAAGGATTTTATCTTCAAGTTTTAGAAAGTAAGATCAATGTCATTACACTACACTTGAATAAAAGGAAGATGATGTTCGTGAGGGAGGTGAGGAGTTTGGGATTTATTCTAAGTTCATTGGGAACTCTCATTTAATCCTCCTCAAAGCCTCATGAAACAGGAGAAAACCTTAGACTCAAAAATCAGACAGACCTGTCATGTACTAGCTGTCTAAACTTGAGTCTGGTTTTTATCTCCTCTAAGCTTCAGAGACAATGATCCTCATACCACAGACTCTTCATCTGAATTAGATGGAATATTCCATGCAATCTTACGACATTGGCCAGCCCATTGTAAGAACTTTATAAATGTCAGATTTTACTATTTCAAATAGGGCAAGTAGAAGGTGCATTCCCTCTCCTCAATTGACACTCTCTTTCCCCTCTCCCTTCCTTCATTTGATAATGACAAACTTAAAATTTGTATGATTTTATCTTCAAGTCCATTGTGGCAAAGGCCTATGTCTAAGAACTTCAGGAGATAACCTATCTGAGCTCCCTCTTCACCTCTTCCCATCTGTAACATTGATTCTTATTCCTTCCTTGAAGTGTCAAGCAACTCTTGGCCATTTAAAGAATCTGCAACCCACAGCCTCAGAGTTTCTGAGGTTTTTACGCTTCAGTTCTTAACAACAGCCGTCATATTCATCCCACTACCATATTTATGCTTAATGTTTGCACGCACATGTACACACACACACACATATTTCTAGATTGGAATGGGAATCATGAAGCCTTTAAAAATATAGTTCAAAAATTTCTGAGAAAGTTTGTGGGGTGCCTGGGTGGCTCAGTCGGTTGAGCATAGGACTCTTGGTTTCAGCTCAGGTCAGAATCTCAAGGTCCTGAGATGGAGCCCCTTGTGGGGCTCTACCCTCAGTAGGAGTAAACTTGGGGATTCTCTCCCTCTGCCCCTTCCTGCTCTCTCTCTCTCTCAAATGATTGGGTAAATCTTTAAAAAAAATTCTGAGAAAGATTTTATTAGGCAGGAGAGATATATATTACTCCAGGCCTAACTACATGGTAACAAGTAGGAAATTTTAGGATTAAGACCCTAGTCTTTTACTGAATGGGGCCAAGAGGTGTGAAAGGAGAGTAATCAAGCAAGCAAATCAATCAGGAGAGTGTATCATGGATATTAAGCAGACACTTTATAGATACTAGAGAATTAAGAAAAGAGAAAAATCCATTTGAATTAATTAGATGAAAATAATTATAATTATGACCATTATTAAAATGACCTATATGTAGCTAATTATTATATATACAAAAGCTCTTAGGCATGCCCTATTTTTTTTTTTTAGGCATGCCCCTAATAGTGATGTGTAGCAGCTTTGTTTAGTTTTAAGTTTTACATAATTAAAACATTAAAATCTATTCAGCTATGCTTCAACTTCTGTGGCTCAAGTAGCAAGACCTCTACCAAAAATTAAAATTTAATAAATAGAACATGGCTTTTTTTTTTTTTAAAGATTTTATTTATTTGTCAGAGAGAGAGGAGAGCGAGCGAGCACAGGCAGACAGAGTGGCAGGCAGAGGCAGAGGGAGAAGCAGGCTCCCCGCCAAGCAAGGAGCCCAATGTGGGACTTGATCCCAGGACGCTGGGATCATGACCTGAGCCGAAGGCAGCTGCTTAACCAACTGAGCCACCCAGGCGTCCCTATAGAACATGGCTTTTAAAACTCTTTCTGTACATTTAAATAAGGACAAGTGGTTTTGGAGAGGTTAAAACTCAGGTTTCCAAGTTCTTCATGGGGTTAACTATTGGGGAACAAGGGGAAAGGTTGATATTTCCTTGTTATTTCTCCAAGAATTCCATTCACACTGGGGCCCATGTCGAATTCCCATTCATGGTTGTCTTCCTGAATCTAATACTGATACTCCTGCCTAATCTACAGGTGTATGTCACCATTGCAGATTGAATAAACATCAGACACATGGCAGAATTTGCCACAGTTTTCAGGTCAAGGCTCTGTCACTGTATAAAGTGAAAGAAAGCACTATGCTAGTGTTGGGCATTTTTATTCTTGTGGTCTTTGGGATCACTGCCACGTGCTTTGTGCTTTGTATGTGTGGTTTAGCCAAAGCACCTGACAGCTACAGATGGTTTCATCCTCGGTTTCCTGGAGGATGTATCCCAACGTTGAGGGGTTTAGCCACAAAGGCTTTAGAAGCTCAGCTGTTCATCTGTGCCTTATACCTGGACATGAATCTCCCCATGCTGCTCTGAGATCATGTAACTTGCCACAGAGGAAAAGCGCTTACAACCTAAAATGACAAAAAGAGCAACAAACTCCAATGTTTGCCTTTCTTTTAACCAGGAAAATTTTGATTTTAGCTATTCTGCATTTGAGTTCTCAGTCAGGGACTAGTCATCTGCTCTACAAAATCTATAAGGCATCAGCCTTCTTTGTGTATCTGTGCATAAAATATTCTGCATAAGATGGACATGTAGTTATTTGATGCTGATTCTGGGTTACACTGTACCTATATATATTATGACACAATATAGAACAATATTGCATTTGAGACAACAACATACAAAAAAGTCAATGCTTTCCCGATAAAGTTAAGTTAAACATGAACTGATATTATTGTCTAACTGGAATATGGCCTGAAATAGTTGGGCATAAATGTTTAATTTTTGTTTGCTCTCTTCAGGCCATGGTAGGCGAAGACATGATGAACACATGACGGGACATTGTAGAAATTGAAATTACCACAGCACAGATCTCAAGGGAAAACATGTCAAATTTTAAAGACACAAGTGATAGAATATACCCAGTTCTCCAGAAAAATTATCACCCATTATTGCCTAAAGAAAAGCAGTCTATAAAACTAGTTTAGGATATAGTGATGGATAGTGAGGGGGGTAC
Organism: Lutra lutra; assembly: GCF_902655055.1. NCBI lineage: Eukaryota > Metazoa > Chordata > Mammalia > Carnivora > Mustelidae > Lutra > Lutra lutra. The sequence continues at coordinate 28,930,636 of NC_062291.1, read as the reverse complement.
TAAACTAAATTAAAAAATTAAGACCTGATTTCAGGGGTACCTGGGTGGTGCAGTCAGTTGGGCATCCAGCTCTTGATTTTTGGCTCTGATCATGATCTCAGGGTCTTGGGATTGGGCACAGGTGAACCCTACGTTCCATCTACAGTCTGTCTTCTCTCTTCCTTTCTTTCTGCCCCTCCTGCTCGTGCTCTCACTCTCTAAAAAAGTAAATAAACAAATAAATAAGTAAGTAAATAAATGACCTTATTTCAGTTGATATAAAGTTAGCAAATCAACCTCTGCAAGCCTCAGATTTCTTTTGATCCATTAAATGGGAATGAGATCCCTTCACCTAAATCATAGAATTACTGTGAACTGACTAGTAAGTATTTTGTAAACTAGAAAGTGGTGAACATCATCAAAGATTTAAGACATGATATGCACAAGAGAAAAAATGAAAATGTTATTCTTTCTAAGAAAATCTGCAGTCTATTGAGAATATGTTAGGAGATTTGTTTGTTTGTTCTAAATTTTCCCATCTATTTAAGGTTGGAATCTAGCTCTGCTGACAGAATCTTGGAGCTCTAGAAATGAAAAGTATTATTAGTATGGTCTATTTGTGCATGTGTGTGGTACTGTCGTGCTCACATACTTATGTATTTCAAATACTGGGGCAAACTTTTGGTGGAAAGTCATAAAGAATTTCAAATGAGAACAGAATGTAGTTCTAGTCTCTCTCTCTCTCTCTCTCTCTCTCTCTCTTTTATTCAGATATATTCTTAAGCTCAGGCCAAAATAAAAGCTAAAATTTCCCTTTAAAATGCTTATGTGTGCATATTTGTAAAAAGTAGATATTTTGTGAATCTCCTCAAGCAGATATGAATGATAGCCATCTTACCATTGGCAAATGTAGGGATTTGTACAAAGATTTTCCTTAGATTAGTTGAGACTGTGTGCCAAGGATATAGGGACTAAAATAGAATATTAGGCCTTTTGAGTTAACTTTTAGATTATCTGCTATTTTTTATGAGTAGAGTAAGTAACGGTTGTTAGGGAAGAACATAAGTTGACTTCAAATTAAGAAGCCAAAACATTTTGGTGAACTTCAAGTTGCCTCAATCGATTTTGTTTTAGAGCTTTGAAATACATAATAAAACATGAATTTGTATGGGTGTTTAAAATATAAGCAAATTAGTCTTTCCAAGGGCTAGCCAAGAGACTTTTCTTCACTGACATAATTTGCTTTTAAAAATACAGATGATAAAGATGTTTTGATACAGAATGAAAACAATTGATGATTTTAAATATACATAAATATATGTAAATATCACGAAAATTGAAAGGCAGTATTTTACACTATTAGAGATCTAAATAAGGATTTTAAGATTTACAGATTCAGCTTAAAAAGATTTGGTAAATTTTTGTTTTGTGTTTTTAATTGTTATTTTTTCAATTATTAATGCTAAAATTATATGCTATTTTAGGAAAAAATATACCTAAATCAGTAGTCTTTGAAGTAAAGTCACTTGGAATAACTGATTTGGTACAGATATAACCATTTTCAAACTTTAAATAGTAGTAAGTTCTGCTCTTAAGAGTTTCAGTAATTGTTCCTTTCATTTACTGAATAATTTTTAAAATTTAGAAAAGATTGAAATTGCAAAGTAAGGAGAAAAAATTTAAAACCTATATAAAGTGGGGGGAGGAGTCAAGATGGCGGAGAAGTAGCAGCTGAGACTACTTCAGGTAGTGGGAGATCAGCTAGATAGCTCATCTAAAGATTGCAAACACCTACAAATCCAACGGGAGATCGAAGAGAAGAAGAACAGCAACTCTAGAAACAGAAAATCAACCACTATCTGAAGGGTAGGACTGGCGGAGAAGTGAATCCAAAGCGACGGGAAGATCGACCGCGGGGGGAGGGGCCAGCTCCCAGCAAGCGGGGGAACAACAGAGCACAAAATCAGGACTTTTAAAAGTCTGTTCCGCTGAGGGACATCGCTCCAGAGGCTTAACCGGGGTGAAGCCCACGCAGGGTCAGCGTGGCCTCAGGTCCCGCAGGGTCACAGGAGGATCGGGGGTGTCTGAGTGTCGCAGAGCTTACAGGTATTAGAACGGGGAAGCCGGATACAGAGACAGAGCCGAGGAGTGAGCTCTAAGCTCGGGTTACCTTGAACCGGTCGCAGGCTCAGTCAGCTTGGAGCGTGGCCAGAGGCCAGGGTGATGGGAGTAATTGGGTGCTGTTCTCTGAGGACGCACTGAGGAGTGGGGCCCCGGGCTCTTGGCTCCTCCGGGCCGGAGACCGGGAGGCCGCCATCTTCATTCCCGCCCTCCGGAACTCTACGGAAAGCGCTCAGGGAACAAAAGCTCCCGAAAGCAAACCTGAACGGATTACTCAGACCGGCCCCGGGTAAGGGCGGTGCAACTCTGCCTGGGGCAAAGACACTTGAGAATCACTACAACAGACCCCTCCCCCAGAAGATCAACAAGAAACCCAGCCAGGACCAAGTTCACCTACCAAGGAGTGTAGTTTCAATACCAAGGAGAGCATCGGAATTCCAGAGAAGGAGAAAGCAAAGCACGGAACTCATGGCTTTCTCCCCATGATTCTTTAGCCTTGCAGTTAATTTAATTTATTTTTCTTTTCTTTTTCATTTTTTTTTCTTCTTCTGCTAAGTTTTTTTAACTTTTACCCTTTCTTTTTTAACATTTTTTAACTAGTTTATCTAATATATATATATTTTTTTTCTTTTTATATTTTTTCTTTATTGGTTTTCTTTTTTAAATTGTTTCTTTTTTTTCTTTTTTTTTTCTCTTTTTTTTTCTTACTGAACCTCTTTTTATCCCCTTTCTCCCCCCTCACGATTTGGCATCTCTTCTGATTTGGCTAAAGCATATTTTCCTGGGGTTGTTGCCACCCTTTTAGTATTTTACTTGCTCCTTCATATACTCTTATCTGGACAAAATGACAAGGCAGAAAAATTCACCACAAAAAAAAGAACAAGAGGCAGTACCAAAGGCTAGGACCTAATCAATACAGACATTGGTAATATGTCAGATCTAGAGTTCAGAATGACGATTCTCAAGGTTCTAGCCGGGCTCGAAAAAGGCATGGAAGATATTAGAGAAACCCTCTCGGGAGATATAAAAGCCCTTTCTGGAGAAATAAAAGAACTAAAATCAAACCAAGTTGAAATAAAAAAAGCTATTAATGAGGTGCAATCAAAAATGGAGGCTCTCCCTGCTAGGATAAATGAGGCAGAAGAAAGAATTAGCGATATAGAAGACCAAATGACAGAGAATAAAGAAGCTGAACAAAAGAGGGACAAACAGCTACTGGACCACGAGGGGAGAATTCGAGAGATAAATGACACCATAAGACGAAACAACATTAGAATAATTGGGATTCCAGAAGAAGAGGAAACAGAGATGGGAGCAGAAGGTATATTGGAGAAAATTATTGGAGAGAATTTCCCCAATATGGCAAAGGGAACAAGCATCAAAATCAAGGAGGTTCAGAGAACCCCAAGATCAATAAGAATAGGTCCACACCCCGTCACCTAATAGGAAAATTTACAAGTCTTAGTGACAAAGAGAAGATCCTGAAAGCACCCAGGGAAAAGAAGTCTGTAACGTACAATGGTAAAAATATTAGATTGGCAGCAGACTTATCCACAGAGACCTGGCAGGCCAGAAAGAGCTGGCATGATATATTCAGAGTACTAAACGAGAAAAACATGCAGCCAAGAATACTATATCCAGCTAGGCTATCATTGAAAATAGAAGGAGAGATTAAAAGCTTCCAGGACAAACAAAAACTGAAAGAATTTGCAAACACCAAACCAGCTCTACAGGAAATATTGAAAGGGGTCCTCTAAGCAAAGAGAGACCCTAAAAGTAGTAGATCAGAAAGAAACAGAGACAATATACAATAACAGTCACCTTACAGGCAATACAATGGCACTAAATTCATATCTCTCAATACTTACCCTGAATGTTAATGGGCTAAATGCCCCAATCAAAAGACACAGGGTATCAGAATGGATAAAAAAACAAAACCCATCTATATGTTGCCTACAAGAAACTCATCTTACACCCGAAGACACCTCCAGGTTTAAAGTGAGGGGGTGGAAAAGAATTTACCATGCTAATGGACATCAGAAGAAAGCAGGAGTGGCAATCCTTATAGCAGATCAATTAGATTTTAAGCCAAAGACTATAATAAGAGATGAGGAAGGACACTATATCATACTCAAAGGAACTGTCCAACAAGAAGATCTAACAATTTTAAATATCTATGCCCCTAACGTGGGAGCAGCCAACGATATAAACCAATTAATAACAAAATCAAAGAAACACGTCGACAATAATACAATAATAGTAGGGGACTTTAACACTCCCCTCACTGAAATAGACAGATCATCCAAGCAAAAGATCAACAAGGAAATCAAGGCCTTAAATGACACACTGGACAGATGGACATCACAGATATATTCAGAACATTTCATCCCAAAGCAACAGAATACACATTCTTCTCTAGTGCACATGGAACATTCTCCAGAATAGATCACTTCTCGGTCCTAAATCAGGTCTCAACCATTATCAAAAGATTGGAATCATTCCCTGCATATTTTCAGACCACAATGCTCTGAAGCTAGAACTCAATCACAAGAGGAAATTTGGAAAGAACCCAAATACATGGAGGCTAAACAGCATCCTTCTAAAGAATGAATGGGTCAACCAGGAAATTAAAGAAGAATTGAAAAAAATTCATGGAAACAAATGATAATGGAAACACAGCGGTTCAAAATCTGTGGGACACAACAAAGGCAGTCCTGAGAGGAAAATATATAGCAGTACAAGCCTTTCTCAAGAAACAAGAAAGGTCTCAGGTACACAACCTAACCCTACACCTAAAAGAGCTGGAGAAAGAACAAGAAAGAAAGCCTAAACCCAGCAGGAGAAGAGAAATCATAAAGATCAGAGCAGAAATCAATGAAATAGAAACCAAAAAAACAATAGAACAAATCAACGAAACTAGGAGCTGGTTCTTTGAAAGAATTAATAGGATCGATAAACCCCTGGCCAGACTTATCAAAAAGAAAAGAGAAAGGACCCCAATAAATAAAATCATGAATGAAAGAGGAGAGATCACAACTAACACCAAAGAAGTACAGACAATTATAAGAACATACTATGAGCAACTCTACGCCAACAAATTTGACAATCTGGAAGAAATGGATGCATTCCTAGAGACATATAAACTACCACAACTGAACCAGGAAGAAATAGAAAGCCGTAACAGACCCATAACCAGTAAGGAGATAGAAACAGTCATTAAAAATCTCCAAACAAACAAAAGCCCAGGGCCAGATGGCTTCCCAGGGGAATTCTACCAAACATTTAAAGAAGAACTAATTCCTATTCTCCTGAAACTGTTCCAAAAAATAGAAATGGAAGGAAAACTTCCACACTCATTTTATGAGGCCAGCATCACCTTGATCCCAAAACCAGACAAGGATCCCATCAAAAAAGAGAACAACAGACCAATATCCTTGATGAACACAGATGCAAAAATTCTCGCCAAAAAACTAGCCAATAGGATTCAACAGTACATTAAAAGGATTATCCACCACGACCAAGTGGGATTTATTCCAGGGCTGCAAGGTTGGTTCAACATCCGCAAATCAATCAATGTGATACAACACATTAATAAAAGAAAGAACAAGAACCATATGATACTCTCCATAGATGCTGAAAAAGCATTTGACAAAGTGCAGCATCCCTTCCTGATCAAAACTCTTCAAAGTGTAGGGATAGACGGCACATACCTCAATATTATCAAAGCCATCTATGAAAAACCCACCGCAAATATCATTCTCAATGGAGAAAAACTGAAAGCTTTTCCGCTAAGGTCAGGAACACGGCAGGGAAGTCCGTTATCACCACTGCTATTCAATATAGTACTAGAAGTCCTAGCCTCAGCAATCAGACAACAAAAGGAAATTAAAGGCATCCAAATCGGCAAAGAAGAAGTCAAACTATCACTCTTTGCAGATGATATGATACTATATGTGGAAAACCCAAAAGACTCCACTCCAAAACTGCTAGAACTTGTACAGGAATTCAGTAAAGTGTCAGGATATAAAATCAATGCACAGAAATCAGTTGCATTTCTCTACACCAACAACAAGACAGAAGAAAGAGAAATTAAGGAGTCAATCCCTTTTACAATTGCACCCAAAACTATAAGATACCTAGGAATAAACCTAACCAAAGAGACGAAGAATCTATAACAGAAAACTATAAAGTACTCATGAAAGAAATTGAGGAAGACACAAAGAAATGGAAAAATGTTCCATGCTCCTGGATTGGAAGAATAAATATTGTGAAAATGTCTATGCTACCTAAAGCAATCTACACATTTAATGCAATTCCTATCAAAGTACCATCCATTTTTTTCAAAGAAATGGAACAAAGAATCCTAAAATTTATATGGAACCAGAAAACACCTCGAATAGCCAAAGGAATATTGAAAAAGAAAGCCAAAGTTGGTGGCATCACAATTCCGGACTTCAAGCTCTATTACAAAGCTGTCATCATCAAGACAGCATGGTACTGGCACAAAAACAGACACATAGATCAATGGAACAGAATAGAGAGCCCAGAAATGGACCCTCAACTCTATGGTCAAGTCATCTTCGACAAAGCAGGAAAGAATGTCCAATGGAACAAAGACAGCCTCTTCAATAAATGGTGTTGGGAAAATTGGACAGCCACATGCAGAAAAATGAAATTGGATCATTTCCTTACACCACACACGAAAATAGACTCAAAATGGATGAAGGATCTCAATGTGAGAAAGGAATCCATCAAAATCCTTGAGGAGAACACAGGCAACAACCTCTTCGACCTCAGCCGCAGCAACATCTTCCTAGGAACTTCGCCAAAGGCAAGGGAAGCAAGCGCAAAAATGAACTATTGGGATTTTATCAAGATCAAAAGCTTTTGCACAGCAAAGGAAACAGTTAATAAAACCAGAAGACAACTGACAGAATGGGAGAAGATATTTGCAAATGACATATCAGATAAAGGGCTAGTGTCCAAAATCTATAAAGAACTTAGCAAACTCAACACCCAAAGAACAAATAATCCAATCAAGAAATGGGCAGAGGATATGAACAGACATTTCTGCAAAGACGACATCCAGATGGCCAACAGACACATGAAAAAGTGCTCCATATCCCTCGGCATCAGGGAAATACAAATCAAAACCACAATGAGATACCACCTCACACCAGTCAGAATGGCTAAAATTAACAAGTCAGGAAATGACAGATGCTGGCGAGGATGTAGAGAAAGGGGAACCCTCCTACACTCTTGGTGAGAATGCAAGCTGGTGCAACTACTCTGGAAAACAGCATGGAGGTTCCTCAAAATGTTGAAAATAGAACTACCCTATGACCCAGCAATTGCACTGCTAGGTATTTACCCTAAAGATACAAACGTAGTGATCCGAAGGGGCACATGCACCCGAATGTTTATAGCAGCAATGTCTACAATAGCCAAACTATGGAAAGAACCTAGATGTCCATCAACAGATGAATGGATAAAGAAGATGTGGTATATATACACAATGGAATACTATGCAGCGATCCAAAGAAATGAAATCTTGCCATTTGCGATGACGTGGATGGAACTAGAGGGTATCATGCTTAGCGAAATAAGTCAATCGGAGAAAGACAACTATCATATGATCTCCCTGATATGAGGGAGAGGAGATGCAACATGGGGGGGATAAGGGGGTAGGAGAAGAGTAAATGAAACAGATGGAATTGGGAGGGAGACAAACCATAAGTGACTCTTAATCTCACAAAACAAACTAAGGGTTGATGGGGGGAGGGGGGTTGGGAGGGGGCGTGGGATTATGGACATTGGGGAGGGTATGTGCTATGGTGAGTGCTGCGAACTGTGTAAACCTGGCGATTCACAGACCTGTACCCCTGGGGATAAAAATATATTATATGTTTATAAAAAATAAAAAAAATTAAATAGTCCTACAATAAAAAAAAAAACAAAACAAAACACTTTGATCAGATGGGGCATATGTTTGGCTGTCTTCAGTTTCTGGGAATCATAGCATATCTCTGCCTTTAGTACTTTATTTTCATTTCTGAATAATCTGAAAAGTATTGATTTGTCTCTGAATAAATGCTGAAGTTGATTCTTCAAAAAAAAAAACCTATATAAAGTATGATCAGATCAAATAATGTATTTTAGTTTCTAAACAATAACAAGAACCAAAGGACCCACCTTCAGGGTCTGACTATTTTCTCTGATACCATGTCAATGTTTTCATAAAACATGAACATCTGAAGGATGAAACTCCCTAATTTTTCATTTGCAAGAAATTACAGGGTTATACAGCAAGATGTAAAAGCATAAAAATCCTGCCACCTACATAATAAACAAAGATATGATTTAAGCACGTGCTTCAGCTAAAACCTTGCTCAGAGGAGACTTCAGTCCTGCAAATTAGCGAGACAGCTCAGTGACCCTGTCACGCCCTGTTCCAGGTGTGTTTCCAGCGCTAGTGGCCGTCACAGAGAACATTGAACCCAGTGGACTGTGGCTGCTTAATGGAGTTGAGCAGGAGCCTGCATTTCTTTCCACATTTGACAAGGAAGTCCAGTCTCAGCTTGTAAACCTTATTTAGGAAACTAATGTTATCTATTTGTATGTTTGCAAAGGATATGCTCCAGGCAATGTCACAAAATGAATCTCAGGAAATAAAGTAAAAATGAAACTCAGGTCTTCAGACCAATAAATTACAGTGCCTGTGCTTTTTATGAACTTCATAATGTGTCACAGTTTGCAAATGGGAATCAAAAATAGACTTCATTTATTTTTACTCTAAATCAAATTAAAATAGGCTTTTGTCAGTGTAAGAAAAAAACAGCTAATGGGAAAGTAACATCGGGATTTAAGATATCGAGTCTTATCTCTCTGAATAAATAAGTTTTGGAGATGATTGGAGTCGCTTATATATCTTAAGATGATGTTATAATATCAACAATAAAAGCATTTGTAAAACCATGGACTAATACTTGTTTTTTATTTGGAGCCTAATATTTTAAGCTCCAGTATACCTCTATTTACTATTTCACATAAACAAGTAAGTAATATGTAAAATTTTTGAGAGTATAATAATAAAGGAAACTAATTTCGGGTTTTGAATTTTTCCATCGTAAGAGTGTGTACTTCAATGTGTGCTTCTTTATGAGCATGTAAAAATCGTATGTAAAATAGCCATGACTAGAAACAGGTGTTTAGTAATTTGGAGTCTGGAATTTGGGAAACCACTATTTCAATGAGTGGTTCCTTTCAGCCCTGAGTTGTTGTTTTTTTTTTTTTTTAACATTTTATTTATTTATTTGACAGACAGAGATCACAAGTAGGCAGAGAGGCAGGCAGGGAGAGGAAGGGAAGCAGGCTCCCCACTGAGCAGAGAGCCCGATGCCAGGCTCGATCCCAGGACCCTGGGATCATGACCTGAGCCGAAGGCAGAGGCTTTAACCCACTGAGCCACCCAGGTGCCCCTCAGCCCTGAGTTTTAAGGTCATTTTTGAAGTCCCTTCAGTACCAAAGTCCTTGCATATGAAGCTGCTATGAACCTTTAGATGTCCAGTTGTCCTTTTATCAGTGAAAGGCTATCCAAATGTACCTTTGTATGCAGAGTTTGATATGCAGGCATGTGGGTAACTAGTCTCTAATTTTTTGTTAGTTCCGCTATCATCTTTGGACCAAATATTGCTATCTGGCCAGACAAGGGCAGACAAGTACACGTTTTTTATTTCTGCAGCGGTGAAAATACTAAACGGTCATTACGGTTGGGTGATTTTATAGAAGCCTCTTCCACTTTACCCTTGCATATACCAGTATGAAATTGTGGAGTTTTGCCCTTTAAATCTTGTGTTATTATTAACAGAGTCTCTATGAGGTAGCGTGGCTCAGTAGAAAAACAATAGATTAGGTGCCACTGTAAATTCTAATTCTGTCGTCAGCACTGATTCACGCAGCCCTTCTGTGCTGTAGCCTGAAGTGCATTATTGAGACACATCAGTGCCTAAGGCTGTCATTTGACTTTCTGTATTGGCAGTATCCAGAAGATACTGTAAATTCATGGCAGTTAAAAAAAAAATAAGAGGACTCAATAGGAAGGGACCTTACTGAATATCTGGTTAAACTATTTCTGCTTTCAGATGAGGAGGCTGAGATTCAGTGAAGTTACATGATTTGCTGAAGGTCAAACCACAGAAAACAGAATCCAGGTGGCTGATGGCCAGTTTTGTGGTCTGTCCACTATGTGCGATACCAGATGGAAGCTGGAAAAAAAAATCAGTTAATTATCTGGACACTTTTATGTATTGCTTCAAATCTGGAGTTTGCTTTTTTTTGTTTGTTTGTATGTTTGTTTGTTTTTTTCCTACTCTTCTAGATAGTCTTATTTTCTTTAATTTGGAGTTTGGAATCATGTGATAATCTAAAGTGTAGTAATAATTGACAAGGGACATATTGGTAAAAATACATTCAGTTGGGTCAGTGTAGGAAGAACCACTGTGTGACTTTGGATTCTGTCAATTTAACGTTCTTGCTGAGACCTGAGTTCTATAGCTCAAAACAGTCAGCTGTGTGGAACTGATAAATTCGGCAAAATGGAGGGGATAGGAGAGAGAATTCACCTTTATTATTAAGTATTATGTGTTTGTCACTGTTGCCAAGTGTTTTATGTAACTTGTCCCTTTTAAAGAAGAAGACAATTCTCTCTGAATTTGTGGCATCAGTGTCAGAATTGTCACTGACTACTTTATATCCTCAAGTGAATCTTTTAACCTACTTGGACCTTGGGGTCCTTATTTGTAAAACAGGCCAACTTAAACTTTCTACTTTGTGAACTGAAAGACTTCAGCTATGGCAACTGTAGGGAAATAAAAGTCTCCATCAGAATTTAAAGTCATAGATGATTTTTTTTTCAGTTGACTCTCTGTGACAGTTCTATTTTGTTTAAAGGAGTTTTAACTTACATTCACTGATTTCATATAGGATGCTGGAAGAAACACAAAGTGGGATTAAAGGTTTATTAAAGATAATTGGCTAAATGTGTAGTCCATTTGAGAAAACAAGGTTGACAGTTTGCTTTGCCTTGTTTTTCTTTTTTCTTTGTTTTTCCCCTTTTTCTTTATATATATATATATATATAAAAATATATAAATATAATATAAATATATAATATATATTTATATATATTATATATTTATATATATAATATATATAAATATATATTATATATTTATATTATATTTATATATTTATATATATAAATATATTTATATATATTTATATATTTATATATATAAATATATAAATATAAATATATATATGTATATATATAATATATCTATTATATATTTTTTAAGCTTTTATTTACTTATTTGAGAGGATGAGAGAGATACGGCCAAGTGCAGGAGAAGGGAGGGGGCAGGGGAAGAAGCAGACTCCCTACTGAGCAAGGAGCCCTATTCAAGGTTCCATCCCAGGACCCTGGGATCATGTCCTGAGCCAAAGGCAGACACGTAACAGACTGAACCACCCAGAAGCCCCTGTTGAGTCCATTATTATCAGTGCTATTTTGTACTCATTCTTTTACAGAAACCTACAAAATAACTTGGAAATTGATAACATGTATGCACTAAAATTAATAAAAACAAAAATGCTTAAATACCTAGGGAGATGATATTTGTCATTCTAAGCTGGAAATAATATTTTTATGTTGTGTTTCAGTCAGGATACCTGGATGCAAGCAAGAGAAACTAATTTGGTTATCTTAAGCCAGGACTCAGATACCAGGCAGGAGGTGAGGGTCAGGCACGGATCAGGTAGAGGTAGAAGGAGGAGAATTGAGAAACACAGAAAGGGTGAACAACTGATTTTTTTGGCTGTTACTTACTCTTGAAAAATATGTAATTAAACATTAAAGTGTGTGTATATATATATATATATATATATATATATATATATTTCAAAATAATTTTAATAGTAAATCCAGTGAATATCTGTACTTAACTCTTATTGTATGACCTTCTATAGTCTGCTCATTTAATCACTGTCCTGAATTTTGTACTGATCATTTCCTTACTTCTTCATATAATTGTATACACTTAATATAATAATGTAATACTTAGTGTGTGGTGAATATGTGAGGATGCACCAGTATTATTTTACTTTAGGATCAAAATTTGTTTTTTAGGGGCACCCGGGTAGCTGAGTCCATTAAACCTCTGCCTTTGGCTCAGGTCATGATCTCAGCGTCCTGGGATTGAGCCCAGTGTGTTGGGTTCCCTGCTTGGTGGGGAGTCTGTTTCTCCCTCTCCTTTTGCTCCTTCCCCCTGCTCATGTGCTCTGTCTCACACACACACATACTCTCTCTTTCTCTCAAATAAACAAAATATTTAAAAATATATTTTTCATATCTTTTGCAACTTTTTTCACGTTTTTTTAAACATGAATACCTTCATTAATCCATTATATTAAAATATAAAATGTATTTATTCTACCGCTGAGGAACATATGGATTATAGGGACATTTCTTTCTCTTTTTGTTCTCTTTCTTTCTTTCTCTTTTTCTATTTTGCATAAAGCTGCCATGAACATATTAATTCTGGTTTATCTGATGCAAAAGTTTTCTAGGGTAGATATTTAAGAATGAAGGACGGGGCCATAGGTTATGTGACTGTGCTGATTTAAGAGCCAATATCAAGTTGTTTTCTAAGAGATTTTCAATTTTAACTACCAACAAGCAGTGAGATGGAGTTCAGATGTTTGACAACTCCTATAAACTTGTATTTTGAATTTTGGGCAGTCTATATATGTGAAATATTTAAGAATATCCTTCCAATTTGCTTTTTCTGATTCCCTATGAGATTAAGCTTCTTTTTTTTCCCCATGTTTGTCAACAATCTCTTTTTCCTTTTCTATGAAATATCTGTTTGACATTGACTTATTTTTTTCTATTGGGTTGTTTTATTAGTTTTATTTATTTTATCTTTTCCAGTTTAGATTTGTCTTTTCATTCTCTTTATGACCTTATTGATGAAGAAAAGTTCAGGTCTGCAGTTCTAAGTTTCTCCCTTTATTGAGGGCTTAAAAATATTTGTTCTCTGAAAGTTTTCAAGATTTCCCTTTTTTACTTAACATATTAATAAATTTATTTTTTTTGTATATTGTGAGATAAGGATTTTATTTTTGTTCTCTCTATATGCATAAACAATCGTACCAGAACTCTTGTTTTAAAAAGTTCTTTCTTTCAATGTGCACAGCCATATCTACAATATATCAAGTTTACATAAATTCATAGTCTGTGCATCAATCTTTGGTTTTGTTCCAGTAGTCTATATGTCCATTTCTATTCTTTTTCCATGCATCTTATTCTAATTTTAAAATATCTTGACTTACAAGGAGAGTTTCCAGATCTATTATTTTTTACAGAATATACTATTTAGCATTGGTGGTATAGTGGTGAGCATAGCTGCCTTCCAGAATATACTGTTTACTCTTCACCTTTTTTTCTACCAATCTGTTGCAGTTATTTTGTTTCTATTCTAATATTTATGCTTTTAATTTTATTTTTCTTGCATTATGGACTATTTATAGTCCATAATTTATTTATAGGTGATAATAAAGTAGTGTCAGTATATATACCTATTTTTTATTGTATTTCAGAATTATGCTTTCTAACATTTCACAATTGAATATGTTTGCTATAGATTTTTGTGGATGTTCCATCTGAAACTAAAGATCTTCCCTTCTATTCCTAGTTTGATAGAAGATTGTTTGAATTATTATTGATATCTATATCTATTGAGAAGATTATATGTAATTTCCCCTTTAATCTGTTAATGAGGTGAATTAATTTTCTAATGTTAAAACAATCTTACAAAAACAGTCTTCCTGAAATGGATCTAACTTGGGCTGGCATATATCCTTTTTATGTAATGGTAGATTTTGGTTTGCTATTATCTTAGAAATTTAGTATGTTTGTACATGAGTGACAACTGGTCTGGAATTTTAAAAAGGTTTTTACATCAAAATAATTTTATATTTACAGAAGATATTCAGTGATAGTACAGGTAATATGGTTCCCATAATACAGTTCCCTTCCACCATCTTTTCCTAAAGTTAAAATCTTATATTACCATAGTACATTTGTCAAAACTAAGAAGTTAATATTGGTGTGGTGTCACTCACTCAATGATAGACCTTATTCAGATATCACCAGTTTTTCTTTTTTTTTTTCTTTAAGATTTTATTTGAAATAGCTAGAGAGAGAAAGAAAGAGAGCATGCACACAAAAGCAGTGGGGACTCGGGGGAGGCATGCAGAGGGAGAGGAAGTAACAGTTTCCCTACTGAGCAGGGACCCCAATGCAGGGCTTGATCCTAGGACCCTGAGATCATGGCCTGAGCAGAAGGCAGATGCTTAACTGACTGAGCTGCCCAGGCACCCCTACCAGTTTTTCTTTTTATGTCCACTTTCTGTTCCAAGATCTAATCCAGGATACACAGTACATTTAGTTGCCATGCCTCCTTAATGTCCTTCAAAATGTGTATTTTCTCACAGTTTCCTAGTTTATCATGTCTACTTATTTTATTATAGCTTTATACTAAGTCTTGAAGTTGGGTAATGTCAATCTTCTGACTTTGTTTTTCTTCTTCAATATTATATTGACTACTCTGGGTCTTTTGTCTTTCCACATTAAATTTAGAATTAGTTTGTCAATAACCAAAATAACTTGCTATTATTTTGATAGAGGTTGTATTATATCTGCAGATCAAGTTGGGTTAAATTGACATCCTAACACTGATGAGTTTTCTTATCTATGTAGTTCTTTCCATTTATTTAGATATTCTTTATTTCTTTTATCAGAGTTTTATAATTTTTCTCATATAGATCTTACATATATTTTGCTAGATTGATACCAAAACTATTTCATTTGGGGGGTGCTAATGTAAATGGTATTGTGTTTTTAACTTCAAATTCCTATTGTTCATTGTTGGTATATAAGACACCAATTGACTTTTGTATATCAACCTTGTACCCTGCAACCTTACAGTAATAACTTAATTCCAAAAGTTTTTTGTTACTTCTTTGGTACTTTCTGCTTGGACAATCATGTCATCTGCAAACAAAATTTTGTTTCTTCCTTCCTGATCTATATACCTTATATTTCCTTTCCTTGTCTTATTGTGTTAGCTAGGACTTGCAGTATGGTAATGAATAAGAGTAGTGAGAGCAGATACCTTTGCCATGTTTCTTATTTTAATGATAAAACACCTAGTTTATTTTATTTACTTATTTATTTTTTGCATCTACTGACATGATTATATGAGTTCTTATTTCAGCCTATTGATGTGACTGATGATTACATTAAGTGATTTTTGAATGTTGAAACTCCTTTGCATACCAGGAATTAATCTCACTTGGTTGTGGTGTATAATTCTTTTTATATACTACTAGATTTGTTTTGCTAAAATTTTATTGGGGTTTTTTGTATCTATGCTCATGAGAGATATTCATCTGTAGTTTTTCTTTCTTGCAATGTCTTTGTCTGGTTTGGATAATAGAGTAATCCTGGTCTTATAGGTTGGATTAAGGAGTAGTTCTTCCACTTCTATCTTCTGCAAGACCTTGTAGAGAATTGGTATACTTTTCTTCTTAAGTGTTTAGTTGAATTCACCAGTAGATTCATCTGGGCCTGGTTCTTTGTGTTTTGGAAAGTTATTAATTATTGATCCAATTTCTTTAATAGATACAGACCTATTAAGATTATATATTTCTGCTTGTGCAAGTTCTGGCATGTTGTATGTTTTAAGGAATTAGTTCATTTTATCTAGGTTATTGAGTTTGTGACCATAAGGTTGCTCCTAATATTCCTTTATTATCCTTTTAATGTTTGTGAGATCAGTTATGATGTCCCCTTTTTTTCATTTCTGATATTACTAATTGTTTCTTCTCTCTTTTCCTTAATTAGCCTGGTTACAAGTTAATTGGTTTTATTGATCTTTTCAAAGAAGCAGCTTTTGATTTCATTGGCTTTCTTTAATAATTTTGTGTTTTCAATATCATTGATTTCAGCTCTATTTTTTTTAATTAGTTCTTTTCTTCTAATTTGAATTTAATTTGTTCTTTTTATAGTTTGCTAAGGTGGAAGCTTAGATTATTGAGTTTTTGTCTTTCTTATTTTCTAAAATACACATTTGTTACTTTTAAAGAGCCCTCACTGGTCAGGTATTTTGTCAAATGATTCTCAATTTGGGTTTGTCTAAAGTTTTTATGATTAGACTGGGGCAATAGAGTTTGGGAAGAATGCCACACAAATGAAGTTCCCTCATTCTCTCTTAATTTAGCAACTTTTAATATCACCATGACTTACAACTGATGATGTTGGCCTCAATCACTTGGTTAATGTAGTATTCATCATGTTTCTCAACTATAAAATCCATCATGTTTCTCAACTGTACTTTTTCGGATGCCTGGGTGGCTCAGTCATTAAGCATCTGCTTTCCGGCTCATATCACGATCCCAGGATCCTGGTTTTGAGCCCTGCATCAGGCTCCCTACTCAGTTGGAAGCCTGCTTCTCCCTCTCCCTCTCCCTGGCTTGTGTTCGCTCTCTTGCTGTCTCTCTCTCTGTCAAATAAATACATAAAATCTTTAAAAAAATAAAATTACTACTTTTCCTTCTCTCTGCTCTCTCATTAGAAATGAGTTACCAAGTTCAGCTCATACTCAAGGGAAGTGGAATAAAGCTTCACCTCCTAGAGCAGGAGTATCAAAAAATTTGCATTAGGCTATATAATAAATATTTGGGGGGGCATATTTTGAGGTCATAAAATATTCCATTTCTCTTAATTTTTGTCCATTGATTTTAACATTCATCGGTAGCAATTATTAGTGTGATATTCTAATGGTCATATTTTTGTTTTCCTCATTTCTTATTTTACTATGTATATATATTTTTTTAATTTATCTATTCTTTATTATTCAGCATTTTTTACTCTGGAGATTTCCCTGATCCTCTAGTAAACATAACAGGAGGCTGGGTGAAAACCACGGTGTCTGTACCACATAAACCTGGGACTCTTGTTGCACCAAGTAGATTTTTTTTTTTTTTTTGAAACTCATCCTATGTTTCTCTTTTTCCTAAAACCTATCATTAGGAAATGGCGAAATGTTTCAAGGGAACAAGGCATGTTCATTTTGGGGAATTTTGCAAGAGTGAAGTCAGATTTTAGAGCAATGCCTATACTGAATATGGTTGTAACCTCTGAACTTTATGTCCCTGTGCAGCTGTTAACAATAGAGCTTTCTACCCTAGCAGTAGATATTGAAATAATGGTACTTCAGGAGACTTATTATTCATTTGGCGAAATAATTAGTACAGGAAGCAAATAACACTGGCTCTAAATAATGCTGTTGAATTGCTTGCCTCACCCATCTTATGCTTCCTAAGATCCTTTTGAATTTCTAAAAGGTCTTAGTGGATACGTCTTAAAAATAAGAACACATATAGTTTTCTTCATATATTTCATTAATCTTAGCTCATGAAATTATAGAGCTTTGAATTTTTACTCTCACATTGAATCTCATCTTGAAGATAGTAAACACATGAAAATAAAGTCATTTTTGTTGTCTAAATCCCTTTTTTTTACTGCCTTATCAGATGGCTACCATTATTGACTGGTATTATGTTATCCAAATATTATCTTGCTGTTGCATTGCCTATTTCTTGATAAATATTATTTTTAAAGTATTTTAAATATGTAACCTTGAGAGGAAGTTCAAAGGAGCACTACTCTTCTGGACCCCTACGTCAACACCAGTCCCAACCTATATTCGTTAACTGGAAAATACCAGATATTTGGTATCCCTCCTTTCCTTGCTGTTAGTAATGGCTATACCACCCATTTCTTGATAATAAAACATAGAGATAGGCTCCTGGGATTTTTCCCTCCCATAAGGAAACAGCTCTACTGCCTGGCCCCTCCTTCCTATAATTTGTTATAGGCAGATATGAAGCCGAGCTACAGTAGCCATCTTGCAGTCATGCAGTAATAAGCCTGAGGACAAAAGCCAATACACGGAGGACTGCAGAGTGAGCACAGAAGCGGAGCTTAGATCCTTGTTGATACTGCTGAGTTGCCAAACCTTCACTGATTATCCAACTCTGTAATGATTATATAGAACAATAAGAAACACTTCTTTCTAAAGCCAGGGGACATACTGCATGGAGTACTGGCTGTTATATGTAAACAATGAATCCTGGAACACTACATCAAAAACTAATGATATACTGTATGATGACTAATGTAACAGAATAATGAAAAAAAAAAGCCACTTTCATCTGGATAATGTTTTCTAGCAGCTTAATGCATTCTACTGTGAGGCTGGTCATATTTCAGACACTTTACGGAGTAAAAGTCATTGGAGGAGAGATATTGTAGGAAAATGGAATGGTTCTCTAAGTGGAGGGGACAAGAGATAGGGTAATTTTGATACAGATGTGAAATTTCCTTTTGTTATGTAAAATCCCTTCTTTAAAATATTTGAATAAATGCATTCTGAATATCCTTTTCAGGATGTTTCTGTTTAAGTTTATGTTACCATCATTTCCCAGAAATTATTTTTTTGTTTTCTATTTGAAGGAGGAAAAGTAAAAGGAATAATCCTATTTTCTTCTCTATTTTATATACAGGACTAGGTTCCCTCCATCCCCACATCTCCTGCCATATTTTCCTTTCTCATATAAGTTCACACATAAATTCACAGAATCTATCTGCCCGCACATTATATTTCATTAATGCTTTCAGTTCACTGAAATGATATAACACTCCATGTCTTGTTCAGAACAAACAAAATTGGGAGGGTCACTTTCCAAAAGAAAAGAAACAAGAAAAAGAAAAGACAGTCATTAACATTTTGGTCATAGATTTTTAGTGGAGCCAGAACTACATGCCTGGTTCTTTCTCTGGTTTCAATTTAACACATCCACCTTTTTGATTTTGCTCAAGTAGTTCTACTTTTCTATTTGTTATTTGTACTTGCTAATCAAGCTTTCAAAACCTCTTGATTTTGACTTTTTCAAGCTGGGGGGAAAGCGTGACACTTAACCAACATTTTCTAAAATGTCATAACATTTAGGGAAGTAGGATCTTCCTGAAATTCATGCAGATAATCCTCCTTTGAATTATAAACATTATACAATTCCCTCTTGTTTCCAGAATCAATCAACCGGCATTATTTAGTTTTTTTTTTCTTTTTTTAATTTTTATTCCAACTTTAGCTATTTAAAAAGCACATTTTGGGAGAAACAGAAAATGTGATAACCATCTTTAAAGAGACCTTGTTGTGCGAATCTAGCACTAGGAAGAGGAAGCAGAATTTCATACTTGTGTTTAGAAGACTTCATAATCATTGAACGTGATGATGAATCAGAATATGAAATTCCTTTATGGTTATAATCAATTTGTATAACAGCTGAGAAAGTACAATAGAAATCATACAATTTTACCTTCGTTCCATAAAAGTCATGAAATATCCTGACAGGGCAATTCCATCTACTTGCCTCTTCTTATAAATCTTTTAAAATCTGTTTTAATAATGGACTAATTTCCCTACTACATAAACCAAATATACTCTTAATGGACTTGGGAAATAAAGCTCTGCATTTATTTCATTTTTGTTGAAAATACAAAACAGAAAATGAATTTTAAAAAATCAGTGTTGATTATGGCTAATCATTCAACATAGATATTCCTTACCTAATTATTAACTAGAAAAGTTAGAAATAAATCCCCTACATTAAGAAAGATTTTGAAGAAACAAGTTAAAACTACAAAATGTTACTGCTATCTCCAAAATGTTTCTTACTAAAGCAAGAGACAGTGAGAGATCATATTAATAAGAGTGTATCACATTCCCTATTACCACGGCCTCAGATGACTGGAATTTTTTTGCCTGACACAACTTGGGACAATTATCTTGTCCTTTGTGTTCAGAGATGGTGTGATGACAGGTTATTTCCTGCGCAATAACTGAGATATGTGACCCACTGTCCTTGCCAGAAGAGAGCCATTTTGTAGCTGACAGCAGCAGTCACTGAAAGAAGAGCTTGACATTTATGGCCTTGTACCCTTTGGGCCAGATGAGTCTGTTTTGAATCCTTCTGGCTGGTAGCGTATCCTAGCTTCTGTCTTGTCTTGGTGACTGTTGCTGACACGGCCTTGTTATAAATGGTCTTTGCATGCATTCCCTCTCTCCCAGCACCCTATACATGCAATCACCTCCTATGTTCTACAATCACAGCCTTTCAATTCTGGTGACATTTCCCCCATCCTCTTATCAGTGAAATGCAGTAAGCCCCATTCTAAATGGAGATAGAATCCCTTTTACTCAGCTTTCCTTGTTGGAAATTATGTTTTACTACCATTGCCCATAAAGAAATTACTGAGCCAATGGTTAAGCATTTTTAGCCTATTTGACTGCTTGAGTAGAACCTTGCTCCTACAATGCATTAGGTAAACACAGATTCATTAATGAATGCTGAAAGGAAAAAAAAAAAGCAGTGTTGCATTGATAAGCCTCTATAATGAGGTAATAGTAAGAACAACAGTGTCAAAAAAACACTTCTATCTTATATTTGAACAGTCATTTTGATTTCGATTTTTTATATATAGTAGATATTACTGCAGTATAAACAAGTAATCACCAAAAGAATGAAAGCTTCTTCTGTCTCAAACCCAATTTGTTCATACTATCAGCAGAGATACATTTAAGGACTATCAAGTTCCTCTTTGAAACTATAAGAAAATTAGGATGACATGAAAGCATACATATCTTAATGTACATTTTTAAATTGTATGTTCTCATGATTCTTCTTCTGCTTGATCTCTGACACTTTGGCTAACCCAGAGTGGGGGGAGGGAGGGCAGTGGTGGTTAGAGGAGCAGAGGGAGAAAAATTCAAGCAGACTCCATGCTGAGCATGGAGACCGATGTGGGGCTTCATCACAGGATCCTCAGATCATGACCTGAGCCAAAATGAAGAGTCAGATGATTAAACAACTGAGCCATCCAGATGTCCCTGGCTAATTCCACTTCTAAGTATTTTCTCCAAAATGCATCTTCAAGGTTCTGTGTTTTGGCCTACTGCCATAGTTCCAAATGCCATCTCTATGCAAATGCTTGTTAGAGCTCTCTCTTTTTCTTCCTTTTTCTTTCTCTCCTTCCCATTCTCCTGTCCCTCTTCCCTTCCTCCCTGTCTCTGTTATCTCAGTCTCCTCCCTGACTCACTGGTAGGTAGCTAGACTTGAATGTCACCTCAAATTCAACATGAACAGACTTATTATCCTTTTTCTGAAACCTCCTTCCTTCCTGGTTTCTTTATTACTGACAATAGTTCCTCTATTTCTTCTAGACATCTTGGATCAATACCTTAGTCATCTTGGATGACTAGATGCAGGATTTCACCTGCATCTAGTCAGTAGTACAACTTGGTATTTCTATCTCAGTATCAAATGTCTCAACCCTTCCATTATCACTGCCAACATCCTCATTCAAGTATTTATGAACTTTTCTTCTAGCTTGCTCTAACAGTGTCCTAACTTGTCTTCCCACCAACTATACAGTACTATAAGTAACTATAACTTAACTATAAGTATAGTAACAGTAACTATACTATACCGTACAATTTTATAGACCAATTCGGCATTAATTACTTAAGGAAATTATTTCCAAACAATTTTTTTAGTATTACAAAGTTTTATTCAAATGAAATGGAACCTAAATTCATAAAACAGAGTTGTTTTCTTCAGACGAGAGATTGAGGGTGGGCACTCCCACCTAGTCCTCTTAGGTTTCTCCTTACCTTACCTCTGTGCTCACTCACAGTGCTCTGAGAGATGCTCTCATGGGAACATAGTTGAAAACCACTGTTAAAATATATTCTCAGACTAATTTTGACCAGATGATAAAATTGTATTTCAAATATGCTGCAAGGGAAGAAGCTTTGGAAAAAGCAAATTCAAATATATCTTGATAGAGATGGTTCATGGGGGAAAATGACAAAAATTATTAGATTGTATACAACCATATCAAAAATTCATCTGGCTCTCAGTTTGATGGTTAGTTGAAACGAGTTTAACGTCCTTGAAGAGACTGTAGTCTCATGAATGTCTATCAGAAAATTACACTGGTTATTTCATCAGGAATGTTGATCAGTCTCGGAAAAAGTAATGCAATGCATTGCATAGGAAACTTTGTCCCAGGTAAGGTATAAAATGATTTTCCTTCTCACCACTAGTCATATTAGAATCTTATGCAAAATTTCTAAAGGCTACTAGTATTTACCCAGTTAAGAACAAATTCTTGGGCTTGGAATTTAAATCACAACCTTATATAATCTGACACTGTTAGCCCTTTTACCATTTTACTACTTTGATAGTTATTACAGTGTAAACTCTATTATTTCTAATTTCTTAATTTCAACCAGAAGTTTCTCTGTAGTTTCTCATGCTCTACTGCTTGTATAATACGCTTCTTCTCCAACTTGCCTCTTTATGTTTATCTATTTATTTTTTAGGTGTTCCACAAGGCCTAATATGTTCCATGTCACCTTTTCTTTGAGAATTTTCTTTTTTTTTCTTTTTTTTTTTAAAGATTTTTATTTATTTATTTGACAGAGAGAGATCACAAGCAGGCAGAGAGGCAGGCAGAGAGAGAGGAGGAAGCAGGCTCCCCGCCGAGCAGAGAGCCCGATGCGGGGCTCGATCCCAGGACCCTGAGATCATGACCCGAGCTGAAGGCAGCGGCTTAACCCACTGAGCCACCCAAGTGCCCCTTCTTTGAGAATTTTCTAAAATCTCTTTAATTGGATATGATTTCACCACCTCTAACCATTTGCTTGAGTTTTGTATGCTTCTCTTATGGCAGTTGCCTTTTTCTGCCTTGTTTTCCATATAATCTATAACAAATAATTTATTGAGATTGCAATATAATACATGCAAAAACATTCATGTTGACCATGTAGTTTGTATAACTGTTACAACTCCAGATTGTTAACTTTTTAAAGATTGGCTTTAAAGATATGAAGGATAAAGCTTGGTCTTTAGAATTATTTTGGGGAACATCTTTTACTACTTATGTAGTTTTAGTCATAAATATTTAATCTCACTGAAATAGCTGTCCTCTTCAAATAAATCTAATTACATATATAGTTAAATAGAAATCTCTTGAAGTGATTTTTCCCATGGTAGATTAAAATCAATGCATGCAAGTATAGAAGAAGGTAGTCTGAGTATAAGAGTTCACTGGACCTTTCTGGGAATCTTGGGGACAATGGGCACATAGGCACAGTGATAAAGTCTTATGAGGAGAAAGAAACAGATAAATCTAAGACTTATTAAGAATAAAAACAACAAAAATGCTTAAACATACTTTCTGTCTTTACTTTTTCTGGGAGACTTCTGATGACTCTTGGAGAACTTCAGAGGTAGAAATAGTGAAATAAAATGTAAAAGGCTTTTCTTGTCCTAAATGGTAGGTTTTCAGAGCATTTTTGCTGGCCCACAGAATTCTTGTTAGCTTTGGGGATTTCTGGTTTTATCCTAATTTATCGTCTTAACTTCAGAGTTTTGTCCATCAGTAATTCACTAAATGTATCATGTGTGTGCTGTAGAGGCAAAGCCAAGTCTTGCAGCGGCAGAGTTTTAGTGAATAGGAATAGAACAGATTTGAAGAGTCAGCTTTTCCACAGGGAGATACCCAAATTAAACGTTCTGGAACTGATTTAGTAATCCTTTTAACTAATGGTAAAGTTAATAGGTACATTATTTTAAAACAAATTCATTGTGAGTTCTTGTCTCAAAATTAGGCAAATTATGAAGTAACTTGCTAAGAAGTCTAAGAATGCATAGAGGTAGGATTATTGAATTAAAAGACCTTGAGCTAGAAAATTATATTCACCCAATGCACAATTACCGAGCAGCTGCTATATGCCAAAAGCATTTGGGAGGCTAAATCTGCAGGCTAAATGACTGACTGAATATGGAGTGTAGAAGGTATATGGGAAGAGGGAGAAGTAAATTTGGTTAAAGAAGCTGATGATAATAGATGCTTAGGATGCATACACACACACACAAAATTTATGGTCACATATCTTCTAAGTACCTTATCTTTTTAGATGAGGTAACAACTAATAGTATATGAAACATATTAGCACAATACTAACCTAGTCTGAGATGTGGATGGAAGAAAAGAGGAAAGTCATAAAAGCCTCCCTGAATTTGTGTTCTCTATTAAAAAAAAGGAGGAAAATTCACAAAGATGTAAAGATTAAATAACATGTTACTGAACAAACAATGGACCAAAGAAGAAATCAAAAGAGACATTAAAAATATCTTGAGACAATAAAAATGGAAATACAACATACCAAAGTTAGTGAAAAGCAACAAAAATAGTTTTAAGAAGTTCATTGCAATAAATGCCTACCTCAAGAAACAAGAAAAGTCTCAAATAAACAACCTAAAGTTGGAAGAAACTTTGAGATTCCTTATACATTAAGAAACTAGAAAAAAGAATAAATGAAGCCTAAAGTTAGTTAGAAGAAAGGAAATAACAAAGGAAATAACAATTAGAGAAGAAATAAAAGAAGTACAGATTAAAAAGACAATAGAGAAGATCAGTGAAATTGAGTTCTTTGAAAAGATAAGTAAAATGGAAAAGCCTTTAGCTAGACTCAGCAGGAAAAAATATGGACTCAAATAAATAAAATCAGAAATGAAAGAGATGTTACAAATGATACCACAGAAATACAAAGAATCATAAGAAACAATGAACAGTTGTATGTGAACAAATTGGATAACCTAGAGGAAATGGATAAATTCCTAAAAATAAATAACCTATCAAGATAGAATCATGATGAAACAGAAGGTATGAACAGATTGTTTACTAGTAAGGAAAATGAACCACTTATCAAACACCTCCCAAGAAACAAAAGTCCAGGACCAAATGGCTACACTGATGAATTCTACCAAATATACAAGAAGGAATTCATGCCAATTCTTCTCAAATTCTTCCAAGATAGAAGAGGAGAGAACTCTTCCAAACATATTTTATGAGGCTGACACTACCCTAATGCCAAAACCAGACAAAGACATCACAAGAAAAAAAAAAAATTATAGGCCAACATCCCTGATGAACATAGATGTAAAAATTCTCAAAAAAGTATCAGCAAACCAAACTCAACAATACTTTAAAAGGTCTATACATCATGATCAAGTGGAATTTATTCCAAGGATGCAAACATGGTCCAACCTCTTCGAATCAGTCAGTGTGATATACCACATTAACAAAATAAAGATTAAAAAAATACATGATCATTTCAATCAATACAGAAAAAGCATTTGGCAGAATTTGCCATCCACTTATGTTAAAAACTTTCAACACAGCAGGTACAGAAGGAACGTACTTCAACATAATAAGGCCACATATAACATACCCTCAGGTAACATACTGAATGGTGAAGAGCTGAAAGGTTTTCCTCTAAATTCAGGAACAAAACAAGGATACCCACTTCTGTCACTTTTATTCAATGTAGTATTGGAAGTCCTACCCACAATAATCAGACAAGGACAAGAAATAAAAGGAATCCAAATCAGAGAGAAGCAGAACTGTCAGTACTTGCAGAGGGCACAATACTACATACAGAAAATCATAAAGACTCCACCAAAAACAGTTAAACTAATAAATTCAACAAAATCAATATACAAAGTCTGTTGCATTTCTAATGTGCTAATAACAAACTATCAGAAAGAGAAATTAAGAAAACAATTTTGTTTACAATTGCATCAAAAAGAATAAATTACCGTAGGAACAAATTTAACCAAAGAAGTTAAAAAAATGGATATTGAAAAGTAGAAGATAATAATGAAAGAAATTGAAGACGATACAAATAAATGCAAAGATACTCTATGCTTGGGGACTTGAAGAATCAATATTGTTAAAATGTCCATACTACTCAAAGCAATTTACAGACTCAATAAAATCCCTATCAAACTCAGCCTAAAACAAATAATCCTAAAATTTGTACAGAACCCCCAAACACCCTGAACAGCCAAAGCAATCTTGAGAAAGAAGGACAAAGCTGTAGTCATCACACTAGCTGATTTCAGGCTGTACTATAGAGCTTTGGTAGTTAATATAGTACAGTATTAGTGTAAAAACAGACACGTAGATGAATGGAACAGAATAGCAAACCCAGAAAGAAATTCATGCATATATGGTTAATTTATTTATGACAAAGGAGGGAAGAATATACAATGGGGAATTTCTCTTCAATAACTGGCAGTGGGAAAACTGGACAGCCATAAGCAAAAGAATGATATAAGCCCCTTATTCTATACCATTAACAAAAACTTATTCAAAACCTATTAAAGACTTGAATGTAAGACCTGAAATCATAGGGGTAAGCTCCTTGACATAGGTTTTGGTGATGACTTTTTAAAATCTCAACAAAAGCAAAGCAATGAAAGCAAAAATTAACAAATGAAACTACATCAAACTAAAAAGTTTCTGCACAGCAAAGGAAGCCATTATAAAATGAAAAAGTATCTTATTGACTGGGGGAAAATATTTGCAAATCAAATATCTGATAAGGGGCTTATATCCAAAATACAGTTGACCTGTGAACAACATGGATTTGAAATGTGTGGGTTCACTTACACACATATTTTTTTCAATAAATATGGTACAGTATTATAAATGTATTTTTCTTCCTTATTGTTTTCTTTTTTTTTTTTTAAGATATTATTTATTTCAATCTCAAGTAGGTGGAGAGGCAGGCAGAGAGAGAGAGAGAGAGAGGAGGAAGCAGGCTCCCTACTGAGCAGAGAGCCCGATGCAGGGCTCGATCCCAGGACCGTGAGATCATGACCTGAGCCGAAGGCAGAGGTTTAACCCACTGAGCCATCCAGGCGCCCCACTTCCTTATTATTTTCTTAATGAATTTTTCCCTTATCTAACTTACTTTATTGTAAAATATATATATTATGGACAGCACATAATATCTATAACATATAAAACATGTGTTCATCAACTATGTTATGAGTAAGGCTTCTGGTCAATGGTAGGCTATTAGTAGTTAAGTTTTGGGAGAATTAAAATGCAGATTTTTGACTATGTGGGATTGGTACCCCTAAATCCTATGTTGTTGAAGTGTCACCTGTATATAAAGGGCTCACACAACTTAACAGTAAAAAAATATATATATGATTTAAAAAAAAAATGGGCAGAAGATGTGAATAGCCATTTTTCCAAAGAAGACATACAGATGGCCAATGGGTGCATGAAAAGATGCTCAACATAACTCATAATCAGGGAAATGCAGGTTAAAACCACAAAACCTCCACCTTTAGACTGGCTACTATCAAAAAGACAAGAAATTACTAGTGTTGGAGAGGATATGGGATAGAGGGAAACTTCATATACTCTTAGTGGTAATGTAAATTTTTGTAGCCACTATGGAAAACTGTATGGATGTTCCTCAAAAAATTAAAAATGGAACTATCATATGATCCAGCTATTCTGTTTCTAGGTATTTATCCAACGAAAATGAAAACACTGATTCAAAAATATATAAATACCTCTATGTTCATTGCAGCACTATTTACAGTAGCCAAGATATGCAACCAGAATATATATATTCTGCTCATCCACAAAAAAGAATGAAAAGTAAAAAAGAATGAAGAAAGAAAAAAAAATGAAAAAAAGAATGAAGTCCTGGGACTCCTGGATGGCTCAGTCAGTTAAGCATTGGCCTTCAGCTCTGGACATGATCCCAGGGCCCTGGGATAGAATTCTGCATTGGGCTCCTTGCTCAGTGGGGAACCTGCTTCTCCCTTTGGCTGCTGCCCCCCCTGCTTGTGCTCTCTCTCTCTCTCTCTCTCTGATCAATCAATCAATCAACCATCTATCTATCTAAAAAAAAATAATGAAGTCCTGACTTTCATAACAAAAAAGAAGGACCCATTAAGCTAAGGTGAAATAAGGCAGAGAAAGACATATACCGTCTGATCTCTTTTATATGTGAGCTCTAAAATAAAAAAGCAGAATACTGAGAAAAATAAAACAAACAAAAAACCCCAGGTGTATTAAAACCTATCCCGGTACACTTCCCTAATTCCCGTTGGCCAGAATGGGGTGTAAGGGGCTATCTAAACCAATCAATGACATGGGAAATGATTGGGTAATAATTAGAATTTACCTCTGAGTTGAAAACTAAGTCACTTTCTTCCTATTTGGATACCTGAATAAATTCATTTTTTTTTAAGATTTTACTTTTTTTTTTTAAAGATTTTATTTATTTATTTGACAGAGAGAAATCACAAGTAGGCAGAGAGTCAAACAGAGAGAGAGGAGGAAGCAGGCTCCCCGCTGAGTGGAAAGCCCGATGTGGGGCTTGAACCCAGGACCTGGGATCATGACCTGAGCCGAAGGCAGCGGCTTAACCTACTGAGCCACCCAGGCACCCCTAAGATTTTACTTTTAAGTAAACTTTACACCCAATGTGGAGCTCCAACTTATAACTCTCAGCTCAAGAGTTGCATGCTTTACAGACTGAGCCAGCCAGCTGCCCCAATTTATTTATTTATTTATTTTTAAATTTTTCTATTTTTTTAGCAAGGATGTTGATAAGTGTCAGAGAGCCAACCAATTGTATCTACTACATGTGATTCTCGAAGTGTGATCCTTGGACCAATAGCATTAACATCATTTGGGAACTTGTTAAAATTCAAATTCTTTCTGCTCTACATCAGACCTACTAAACCAGGAACTCTGTAGGTGGCAACCAGCCATCTGTGTTTTAATGGACCCTGCAGGTGATTCTGGTCTAAAGTAAAGTTAAAAAACCACTCTTTACTTTATAGTAAAGTTTACTGAGGAAAGAATATACTATTTTCTCAGAGCTACTACAGCTTTGCACAGCTCTAGAGAACACAATGTATATAAAATGCAAAGAAGAAAGTGACCTCCAATTAGGTAGTTTGACTACAAATCTAGCCATATTACTGCCTAATGTTACTTCCTCCAACAGGTGTGCAACACTGGCAAAGTTATTGGTACTTAGTAAATAATCAGTAAATATTTGTTGGCTCTTTTTTCCCAGAACAATTATATTTTGTATCGAATATTGTAGTGGCCTCTTTCAGATAGATCATACTATCTTGGAACTCAGATATCTGAGGCTTTCTTTTTTTTTTTTTTTTTAAACATTTATTTATTTGACAGAGATCACAAGTAGGCAGAGAGGCAGGCAGAGAGAGGAAGGGAAGCAGGCTCCCTGCCGAGCAGAGAGCCCGACGCGGGGCTCGACCCCAGGACCCCGGGATCACGACCCGAGCTGAAGGCAGAGGCTTTAACCCACTGAGCCACCCAGGCGCCCCTATCTGAGGCTTTCTACAGCAAGAATACAAGTCACTTTCACTTTCTCAAGAAAACATCAATTTTTCCAGTCAACACTTAGTATCTAAAACAAATGGAAGTTCTTTTGCATGATAATCCTGAATGCCCATTCTTCAAGAACTAACTTACTGTTGATTATCAATTTCAAATACTTTTTGATTCACTGCTGTCAAAAGTCATGCTGAGATTATTCACTTATTTATCCATTAAATTTCTCTCTAGAATCAAAATTTTCTAAGTCCTATTTCTGTATTATATCAGAAAACAAAAAAAAATGCAAACCAAAGTTGTAGCATTTTAACTTTCTGAAGATAATGCTGATATTATATAACATAGTTTTATGAAGGATGTTTTTGCACCTTTTGTAACACTATTTGTGAAGGCCATTGTTCATTATGTTATTTAATAATGAAAACTACAAATAACTAAGTGATGCACTCATTCCTCTTAGTATACAGTGACTAGGAGGAAAAGTCCTTTTAGGTTGCTGCCAACAAAAGTTTCTAGGAACTCAGTTTCATTTTAATAGCTACTATGAACAACATAACTTTTTGTTTCATTTTTGTTTGGAATGCAAGAGATCAGTTTTATACTTAATTGCTGTACCTAACTCTAGAATTTTTTACTATTATGCTTTTATTCCCTAATTTTTTTATGTTCCTAATAAATTGAACTTGTTTAAAGTTTTAAAAACTTACTGTATCCTTATCTCATTTTAAAGCTTCTTTGAATTTTTTTGAAGTAGAAAAGTTATAAAAATAAATCTTTCCTTCCATCCAGTCACACATTCTGGCATCCATGTATCTATCCATCCATCTTTACTTCCAATGACCCATCCTGTTTTTCATCTACCCATCCCCCATCCATCCATCTACTCATCCTCCTATCCATTCATTAATTTTTTTCAAATATCTTTCTACTTATAACCAAATATACCCAGAGAAAGTGAATAGGATACATGATTGTTAGTAGATCTATGGATCCAGAGAATGTCTATGCTAGAACTAGAGCAATTTCTTCATTTTACAAAAGAAATGTAGCTACTTTAGAAAAGATTATTTAGCTGACTTTTCATAATTCTGGCTTACACTGATACAGAGGTTTTCTGGAATCCTATAACTATTTAACAATTTTTAAGCATATAAATCCTATGTACTCTAGTAGACTTGTTTAAAATAGTGTTTGTGAACTAGTGTACATAAATATAATTTTACCAAAAAAAAGATAATAGGGGATGAAATTTATGAAAAAAGACACTTCAGTTGCCTTAAATGGTGAGCTTCCTACTGCTTTTAAAGTATGAGTTTCCTTTATACTTTCAACAAATATTAGTAAAAGGACTAATTCAATACAGCAGGCTCTCTCACTCAAGATGTTCATAATCAATTTCTATTCTGGAGAAATATCTATGGCATGAATTAAATATATGTTTAAACCAAATTAAGTGGGGCACTGTGACATCTTTCAGATATTGAGTATAATAGTAAGAAGATTTAAGATAAATGAATATTAGATACAAAAGATGAATTTGTTCTTTAAAAGTCTTAATCTTGGGGGTGCCTGGGTAGCTCAGTTGCTTGAGCATCTGCCTTCAGCTCAGGTCATGATCCCAGGGTCCTAGGATTGAGCCCCAAGTCAGGCTCTCTGGCCAGCTGTGATACTGCTTTACCCTCTCCCTCTGCCCTCTCCCCGCTCATGGTTTCTCTTGCTCTTCTATCTCAAATAAGTAAATTAATTAATTTTTAAAAATCTTAATCTTGTACACCTGAACATAGGAAACTTTTATGAACCATGTGATATTCAACTTCTATAGGGAAAGTAAAATCATTACTATCAATGAAATTTAGTCTACAATCTGTAGCATTATAACTCACTAAAAGTAACTAAAATTCTGTTAAAGTCCAAGTAACAAGTTGGAATTGAAATTCTAGTCATTCTTAACATATATTTCAGTAGATGTGGAATTCCATGACCTTCATAGGATTAGCACAATTAATATAAAAAAATCATCTATAATTTCTAAAAGCACAAATAAAAAAATATATTTCTTGTTTATGTAATTACCTAGATTTATACCGAGATGGACATATAGTGACTAGCAAAGCTGAAAATGGTATCAGTGGATAGAATCTGATATATAATTTTGCTATAGCCATGACTTATCTGGGTATGACAGAGGTTTTTTTTTGTTGTTGTTTTTTTAAGGTGATAACTTACATTGTTGAAATACACACAGAAAAACCAGAGATGATACTCATTTCACTCTTCCAGCATTTAAACCAGTGTCCCACAGAGGGCAGGTGCAACAAATAAATGATTTGCAAATATTTGGAACAGTGCTATTCAGCAAAACATTTTTCAATGATGGGCTACATCTACACTGTTTAAAATGTAGTACATGTAGTAAGCTAGAGTGATTGAGGAAGTGAATTTTAATTGTATTTATTTTGTTTTACTGTAATATAAAGTTGAATAGCAGTATATTGCTAGTAGCTACTGTATTGGACAGCACAGTTTTAGAAAGTAGTCAATGGAATCAACGCAATGGTACACAACTTGAAAATTCAGGAAAAAAATCATTTGTTCATTTGTTATTTGCATTTGGTTGTATGTTTCCTTCCCATACCCATGTCATTGTTGTCAATTTTATTTTTTGAAATTGTAGACTCTTAACATGCTTAAAAAAGTTAAAAATACATGTAACAACTTCTTCTACTGTCCCATTTACCTTATTCTTACCATCCCATGTAAATAATGTTTTCTTATATTTTTTTAGCAATTCTTCATGTGAGTCTTTTTAATAATGTGTGTGAAAATAAGCAGAGTAAGATGTAGTTTTCTTATTTTCCCTTCATTCTTAGACACATGGTAAAATATTGATTGTATTGCTATATTTGATCAAGTTCATGATGACATCTCCCATGCAATCTCATCCCATAGAATTCTCCTTTGTCTTATCCCTATCCCTTAGGAGTACCTTCATTATTTCATAATGAGAACCCTGGCTCCCATAAATACCTACATGTTTACTTACTGTCTCAATGTTACAATAAACATACATATTCTTGGAGTATTTCTTACACTGATTTTCTAACAGTTACTTCCTCAGCTTTCCTGGCTTGCTCTTTTGGATTCCTCTTTTGTTTTGCCATGTTGACAGGTAATCTTCCTAATGAAGAGTTCATGGAAATCAAACATTTTGTGCATGCCTAAAATAATTTTTATTCCATGGTTTACTTAATTAATGAGTTGGCAGAGTATTTAATTTCAAGTTTAAAATAATTTCTCCTTGGGGTGCCTGGGTGGCTTTGTCAGCTGTGTCTGCCTTTGGCTCAGGTCATGATCCCAGGGTCCTGATATGGAGCCCCACATTGGGCTCCCTGCTTAGTGGGGAACAAGCTTCTCCCTTTCTCTCTGTTGCTCCCCCTGCTTGTGCTCTCTCTGTCAAATAAAATAAATAAATAAATAAATAAAATCTTTAAAATAATTTCTTCTTAGGATTTGAATATATTGCTTTGTCTCCTTTCCCCCTTCATTATCCAGTGTTGCTCATGAAAATCTATTACCAATCTGAATTTAATACTTAAATAATGAAGTTATCTCTCTTGAAGATATAGTTCTTCTCTTTGTCCCCAGTGTTCTGTAATGTTTGAGAGTATGTCTCAGAAAGGTTATCCTTGAATCCAAGCACTAGTAATTGGATACAGACTCTGAGTCCCTGAATTTGAATTCTGACTGTGGTACCTAGAACTTTCCTGAAGAAACAAGTGACTTGGCAGATCTTCTGTGTGTGTGTCTCTGTGTGTGTATGTTTAGATGTATTTATTTATTAGAGAGAGAGTGAGAGCAGGGGCAGGGACAGTGGGAGGAGGGACAGACTCCCAGCAGACTCCCCTGCTGAGCAAGGAGCCCTGGTCAGTGCTTGATCCCACAATGCATGACATCATAACCTGAATGGAAACCAAGGTTTGGAGGCTTAACTGACTGAGCCACCCAGGAGCCCAGAGCTTCTGTTCTTAAGGGTTCTGTGGAAGGTTTTTGGAAGTGGCTGAGTAGAGGAAAACACATATATTTAGAGACATAGGATATGTCACAAATATATATCTGATGTGCTGGCATGTCCAAGAGACAAGACAAGACAATATAATGCAGCTGGTGGCATGGGTTGGGATGGTAATCAGAGAAAGTTTCTCAAAGAACGAATATCAAAATTTAATCTGAAGAATGGGTACAAAGTTTCCAGGAAGGGACATCTGGATGGCTCAGTTGGTTAAGTGTCTGCCTTCTGCTCAGGTCATGACCCAGGGTCCTGAGGTTGGTGCACCACATCTGGCTCCTTGCTTCTCCCATTCCTCCCCACTCCTGCTTTCTCTCACTATCTCTGTCTCTCTCTCTCTCAAATAAATAAAATCTTAAATAAAAAACACACACACACACAAGGTTACAAGGTCAACAGGGTTGGGGAAAGGGCTCTACTCAGCCATATAATCATATGTGGAAAGAGAGTTTGGAGAGCTGGGATCATCTCTTTTTGTTCTCACCCAGGAAATTCCCAGCAATGTGTGAAGGACCACCTGAACACCACCGGTGATGCTCCTGTGGCCCAAGATACCTCCTACACACTGGACTTTGTTTTGCTAGAGCTACAGACCTTGGAGCTCTTTTACCCCCTTTTTTTACTTTCCCTCTTTCCCTATTGTGTTTTTCTTGATGGTAGAAACTGAGGAGATTAAAAGATAATCTGGAGTGATAGAGAGGTTGGTAGGTGATTCTGAAAGAAGAAATTTTAACAGTTCAAACTCAAGAACAGCAGAAGAGTAGATAAAAAAATGAAAGTAATCTGGAGGCTTAGCCAGTATATCTGTATACCTGATAGAGATATTAAAAGGGATGTGGGAAGACTAAAATGTAAAAGAAGGAATATGCCAAATGTTAGGTCATAAATCAACTAGAACTCCCAGGCATTGTTGATAGGAGTAAAATTTGTCCCAACCACTTTGGAAACTATTAGTGTCTAGTAACATGTCATATACATATATTCCATGACCCAGAAATTTATACTGACAGGCATATTCCCTGAAAATATGTACATATATTCCTAGTACCAAAAAACATGTACTAAGGTGTTCATAGCACCCTTATATATGATAGTGCCAAAATAGAAAGTATCCAAATGTCCATTAACCATAGAATAGATAAATAAATTATGGTATATTTGTATAATGAGATATTACATAATAAGAAGATTAATGAATCATTGAACACTACAACAAAAACTAATGAGGTACTATATGTTGGGTAATTGAACATAATAAAATAATAAAAAAATAAAAAGTAAATAAGAAGAACAAATAACCTAAAACCATATGTAATCTTGGGGGGCAAATTGTGTAAATTTAATACTGAGTAAATTACATATACAATATAATTCCATTTACATCAACCAAAACTAATGTATTCTCTTAGAACTTTCTTAGTGAGTAGTACCCATTGTGAAACAAATTACTCTAAAATTTAGCAAATTAGAATAGTGAACATTCATTATCTTTCACATATTCTGAGAGTTAGAATTCCAGAAGTAACTTTTAGCTGAGTATTCTGCTACAGAGTCTCTCATAACATTGCAGTAAGATTTCATCTGAAGCTGTAGTTATCTGAAGGCTTGAGTGAAACTAGAAGATCCACTTTTTTATTTAATTGATGTATAGTTGGCATACAATATAATATTAGTTTCATGTGTACAACATAGCGATTTGACATTTATGTACATTATGAAATGATCACATGACATCTAGTTACATTCCATCATCATATAAAGTTATTACATTAAAGACTATATTCCCTATGCTGTACTTTGCATGCCTGTTATAAGTGGATGTTTGTACCTCTCATTCCCCTTCATCTATTGTATCCATTCCCCTCCCCTGCTGCCCTCTGGTAACTACCAATTTGTTCTTTGTATATATGAATCTGTTTTTTGTTTAATTAATTTTTTTTTTACTTTTCTTAGATTTCACATATAAAGGAAACATATAAACATATAAAGGAAGAAGTATTTGTCTTTCTCTGTCTGACTTATTTCACTTAGCATTATACTCTCTAGGTCCATACATGTTTTGCACATTGCAAGATTACATTCTTTGTTATGACTGAGTAATATTTCATTGTATGTATGTACTACATCTTCTTTAACTATTCATCTATTGATGGGCAATTAGCTTGGTTTCATATCTTGGCTGTTGTTGTAAATAATACTACAGTGAACATAGGGTGAATATATCTTTTTGAATTACTGTTTTCATTTTTTTAAATATGTATCCAGAAGTGGAATTGATGGATCATATGGTACACCTGTTTTTAATTTTTTGAGGAACTTCCATTTTGCTTTTTATAGAGCTGCATCGATTTACATTTCCACTAACAGTGTTCCTTTTTCTCTACATTCTCACTAAGATTCATTATTGTTTGGTGTTTTTATTTTGATGTTAGCCATTCTGACAGCTGTGAGGTAATATCTCATTGTGATTTCGATTTGCATCTCCCTGATGATCAGTGATGCTGAGCATCTTTTTATTTTTCTGTTGGCCCTCTGTGTGTCTTCTTTGGGAAAATGTCTGTTCAGGTCCTCTATTTTTAAGTCAGATTGTTTGTTTGTTTGGAGTTAAAATGTATGAGTTCTTTATGTATTTTGGATACTAACACCTAATTGGATATATCATTGTAAAGATCTTCCATTCAGTAGGTTGCTTTTTCATTTTAATGATGGTTTTCTTCATTATACAAAAGCTTTTTAGTTTGACATAATCCCATTTAGTTTTGTTTTGTTATTCTTGCCTGAGGAGAAAGATCAAAAAAAAAAAATTGCTAAGACAGATAGATGTCCAAGAGTTTACCGCCTATTTTCTTTTAGGAGTTTTATGATTTTAGGTCTTACATTTAGGTCTCTAATCGATTTTGAGTGTATCTTTGTGTATGGTGTAAGAAAGTGGTCTAGTTCCATTCTTTTGCATGTAGCTCAGCAGTTTTTCCAACACCATTAATTGAAGAGACTGTCTTTCCTCAATGTATATTTTTGGCTTTTTATCATAAATTTATTGACCATATAAGCATAGGTCTATTTCTGGGCTCTCTATTTTGTCTTATTGATCTATTGGGTCTGTTTTTGTGGCAGTACCATACTCTTTCACTATTACTTTGTAGTATAGTTTGAAATCAGGGAGCATGATACCTCCAGCTTTGTTCTCCTAAGATTGCTTTGGATATTTGGGGGGGGTTTATGATTCCATACAAATTTTAAAATGCTTTGTTCTAGTTCTGTGAAAAATGTCATTGAAATTTTGATAGGGATTACATTGAATCTGTAGATTACTCTGGGTAGAATGGACATTTTAACAATGTTAATTCTTGGAATTCATGAGCATGGGATATCTTTCCATTTATTTGTGTCACATGAAATTTCTTTCATCAATATCTTGTAGTTTTCAATGTACAAGTCTTTCACCTCCTTGGTTACATTTATTCTTGGGTGTTTTATTTATTAATTAATATGGTACAATTATAAATTGGATTGTTTTCTAAATTTTTCTTCTGATAATTCATTATTAATGTGTAGAAATGCAACAGATTTTTGTGTATTGATCTTGTATCCCATAGCTTTACTGAAAGCTAATAAGCTTTAAGATTTTTTTTTTTGATGGCACCTTTAGGGTTTTCTATATGTATGGTATCATGTCATCTGCAAAGAGTGAGTTTCGCTTCTTCCTTACCAATTTGGATGCCTTTTATTTCTCATTCTTGTCTAATTGTTGTGGCTATGACTTCTAACACTGTATTGAATAAAAGTGCTGAGAGTGGACATCCTTGTCTTGTTTCTAATCTTAGAGGAAAAGCTTCTAGCTTTTTACCTTTGAGTGTGATGTTACCTGAAAGTTTGTCATATATGACTGTTACTATATTATGATATGTTCCTTGTGTATCCACTTTGTTGACAGTTTTCAACCACAAATGGATTTTGGATTTGTGAAGTACTTTTCCGTATCTATTGAGATGATTACATGAACTTCATCCTTCATTTTGTTAATGTGGTGTGTCACTTGATTCATTTGTGGATGTTGAATCATGCTTACATCCTTGGACTAAATTCTAATTGATCATGGTATGATCCTTTTAATATATCATTAAATTCAGTTTGCTAAAAATTTTTGAGGATTTTTGCATCCATGTTAATCACAGGTATTGGCCTCTAATGTTCTTTTTTTGTGTTATCTTGTTTGATATTGGTAATGTTAGCCTTTACATGGACTTTGGAAACATTTGTTTCCCTTCAGTTTAACTGTCCTTTAAATGCTTCGTAGAATTCATCTCTGAAACCATCTAGTCCTAGCCTGTCATTTGTTGGGAGTTTTCTGATTACTTATTCATATCATTTCTAATAATCTGTCCATTCACATTTTCTATTTCTTCTTGATTCAGTTTTAGAAGATTGTATGTTTCTAGGAATTTATCCACTTCTAGATATATAATTTGTTGACATATAATTGTTTATAGAATCAGCTCTTCATTTTATTCTTTTAATTTTTTTAAAAATTTAGTCTCTATTTCATTTACTTGCTGATCTTTATTATTTCCTTCCTTCAACTAATTTTGGGTTTTGTTTTTTTTTTCCTAGCTTCTAGTAAGGTTAGATGGTTTATTTGAGGTTTTTCTTGTTTCTTGAGGTAGGATGTATTGCTATAAATCTTCTAGAGGATCCTCTTCTAAGCTCACTCATATGACTCTTGACCTGAGGCCTCATAAGCTTGCTAGTGGTTGGCTAACAGTGTCAGTTCACTGCTTTGTGGGCCTCTTTATAGGGCTGTTGACAACATAATAGCTGAAGTTCCCAGAGCAAACAATAGGTGAGAAAGAGAATGACTAGGATGGAATCCTTTATGTATTTTTTAACATATTCTGAGAAGCAACACACCATCACTTAATGCTACATTCTATGGGACACACAGATCTGGTACAGTGTAGCAAAAAGTACAGAAAGACATGAATACCAGGAGGCTGGGATCACTAGGGGGCCATGTTGAGGGTTCGCTATCACAGCTGGTAAGAATTTAGATTGATGGGGGGCACCTGGGTGGCTCAGCAGGTTAAAGCCTCTGCCTTCAGCTAGGGTCATGATCTCAGGGTCCTGGGATCAAGCCCCGCATCGGGCTCTCTGCTCAGCGGGGAGCCTGCTTTCTCCTCTCTCTCTGCCTGCTGCTCTGCCTACTTGTGATCTCCGTCTGTCAAATAAATAAATAAAATCTTTTAAAAAAAAAGAATTTAGATTGATGGATTTTTGAGAAGTAGGAAATTATATTGATAAATATTTGAAAATGTGTATTGATAAATACAAAGAAAATTAATGTCCCCCACAAAAGAACTTTTAAAGAGGCCTTTTTTTAAATTCCATTAAAATAAAGTGGTACATAAGCAAGCAAGGGTCACCACAGAACATTCTTTGAGT
The DNA here is from genome assembly GCF_902655055.1 of Lutra lutra. Taxonomy (NCBI): domain Eukaryota; kingdom Metazoa; phylum Chordata; class Mammalia; order Carnivora; family Mustelidae; genus Lutra; species Lutra lutra. The sequence continues at coordinate 28,891,589 of NC_062291.1, read as the reverse complement.
CATGTCTAACTTTAAATATTTAAATGATTATATTTATTTAACCAGTTATTGTGGTGTAAACCAATTTGAAAATGATATGAATTATGAAAGAGGTAAATTTTTATATTAAGTAATCATTGACTAGTTTATAAAGCATTTAAATCTAGGTACATTATTTCTTAATATTAATATATAATTTAAATACATCAAATTTCTTAAAATTTTAGGTCCAGGGAAAGGAGCTAAGTCTCTAGTCACTAGAGGTATCAGAAGCTGGCTCTGCTGGATAATAAATTGATCCAGAGTTTCATATGTAGAAAAAGATCTCTGCCAGAAGGGGAAACAATTGTCAGTATCATGAAGCCATAACAAAGGCTTTTCTCTTTATTTAATTTATTTTTTATTTTTTGGACATATTCCAGGTGTTTGAAAGGTATATGCAGAGTAGAATAGTGAGGTCTTGTTAAATGTGTGGTGTGTCATAAAGCACTCAGTCAACTCTAATCCTTAATTTTCTCATGTGAAGGGGCGCCTGGGTAGCTCAGTGGGTTAAGCCGCTGCCTTCGGCTCAGGTCATGATCCCAGGTCCTGGGTTCGAGCCCCACATCGGGCTTTCTGCTCAGCAGGGAGTCTGCTTCCTCCTCTCTCTCTCTGCCTGCCTCTCTGCCTACTTGTGATTTCTCTCTGTCAAATAAATAAATAAAATCTTAAAAAAAAAAAAATTTTCTCATGTGAAAATGGCAAAATTCTCATCAATCATTGAATTTTATGCTATATAATTTGTGAGGAACCAAGCACATTTTTGATATATAACATTGGATTCCTAAATATTAAGAAAACATGAACTACAATAATCAATGTTTTTTCAACAAATAAAAGAAATGAAGAGTATGAGGCATTTATAGAAGTTATGCATATGTTTTATTGCACTTTCTGCTATTATTAATTCCTTCTCAATTATTTAGCATAAAGAAATGATGTAAGGTTATGTGAACTCTCAAAGCCAAATTCCTCTACCATTAGTAACTTGGAAAGATAATGATATAATTAGAAATATTTTAATCTGAGTTTTACAAATGATAGAAAACATAATTTGGTGACACAATTTTCAGCCATTACCTGTAATGAGTCTGAATTCTTTTCTGACCTATTTATTCCTATAATTATGTATCCTCACCTACTTTCAAATGCACATAATAATTTCAGCAAGGTTTAAGAAGGAATGAGATATTCCTGGGTTACTACCAGTGAGAGACTCAAGGCCCAGGCAAAGCCAGCTCTTCAAATTTGTTATACTTATTGCCAGAAAACTAGCATTCATTCTTTCAGGATCACTGAAATGCAGAAGCCTCAGGGATTTTACTTATCAAAAGGAAACAGTGCAGTATTGGGGTTTAGAGAGCAAGGTCTGCAGTCTCAATTGTCAGCTCCCATTTATTAGCTGTATGATCTCAGTTTCCTCATCAGTAAAATCAGGATAGCAATAGTTCCTGTCTTACAGGCCTGCTGTATTCCATGAGACAATGCTTATAAAATACTTAGCACAGTGCCAAGATAAGTAAACACTCAATAAATGTTAGCTATTATTCTATATATTGTGAGTAAAGTCAATGGGGAAAGCACAGATCTCAAAAGAGGTCAGAACTGGTTTAGAATTTGGCAGTGTAAAATAGACAAGATACGTTGTTTTGAAGCTTAGAATGAATGTATTGACCCAAAGGCCACCTTTGTTTAATAAATCTATGCACTAAAGTTCAGAACAGTTTATACCACCTGGCATTTCCATTGATTAGAGGGAATTTGTTTAAGGTACTCCCCTCCTTTTTGGATCAATGATTGTATAACATCATGGTATATAATGTGTAAAGCTCACTTTCTTGAAACTTAGGTAGATTATGGATTCAGGGCAGGTTTGTCAATTTGTTGTTCTTTTTAAATTACCATTAACTGGCTACTTAATTATGCTCACTTTGTATTTTCTTGAAAGCACTAAAAAAAATCACTTCTAGTCTGATCCAAGCAACCATATGTCCATAGTATGAGTAAAGCACACCCACAGCTGATGTTTGAGCTAATGAAATGAGAAATGTATTACATATCAGCTTTGAATAGTTCGTTTATGCTGTTAGAGTGAAAAAGTAGTAGTTTCCATCTGTACTTCAGAAATTAAACATTTGCTTCTGAAAGATTTTGTTTTAATTGGAGCTAATATTAGTTTATTAGCAAAAGAACTTTAGAGGAGTTAAAATGTAATCATGTAGCAATAATGAAAAGACTGTGTTGTATTTTTCTTGAAATATCCCAGATCTTTCTCACATTATCTTACATGGCAGTGAAAACTAGACCTTTACATGATTTTATGTTTGTCTTTTTTAGCCAGGATCTGCACAGGAAGATGATGGTAGCAGTTTCACTATTATAGAGATTGTAGTAACAGATTGAAAGTTTTGATAGGGAGTATTCAGGTACTATTGCAGCACATTTGTTTGGTAGATGGGAAAAACTCTTTAGTGGGTGTTCTTGGAGGATGAATTTGAAGTATTATGGAAGCCTCAGATAGAATTTTTCAGTGGGCAGTTGGATACAGAGTTCTAGAATTCAGGAAAAATATCTAGATTAGAGATGCACTTTGGGATTCACATCCATATAAATGGGAACTGTGGTTTGGGACCTTTTTTCTTAGGCCAAGTAGTGTGAGTTAGCTTTCTCATTGTCTTTGATATCCCATTCACTGAATGTGAAACAGTAGTGTGATGGAATCTCACTATAGAATATTATTCTGCAAGGGTGCCTGGGTGGCGCAGTTGGTTAAGCTATTGACTACTTGATTTCAGCTCATGTCGTGTCTTAGGGTCATGAGATCGAGCCCACACACAGTGTGCTGAAGTGTCTCTCCCTTTCTTCCTTCACCCCTCCCCCCCACTTTCACTCTAAAAAACAAATAACTCTTAAAAAAAATAATTATCCAAAAGAAGTTTCTGTGATGATAGAGATGTTCTAGATCTTCACTCTCAAAGCAGTAGTCACATGGGCAGAGGCTTCCTCAATATAATATAGTAGAGTAGGTAAAAGTGTAGATTCTACATACCAGGAGTATGCGTGCGAATCTCTATCCTGCTATATATTAGCACAATTACCAGGGACAAGATTCTTGACTTTTCTTTGTCTTAACCATTCAACAAAGTTTTAACAGGTTAATAAAGGGGTTGTTTTAGGCTTTAAATCACAGCTGACATTTAGAAAATTACCTTGAATATAGTGAAGAGTTAATGATTACTATTGTTAACCTTAAAAGTAAACTTAGAAAAATCATTGAGAGTGTCTTGAAATCCTATAAAAAGAAAAAAAAAAAGGCAGTCCTTGGATTGACCTTCTTGATAGATGCATCCTTAGACTCATTCAATGTTGTGTTATTTTAGAAACATTTTGCATGTAAAATTATCTATTTCTTTATTTTTTGTTTTTTAAATTTTGCCAGCTTTAGAAATAAATAAAAATTTATATGTTACTTTATGTATATATATATATATATATATATATATATATATACACATATATATAATTATATATGTTAGAGAGTACAGCACAATGTTTTGATATACATATAATTGTGGAAAGATTACCACAATCAAGATAAATAACATATTGTCACCTCACATGGCTACCTTTTTCTTTTCTTTTCTTTTTGGTAGTGAGAACACAAAAGATCTACTTTCAGCAAATTTCAATTTCTAATACTACTATACATTGTCGTAATATTAACTCTAGTTATTATACCATACACTGGAACTTATTCATCCTGCATAACTGAAACTTGTACCCTTTGGTCAACATCTCTTCATTTCCCCTACTTCCCAGCCATTGACAACTACCATTCTACTCTTTGCTTCTGTGGATTCAACTTAAATTCTATATATGAGGGGCACCTGGGTGGCTCAGTGGGTTAAGCTGCTGCCTTCGGCTCAGGTCATGATCCCAGGTCCTGGGGTCGAGCCCCACATCGGGCTTTCTGCTCAGCAGGGAGCCTGCTTCCTCCTCTCTCTCTGCCTGCCTCTCTGCCTACTTGTGATTTCTCTCTGTCAAATAAATAAATAAAATCTTTAAAAAAAAAAATTCTACATATGAGTGTGATCATGCTGTATTTATATGCATACTATTTTCCATAGTGGCTATATCAATGGGCATTTTTCTAACAATGTGAAAGAGTTTCCTTTTCTCTTCATCCTCACCAACACTGGTTATCTTCTGTCTTTTTTACATTAAACATACTAACAAATATGAGGTGTATGATTTGTATTTTCCTGATACTTAATGATGTTGAGCACATTTTCATATGCCTGTCAGTTATCTGAATGTTTTCCCTGGAAAAAAATGTTATTCAGCTTGGGTTAATTTTTTACAATTGGGTTGTATAAATTTTTTATATACTTTGGATATAAACACTTTATCAGATGTATGGTCTGCAAATATTTTCTCCCATACCACAGGTTCTTTCCACCTTGCTGATTGTTTTCTGTCTGTGTAGTTTTGTTTTGTTTTGTTTTAGTTTAATGCAATCTCACATGTCTATTTTCACTTTTGTTACCCATGTTTTAGTGTTATATCCAAAACCACTGCCAAGACCAATGTCAGGGAGTTGTTTCCCTGTTTTCTTCTAATAATTTTATGTTTTCAGGTCTTAAAATTTTTAATTCATGTTGATTTTTGTGTATGGTGTGAGATAGGGTCCAATTCCATCTTTTTGCTTTTGGACATCCAGTTATCCCAGCACCATTTGTTGATGAGAGTACCTCTGCCTCATTGAGTGTTTTTGACACCTTTGTCAAAGATCAGTTAACTGGAGATGCATAGGTTTCTGGGTCTCTGTTCCATTCCATTGGTCTATATGTTTGTTTTTATGCCAGTATCATACTGTTTTTGTTTGTTTGTTTTATTACTGAGGTAAATTTGGTATATATTAGTTTCAGATATACAACATAATAATTTAATATTTGTATACACTAAAAAGTCTAGTTACCATTAATCATAATACAATTGACCTTCACCCTTTTCACCCACCCATCAATCACCTTCCAATCACCTTCCCATCTGACAACCAGCAATCCGTTCTCTGTATCTATGGGTTTTGTTTTGCTTTGTTCATTCATGTGTTTTGTTTTCCATACATAAGTGAAATCATAAAGTATTTGTCTTTCTCTTACTCATTCACTTAGCATAATACTCTCCAGCCCTGTCTATGTTGTTGGGAATGACAATGTTTCATTCTTTTTTATGTCTGAGTAATATTTCATTTTCACATTTCACATTTTCTTTAGCCATCATCTATCAGTGGACAATTAAGTTGCTTTCATATCTTAGCTATTGTAAATAATATTGCAATGAACATAAAGGTGCATATATCTTTTCAAATTAGTGTTCTCATTTTCTTTAGGTAAATGCCCATTTTTAAATATAGTGGGTTTTTTTTGGGTGTTGAGTTGCATGAGCTTTTCATATTGTTTGGATATGAATACCTTATCAGATATATCATTTGCAAATATTTTCTCTAATTTAGTAGATTCCTTTTTCATTTTGTTGATTCCTTTAGCTATGCAGAAGCTTTGTAGTTTTACATAGTCCTACTTGTTTATTTTTTCTTTTGTTGGTTTTGCTTTTCGAGTCAGATTCAAAAATTCAATGCCAAACCCATTTTCAAGGAGCTCACGGTCTATGTTTTCTATCTTTCTTTCTTTCTTTTTGGTAAATATTAAATATTTAGTATGTAAATATTAGATAACACACTACTGCACAAGCACTGGGTCAAATAAATTGAAAGGCAAATGAAAATATTACTCAAACAAAAGAAAAAGAAAACACAGTACTCTAAAACCTATGTGATACAGTAAAAGTGGATATTAGAGTGAAATTTATGCCATAAATGCTTAAGAAAAAAAAGTTCAAATAACATTACACCACAAGTAACTAGAAAAAGAAGAAAAATTAGGTGAAATTTAGTAGAGGATAAAAAGAACTGAGAAAAGTCAGAAACAAATAGAAACCAGGATAAAGAATAGCATAACATTGAGAGTAATGACCAGTTTTTCCAAAAATATAAACAACATTTGCAATGCTTTAACTACATTAACCAAGAAAAAAAAAATAGAGGGAAAACTCAAAAACCAAAATGAGAGTTGGAAGAGAAAGCAATACAATAGAAAACCACAGAAATATATAGTGTGAAAACAATTACTATAAACAATTATATACTAACAAATCAGGTCAACTTAGAAAAAAAAGGGAAAAAGATAATTCCTCAAATTGTACATTACTAATATTGAATCCTGAAACCTGAATCTAAGAAATAGGAAATCTTCTTGGATGAATAACAAGAATAAAAGTTGAATTTGGAATAAAAAATTCTCCCAGGATAGAAAACTCCAAGACCACATCATTTCATTGGTGAATTCTACCAATATTTAAATAATTAGGGGCGCCTGGGTGGCTCAGTGGATTAAGTGGATTAAGCCTCCACCTTCGGCTTGGGTCATGATCCCTGCATTAGGCTCTCTGCTCAGTGGGGCACCTGCTTCCCTCTCTCTCTGCCTGCCTCTCTGCCTACTTGTGATCTCTGTCTGTCAAATAAATAAATAAATAAAATCTTTAAAGAAATAATTAATGACCATCTTCATCAAAATCTTGCAGTAGTGGAATAGAGGGAACACATTTAAGGGAATAATAAAATAATTAATGACCATCTTCATCAAAATCTTGCAGTAGTGGAATAGAGGGAACACTATGAGGTCAGTGCTACCTGGTTACCAAAGCAGTATATAAACAATGCAAGAACAAAAAGGTCTAGTTAGTCCAATGTAAGTATTGCTACTCTTTCTTGTTTCTTTTTTTTTTTTTGACATCCATTTTCATGATAAATGTTGCTCCACTCCTTCACTTTCAATCCGCAGATTTCTTTTAGTCCAAAATGAGTCTCTGATAAGCAGCATATAGATGTGCCTTGTTTTTGTTTTTGTTTAAGGAGATAGAAGTTTATTGAATACATGGCAAGGGAGTGGCAGGCAGGACAGCAGAAGAAAGGCTGTTTGCTGGGTCTTGGATTTTTAATCCATTCTGACACTCCATGTCTTTTGATTGGAGCATTTAGTCCATTTACATACAAAATGTAAAATGTAAAAAATAAAATAAAATAAAATGTAAAAAAAATTACATACAAAATTTGTCATTTACATACATAGTTATTGATAGATATGTGCTTATCCCATTTATCTACTTGTTTTGTCAATGTTTCTGGAGATTTTCTCTGTTCCTTTCTTCTCTTTGTCACTTTTGGTCTCTTCTTTGCACTCAGAGTCCCTTTAATTTTTCTTCCAGGGCTGTTTTAGTGGTCTGAACTCCTTCAGTTTTTGTTTGTCTGGGATAGTCTTGATCTCTCCTGTTCTGAATGATTGCCTTGCTGGATAGGGTATTTTTGGCTGCAGATTTTTCGCATTTAGCACTTTGAATATATCATGCCACTCTCTTCTAGCTTGCCAAGTTTCTGTTGAGAAATCTCCAGCTACCTTTATGGGTCTTTCCTTGTAATTTAAGGACTTCTTTTGTCTTGCTGCTTTTAAGATTTTTTTTTTCTTTATCACTGTATTTTGCAAATTTCATCACAATATATTTTGGTGTTAGTCTAGTTTTGTTGATTTTGATGGGAGTTCTCTATGCCTCCTGGATTTGGATGTCTCTTTCCTTTCCCAGATTAAGGAGTTATAAATTCAGCTATAATTTCCTCAAATAAACTTTTTGCCCCTGTTACTTTCTCTTCTTCTGGGACTCCTATAATGTGAATGTTATTATGTTTGATGGAGTCACAGAGTTCCCTAAGTCTATTCTCATGTTACATAATTCTTCTTTCTCTCTTTATCTCAGATTCATTATTTTTCGTGATTTCTTTTCTATGTCACTAATTCATTCCTCTGCTTTTTCCAGCCTGCTGTTCTTTGCATCCAGCCTGTTTCCAATCTTGTTTATTGCATTCTTCTTCTCTGATTCTTTTTTTTTTTAACTTTTCAAATCTCTGTTGTAAGCATCTTACTGATGTCTTCTATTCTTTCCTTAAGCCCAGTGATTATCCTTTCTCAAGCCCAGTGAGCATCCTTACATCCTTAAGACCTTGAATTCTCCATCAGGCTTCTTACTTCTATCTGTTTCATTTAGATATCCAGTCTTATCTTGTTCCTTCATTTGGGATAAATTCCTCCATCTTAGCATTTTGTCTAAGAACCTGCCTTCTTCTGTTAGAAAAGCCAGTTATGTCTCCTACTAGTAATAGCCTTCTGAAGAAGTGGTTTTGTAGCGCCCATGGCCTGGAGCTTTGGGGGAGTGTCTTGGTGTGTTCTGGGTAAGCTCAGCTATTGTATTTTGTTTGCACTATGCTTCAGGCCTATCATCTGCAGAGGCTCTACTTGCCTACTCTGGGCAGTGTTTGGTCTCTGGCCTAAATGTAGTAAGTTTTAACTGGTTGTGCTCTGGTCTGTTTGTGAAATAATACCTGATACCAACTCCATCAGAACTGAGACCCTGCAGAATTCTGTTTGGGAGACATGGTGTGGGCAGGGAGTTGTGCTGGTCTTCTGAGAGAGGGCCCACTGCCTTGAGACTGAGGTAAGCTTGACTGAGAAAGAGCAGTCCCAAGTCAGACAGCCAGTGCTGGCGCTGCTCTGCCTCCTGTTGGTAGCTCTGTGTTAATGCTGAGAGGTGGGGGAGGGAAATGGCACTGGCCAACACCCCTGTTTCCAGAAAGGCATCTCTGTGAATGCTCCCACTCCCAGACACTCTTGAGTGAATAATCTCCCCACTGTGTGCTCCAAGCATTCTTCAAATCACTGTTTCCTCACTGCCTGCCCTGGGATTGTTTGCCTGCCTTCTCTCCAGGATTAGGGGAGTGCTCTCAGGTCTCTATCCCAGCCAAGCCTGCTGACCATTAAAACTCCAGACTTTAAGCCCTGGTGACTACAAAAACCTAAGAAATTCAGCCCTTCTGGTTTTCCAAGCCAATGGCTTTGGGGAAACACTCTCCTTGTGTGTTTCCCTGTGTTCCTCTCTCTTTCACCCTTCTCCATGGGACCAGGACTCCCTCCCCTCTGCAGCAGCCATAATCCATTTTTCCCCTGAACCATGTCTCCATACTTCTACTTCTACCTTCTTCAATGTGGTCTCTTCTCTCCCTTTAGTTGTGGAATTTTTTTTCCATCAGTCTTCAGGCAAATTTTTGGGTTATTTATGATGATTTGATAGTTATCTCGTTGTGTTTGTGGGACAAGATAAGCCTAGGGTCCGCCTACTCTACCTCCATTTTAGGGAATTCTGATGACTTCTGTTCTGCTTATGTTTTCTTTGGGAGTTTTATGGTTTCAGGTCTTACATTCAAATCTTGAATCCATTTTGAATAAACTTTGTGTATGGTGTAAGAGAGTGGTCTAGTTCCATTTTTTTTGCATATAGCTGTCCAGTTTTCCCAGCACCATTTATTAAAAAAATTGTCATCTTCCCATTTTGTATTCTTGGCTTCTTTGTTGTAAATTAATTGGCCATGTATGTGTGAGTTTATTTCTGGGCTCTCTGTTCTGTTCCATTGATCTGTGTGTCTGTTTTATGCCAATACCATACTGTTTTGATTGTTAGGTCCCCCAATAATGGGTCTGTGATTAAAGGAGCAAGACTGATATAAAGCGAAGGTCAAGCAAAGCTTTATTCCACACCAAGCATCAAGAATCAGACCAAATGTTCGGGGCCGCGCTTCTTACAGAGAGGGCGACCTCTCTCTACTGCACAGACTATCTTTTCTTTTTTTTTTTTTTTTTAATTTATTTTTACTTATTTGTCAGAGAGAGAGAGAGAGCGAGCACAGGCAGACAGAGTCGCAGGCAGAGGCAGAGGGAGAAGCAGGCTCCCCACTGAGCATGGAGCCCGATGTGGGACTTGATCCCTGGAGACCAGGATCATGACCTGAGCCAAAGGCAGCTGCTTAACCAACTGAGCCACCCAGGCTTCCCCACAGACTAGCTTTTAAGGGCAAAGGCCATGTGGTTGGGCCTGGCCATACACAGGTGGCCAATGAAATTGTAACACACAGAGAAAGCTGCACAGTCATGTTAGGTCACACATAAGTGACCAATTGAATTACAATTTACCCTAGTAGATATTTGAACCAGCCTATCACCTTGGTCAGAATTGGTGCCCAAAAGGTACCCAAAGGGCGGGGCCCATACTCCTTGGTAACTAGGGAGACAATATGCGCCCCTCCACTGATCGGATGTCTCCACCTGGCCTGACCCACCCTTGTATTTGGGCTTTGTTACCTGGGACTGGTTTCCGGGACTTGTTTTTAAGTAAGTCCCCTGGGGGAAAGGGGTCAGGGACAGTTTAAGTTTTAAACAACAAAATTATTATTTAATCAGATGGAAGCACTCTGGCTAAATAGGTCCTTACATTGATGATTATAACTGTGTAGTTATAATCAAACTATGTAGTTTGAAGTCATGGACTATGAAACCCTCAGCTTTATTCTTTTTTTCCCAAGATCATTTGGCCATTAAGGGTATTTTGTGGTTCCCAATTTTAGAATTTTTTGTTCTAGTTCATGAAAAATGTCACTGAAATTTTGATAGGAATTTCATTGTATCTATGGATTGCTTTGGGAAATATAGGCATTTAAAAATACTAATTTTTATAATTCATGAGTTTGGATTATATTTCCATTTATTTGTGTCATCTTAAATTTCTTTCATTGGTGTCTTGTAGTTTTCAGCATACAAGTCTTTCATATCCCTGGTTAAATTTATTCCTAGGTATTTTATTCTTTGTAGTGCAATTATAAATGGGATTGTTTTCTGAATTTTTCTTTCTGATAGTTCATTATTAATGTGTAGAAATGCAACAGATTTTTGTGTATTGGCTTTGTATCCTTGATTTTGTGTCCTACAATGTGACAGAATTCATTTATTTGTTTTAACAGTTTTTGGTAGAGATTAGGATTTTCTATGTATGGCATCATGCCATCTACAAAGGGTGACAGTTTACTTCTTCCTTACTATTTTGGATGCCTTTTTATTTCTTATCTGATTATTGTGCTAGGATTTTGATAATATGTTTAGTAAAAGTGCTGAAAGTAGGCATCCAAGTCTTTTTATTGATCTTCAGCTTTTCGTCATTGAGTATGATGTATGATGTTTTCATCATTGAGTATAAGGTTTTCATACCTGGCCTTTATTATGTTGATATATGTTCTGTCTATACCCATTTTGTGGAAGGTTTTATGATAAATAAATGATGAGTTTTTTCAAATTGTTTTTGTGTATCAGTGGAGATGATAATGATTTTTATTAATGTGATGTGTCCCATAGATTTTGGATTTATTTTCTATTTCATAAACTCAATGTATTGTGTTAAATTTCCCTTTGATTTCTTCATTAATTCATTAGTTGTTTTTTTTAACATGTTGGTTAATATCTACATATTTGTGATTTTTCCAGTTTTCCTCTTATAATTGATTTCTAGTTTCATATCATGATGTCAGAAAAGATGATTGACATGATTTCATTCTTCTTACGTTTTCTTTTTGATTAACATATAATGTATTATTTGCCCCAGGGGTACAGGTCTATGAATCATCATGTTTACACATTTCATAGCACTCACCACAGCACATAACCTCCCCAATGTCCATTACCCAGCCAGCCTATACCTACCCCCGCACCCCCCAGCAACCCTCAGTTTGTTTCATGAGATTAAGAGTCTCTTATGGTTTGTCTCTCCTGATCCCATCTTGTTTTGTTTTGTTTTATTTCCCTTCCTACCCCCCATGACCCCCTGCCCTACTTCTCAAATTCCTCATATCAGAAAGATCATATAATAATTGTCTTTCTCTGATTGACTTATTTCGCTTAGCTTAATACCCTTCAGTTCCATCCATGTCATTGCAAATTGCAAGATTTAGTTTCTTTGGATAACTGCATAGTATTCCGTTATATATACATAATCTTTCACATCTTCTTTATCCATTCATCTCTTGATGGATATCTAGGTTCTTTCCATAGTTTGGCTATTGTGGACATTGCCCCTTCCGATCACTACATTTGTATCTTTATGGCAAATACCAAGTAGTGGGATTCTGGGTAATAAGGTAGCTCTATCTTCAACATTATGAGGAACCTCCATACTGTTTTACAGAGTGGCTCTACCTGCATGCATTCCCACCAATAGTGTAGGAGGGTTTCCCTTTCTCTGTATCCTCACCAACATCTGTTGTTTCTTGACTTGTTATTTTAGCCATTCTGACTGGTGTGAGGTGTTATCTCATTGTGGTTTTGATTTGTATTTCTCTGATGCTGAGTGATGTGGTACACTTTGTCCTGTGTCTTTTGGCCACTTGGATGTTTTCTTTGCAGAAATGTCTGTTCATGGCTTCTGCCTATTTCTTGATTGGATTATTTATTCTTTTAGTGTTGAGCTTGATAAGTTCTTTATAGATTTTGGATACTAGCCCTTTATCTGAAAGGTGATTTAGAATATCTTCTCCCATTCTGTCAGTTGACTTTTGGTTTTATTAACTGTTTCCTTTGCTGTGCAAAAGATTTTGATCTTGATGAAGTCCCAATAGTTCATTTTTGCCCTTGCTTCCCTTGCCTTTGGTGATGTTTCTAGGAAGAAGTTGCTGCAGCTGAGGTGGAAGAGGTTGCTGCCTGTGTTCTCCTCAAGGATTTTGATGGATTTTTCTCTCACATTGAGGTCTTTGATCCATTTTGAGTCTATTTTTGTGTGTGGTGTACAGAAATGGTCCAGTTTCATTCTTCTGCATGTGGCTGTCCAATTTTCCCAACACCATTTGTTGAAGAGACTGTCTTTTTTCCATTCTACTTTCTCTCCTGCTTTGTCAAAGATTAATTGACCATAGAGTTGAGGGTCCATTTCTGGGCTCTCTCTTCTCTTCCATTGATCTATACGTCTGTTTTCATGCCAGTACCATACTATCTTGATTACAGCTTTGTAACAGAGCTTGACATCTAGAATTGTGCTGCCACCAACTTTGGCTTTCTTTTTCAACATTCCTCTGGCTATTCAGAGTCTTTCCTGGTTCCATATATATTTTAGGATTATTTGTTCCATTTCTTTGAAAAAAAAAAAAAAGATGGTATTTTGATAGGGATTGCATTAAACGTGTAGATCGCTTTAGGTAGCATAAACATTTTCACAATATTTGTTCTTCCAATCCATGAGCATGGAATATTTTTCCATTTCTTTGTGTCTTCCTCAATTTCTTTCATGAGTACTTTATAGTTTTCTGAGTACAGATTCTTTGCCTCTTTGGTTAGGTTTATTCCTAGGTGTCTTATGATTTTGGGTGCAATTGTGAATGGGATCGACTCCTCAATTTCTCTTTCTTCTGTCTTGCTATTGGCGTATAGAAATGGAGCTGATTTCTGAGTATTGATTTTATATCCTGACACTCTATTGAATTCCTACATGGGTTCTAGCAGTTTTGGAGTGCAGTCCTTTGGGTTTTCCACTGAAAGTATCATATCATCTGCCAAAAATAAGAGTTTGACTTTTTCTTTGCTGATTTGGATGCTTTTATTTCTTTTTGTTGTCTAATTGCTGAGGCTAGGACTTCTAGTACTATGTTGAATAGCAGTGGTAATAGTGGACATCCCTGCCATGTTCCTGACCTTAGGGGAAAAGCTCTCAGTTTGTCCCCATTGAGAATGATTTGCTGTGGGTTTTCATAGATGGCTTTTATGATATTGAGGTATGTACCTTCTAGGCTGATCTGTGAAGAGTTTTGATCAAGAAAGGATGCTATACTTTGTCAAATGCTTTTTCAGCATCTATTAAGAGTATTATAGTTCTTGTTCTTTCTTTTATTAATGTACTGTATCACATTGCTTGATTTTCAGATGTTGAATGAACCTTGCAGCCTAGGAATAAATTCCACTTGGTCATGGTGAATAATCCTTTTAATGTAGTGTTGGATCCTATTGGCTAATTTGGTGAGAATGTTTGCATCCTTGTTCATCAAGGGTATTGGTCTGTAATTCTCCTTTTTGATGGTGTCTTTGTCTGATTTTGGAATCAAGGTAATACTGGCCTCATAAAATGAGTTTGGAAGCTTTTCCTTTCTTTTCTATTTTTTTTTGGAACAGTTTCAAGAGAATAGCTATTAATTCTCCTTTAAATGTTTGGTAGAATTCCCCTGGGAAGCTGTCTGGCCCTGGGCTCTTGTTTTTTGGGAGAATGTTGTTGATTGCTTTAATCTCCTTACTGGTTATGGGTCTGCTCAGGTTTTCTATTCCTTCTGGTTCAGTTTTGCTAGTTTATATATCTCTGTGAATGAATCAATTTCTTCCAGATTGTCAAATTTGTTTGCCTATGGTTGCTCATAATATGTTCTTAAAATTGTTTGTACTTCTTTAGTGTTGGTTGTGATCTCTCCTCTTTCATTCATGATTTTATTTATTTGGGTCCTTTCTCTTTTCTTTTTGATAAGTCTGTCCAGGGGTTTATCAATCTTATTAATTCTTTCAAAGAACCAGCTCCTAGTTTCATTGATTTGTTCTACTGTTGTTTTGATTTCTGTTTCATTGATTTCTGCTCTGATCTTTATTATTTCTCTTCTCTTGCTGGGTTTAGGCTTTCTTTGCTTTTCTTTCTCCAGCTCTTTTAGGTGTAGGGTTAAGTTATATACTTGAGACCTTTCTTGTTTCTTGAGTTTCCTCTCAGGACCAACTTTGCTGTGTCCTAAAGCTTTTGAACAGTTGTATTTTCATTTTCATTTGTTTCCATGAATTTTTTAAACTCTTCTTTAATCTTCTGGTTGATGCATTTATTGTTTAGTAGGATGCTCTTTAGCCTCCCTGTATTTGATCTCTTTCCAACTTTCCTCTTGTGATTGAGTTCTAGTTTCAGAGTATTGTGGTCTGAAAATTTGCAGGGAATGATCCAAATCTTTTGGTACCAGTTAAGACCTGATTTGTGACCCAGGATGTGATCTATTCTGGAGAATGTTCCATGTGCACTGGAGATGAATGTGTATTTTGTTTTTTTGGGATAGAATGTTCTAAATATATCCGTGATGTCCATCTGGTCCAGTGTGTCATTTAAAGCCTTTATTTCCTTGTTGATCTTTTGCTTAGATGTTCTTTCCATTTCAGTAAGGGGGGGTGTTAAAGTCCCCTACTATTATTGTATTATTGTGATGTATTTCTTTGATTTTATTATTAATATACAATTTGTTTATATAATTGACTTATATATAAACTGTATATATATATAATATATATACATATTATATATAATTTATATAATTATATATAATTGACTTTATATAATTTATATATAATTGACTGCTCCCATATTAGGGGCATAGATATTTAAAATTTTTAGATGTTCTTGTTGGACAGACACTTTAAGTATGATATAGTGTAGTTCCTCATCTTTTATCATAGTCTTTGGCTTAAAATCTAATTTATCTGATATAAGGATTGCCACCCGAGTTTTCTTTTGATGTCCTTTAGCATGGTAAATGGTTTTCCACCCCCTCACTTGAAATCTGGATGTGTCTTTGGGTCTAAAATGAGTTTCTTATAGACAGCATATCAGTCGGTCTTTTTTTTTTTTTTTTTTTTTAATCCATTCTGATACCCCGTGTCTTTTGATTGGGGCATTTAGCCCATTTACTTTCAGGGTTACTGTTGAAAGATATTTAGTGCCATTGCATCACCTGTAAGGGGACTGTTATTGTATATTGTCTCTGTTCCTTTCTGGTCTACTACTTTTAGGCTCTCTGTTTGCTTAGAAGACTCCTTTCAATATTTCCTCTAGGGCTGGTTTGGTATTTGCAAATTCTTTTAGTTTTTGTTTGTCTTGGAAGCTTTTTATCTCTCTTTCTATTTTCAGTGACAGTCTAGCTGGATACAGTATTCTTGGCTGCATATTTTTCTTGTTAATGCTCTGAATATATCATGCCAGTCCTTTTTGGCTCCCAGGTCTCTGTGGATAAGTCTGCTGCCAGTCTAATATTTCTACCATTTCTTCCCGAGGTGCTTTCAGGATTTTCTCTTTGTCACTAAGACTTGCAAGTTTTACTCTTAGATGATGGGGTGTGGACTTATTTTTGTTGATTTTGAAGGGGGTTCTCAGTGCCTCCTGAATTTTGATGCTTGTGCCCTTTGCCAAATTAGGGAATTCTCTAGTATAATTTGCTCCAGTATGCCTTCTGCCCATCTCTCTCTTTTTTCTTCTTCTGGGATCTCAGTTATTCTAATATTGTTTCATCTTATGGTATCACTTATTTCTCAAATTGTCCCCTCATGGTCTAGTAGTTGTTTGTCTCTCTTTTGCTCAGCTTCTTTATTCTCCATCACTTAGTCTTCTAGATCACTAACTCTCTCTTCTGCCTCATTTATCCTAGTACTAAGAGCCTCCATTTTTGATTGCACCTCATTAATAGCTTTTTTGATTTCAGCTTGGTTAGATTTTAGTTCTTTTATTTCTCCAGAAAGGGCTTTTATTTCTCCAGACAGGGTTTCTCTATCTTCCATGCCTTTTTTGAGCCCAGGTAGCACCATGAGAGTTTTCATTCTGAACTCTAATTTTGAGATATTACTAATGTCCATATTGATTAGGTCTCTAGCCATCCGTACTGCCTCTTGTTCTTTTTTGTGCTAAGTTTTTCTACCTTGTCATTTTATCCAGATAAGAACAGATGAATGAGAGAACAAAATGCTAATAGGATAGCAATGACCCCAGAAAAATATACACTGAGCAAATCAGAAGAAGCCCAAAACCAAGAAGAGAAGGAAATGGGGGCGGGGGGGAAGAAAAGAAAAAAATATATATATTAGACTGGTGAATAGAACAGAGCCACCCACTCAATTTTGTTTGTATTTTGGTATGTTATAAGAAACTACTCACAAAATTTGAAAGAAAGAAAGAAAGAAAAAGATATATACACACACATACATAAGTGAGGGTAAACATGATGAAGGGATGGAATATGACTGTGAAGATGAAAATTAAAAAGGTTTCTAAAAAAGGAATTGATAAGATAAGAAATTGGTTGACAAAAGAAAAAAAGAGTAAAGAATGTGATCAGGCCGGAGACTAAAACAAAGCCATGTGCTAGATTTAGGGTATATTTTGATCTATTGGAATAAATTGTATCCCAAAATTTTAAAGAAAAAAAAACCAATATGTATAAAAAAAGGTTAAAAACAATGAAGGGATAAAATATAAGGATCAAATTTTTTAAAAGATTTTTAAAAAGGTATTGATAAGGCAAAATAGTTAAAAATGTTAAAATAGTAAAGAGGGAAAGTTTAAAAAATAAAATGAGAAAAAAACACAATTAAAAATATTTAACTTTGAAATACTAGAAGATCATGGGGGAAAAGCCATGAATTCTATGTGTTGCTTTCCCCTAGCTCTGGAATTCTGCAGTTCTCATTGATTGGTGAACTTGATCTTGGCTGGATGTTGTTGCTAATCTTCCAGGGGAAAGGCTCCTTGCCATGATTCTCAAATGTTTTTGCCTGAGGCAGAATTGCATTGCCCTTGCCAGAGGCCAGCTATGTAATCTGCTTGGTTTTGCTCTTGGGAACTTTTGTTCCCTGAATGCTTTCCATATAGCTTTGGAGGAGAATGAAAATGACGGCTTCCCATCTCCTTGGGAGGAGCAGAGAGCTTGGCACCCCACTCCACAGTGCACCCTCAGAGAAAGGCAGTCAATCTATCCCATCTCTCTGGTCTCCAGCCATACTCTGTGCTCACCTGGCCTATGACCCAGCATTTCTATCTCTTGAACATAGTCCATTTGGAGACTCCAAACCCAGCAGATTCCTGCCCTGTGTTCCCGTGCCACACCTCCTGGAGGAGAAAAAGGGGAGTCTCTCTGGATCTGCCACCTGTGGGGTCCCTGCTCAAAGAGCAGGGGCCCCATTGTGCCTTGGATCATGGTTTAAGGTAACCCCGAGCCGACAACCCACTTCTTGGCTCTGTCTCTGTAGCTGGCTTCCCCTCTCTGATACCTGGCAGCTCTGCCACACTCAGGCACCCCTAATCTTTTTGTATCCCTGTGGGTCCTGAGACCACACCATCCCTGCGAGGGCTCCACTCCCTGCTTAGCCTCTGGAATGACGTCCCTCAGTGGAGCAGACTTCCAAAAATTCCTGTTTTGTGCTCTACCACTCTCTCACTTGCCGGGAGCTGTCCCCTCCCCCCATGGTCTATCTTCCTGTCACCTCAGATTCACTTCTCTGCAAGTTCTATTTTCTGGAAAGTGGTCAATTTTCTCTCCCTAGAATTTCCACTCTTCTTCTCTTCTATCTCCTGTTGAGTTTATAGGTGTTCAGAATGGTTTGATAACTATCTAGCTGAACTCCTGATAATATTTTGGTCTCCTGCTCCTCCACCATCTTTTTCCTCTCCCCTAATTCTTCTTAATTTTATTGAAACTTATTTTGTTGCCTATCATGTGATCTATCATTCTATGTGCACACCAGAAAAATAAATATGTCCTACTACCGGATGGAATGTTCTGTATACATCTATTAGATCCACCTAGTCTAATGTGTTTTTTAAAGTTTTTGGTTTTTTTAAATAGATTTTTTGGTCTGGATGATTTGTCTGTTGATATAAGTGGGGCTATTAAAGTCCCTTACATTAATATATTGCTGTCAATGTTTCCTTTAAGTTTGTTTATATTTGCTTTATATTTTTAGATGTTCCTGTGTTGGTGCATAAATATTTACAAATGTTATATCCTCTTGTTGGATTGTCTTGTCTTTTTTTTTTAAGTTTTTATTTATTTATTTGACAGAGAGAAAGAGAAGTCACAAGTAGGCAGAGAAGCAAGCAGAGAAAGAGGAGGAAGCAGGCTCCCCACTGAGCAGAGAGCCTGAAATGGTGCTTGATCCAACGACCCTGAGATCATGACTTGAGCCAAAGGCAAAGGCTTAACCCACTGAGCCACCTCAGTACCCCTACTTCTTCATCTTTATGTAACTTCTATTTTTTTTTTTTTTTTGTCTTCTGTTACACTCCTTGTTTTGAAGTCTGTTTTGTCTGATAAAAGTACAGCTATATCAGCTTTCTTTTTGTTTCCATTTGCATGGAATACTTTTTCCATCTCTTCACTTTTACTGTTTCTCCTTTGGTTTGTATTTAGTGCCTTGTAGGTCACATACAGATGTATTGCTTTTTTATCCATTTAGCCACTGTCTGGGGAATTTACTTCATTACCATTTAAAGTAATTATTCACAACTCTGTACCTATTGCCATGTGGTTAATTGTTTTATGGCTGTTTTTTGTAGTTCCTCTCCATTCCTTTCTTCTCTTGTTCTCTTCCCTTGTGGTTTGATGACTTCCTTTTATGTTTTGTTTACATTCCTTAATCTTTATCTTTAATGTAGCTAATATAGGTTTCTGCTCTGAGGTTACCATAAGGTTCACATATTTTATTTTATTTTATTTTATTTTTTAAAGATTTTATTTATTTATTTGAGAGAGAGACAGTGAGAGAGAGCATGAGCTAGGAGAAGGTCAGAGGGAGAAGCAGACTCCCCATGGAGCTGGGAGTCTGATGTGGGACTCGATCCCCGGATTCCGGGATCATGACCTGAGCCGAAGGCAGTCGTCCAACCAACTGAGCCACCCAGGCATCCCAAGGTTCACATATTTTAAATTGATTGAAAGTTGAATGCATTTTAGGGTGCCTGGGTGGCTCAGTGGGTTAAGCCTCTGCCTTTGGCTCAGGTCATGATCTCAGGGTCCTGGGATCAAGTCCCGCATCAGGCTCTCTGCTCAGCAGGGAGCCTACTTCCTCCTCTCTCTCTCTCTGCCTACCTCTCTACCTACTTGTGATCTCTCTGTCAAATAAATAAATAAAATCTGTTTAAAAAAAAAAAAAGAATCTGTTTCTTGAAAAAAAAAAAAAAGAAAGTTGAATGCTTTTTAAAACCTCTGTATTTTTACCTCTCCCACAAAAACATTATGGTTTTGATGTTGCATTTTACATTTTTAAAATTTTGTAATCCCCTTACTGTGTGATTAATTTTACTGCTTTTGTCTCTTAACTTTCACATTAGCTTTATAAGTGGTTGATTTACTACCTTTACTATATATTTACCTTTACCAGTGAGATTTTTACTTTCATATGTTTTCTTGTAATTAGTTAGTGACCTGACTTTTCTTTTCTTTTCTCTCTTTTTCTTTTCTTTTTCTTTTTTTTCAAGAAGTCCCTTTAACATTTCTTAAAATGCTGGTTTGATGTTGGTGAATCCTTTAGCTTTTGCCCACCTGGAAAACTCTTTTATCTATCCATCAATTCTGAACGACAGCCTTGCTGGGTAGAATATTCTTGGTGAGAAGTTTTTTCCCTTTCAGCACTTTGAATATATATTTCCATGTCCTTCTGGACTGCAGTGTTTCTGCTGAAAACAAAACAAAACAAAACAACAACAACAACAACAACAAAAACAGTTGATAGTCATATGGGGATTCCTTGCATATAATAAGTTTTTTTTCTCTTGCTGTTTTTAAGATTCTTTCTTAATCTTTAACTTCTGACATTTTACTTATTATGTATCTTCTTGTTGATACCTTTGGATTTATCTTCTTCAGAATTCTTTGTGTTTCCTGGACCTAGATATCTCTTTCCTTCCCTAAGATTGTAAGTTTTTAGACATTATTTCTTCAAACTCATTTTCTTTCCTTTTCTCTCTCTTTTCTTTCTGGGACCTCTGTAATGCAAATATTATTCTGTTTGATATTGTCTCATAGGTCTCTTAAGGTCTTTTCATTTATTTATTTATTTATTTGTTTGTTTGTTTGTTTGTTTCTGCATTCTTTAGGTGAGTTCTACTGCCCCATCTTTCAGGTTAGTGATCTACTCTTGTCCTTCTTCTAGTCTACTGCTGAATTCTTCTGTTATATTCTTTCAGTAATTTTACTACATTTTTCAGGTCTCTGATCACTGTTTGATACATTCTTACATTTTCTATGTCTTTTGGAAGTTTTTACCATGTTCATTAATTCTTCTTTATCTTTATGAATTTGGTGAGCATCTTTATGATCATTACTTTGAACTCTTTATCAGATAGATAACTTATCTCTGTTCAATTAAGGTCTTTTTCTGAATTTCTTTTTGCTTATTTGTTTTGTTTTTGTTTTTGTTTTTGCTTTGTTTGTTTAGAACATATTCCTCAATTTCCCCACTTTCCTTTACCTTTGTGTTTGTTTCTAATATTATATGAAACACTGACTTTTCTTAGTATTTAAGGAGTAGCTTTGTGTAGGAGCTCAATGTTGCCCAGGCTTTGACTGTCTTTTGAACCTTTGTGATTGTCTAAGTAACCTGGCTTTGGTGGTGGTGGTAGTTTTGTTTTGGCTTATTTATTTTTGATAGATTACAATTATTGAGGATGTGACAAGACCTGCCAGTGTACCAAAGAGAGTGATCTCAGTCAGCGCCTACTTTCAGCTGCTTAGAAGCCAAGTCTTTAGGCAGCAGCATTTAATGTATGTAAATATATATAGTCCTTGGGATCACAGTTGTATACCCAGTGACTTCCAGGCTAGAGGATCTAGAGTGTCCCCTGGTTGATGGTTGTAATAACTGGTGTTGAGATGAGTGTATAAGCTCCTTTCTGGAGGTATCTATAAACTTTGGTGAGGCCAAAGAAGGATGCAAAGCCCATGGCTTTAGTGAGACCAGGAAAATATTCTGGGTACAGTGTATGTCTGCAGGGTTAGCAATATCTGAGAAGAGAGCCTGGGTGGGCACACTCTTGGCTTTAGTGAGGCTGTGTTTACCCACACCCACCTGGGCTAGCAAGTTAGAAGGAGAATATAAATATGGTATTATCATCACCTCCACCCCCAAAGAACATCCCAACCTGTTCCTGTGCCTCTGGCAAATGTTATAAGATTAGCAA
This sequence comes from Lutra lutra, assembly GCF_902655055.1. Lineage (NCBI taxonomy): Eukaryota > Metazoa > Chordata > Mammalia > Carnivora > Mustelidae > Lutra > Lutra lutra. The sequence goes on along the minus strand of NC_062291.1, from coordinate 28,869,641 downwards.
ATAAATCTCCTTCACTCATCTTTCAGCACCTCTCAAACTTCAGCCTTTGCGCTGTGTCCTGGGATAAGTGAATCTATGTGCTAGCCCTCAAAAGTAGTATCTGATATTCTGCAATTCCCTGGGTTCCCCAAATATAAGCACCACTGGTTTCTAGAGCAAGACATTTTGGGGGCTTCATCTCTCTGGTGCAGATCCTAAAGGTTAGGATGCCTGACGTGGAGCCTAAACTCATCACTCCTTAGGGATAAGCTCTGGAACCATGAAATTTCCTCCCTATTGTGTGTGTAGTATTTGGGGGAGAATGCCTTTCCTACCTGTCTTGATGTAGTCCTTTTATCCCTTGCTGTGGAAAGAGCTGTTTAGCTAGTTTTCAGTTCTTTTTCAGTGGGAATTACTCCACATATAGCTACAGAATTACTCCACATATAGCTATCATGGTGTGTCCATGATAGGAAATGAATTCAGAGTCTTCCTACACCACCATCTTGGAACCCCCTTTCTCCACTAATCTCTTTGATGTTAGGGAAAACATCTTAATGAAAGACAGTTTATGATGTTTCTGTTATATCTCTGAGATAGAGTTGTTACCTTTAAATTTCTTATATTTAGCAACTCAAATGCTTTCTTTCTTTAAATATCTTTATGTTTATAATTTCAGTTGTTAACACACCAATTCTTTTTGGTAATTTCTTGGGGCTTATATTGAATAGGATGAGAAATTATTATATGGTTCTAGCTTTAGTGGAAATGAAAGTGACATGAAGGAGAAAGATAATCTTTTAAAACATTTCTATAAAATATATATTTTATTGTCTTTGTTTCCCTTCACTTTTCAGAGATCCAAAATTGCCTGCCAAAATGTTTTGTTTCTTTACATGAAAAAAATTATTAAAATCCTATTAACCAACTATTTATTTAAAATATGTCTCATATTTTTATGAAACTCCAGAAATCAGAAAATACAAATGGGACAATCTTTTCTTTCTTATTAATTTTAACAGCAATACCTGAGTTTGTAACACAAGTGGATGTTGCCTTAGAAGCCTTAAATAAAAACTCTTTGGATGTATTTGATGATGATCAATTTGTGGACATCTCAAAGAAGATCTATGATACAATTCATGATATCAGATGTTCGGTCATGATGATTCGGGTAAGTTTGCTTTGCTTTCCATTGAATTATCACAATGCTCCTAACCATCTGGAATGCTTGGAATGATTGCAAGAAATATTTTATTTCTATTTCATAATGTCAATGCTGAAATCTATTAGAACTTTAGAAATTCATATGTATCCCTGAAGTGAAATCTACTGTCACAAACAACACTTTCACTTATGTATTTGGTTATAACTTATGCAAATGAGCACATTTAACTGCTGTGTGTGCAGAAATGATAGGATTCCTTGTGTGCAGAATTCACTGAAGTGTCACATAGCATGATCAGGAGCCAAAGGAAAATACATAAAGTAATTTGATTTCTTTTCTTGAATGGAAAGGAAAGCATCTTTCTCATCACTGTATTGAAATCAGTAAGAAAGTGTGTCTAAAATAGGGTGTTTCTACGGTCAAACCCTCTCATACTGGATTAGAGACTCACAGACTGACTGTTCTTTGAGAAATCACACTTGGAGCTAACAGGAACAACAAACACTTGAACTGCCCCAGTCTGTGAATTGTCTGTTTGGGGGAATATATGCAGCCTTCTTAAGGGTGAAAGTGAGACATTTATTGTGGGCATATTGCAAACACAGACCCCAGGGTTATTTCCTTTAACTCAAATATTAATGTGGGGTGTTTATTCAAATTTTATTTGAAAAACAGTGGAAGTTTTCCCCATGAAAAGATATGGGGATATTTTATCTTAGAATAGGTTCACCTGAAGGCAGATCTTGAGGTAAGGATTTGTGTTACCATTAGTCTATTTAGGGGGACTAGTAGTCTATTTAGGAAAAATTAAGACAGTAAAAGTGAGGCAGGGAAGGGAAGTAAACCAGTAAGATGTTATCATGCATCACTACTGGAAGCTAGGACTTAATCCGGCTGGGAAATCTAGGTGATACTATAGAATACACCTCATAATTACCTTACCTGAGGTGAACAAAACCCAATTTATCTACCTATTCATCCTTGATTAAAGACTACCCTGCCTCAGAGGTGTTACTAAAGTCTCCTGTGTGGGTCAGTCAAACTCTTGTAACCAAAAAAAGCAACCCTCAGGGAGAGTGGCAGGTGCTTGCAGTGAGAAAATTCAGTAGGAATGGTGGGTGTAATTTGTTAAGTATGAATAGAGTTTAATTTGAAAGTCTCTACATTTAACTGTTACTGAAACTATAAAGATGGAACTATAAGTTCTGAGGATATATGGTCAGAGTACCAATCATATCTGATGGGCTTAAATGTCATAGTTAATGTAAACAGAGCAGTACGTAAAAATGGAGTCATTTAGGGATCTTGTAAGGAAAAGTGCCAATGAAAGTTGAAGACACTGGCAGGGCCAATGGATGCTTATGAAAGAAATTCTAAAAGAAAAGTTAAAGGTGTCAATATATAGGATTTAGCATTTCAGAGCATGGCAAAACCTGAAAGAAAGCCAATAATACATGAAAGAGAAACTTCATGTATGTATTTGCAAACATCCAGGAAGTATTTGTTCATATGGGATTGAGTGCTGTGGCACTGTACGAGTATTATGTCTGAGCTGCAAAATATTTTTTCAAATATTTTCTTACTCTAAAAAGGATTTTAAACCTTACCCATGTGGACTAGTGGACTAGCATACTGGTAATAATCCAAAACTGAGAAGATAGGTAGAACCAGGAGAGAAACATCGAGTGAAGACACATGAATTTCAGGAAATAGACTTTCCAGAGTAAAACACCTGCATTCCCAGTATCCCTGGGTAGATATGTGATAAGATTAAACCAGTGAAATAGCATAGGTGAACCAGGGTAGAAAGTGCTTTTTTTTTTTTCCCCTGAAAAAGCTATCTATGGATGAAAAAAGTCTTGTAGTTTGCCCCATTTGTACATTTTATTATTTAAAAGTTTCCTTATTATCAAAATAGCTTACTTATAGCAAATCAAATTATCTTGCCATTATTTCTATATATCTCTCATATCCAGCAATCCTCTGTAGGGCAAGAGAACAATTTATTATAATTATTTAATAGCCTTAGAGGGCAGTAATATTTCCCTATAGTCATCTCTTCTTCAAGGTACATACTTTAATTTCTTTTAACTTTTCCTCATAGGAATAATTTAGTATTTTGTGTTCTTTACTAGTCCTTATTTAACTTTTCAACAAAATTCTCAAATAAAACTATCAAAAAGCATACTCTAATTAGGACCTGTCCAAAGTCAAATAAAGTGGAAAACTTGTTCTTTTGTTATTGCCAATAACACAGCCAACTGCTGTGAACTTATTTTTTTTCCCTCTTAAACAACAAGATTGTTGGATAGACAATGATTTCCTTTTATTTTTATTTTTACCCTGCTGTTGCTGTATATTCTCCATTTTTATTTGATAGGTTTGCTCTTGGCCATAAAGCCTTATCATATTAAACTTTATTATATTTCTAAATGATTTTTTGTACAATTTATCAGGTTGCTTTTATTTATTTATTCATTTATTTTATTATGTTCAGTTAGCCAGCATGTAGTATGTCATGTTTTTGAAGTAGTTTTCACGATTCATTAGTTACCTATAATACCCAGTGCTCATCCCAACATGTGCCCTTCTTAATACCCATCACCCGGTTACTCCATTGCACTACTCCCCTCCCTTCTGTAACCTTCAGCTTGTTTCCTAGAGTATAGAATCCCTTGTGGTTTGTATTCCTCTCTGATTTCTTCATTCAGTTTTCCCTCCCTTCCCCTGTGGTCCTCTGCTCTATTCCTTATGTTCTACATATGAGTGAAACCATATAATTTTCTTTCTCTGCTTGGCTTATTTCCATTAACATAATCCTCTCCAGGTCTGTCTATGTCAATGAAGATGGTGGGTACTCATCCTTTCTGATGACCTAATAATATTCTGTTATATATATGAAGCACATCTTCTTTATTCATTCATCTGTTGAAGGGCATCTTGGTTCCTTCCACAATTTGGCTATTGTAAACATTGCTGCTATGAACATTGGGGTGCATGTGCCCCTTCTTTTTACTACATCTGTATCTTTGTAAATATGTAGTAGCACAATTGCTGGGTCATAGAGTAGCTCTATTTTTAGCATCTTGTGGAACATCCATACTGTTTTCCAGAGTGGCTGTACCAGCTTACATTCCCACCAACAGTGAAGAGGGTTCCCCTTTCTCCACAACCTCGCCAACACTTGTTGTTTCCTGTCTTGTTAATTTTGGCCATTCTAGCTGGAGTAAGGTGATATCTCATTGTGGTTTTGATTTGTATTTCCCTGATGGCTAGTGATGTTGAACATTTTTTCATATGTCTGTTAGCCATTTGGTTGTGACTGTATCTAAATTAGCATTAATTAGAAACATGAAATTATAATCTCAGTTCCTTCCTCTAGATTACTAAACAAAATATTGAATTATATTAGTTCTTTATCTGCTTTGTAATCTCTGCTAGATAGCTCTAGTTAAGGACTTTAATCTTAAGAGACCTTAGAAGCTGATGTTCCATCCAACTGAGAATATACTGAGAATATGGCTTGTAAGAATGTTTTCTGAATTTTGAGGTAGAGCTATTCTTCTTTAAACACACTTTATGGCCAGAATAAATAAATAGATAGATAGATAAATAAATAAATAAATAAAACATACAAAAAAGAGCTGCCGTACTTGAAACCATGAAGGAAAATCCAGGGGCCTATGTGCCTGCATGCCCAGTTCCTAAGACAGCTTCTAGGGAAACCTCCATAGAACTTCTATAAGGATTCTTTGGAGGATGATCCATAAACCTTTGTACTTATTTGCTAATCAGATTATATGTTGAAAATAGAAACCTAACTCAGGTGCAGTAAATGAAATTCTATCATTTTTTTTCCTTTGAGGACTATTCTTTTATCACAGAAGATAATACAATTGATCTGGTATAATCTGCTCTTTGTAAGGTCAAATCTAATGCTGACCAATATACCAATCTTAGAACTGCAAAACATTTGATGCTTTCTTTAAAGAATCTAAAGAGTGTCAAGATTAAGGCAATATGTTTATAATTATGCACATTCAAGGAGGGCTAGTTATGCTCTTGAGAGTGTGACTGTTTCAGAATCCTGTCCTATGTCTGAATTTTCATGAATATTCTGTGCCCTTGAAACAATAAAATACTAATTTAAGATCAGTGCCTGAAATTTTATAAATAGTTTTATAGAAATATGATTTCATCTACCTTTAACATTTATTTTGATGAATAATTATGTTAGCAATTGTTCAGATTTTTAAAATTTCTAAGAGAAAATGCTTTGACATTTAATATTATTCTTTCCACTGGATTCAGTTTGTGGACAAAGAAGTTATAGAATCTCATTCTTAATAACCTTAGAGGGGAGTATTGAATATTTATTATTTTTTGGTGTTTAGTATCTATGTATAAATTTTGCAATTATTAAGAGTCTACATAATAGTTTACATTAAACCAAGTCACAAATCTCACTAACCCTCTGTTTCCTCCTTTGTAAAATAAACTATGTATTAAACCTACTTCAAAAAGTTATTATGCGACAGAATGAGCTAATAGAAATGAAGTACTAAGTAAAAGTAGTCTTTTATAAGATGATAGCTACTATTTCTATTGCCATTATGAATAGTGCTAGTACTACTGAAGCTGCTTATTATTTTCTTTATATTTTGAAGAATGTTACTTTTAGAAGTTACAGAAATGTGTCTGCCGGTCAACATGAAACCAAAGCCCAAGAAGTACCTTAAAAGGTGAAGTTCTAAACAAGGAATTATATTTTTCTCAAGATTTTGTTTTATATAAAAGGAAACATGTTTATTGAGTATCTGAATTATAGATTATTTAAATCAAATTGTGCCTTTGAGACTATATTACTTTAAGCTAGCATATAATTCTATGTTATTTTTATTAACTTCTTAAAATGTGCAAGGACATGATAGTTCATCTTTTTGGGAAATGTGTTTAACCAGAAATAGATATTAAAAAGGGCAACATAATTGAATTGTGAGAAACATGGGTGGCCAGCGGTGAAATATCCTCAAAAAGAAGAAAAGATTCAGCAAAAAGTCAGCCTTTTAACAGGTATTCAGAGTGTGGGCTTCATATGTTTTTTGTGTGTGAATTTTCATATGTAACTTATCAAAAGCACATTTTCCAAACCAAATGTGAATATTTTCAGGACTACCACTAGCAGATCTTCCCTGTTAGTTGTCTAATTGTATGTTTTAGGAAAGAAGAACATGTTTTGGATATGTTACTTGATGGAAGTTAATTTTTGAAGAAACAAAGGAAAATAAACATTTACATGGCCCAGTTTACATGAACCATTTCTACATGAATCTTTTACATGACTTCTAGAATTGAAACACAGTTCAATATACAATTTCAGCATATATAGCCAGAGAAACATTTTTTTTCTTTTTTAAAAATTAATATTTAATTAATTCTTTAGAGAGAGTGTAAGAGTGAGAGTGGGGGGAGTGGGTAGAGGCAGAGGGAGAGAAGGAATCTTGAGAAAACTCCAGCTCAGTGTGGAGCCCAGTGAGGGGCTTGATCTCATGACCCTGAGATCATGACCTGAACCAAAATCAAGAGATTAAGAATTAACTGACTGAGCCACCCAGGTGCCCTGAAAAACCTATTTTTTTTTTTTCTGATTCTACTATACCTGCAGGAATTTATAGATGGCTTTCACTGGAATTATTTTAATTTTCTTAATTTAGATTACTTCCACTAACATGATTTCTTTGAACATCTTTTATTGTTCTCCATAACTTCTTTTCCTCTGATCTCAGAAAATTATTTTGCTTTATATGTCTTCTGAATAGCTGCTCTTTGTTTCTCTGAAGTCTCATAATCAAAATATAGGAGGAAAAGACTCTGAGGGTGTCAGTCACTAACTAGTATAAAATGTTATCTTGTACAACTAGAATTCTATTGAATTAAGTTCAGAAATGAAACAGTGAGAAGAATAATGTGTGAAATCAGTACGTGTTCAAGTATCAGTTTTATGTGTTCTCATTTGGCCTGTTACTTTACATGATAGCAGTTTCTTTACTATAGAGGGAAATGGAAGCATAGTATTTAATTACTGCTCTCAGTCATCATTGCATTTTTTTTTAAGATTTTATTTATTTATTTGCCAGAGAGAGAATGAGAGAGAGCACAGCACACACGCAAGAGGAACAGCAGGCAGAGGGAGAGGGAGAAGCAGGCTCCTTGCTGAGCAGGGAACGCAATGCAGGACTCGATCCCAGGATCCTGGGATCATGACCTGAGCTGAAGCAGATGCTTAACGGTGCCCTCAGGTATCATTGCACTAAGAAATGAAGGACAAAACGTTTTTCCCTCAGATTGAGAACAAAGTGAGAATGTCCATACTCCAGTGCAATGAATGTTGTATATTTTCTAGCCAGTACAGTAAATCAAGAAACAAAATAAAAAGTATATGGATTACAAGAAAAAAGTAAAACTCTATATTTGCAAATTATATGATTGGCCACACTGAAAAATCCTAAAAATAAATAAATAAATAAATAAATAACACCAAAAAAACCCACCCTAGTAGAACTGGTAAGTGAATTTAGGAAAAAAGAACGGGTGAAAAAAGGATAATGGCAAAATTAATGAACTAATAAATATGTAATAGAGAAATACAATGAAACTAAATATATATATTTCTGCTATATCACAACCAACAACTAGAAAATATATATTTTAAAAGTACAGTATATCACAGCATCAAACATAACAAAATAAATTTATTGATAAATTTAGCAAACCTATACAAGATTTATACTCTGGAAATTATGAAATATCATTAAGAAAAACACAAATTTGAAGTGATTTAGCATATTCTTGGACTGGGAGATTCAGTGTTATTATGTGTCAAGAATCCTCAGATCATGGGACGCCTGGGTGGCTCAGTTGGTTGGACGACTGCCTTCGGCTCAGGTCATGATCCCGGAGTCCAGGGATCGAGTCCCACATCGGGCTCCCAGCTCCATGGGGAGTCTGCTTCTCCCTCTGACCTTCTCCTCAGTCATGCTCTCTCTCACTGTCTCTCTCTCAAATAAATAAATAAAATCTTTAAAAAAAAAAAAAAAGAATCCTCAGATCGATTTACAGATTTAAAGCTGTCCTAAACAAATTCCCACTAGACTCTTTTACAAAAACCTATAATCCAAAGTAGTTACTTGGGTATACTCATTTGTCAAAATTTACCAAACTATATACTTAAAATGGCAGGCAAACTACATGGATAAAGTTGATTTAAAAAATAAAGGATATTTTACCCAGTAGTCAACACCTCAGAAGTCAGGTAATTTTATTTAGATAGAGTCCTATCAAATGTATTAATTAGAAAAACTGAAAAGACCTGCATAAACTACTGAAAATGCAGACATTTAGAATATTAAAATAAATTCCTTTCTACTTTATTACTGGCTACTTACCAGATATTACTAAGGAATGGGTCCTCTTTTGTTGGTTTTTATATCTCATGTTTATAAATTACTGTGGATTAGATCAGGGGGTGGCAAATTTATGGCCTTTGGGCCACATTGGTTGACCATCTTATTTCATGTGGCCTGTGGACTAAGAAAGATTTTAACATTTTTAAGTAGTTGAAAAAATTTGAGAGAAGAATAATATTTTGGGGGGAGCACCTGTGTGACTCAGTCATTAAGCGTCTGCCTTCAGCTCAGGTCAGAATCCCAGGGTCCTGGGATCAGGCCCCTCATCGGGCTCCTGCTCAGCAGGGGGCCTACTTCTCCTTCTCCCACTCCCCCTGCTTGTGTTCCCTCTCTCCCTGTCTCTCTCTCTCTCTCTGTCAAATAAATAAATAAAGTCTTTAAAAAAATAATATTATTTGATATGTGAAAGTTATATGAAATTCAAATTTTAGGAATATAGCCACACCGACAGATACCTCTTCACACAATAAGGGGAAGGTTGAGTCATGGCTATAGAAACTGAATGGCTCACGAGACCCAAAACAGTTACTGCTTGGCTCATTCCAGAGAAATATTACTGACCTTTGTCTTAGATAATCTGTTTTGGCTTTCTATTAAAATCTAGACTGGATTTTCCAAGTTGCCCTTTTATTAGTTTTCCTGTGTAAATCCAATCATCCAACATACTTGAATGTTAGAATTGTCTTTTCTTCAAAATCCTTGAGTCATGTGACTGCCCCCATGCAATTTCTGCTAATCCTTATTATTCCTATTGCAGGGTCCCTGGTGGTTTCCTCCACCCTTTTTTTTTTTTTTTAAAGATTTTATTTATTTATTTGTCATAGAGAGAGAAGCGAGAGTGAGCACAGGCAGACAGAGTGGCAGGCAGAGGCAGAGGGAGAAGCAGGCTCCCTGCCAAGCAAAGAGCCCGATGTGGGACTCGATCCCAGGACGCCGGGATCATGACCTGAGCCGAAGGCAGCTGCTTAACCAACTGAGCCACCCAGGCGTCCCTCCACCCTTTTTTCTACTCGTGGTTTTCATTCTTCCAGGTGCTCTAATTTTTTTTACATTTTCTTTTGTGGGCTAAACTGTCTGTGCTTTATTCTTTGCAAATTTTTATTCATGCCCTGTTACTTTGCAAAGAGTGCTTTAGTTACTAGGATTCTCCAAAGGCTGTAAGGAGTTTTTACATTCCTCTTGGTATTTTGCATCATTTGTTTAACAGGTAAAATTAAATTTTAGCTTGACCTTTGATTATCATACATTTTGAAATTCAATTTTTGGGTTTATGGGATGTTGAAATTCATCAACTTCATTTCATTTTTGTTTTCTTCTTTTTTTAAATTAATTTATTTATTTGAGAGAGAGAGTGCATACATGCACATGAGTTGGGGGTAGGGGGAGGGAGAGACTCCCTGCTGAGAACAGGGGCTTCCTCTCATGATCCATGAGACCATGTCCTGAGCCAAAACCAAGAGTAGGCTTAACTGATGCTTACCCAGGCACCCCTACTTTCTCTTTTCTTTATGTTATAGTAATAAAAATTTGTCCAAAGGTTGTTGGATTACAAATGAATTTTCATAAAATAAGTGCTTACTGTGTTTGACATGCAGGGATTTAGGAAGACTATATGCCTTATTTTTCCTAGGGCACATTTGGATTATTACCCCCCCACACTCTCAAAAGTGTCCAATTTGGGTGATAAAGTGTCATGTTCATCTAGTTTCGAGGCCCTGATTATACTGCTTGAGGCCCTGTGGTGCATCTTCACCCACTGGGTGATGCCCACAGTGTTGAGGCACTAATGATCACATTTCCTTATCGAGCCCATTTTTCCAACCCCAGGGAACACTTTGTCTCCATAGGCCTAACTGCTATCAAATGTTAGCTTCCTCTCTTCATGCTCTGTGAATCCTTTGTTGACTGTGGAGAATCTATTCAGGCACCATTTCAAATTTATTTAATGTACAGAGACTACACCTTTTCATTTTTTCAGTATTAAGCAGATTTCCTGAATTCATCTTAGTCATCCACTCCGCACTCTCACAGGAGTCTTGCCAGCGAATCCCAGTTAAAACACTCTGTCCTTTTTGGAAGGGATATGACCATTTTATAATAGCAGAACCAGTTTGTAAAGAAGCCAGCTACCAGGGGGCTTTCTAAAATAACTTAATAAAAGATCTGTAGCAAAGTGAATTTAGCTTTGTATGCAAATTTAAATCAAGCATTAGTGGCAAAGAGTTCTGTAGTGAGGCTCTTGCTGTTTCCTTTAAAAACAGAGTTTAAGGTAAGAAAAAGCAGAACTCCCTGCTAGCACTGGTCAGCAACACATGAACTTTTATGAGCTCAGCATGCTTAATGGCCTTCTTCATGGATATACCATCTGAGGAGACTTCTGAGTAAGGGAACAGGAGTGACTAGAGTGAGAAAGAGTGCTCATTGAGAAACATGCTGGTTAAGCCTCCAAGCAGCTCTAGCCAGTAATCTCTGTTGCTCATGCTGAGAGAAAGATGTTCCACTTGAAGTCATTCTGGGAAGTCTTCTTTCACCAAAGAGTCAAAACCACCAGACTAGCAAGAAAGCCCATGGTTGAGAAAGACTCAGAGACAGACTAATCTTGTGCTTAGAGAACTCTGTGCAAGTGCTGCTTGGAGCTTTTGACTCCAGATAGCTGAATATAAAGAGTCTGGGGACGCCTGGGTGGCTCAGTGGGTTAAAGCCTCTGCTTCTGCTCAGGTCATGATCCCAGGGTCCTGGGATCGAGCCCCGCATCCAGCTCTCTGCTCCGCGGGGAGCCTGCTTCCTCTTCTCTCTGCCTGCCTCTCTGCCTACTTGTGATCTCTATCTGTCAAATAAATAAAATCTTTATAAAAAAAAAATAAGGAGTCTGGCATCCCTCTTTGAAAACACCTTCCTGGGAAATAGCTAGCTCTGTGAATAGAAGAATAATGTGGAGAAGATGTTAAGTTGTCAAATCATAAGGAATTTTTCTGCTGTTTATTTTTGATATACTTATCACCAAGTGATTTTTATTTATTATAAATGAATTTGAATTAGTAATGAAGTTAGTAAATTTATATAAGGTATTAAATCTAATAATAAGTTTTTATTATTTTATGTTTTGTTTCAATCCTAAAAACTCTTACAGTTGGGCTGATTGTTTACCTCAGATAAGATGTTTGGCTATTTACCTACATTTCAAAAGTAACTTTTGGAGAGTTCAAGAGAATGCTAGAGCTCTAGAGAAAAGAGTCTAAGAAACACCATTTATAAAATGATGACTTAGGAAATATACCTTAGCGTACCTAATAGAAAGAGAGATATTGAGAATTTTGTATTTCCAGTATCCGGTATATATTCAGTACATTTTTGGTAAATGATGTAGATTCAAAGAGAGAAATATACTGGAGACTGGTAACAAAAGGTCCATAAATGAAGTAAGGCACTTGAGGTAACACTCTGATAAGGGGAAGTAACAGGCTGGAAACTGTGGTCTTAGGGCACCTGGTTCAGAACATTTCCCTTTATCTCAAGAGGAGAAATAGCCCAGTGTTTTTACTCAACAGGAGCCCTTCTACTCCATTGAATTCTCTTTGTTGATGGGCCAGGTATAAACACATAAATCTCCCAAGTTACTTTTTGGGCAGTTTGTTGAAGAATATCTATCCTATAATGCTCCTCTCTGCTCCCTCCGATTCAGACATATAGCCCTTCTGTCTGTTCCTTGTATTTGCCAGACGAGCCTACACTTCTGGTATTTTTCCATTTACTGTCCTTTCTAATCATATGTTTTCTCCGAGAATTTGCACAGGAGACTTGTTCAGGTCTGCTCCATCATGACTTTTATATCTTCCTGTACAGATCTTATATAGATCCGTATGTAGAGATAGCATCTCTCACTTCAGCCACTCTCTGTCTTCTTACCCAAGTTTGTGTTTACAGTGTTTATCATGACAAATGACATATTACATACTTCTTGCTTATTTATCTACTGTCTCCTCATACAAGAATGTATGCTCTATAAAAGAAGTGCTTTTTAGACCTTTAAAATAATCAGATCTTAGGATTTTTTACAGTTAAATACAGTGATTGATTTAGTTGTCAAATCTGTCACTTGTTTGAAACATAATCAGTAGACCTCAAGGAATTAATGGCAAGAAAAAATTACTTTGTTACATTTTATATTATAAAAAGTGACAGACACTAAAAAAACTAACTTGATAAATACTTTCACAAAGAATTAAAATTTGCTTGATCTTCATTTTGAGATTGTTTTGAAAGTACCAAGGATTCTACTATGTATTGTATTGTGTGGCCACAAATGGGTATAAATGTCTGTATCAATGATATTTCTCTCAGTACAAACTTCTGCAAAACTGAATATATAGTTCTTTTAGAAGGCCTTCATGTGGGCCACCTGTGTGGCTCAATCAGTTAAGCACCTGCCTTTGGCTAAGGTCATGATCTTTCAGTCCTGGCATCGAGTCCTGCATCAGGCTCATTGTTCAGTGGGGAGCCTGCTTCTCCCTCTTCCTGCTCCCCCTGCTCATGCTCTCTCTCTCTCAAATAAATAAATAAAGTCTTTAAAAAATAAAAAATAAAAGCCCTTCATGTTACCTTGTTCAGGTGATAAGATTCCTTTTTAAAGAGGATAACAGTTGTAGAATAGCTCCATGAGACTTCTTGATTGTATGCATTAGCTGTTGGGCTATGGAAGAAAGATCATTGAGGAAGAAGTTTGTGGAGCTTGCTGAAATGTATTTTATGCACATTATCTTCCATTATCAGACCCTCATTGCTGGAGGCTCTGAAAAGTGACAAAGTTATGCACAAATTTAATAATTTAAAATATGTTTTATGTTGTCTTATATTGCACTGTTTGGAAAAGAAATCAGAAATTTAATTAAAGTCATAAAATATAGGAAGATTCTATAACAAAAATTATTTCTAACCTTTAAAAATAACTATAAAATACATTGTAATGAGTCCATAGTGGTCTAATTACTAAAAAAATATGAAAATAAAATCAATAATTTTTGCATATCTTCTATTATAACCAAAATTAGTGGTCTAGATATAAATTTAGACTACCTTCTTAACAAATTTTATATCAACAATGCATTTATATAAGCTTATCTTTTCCAATGGATTTTGCAAATTTAACTCCGGGAAAACAACCTTATTTCAGGTTTTCCTCACAGTGCTTCATCTTCAAGGAAATTCCCCTTCTTTGGAATACCTTTGCGACCCTGAGTAAATCAAATTCTTTCTCAACTTTGGATTTGCATTTGTAAAATAAGGAAAAAAAAAAACATACTGGCCTAGTGTTATGGTTGATCTTAGTTTAAATGGGATAACACAAGCACAATACCAAGCAGTTTTCTGGCACGTTGTAAATGGTCACTGAATTTGCATTAGTATTACAGTGTAGTTACACACAAAAAATTTGTTACGTGTATTGGTCAAAATAACAAATTCTAGTTGCTCTAACAGAATCCCACAAATCCCAATAGATTATTTCATTGATAGTTTATTTATCATTTATACAGTGTTCTGATGTTAGCCAGTTTTCCTGGATAAGTTTCTACCAGGTAATGACTCAGTGATTCAGGATTCTCCAGTCTTTTGTCACTGCTATCTTTATAATATGGCTTCCACTGTCACTGGAGAAAGGGAAGAGACGGTGGATGATTGAAAAGGAAGTTTGATGACCAGACCTCAATGTGGCATACTTCTATCTACATACTTTTGGCCAATACTCAGTCAAATGAAATCCATGTAAACTAAAAAGGAACAGGTAAATGTCTTTTTCCTTTATGTCTAATCAGAATAAATGAGATTAGTGAATACCTAACCATTCCTCATTACACTCTTTTTTTTTTTTAAAGACTTTATTTATTTATCTGACACAGAGAGAGAGAAAGAGAATGAGTACAAGCAGGGGGAACAGAAGAGGGAACAGGAGAAGAACGCTCTGCTGAGCAGGGAGCCCAATATGGGACTCCATCCCAGGACCCTGGGATCATGACCTCAGCTGAAGACAGACAGTTAACTGACTGAGCCACCCATGCACCCATCCATGTCAAAATTTTTGTTCTAGTTATTACTGCTATGCAACAAATTATCTTAAACTTAGTGGCATAAAACAACAACTGCTATGTTATGTCCAAAGTTCTATGGGTCAAGAATTCAGAAAGGGCATAGGCTTGATCACTTGCATATCTGATGTCTGAACTCAGTATTGAAAGATTAAGGAAAACTGCATTAGCTTTCATGTGGTTTGGTTTTCTAATAGCATGACAGCCTCCAGATATTTATTTATTTATTTATTTATTTATTTATTTATCATGGCATTTCAAGAACCCAAGGGTAAGTGCTAACAAAACACATACAGTATTTCTTTTTCTAACTTAATCTCCAAAATCATGCACTGTCATTTTTGTCATAATTTATTATTTACAAACAAGTCAAAATCCTTCCCAATTTAAGAGGAGGTGTCATGAACTTCACCTTTCAATGGAAGAAGTGTAAAGGTCAAAAGGAACATCTGTGTTGGGAAATAATATCGAGTCCATCTTTGGAAAATGTAATGTGCTCCAGTTATTATAATACTCTTATCATTGTCACCATTATTACTACTAATAATTTTTACTGATTAACGTTGTTACTATAACTTGGCTTGAACAGCTTACTGCTTTTAAGTAGGAAAATAAACCAATGGAAATGTGAAAATGTTGCCGTTAATCATTTGTTTAATAAAAAGTTTTGAAGCATTCTCATTAGTAATATATTCTAGTTAATAGAATATAATGTTTTATAATAGAATAACAGTATTTTAAATTACCACATTTTAATCTGTTCTATAGCTTATTCACTGTGTATTTAAGATGTTAAGCTACATAAAGTCTTCTGATACCTCTCTCTAAAAAATTCCTCTGAAATAATAATATCTAGAAAGTACAAGATAGAATTAAAGTTTTGAATATAAAGTTGTGAATCTGGATGGCAAAGAATGAAGAAGTCATCACATTAAGGAATAATTTTCTACCTATTATATAGTTTCCTCAGTCAACCTTTGGAAAGATATTCGAGTCCCGTCTGTCTGCTAAGTTTTAAGAACACAAACATGATTGAAGCATGATCCCTGTTCTTAATTAACTAGCATTCTCGTGGAATAAAGAGATTTGTGAGCCAATGATAAGAATTTATAGCAGTAAGTGCTATAATGAAGTATATAGAATCATCATTGGTAATTAAGAGTTTTTAATTCTGTCATGGAGAAAATTATGCAAAGATGTAATCATTTGGTGACATTTGAGTTGGCTTTGTTGTATGGATAGGAGTTGTATAGTTGGAATAGTGATTTAGGACATTTCCAAGGAAACAGAAGTAAAAGCATGTTTAGAAAATAGTAATTAGGTCAGAGTGCCTGGACTCCAGGGTATGAGTGGGAAAAGACTGGGAAAATAAAAAGAATCCAGATTATTAATATATTTTATGCCATGTCAAAAATACATAATCTTGACATATGTCAGGAGGAACAGAATTACTAGGCTTGGCATAGAATATTCAGGATTCATTCCATTGGGTTTGGATGGGGGTATCCTCCTCCTCCCCTGCCACCGTCATCCACCACACGCTTCCTAATATTTGAAAATCGAGCTTCTTTTAGCAAGAGAGAAAGTAGAAATTAGTGATTGTGTAGACAACAAACAATCCCTTACAATATATTTACTATTAAAAGAGAGTAGGAATTTTAATCAAAAGCTAATTTACTATTTATGCCTCACTAAATAAATTGATCAAGTGTAATTTTCAGGAATTGCTCTTCCTTAGGACATGAAACCTCTTCAAAAGGGATGTTGGAAGATTAGTAAAGATTAATAATAATAATAATAATAATAATAATAATAATAGAAAATAAGTGAGGCTTGTGTTTGGAACCAGCCAGCATTTGTATTTGAAATGAGCTAAAGCCAAGCATATGCCAACAGTATTTCTAACTGCCTAACTCCCTCATAGGAGATTTAGGAAATCAGACTGACAGTCAGGCATGCTCACCACTAGAGCAGCCAAGGTGAAGGGATTGAAGTGCTGTCTTGCCAGCTTCAGGGACTCATTGAGCCTATTCCAGAAAATAACATGCCACTGATTACAGAGGATTTTGGTGTTAAATTGACGGAAGAAATTGCTAATCAAAATGCAAGTGGGAGATGTAAATGCAAAAAAGATATGAACTCACCAATTAATGCACAAAGAATCATTTTCTCCTTCAAATGCCTTGTTTCATTATTAAATCTGAAGCTTTACACGTTAGCTTCAAAAGAATCACATCAGTCAGAGCAAGTTGAAAGATAGTGTGTTATGCTGTGATGAGCACTGGATGAGAAATCGGAAGACATTGATCTTGGTCTTAGTTACATTATATAGTAGCTGTGGAGTCCTGATTTCCTACCTTAAGCATACCGTTTTACAGTGTCCTAACGTGTAGGAAGGGATAATCACACTTGTCTTGCTTATAGTCACGTATTTTAGGAGCGTCCTTTCTTCCTTTTTCTCCTTCTCTCATTTTTTAAGCTATTCATTGAATTATTTGGCTTCATTTATTTTGATAAGTTTTTATTGAGACATTTAGGCATATAGAGATAGATAAGATAGGCAAGCTCTTTATTCACTTGGAGTTTATATTCTAGTGGAGAGAGACATAAAGTAAACAAGACTATAGACAAGGCGGTTTTGATGAACGATATAAAGAAAGTAAGTAGGATCTTGTGATGAAGAGAAAACTGGCATAAGAGATGACAACATTTTAAGTATAGTTAGGGAAAAATTCCCAGAGGAGATCAAATTTGACTTAGTTAATAAGAATCAGGATGAGTCAGCAATTTTAAGATGGAAGAATGTTGCAGGAAGAATAGAATAAATGCAAAGATGTCAAGACTGGGGAAACACTGGTTATACCTGAAGAACAGGAATGAGACACTGTGTCTTAAACTTAGTGAAGGGAGGAAGGGTAGTAATATATGATTTTAGAGAGTTGGACAGACAATAGGTTATTTTGACCTTTTCAGATACATTAAATAGTTTAGATTTTATTCCAAAGCATTGGGGACTATTAAAATACCTCTAACATGTGTGTGGCATGATCCCATTTGTATTAAGAAGTTCTCTCTTGGGGCGCCTAGGTGGCTTAGTCATTAAGCGTCTGTCTACCTTCGCCTCAGGTCATGATCCCTGGATCCTGGAATCTAGCCCCACATGGGGCTCCTGGCTCTGCGGGAAGCCTGCTTCTCCTACTCCCCCTGCTTGTGTTTCCTCTCTTTCTGTGTCTCTCTCTGTCAAGTAAATAAAATCTTAAAACAAAAAATGTTTTCTCTTGGTTTTGTTGACTGCTGACTTTCCAAAAGACCTCAAAAAATGTGTTTATCAAACAAAACTAAGTTTATTAGACTTAGTGCTGTATACAGTCTTACTAGTGTCTCAAAGTGAGGAAATTAGGTAAGGCTCTTTACATTATTTTAAGGACTGTGCTGAGGGATTTTAAAGTGCAACTTCAAGAGGGAACACTGGTTGGGATTTGGTCATATAGTGTATTGGAGTGGGAGAACACAGTGAATTAAAGATCTTGAAGTGAACCTAGATGAGCTTGTCAGTCTTGATAATTTAACAGGTTTGCTGGGTCAGTTTTCTCTTCCAGGAGCAGTTATTTCCTAGAAAAAAAGTTATTTTTGCTTAATCTTAGTATTAGGGACACAAAAGTAAGAAAGTCTCTCCAGCCCCATTATTGTTTAACACAGAGCAGAGAATTCTGTTTTCAGTTCTCACTAGTCCATGGGAAATACGTTGTTGGGGGTGGGGTTGGCAAGAGGGGAAGTGAGAATATCACATAGGAATTTGTGATAGTCTTCTCAGGTAAGTGATGATGTCCGCGTAGCTTAGTTCTATACTGTTCAGTGCAATAGTTACATGTGGCTATTGAACTCTTGAAATTTGGCTAGTTTGAACTGAGATGTACTACATAAGTATAAAACCCACAATAAATTTCGAAGACTTAACAAGGAAAAAAGAATATCTCATCTATTTTTATATTTATATTTGGCAAATTGATGTTATATATTTTAACCAAATATATCCAAAACATATACTTAACATGTATTAATTACTATTGTATTAACAAAGTTAAAATTGCATATGCTGCCTGCATTGTATTTATATTGGACAGTTCTGAACTAGAGAGTTGGTAGAAGAGGTAAACAGATTTGAAATTTATTTTGAAGATAAAAATTTACTGAATTTGCTGGGAATAAATGTGGAATTGAAAGAAACTGGCACAACAAATTTGCCTCTTGCTGTCTTGTTTTGGGCCATTGTATGGATGTGTGACTTGATGAGCTAGTGGAGACTTGGAGAAACCAGTTTGGGGTAGAAGCTTAATTCCATTTTAGTATGCTCATTAGATACTAAATTTGCTTATTTTATAGATATACAGGTTATTGGATATACGATTTTGGAACTTAGCACATAAATTTGCTGTATCATAGAAATTTGATTTTCCTTGGCATAGAATATACTCACCTTTGGAGAAGGTATATTAGAAAAGAAAAAAAAAATTACATAGGAGCAAACACATTTAAAATTCAAGCTGAGGAGGAGTAGATAGCAAAGGAGACTGACAAGAAGTGACAGGAAAAATGAGAGGAAAATGAAGAGTGCTGAGTCAGAAGCCCAGGCAACAGTTTTTCAACTGTGTAGAATGTTACATAGAGAACTGGTAAGATAAGAAGATATTTCATTGTATTTAGGGACACAGATGATCAAATAGGTAATGTATCTTTAGATATGCAGGGCATTGGTATCAAGTTTTTCTGAAACAGATGACTAAGACTGCAGCAGGCAAAAGGAGCTAAATACTGCAATTATAGGTTGAGAAAATGGCAGCCTGTTGGGACAAGCGCACTTCCACAGAGCTTAGATACACGTAGAGAATTTGGGACAGAAAGAGAGATATTAGAATTTTCGAAATACGTAGTGCTCTGAGAGAGAGATTAAACAGTTCTCTCTTTTCCCTTTAGAGTTCTTAGGACGTTCTATGATGTCCTCACAACATCATGGAGGAACAACAACAAAATAAACCTGATACCCTGACAATGATTGAACCCACGCACTGAAAGTAAACACTTTATACTTTATGTAGGTATAAAGTCATACAGTTGTAAATACTATATATATGTAGGATTTTGATAAGAACTTGAGTTGATTTAAAAAAAAAGAACTTGAGTTGATGATGACTGTAGTCTTGATTTTAGCCCAGTACTTTTGTCTTTTTTTTTTTTTTAAATTCTTACAGTGTTTGCTATTTAATCATGTTATCTTTGGTTGGAAGGCTTCTTTTTCCCTGTGTCCTAATGGATATCTGCAGAGTCATTAGTCTTTGTGTACTTCTGAAAGAATTGTCTTTAAGTGAAGTCTTTACTTATTGATTTCTTTGGAAAGATTAGCTCTGTTCCAATAAGTTCTGCAAATCCTACCACCATATTCTATTCTGTTAACTCCAGGGTTGACTTTTGCCTAGCTCTCAGTACTTTCTGTAATGTAAAGATTTAGTTCTATCCATGTTTCCTCTTCCAATTATATTTAATTACCCTAATTAGTTTTCTTGCCATAAAGGCAATGAGAGCAGCAGTCTCAAATCACTTTCAGAAGAAAGCATCCCTTCCTGCTTGGGCCAAAGCCACTGGCTATTTCCTGTGTAACATTCCTCTACCTTGAGTCACTATCTTGTTAAAAACTTTATGCCCAATTTATAGTCAACTACAAAACCACTTTGTAAAAATATATGTAAATATAAACAAATACTATCACTGATAGCATTTTTGTTATAAAAATAATGCATGCTTGTGATAACAAATTAAATAGTACAGAATAGTTTATGGTAAACATTTAAACCCTGACTATTCCTACTCCTCTGTTGCACACTGTTTTCTTCCACTGCTAATTGCTTTTAGCACTTTCGTTTGTATCCTTTCAGAGCATTCTCTACACAAATTCTAACATATATACTAGATTGTCTATATATTTGTTTCTTTGTTTGTTTTACCAAAAATAAGACCATTCTATACCTACTGTTAGGAAGCTTGATTTGATTTTTATAATTATGCAATGTTATACATTAGGTTCTCAGCCCCCCAAAAAAGTTACCATGAACCCATAAAACTATTGGCGACACATCTCTGTCTTATAAGATTTTCCTATAGGTGCAAAAAGTATGAAAGAGAAGAAAGGGGGAAAGGCATCCAGAGAGAAAACACAGGGAAAAGTGGAAGCAAATAGTCATTTAAGGTCATGGGTTGAAAACTATGGAAAGCCAATATAATGTCATTAGTGGAGCATTGCATTGCTAACAAAGTTATATCCTGAAATGATAGAGCTGAGTTGAGTTAAAAAAAAAAAAATCACATAAGCTCAAAATCTTCAGAAGGCTTTGGGTTCTAGAGAGGTGAAAAGATATATTGCCTAACTGCATACAGCCAGTTAGTGTTAAAGTCACTGATCTCCTGACCCCAAATTTAGTGTACTTTTGATGTTACCAAAACCACAGATGCAAACAAACAAAAACTAAATAAATACATTGCATTAATCAAAAGCAATTGTAATATGTGTTCAGTAGAACATATTGTATTAATTAAATACATATATATTTTTAAAAATCACTTAAAGAATTATATTTTAAATCATTGGCTAAGAACAGAATACATTAATATAAGGACTGAATAAAAGAACAAGTGACAAGTAGCTTGAGGGGAAGGTCAAATTAACTTCTCTGGAAGAGAAGATGAGGTAGGAAGATCAAGGGAAATAATTTAAATGTATTGAATTTGCTTAAGAAGTGAAGTAAAGAGAAAATGCCCTTCAGTTTAAAATAAAATTCCCAACAG
This sequence comes from Lutra lutra, assembly GCF_902655055.1. Taxonomy (NCBI): domain Eukaryota; kingdom Metazoa; phylum Chordata; class Mammalia; order Carnivora; family Mustelidae; genus Lutra; species Lutra lutra. The sequence goes on along the minus strand of NC_062291.1, from coordinate 28,848,111 downwards.
AAACTGAGAAGATCAAGTAGAGGTAAAAGCTATATCCTTGAGCTGCTGCTAAAGAAATCTAGCCTGAGGGGAGAAAGTTTTGTTGAGAGATTGTTACCTGGCAGGAACTTTACATACATTCTCTCATTTCACCCTTAAAGAAACCCTTGAGGAAGGGATTCAAATAACCATCTTATTGGCAGGAAAGGTAACAAATCATTTAAAATTACTCTTCCCAAGTCACTCAGATAGACAGTGTCCAGCAGAATTCACCATCAAGCTTTTCTATCTGATTCCAAAGTCTGGGCTACTGTGCTACCCACACTGCCTTTAGGACTCACTGAGGTAAAAGTGATCTTAGTGTTGTATCCAGAGTTTCTGGATTTAGAGGCGTGAAAGATTAATTTTAGTGTTTCCGAACTATCCTTAAAAATTTATAAAGCATAATTAAATTCAGTTATAAATGGTTTGCTAGGTATTGCACATTGTTTCACAAAGGTTTTCTAAGTATAAACTTCCTGTCATTTACCTATTCTGCTGTTCCCTACTTAAAACTCTGCTTTTTTGGAGCTCGAAGAAATTTGAGTAGGTAAAGAGAGTACTTCAAAGCTAAGTAAACAAGTCAAGGCTGAAAATCTGCTCCTCTCACTAAAATTTCTACCTGCAGGTCAATTCTTCCATCTGCATTGATTTTGTAAGTTGGCCCTAACACTGAGACTTGGAGTCAGAAATGGGACAGGACTGGACTCTAACATAGAACTTTTCTATTTTCTCAGAATCCTTTTAATACTTTATGCAAATATGGACTTGCCTTACATTCAAGCCTCATTTAGTCCTCCTATTTGCAAATTTGAATTCATATCCCTCTTTAAGAAACAATTGTTTTGAAGCCACTGCCTTTGTCTCGGGTCATGATCTCAGAGTCCTGGGATCGAGCCCCCGCATCAGGCTCTCTGCTCAGCAGGGAGCCTGCTTCCTCCTCTCTCTCTGCCTGCCTCTCTGCCTGCTTGTGATCTCTCTGTCAAATAAATAAATAAAAATCTTTAAAAAAAAAAAAAAGAAAGAAAGAAACAATTGTTTTGAAGCTAAAGCTATTCATTTGCAAGAGCAGGGCTTTTGAGAGGTAAGTAGAAAAGATTTTTTAAAAAGCAAAAGTCCAGGCGTACCTGGGTGGCTCAGTGGGTTAAGCCTCTGCCTTCCGCTCAGGTCATCATCTCAGGATCCTGGGATTGAGTCCTGCATCAGGCTCTCTGCTCAGCAGGAAGCCTGCTTCCCTCTCTCTTTATGCCTGCCTCTCTGCCTACTTGTGATCTCTCTGTCAAAATAAATAAATAAAATCTTAAAAAAAAAAAAGCAAAGTCCAATTTTAGAGAAGAGATATAAAATTTATCAATAATGAATAGATTTAAGAGAGTCTAGAGGAAAAGCTAGACCCTCACCACCCACCCACCCTTCTCCCCACCCCGCCCCACTCCCCAGCCCGCCTCCCACCCCAACCTCATGAGGTGTATTTAGTAGTTTTTTCTGTCTTGGAGGGTCAGAGTAACAAAGGATGTTGGCGGGACCAGGCTTGCCTAGACCATATGGGAAAAATGAGTAGGGATATGAGGCTCTCCAGCCTCTTCCTGGATGAGTACTTTAGTGTTCCATCCAAAAAACAAAAAAGGGAGAGAGACAGACACAGAGATAGGAGGGCTTTGGATGCAAAACTCCAGTCAAGGAAAAGCTTCCCTGCCTAGTGCTGTGGTGGATCCAGTTTAACCAGGTTGAGGTGCCTGCCCCCTACTGAGCTAGAGCACTGGTGAACTCTGTCACCATGTCAGTAAGGTATCCCCCAACAGGATACTTTATGGCTACTGAGTCCTCACTGGTTCTTTCACGTCTAAGTTCATAACTGGGCAGTGGAGATACATGGAGCTAGAGCTGTCAGAAAGGGGTTCTTGTGACCGTACACACCCTTGTCGTGTGGTCCAACCAAACTTTATATCTCAGAACATAGGAGCAAAACCTGCTAAATATTAATATGGATTAGAAAACAAGAGGGAGGATAATGGAACAAGAGAGAAACCTGCAGCGCCTTGTGCAGAAATGCATTGTACTTCTGCATCTGTTTGGCCATTTTACAAACGATTTATGTGCACTTTGCTCTTGAGGGTAATGAGGGTTTCACAAGATCAAAATTGTTTGGCTGCAATGATGATGGATTGCTCCTGTCAGGATAGCCAGTGAGGAATTTCTACATTAGGTAGCAGAGGGGATAATATGACACAAACCTGAATTCGGATAGCAGTCTAGATTGAAAGAAGACATATTGTACTTTAGACAGTAGAATTAGATGTGTGTCCTAAAATTGAGTATAAATAGTGGTAAAAAGAAATTAATTCTATGTGCTTTCCACTAATCACCTTCCCTTCAGCTGATACTTCAGGCAAACCATGTAATTTTTGTATTTTAAGCTAGAAAATACCTTTGTATCAACCAAAAGGTTGTTCTCAGGTTAAATGGAGATCATAGGTAATGAAAATGGTTTAAAAATGAAAATTGAAGGAAATATTAACATTTACCTGAGCTCTGGAGCCAGCAACGTGGCCATCGTCCTCTGACAGTCCCTTTTCAAATTATTTGCCAGACGTACCACCTCCGGACATTCAGTCATTTTGTCATTCTGTCTGGCCCTACTACCCTTTCTCTATAATAATTTTTACTCATCCTTGGATGTCTGTTTGGATGTTACTTCCTTATGGAAAGATTTTCTCAACCCAACTTATGACTTAGGTATTCCAGTATATTCACATAGCACCTCATACCTGCCAATAATAGCAGTTATTACAACTATTTGTCATGCTTTTTGTTAGAATCTAACCTCTAAGGAAAACCAAGATTATAGTTCCGAGCCTCCTTTCATTACTATGGCATCATGATGCTTGGCACATAGCAGATCATAAGTAACTTGTTTTTGAAGGAATAAGAGAATGAATGACTTTTTCTGAAATTAAGAATTAGAGAGGAATATTAAAATGAAAATGACAAGAGTAATGATTTTAATTAAGAACTGATTAATTTTTAAAAGTATTTTGATGCCTGAGGCAAATACACTTCAAAATATGTTCTCAAATTAATAGGCTGGTTTAAATACTTTATTTGATAATCACATAAAGATCTGGGAAATATAGATAGTGTAGGGATAATATGTATTGATTTTTGCTTTCACAAAACTTACATTCTTTTTAAAGTTTTTTAAACATGTATGAAAGTTAATATATATCACAAATAAATGCTTTTTGCTAAACTAAATTGTTGCTTTCTTTTTTTTTTTTTTTTAAGTAAACTCTACATCCAGTGGGGCTCAAACTCACCGTCCCTGAGATCAAGAATCATAGGTTCTACCAGCTGAGCCAGCCAGGCACCCCAAATTGATACTTTTTATATTTCACAGATAGATCAAGCATAATATTTAAGAATACAGCTTTTAGATCAAACTTGGAGAACTTGGAGTTCATTTTTCCACCACTTAATAGCAGTGTTACATTAGGCAAGTTGCTTAACCTTTTAATGAATATATCCTCATTTGATAAATGAGATTGATGAATCCCCCACTGAGGATTAAATGTTCCATACATGTTAAGCACTTGGAACTCTGGAACGTAGTAACTGCTTACAAAATAGTTTTTATTATTTTTCAAGCAATGTTTATATTTTAAATTTCTGAGCTATCATATTAGAGAAATTAGTATCATTCTTATATCCTCAAGTCATTTTCATTTACTGAAGTATCACAAAACATTTCTTATGAGCTGCTGAGCCATACTACAATTGGTATTTTCTTGTTTAATTTCATTTTGCCAATATGGAACTATTGGAATTTTTTGGATTAGAAGCATTTGGTTCAATGATTTTAGTCCACTAAAGTGAGTTGGAGGAATGAATAAATATTTTAGATGCCAATTTACCCTTGAATAACCTATAAAAATGCAGCTCCAATTTAATTTTCAAGGAAGAGGGGTTTTTTTTGAAACGGACAAAATTATTCTAAAATTTGTCCCTAATAAAACAAATGCACCAAATGGTTAAGATTTAGAAAATGAAGAATATGAAGGGGCATTTTCAATGGCCAGATATTTAAAGAATTTCAAAGGTATTGTTTTATTCATATGGTACTGCTTCACCAATATGAACACAGATCCATGAAATGAAAGAGATGTCCCTGAAAGAGACACTAATAAATGAATATATTGTGGTACACCATGCAAGGTGACCTCCGGCTACAGGCATCTTTCCAGAGAGCCTCTGTGTGCCTGGCATTTTCACAGTTCCCTTCTGAGGGATTCCTAATGCATGCATTACTGTGTTTTTAGTTCTACATGATGCTGCAAATCTAGCCATGGATTATTGGAGAAGGGATTCTTCCAAAGTCACCCATGTGGATTGATCAGTAATCTATAAGGATACCAGTATGAGAGGTCTATACTCTTCAGTACTGGTATTATTTGCCGTATGTTGTAATTGACCAATTCAGTTGGATCCTCTTTTGTGGTTTATATTAAAAAGGTCACATAGAAATAGCAATAATGAGGAGCAGCACAGAAGCCAGAAACACAAAGATAAAAGTATTTGAGGTGACCTTATTAGACAAAAAAAAAAAAAAAAAAAAGCTCTGAGTAAGCAGAAATAAATTTTGAAAGAATGTGGAGTTTATAATGGCAAGAGAAGAAGGAACAATAGAAGCATAGATAGAGTGTAGTTGAGTCACTGTAGAATATTGAATTAGGGAGCAATTTTACCACCTGCTGGTAAAATAATGGTAAAACAGCAAGTTTATTAGAGCTGCAACATTATCTGGATGTGCTGGAAACTTTGCACCTGCCAATTTTAATTCACTGATATGTCACTATTATGCCCCTAAGGATATTTTGATTCCAGGATTATGAGCTAGTTTTGTTCTGGTGTCCTATACTTTTGTACTAACAAGGCTCTTTACCATGCCATCATTATGTACAGTGAGAATATGGTGTGTAAAAGTTCTAGAAGTAAACAGAGAAATTTCACAATTCAACTAGTAATTTTAGAGACAATAATCATCCTTTTAGGTAAAAGAGTTCTAGCATTGAACAGTCTGCAGAAATAATAATATTTTTTGTGGGCTGTGTAGATAGAAAACAATGCAATGTCAATAGCATCAAACTGGATTAGAGAAAATTCATTTTGGTGATCACTTGACTGCTTTTTGAAAATAAACCTAGATAAAAAGTCAATAAAAGACATTTGAAATTAGTACGGATTTTGACAATAGGGAATCCTAAAGGCAATTGAAAATTTGAGGGTAATTGTTCATTATTTTCTCATGAACAAGCTGAGCAAAAATCCAAAGAAATTAGTTCTAATAAATTTACTTTATGATGAATTTAATATATCCTGAATTATTTATTTTTGTGTCTGTCTTCTTTTGCTTAGCATAATATTTTTGGTCTCATCCATATTGTTGCTCATGTCAGTAGTACACTCCTTTTTATTGATGAGTAGTATTCCATTATATTAATAAGCCACATTTATTTATCCATTCTCCTATTAAACACATTAAGGTTTTTCTCATTTTATGGGCTATTGTGAGTAAGGAAACCACAGACATTCTTATTGATATTAATTTGGAATTTCTATTCCTCCTTTGTAAATTTCCATTCTTAATAGTGGAATTGCAAAGGTGTTGGGTAAATGCAAGGGCATATGTTTAACTTTTTAAGAAACTCCCAAACTCCTGGTATTTTCATTCTTGATTTTTTTGTTTGTTTGTGTTTTAAATTTTAGCTGTATGATCACTCATTTTTTTTTTTTTTTAATTTACTAAGTTACTCTTTGAAGGTCTCTTAAAATACTCATACACTGTCCACTTCTGGGCCTTTGAATATTCTCTTAGCTCATCAATTTTAAATACTCTCCTGTTAAATTAGCCCAGGGTCTTAATGACATCCCTAAATATAGGGTATAAGACCATTTAAAGGAAATTTATCAGATTAATTTTCTTTCATTTCTTTACAAGGTTAAATTTCTTAGAGTAATTAATTTTCACAATGACTCTGATATGATTACACAGGTCATTCTTTATTTGCCTTTATTTTATTTTTTAAACTTTTAGTCTGAGATACTTGGGAATTCACATGCAGTTGTAAGAAATTATGCAGAGAGATCTCATATAGCCTTCAACCGTGATGACTCGCATAGCTACAGTGCACGGTCACAACCAGAAAATTAAAAGTGAAGCAATCCACTGACCCATTTTACATGCAGTCCTCTATGTGTGTGTACATGTCTTTTATTTTTTAACCTTTTTAAGAAGACAAAGACAATTTAAGGTTTTGGTCTTTTTGTTTGTGATTTACCTGGTACAATATGAGTTTCAAAGAGCTCCTTAGTTTTCTTCATTTCTCATTCTTACTTGTAAGGCAATAATGCATGGATCACTACCTGTAAAACATTATTTTTGTCTCTTTGTATTTGAAATCCTTAGAGTGCTGTTTCCTCAAAATTAGGCATTTTTGCCCTGACTGAATTGAACAGTTTCTTTTCTTTTTTTAAAAGTCAGTTTGACAAAGTTTATGTAGTAACAAGCTTTGTTCTTTACTAAAACAACAACAAAAACAAAAACATTTTTGAGATTGCCTCGGGAACTTTTTTCCCTGTTCTTTGTTACATATGCCATATTTACCACGATGCATTATGTTTATTTGCTTAACATCATCATTTGGTTCCTGATGTCTGTTCTCTTTGTTATCAAAGGATTCCCTTCATCTTTAGCTTTATGATCTTAGCCAACACTTTCAATTTTATCTTTCAAACTTCCTGATATTTGAAGATTAAGTTTCTAAGATTCCTTCCTAATCTCTATTTTTAAAACTTTGCTTATTTTTTGTTAGAAAATGAGGTTAACAAAGAGCATCTGTTCCTTTAATATTGTAGTACTACAGTGCATCTGGTAACCCAGTAGGCTATCTATTTGGATCTTACAGGGATCTCTAGGTGTTATAAAGAGTATTATTTGTCTTGCCTGGCTGGTGTGTATTCAAAAGCCCAAAGATGGAAACACATATGGATGATGCAATGATTAAAGTTAAGATATCTCTATTTTATCAACAGTAAAGTCAAGTGTGGTAATTGCAAATAGGCCACTTGCATAAGTTCATGTGGGTATCAGAATTATGATTTGCATATACTGATTTTGATACTTCATTTGAAATGTTAATGATTCATTTCCACAGGCACTGACTTTTAGAATCTTGGAATTTCCTAAGAGAACAGAAAGGGAGAAAAGGGAAATTACAACCCAGACTTTCCTACTAAGCAGCTTTGAATGCAAAAATATGCCAATGTGTAAGTTTACCATTATAGTAAGAATATAGATATACAAGTCACATATGTTAAAGTAATTAAACAAAGAAGCCATTAGACCTGGGTGGTTATAATACCTTGGCAACCAAACTGAAACCTAAGCCAGTCAATTCCTGTAAATGCCTCAAGGTTAAGAAAGCAAAATGCAAGAACAACCAATCACAAACAGCCGAGTAGGCTTTCTCAAATAAGACAACTGTTTAAGCTATAGCCGGGGAACTAATTTCTATGCTTTGCTTCTATGTCCGCCTTATAAAAGCCTTTCCTCTAGCTCTTGTCAGTGGGGGACTCCCAGCCATTTTCAGTATGGTGCTGCCCAATTGAAACTGATGTTTGCTCAGAAATCATAAGCTCTTCAAAATTTAATTATTTTAGTTTCTTTTAAACACATTATAGTTATAGATAATGGATTCCAAAATACACATATATATGCTAAATTGGAGATATAGATATAGATATATATAGATATAGATATATATATTAGATTTTATTTAGTCAAGAGAGAGTGAGTGAGAGAAAGCAGGACTCCCCGGTGAGCAGGAGGAGCTCACTCCTGGGACTCCAGGATCATGACCCTAGCAGAAGGCAGATGCCCAACTGACTGAGCCACCCAGGTGTCCTGAATTGGCTGTACTTTATTATCATTGTTCCTGGCTTAGTATTTATAGCCTTTTTTTCTTGGAATAACAGACAGGGGAATTTAAACTGAACATATTGTACAAAGGTCTACATAGGATTTTGTGTCAAGAAAAACCGCACAGTTTAGCAGTGAAAGAGATACTTTAACAACATGTGCTACAATGTCATGTCTTGCCCCCAAGAGTGCACATAGTTGAAGAGAATATGAACACAAAAAACATATAAACCATCATCAGTGCCACTTGAAATTCATAAAGAAAATATTTAAAATATTTGATGAAAAGCAAATATGAAACATATTCTCTTCAAAGGATATTTCTGAGTAAACTAGAATGCTACTAGTGAGGTGATAATTGCTTATTTTTCTAAATGATGATAAAGTACTTTTGTTTCTGATGATAATGTTGTTATTGAGAGTTGCTAAATCTATTAGGTTTTATCAACATCATTTTTGAACCAAAAGAGACTATGAAGAAGATATTGTAGGATTAGGCCTTTTCATTTAAAAAAAAAAAGGTTTTTTAAAGCTTTTATTTATTTATTTGAGAGACAGTCCTAGAAGAGTGAGGGGCAGAGGGAGAAACAGGCTCTTCACTGAGCAGGGAGTCTGACTCGGGGTTCCATCCCGGGACTCCAAATCATTATCTGAGCAGAAGGTAGATACTTAACCTAGTAGGCCACCCAGGTGCCACAGATTAGGCCTTTTCTAATGTGAACAGTCAGGCCACTGATTTTTTTTTTTTTAAAGATTTTATTTATTTATTTGACAGAGAACACAAGTAGGCAGAGAGGCAGGCAGAGAGGCAGGCAGAGAGAGAGGAGGAAGCAGGCTCCCTCCTGAGCAGAGAGCCCGATGCGGGGCTCGATCCCAGGACCCTGAGATCATGACCTGAGCCGAAGGCAGTGGCTTTAACCCACTGAGCCACCCAGGTGCCCCCAGGCCACTGATTTTAATAGTAAAATACTCCAGGGTGGGGAGATTAAGGATGGAGCAGATAGTACCTTAGCTGTTTCATCTCCAGGGTTAAGGGAATAAAAGTTGAAACACAATATAAGTATACTTTATATTTTAGAATAGTGAAATATGATTAATTAATGAAAATTGACATTTTTGAAGAATTTCTTATAATTATAGTTATTTCTTTTCCATTGCTATAGGTTAGCTCTTACTCTATCAGTTTCCTTTGATAATACTCTCATAAAATTCTGTATCTAACTTATCATTGCCCGTACTATGTATTATTAGATTTTTTGTTGATTCTGCATCATTTCTATTAAACTATAAGCTCCTCCTGAATACAAACCATATTTATCTTACTCATCAATGTAATACTGACCTCTATTGAACTATTTTTCACAGGGGAAAAAAAAGAATGCTTATTTTATGGTGTCTTAAAATAAACAATCTTTTTAAAAATATGCAATTAAAATGCATATTTATAATAGGAACATTAGACAGAATAGAAACAGAAAAGAACAAAAGCGTTAATTGTCTTATTATCCAGAGATAACTACTATATATTCTTTCAGACATTTTCCTTCTAGTATGCAAATATATGTTCTTAAATCATTTAGTATTCCAAAAAGGGACTGGATTATATATATATAATTCTCCAATCTCTGTTCCCTCTTCCCCCAATTTAGGCTTTTCCACCCAGAGCCTCAATTATTACTGCTTTCTAAACTAGCCGGCTCATGCTATTTTAGCTTTATATTTCACACATATGAAGGTGATCCTTCTTTGGCTAGTTATATAGACTAACCAAACAACTTTGTAAACCCCCTTTGGTTGCAGGGACCCTGGATCTAGAGCTTGGATGTCACTAGCATTTTGTGACAGTGTTCCCTCACTGGTATAAAATATGAATTCCTCACAATCAGAAAAATGAATATAAAAAATTTTTAAAAAAGAAGAATCTTAGATGGCCCTATCAGGCAACTCCTGGATTACAAGTACTGTAGGTCATTGTTGCATTTGGAATACTACATATCCATACCTTTTTTGATGTCACAAAAATCTGTTATTTATCTCAAGAAAATTATATTTTGAGAAAATTATGAAACAAATGTTGACTGTGAGGCTAATAATGCCTTCAAATTGCAAAGAAAGGTATATCTTGTATACAATAGTTAGTATTCCATCTAGAGAAGATAGACTAATAACATATGCCAACTATGCCATGCAAGTCATTGCTTGATCCTAACAATTGTGTATTTATTCTTACAAAATACAATTTCTTTAGTCATTTCCATTTTAGCCATTCTAGTGGATGTTAGTGGTACTGTATTTTAATAGACATTTCTCTGATGGATGTGGATTTAGAGAAGTTTTTCCAAATATTTATTGACCATATGATTTACCAATTTTGTGAAATACCTATAAAGCTTTTACCTATTTTTTAAACGAATAGTATGATTTTTTTTCATTGATATAAGATTATTATACATTCTAGATGCTTTTCATTGGTGAGATAAAATGTATTATGGTTATCTTCTTTCACTCAGTGACTTGCTTTTCACTTGTTGATTATTTGAGAGAACTAATTTTTATATTTATAAAATTGAATTATAACAACTGGACTTTTCCTTTATGGTTAGTGACTTTTTTCTTGTATAAGAAGTAATTGCCAAACCTCCATGTCATGATATTGCATAGAACTTTATTGGTTTTTCTTTTTATATTTAGATGTACAGCTTTCTTGGAATTGACATTTAACTATGTTGTAAGATAAAGGTCAAGATACATTTTTTTCCATGTGGCTCTCCTGTAGATCTGTTAACACCAATTATTAAATCAACCATCTTTTTCCACTTCAATTCAAGGTCAACTTTGTCATAAATTAAGTGACTGTATACATGCCAGTCTGTTTCTGGACTGACTTGAGAATCGACATCTTTACAAAACTGAATCTTCTAATGAATAAGCATGATAAATCGTATTCATTGTCTATTGCTGCATAACAAATTATGTCAAGTTTAAGAGTTTAAAACAAAACACATTTATTATCCTGCCATTTCCATGGGTTGGTAGTCTGAGTACAAATTAGCTAGATTCTCTGTTCACAGTCTCACTAGAATAAAATCAAAGTGTTGGCCAGGACTGGTATATCATCGGAACCTTGGGGAAGTCATCATTCTCATTAGGATGGAACTCTGAGAACCTCAAATGATCCAGTGATTAGCACACATTGCGGGCTGTATTTCTTTTGATCTCCCTGGATCCCTCTTCTCTGTTTAGAATGGGAAATCGTATTTTCTGTTTGTATGTACTTAGAAGCAGTAGTGTAGCATTAAGATAATTTATTCAGTAGTGCTAATTTGGTCTTTTGAAATCTGGGAGTAAGGAGGAGTAGTGAGAGAATGGGGGCTTTGTCAGATAATTGTGAAACTCTTAACTTTCTCATTGTTGGAATTCTTACAAATAGGGCTAAATCATACACATATTTGTGGATAATTGGATAATAAGAGCTAGCTTATTTACTGTAGTTTTGCAGTGAGCTTCTCTAGTAGAAGGGGAGGATAAAATAACTTTATTAATTTAACATATATACCCATTCCAGACATTTCATTTTGTTTGCCCTTTACTCTGAAATGAATGGTGACTAAAACCACTAATTATATTGTATAAATATACCTCACTGTATAATGAGGGGAAATAGCATTAACATCAGGAGCCAGGAAGTCAAGCTCTTGTGTCAGGTTAAATTCTTAAACATTCCTATTTTGGGAGAATCCCCTCACCCCCTAAAATGTTTTAGAGGTATGGCTACTGACTATTAGGACATTTCAAATGACTTCATCAGAAATGAAGAAAAGTAGGGGCGCCTGGGTGGCTCAGTGGGTTAAGCCGCTGCCTTCGGCTCAGGTCATGATCTCGGGTTCCTGGGATCGAGCCCCGCATCGGGCTCTCTGCTCAGCAGGGAGCCTGCTTCCTCCTCTCTCTCTGCCTGCCTCTCTGCCTGCTTGTGATCTCTCTGTCAAATGAATAAATAAATAAAATCTTTAAAAAAAAAAAAAGAAATGAAGAAAAGTGTTTGATGATCCAGTAAATCTTGAGAGTTTTGTCCATTATGAAATTTTCTACATGGAAAGACTTTTTTGAAATGAAGTTAGATTCAGAAAATAAAATCATGGTTAAGAAAGAAATGTACACTTTTGAAAAACCATTAGGACTATAAATTTCGGTATACAGTACCATTTAATTGCTATCATAGTATGGTTAGCTTATATCTTAGGAGCACCATGTCTCCTTTTAAAGTTAGATATTTTAGGACTTTGATGAAAACATATTAGTTATCTTTAGGTAAAGTCTTTTATTATATCCTTTTCTTAATTATGCTAAAGCATAACAGAGCAGGTGAGAATTGCCATCAGTGTCTGACTCTCCTCTGTGCCCACCTTGTGGGAAGAAAAATTGGAAGTTCCTAACTTAAAAGCAAATATTTTAGAACAAAATTCATACAATACACATTATTATCATGGCAAACAGAAAAAATGCTATATGACATTTACAAATACCAAGCCTTGTGGAGAAAGTATTTTGTACTAATTTCCCATTACTTAGGGTAATGGGAAAAGCATGGACTATATTATGAATTATGGGAGGACTAAGTCTGAATCTCTACTGAATAAATCTTTGTTGAATTGAATACTTCCTACTAAATATTAATGTGATAATCTTGGTCATTTATATCTGGCCAATAATCATCAGGATGGGTAATTTATATTTATAAACCTCAGTTTCTTCACCTGTAAATTAGATTAAATAAAGATTTATAATTGTTTTTTGGCAATCCTAAAATCTAAAAATCCCTCTGAAAAACAGAACCTATTCTTGTAAATCATTTGGTGGTAAAATTTGTGTGAAGTGTCATGAGGTTAGTGAGAGTCTTTTTTTTTTAATCCTAGGTTTGATCCAAGGTTTTTTAATCCAAAGGTGTAAATTATCATACCTTTGGTTGTTGAACTATTAATATAGTTATAGAAATATAGTTATGGAGAGAGAAAGAAATGCATTTGTTTTCTAAAATCCAAAGGAATATAAATTCTATTACATATTTTGCACCATAGTTTCTATAAAATGATATGGATATATACTTACTTTCATAAATAACACAGTATCTTGTGTACAAAAAAATGTTAACTTCCTTTCTGCTACGTGGTGTTATTCTTCAGATATTTACTCCTTACTTGTTTTACCTGGGTCATACTGATTTTTCTTAATCTCCATAAACATTACAAACAAAAAATTGTGAGCCAAAGATACATTTTAGGAATGTTCTAAAGGTCAGCTTAAGGGAATTACAGATATTTTATGAAGGATTTTTTTTTTTTTTTTTGTATCTCAGAGTTGAAAGTAGGACTGATAACCCCAATATCTAATTATATACAGCCAAAATACAGCAAATCAAAAAATATAATAAAGTTAGGACAGTTATTACCAGGTAACTTTAAAAAATAAGGACATTTGACCAGATGAACTTGGTCTAGAAAAGAATACCCATTTAGAAAGTAATGAGTTTTATTTTGGAATATTTGCCATTATATGAACACTGTAGCATTTTAGTATACTCATTTGTTTTCATGCCCTTCTGTTAGATTGTAAGACCTTTAAGAGTAGGATCCATTTCTTTCGCCCTTCCTCTTTCTCTCTCCCTCCCTTCCTCCCTTTCTTACTTTAAATCTAACTTCTTTAATACACAGTAAGAACTCAGTAATTTTTAAATAAATGAATAAGCACATAAATAAAAATTTAAAAACGACCAAAAAGATAAGAGGATCATTTTGGACTCATTGTCAAATGGCAGGGTTTGGATTAAAATATATTGAAACTAAGATCCAGATATACATCTAACAATGCAGGGAATGAATAGACATTTTGAATGAGCAAGGGTTCTTTCTAACTTTATGAGGTACAGAGTTGTTATGACTCCTGGTATATACTGGTCCAGATGGAGTGTCATCTTCATAAAATTACTAAGGAGAAAGAATAAAAAGAAAAAGTCATATTGAAGTAAAAATCAAAGAAAAGAGGAATCAGGCCAAAAGAAAAAGAGTAAACAGAATCGATAGGTACCATGAGAAAGGTGGAGACTACTACTTTCTAGCAAAATTTTCAAGACTCTGAAAAGAATAGCTCAAATCAACATATTTTATGTCATTAAAGTGAACCAATTTTAATTAAAATGATAAAGGTCCAATGACCCATTGATTGGACAGTAACCTAGTTCATAAAAGATGCAAGGCTTTCTTTTTCTTCTGTAATTTGTACTCAACCCAGAAGCCTCTGGCCTTCTGTCTCTCTTAAGGCAAATCCCAAAATGCAAAATGATTGCTTTCAAGCACTGTGATTCTAAATACAAGGTCTTTGTAAAATTGTGCTTGGCTGACAAAACCGAAGCATATACCACACAAAACATTATGCCATAAGGTGCCCACACCATCCTCACTGGCTTGTTATGCTGCCTTGTTAATACATTCAAAATGTCTCCTTTGAACTTGGGATTCACAAAATTATCTGACCCATCATTCATTCATTCAGCTGTTTTGTAAAAAATGCAATGGAATTATTTTCATAATTTTCCTGAAAGCTACTAGTAAGTGTTGTTTGGTTAGATAAGTGACATGGTGAAATTTAAAAACAGCAGTATTGAATGTAGAACGAGATAAGTCAGAGATGATCTTACGGAGATCAGAGGCAAGCTCACTAATTGTTAAGATGAGTGCAGTTATCATGTTCTTTGGACTTAAAGATTAACAAACTCATTTTTGGGGGGCACCCAGAAACTGATCAGGATTATGCTAGCTGGCTTTTGCTAACATGGCCACAAAACACTTAAACTGAAAACAGTTAAATTGAATATTTATTTATTATTTTGGTCACAGAAGGGAAGTAGCTTAGAAATAATACCAATTAGCTAGTGAACTGCTCTTCCTCTAGGAAAATTTGTGTACTAAGCCAGGTTATAATTAGAAGGTGGCTTGGTGAATGTGCGATCAGAGCCAGAGTTGACTGGATGACATAGCATCATCAATTTTATGTTACCCTCAATAGGGAGAAACGTTGGCCAAGTCAATTCACACTACCTGGTCAGGATATTTGCTCTCCTGAACAGTGCAAGAAACACACTAATGACCCTTTTTGTTTTACTCAAAGAGGGTAAACTGCAGTGTGTTAAAGATGTATTCTCCAAATTATAACCACAATCTAGTTATGGCTTTCTAAGACAATATCATGGATGTCTGTGTTTGAAATGTGAACAATTTTATAGAAATTTTCTCAAATTATTTCTGCATCTGGTAAATCTTATCCATGCTTCTCTATTTGTGGATATCTTTATTCTTAAGTCTTATGAGTAACTATACATTGTAGTTGTCTATTGCTGCATAGCATACAACCCCAGATCTTAATGGCTTGAAAGTACATTTATTATCTCACAGTTTCTGTAAGACAGGAATGTTGCAACTATTTAGCTGGATGGTTTTAGTTTAGGTTGTGTCATTAGGTTTTAGTCAGTGAGTTGGCCAGAGTTCGAGTATATGAAGACTTGATTGGGATTCAGGAATATGGTTATATGATTGCTCATGTTGCTGTTGACAGTAGGATTAAGTCCTTTGCCATATGGGCTGCTCACAACATGTCTTTTCCCACTGCAAGTGATAAGAAAGAGAGAGAAAGAGGAACACAAAAGAGAAGCTACAGTTCTCTGTAGCTTGAGTTTGAGATTAGTTTAGCCTAATCTCAAAATCCCTGAAGTTTGAGATTAGTATAGCCTAATCTCAAAATCCCTGAAGTTTTTTCAGCTCACACAACATGGCATACCTACTTTCAAAGCCACACTCATATTTTAAGTTCTTATCACTGTAGCATTATACCTATTATATAAAAATATTTATTTGCTATTTATGGTTGCATGATGAAGCACACAAAAACAGTTTTTTAAAACAATAGTTATTATTTCACGTGTGTGTGTGTGTGTGTGTGTGTTAGGAATCTTGGATTCCTAAGCTGGTTAAGTTTGGCTTAGGATATAAGATAAGGTTACAGTCAAGGTATTGCGCAGGTTTATCATTTTTGGAGACCTAAATTCACTCCTAAATTCTCCTATGTGGTTTTGGAAGGAGATTCAGTTCTTAACCACTGGGCTTCTCTCAAAGGGCTTATCACATGGCTTTTTTAGAACAAATGATGAGAGAATGAGACAGAGAGAAGAGAGAAAGAAAAAAAAAAAAACTAATCTTGGAAGTATATACAATTACTTCTGTCATAATCTCTTAGCCATGGGAGATCACACCAGGTTGTAGATTCCAGGAGGAGGCAAGGATCACTGGAGACCATATTAGAGGCTGGATACCACAGCTACGATGGATGTGGCTTATTTAAATTTAGGAAGCACTAAAATAGAGTCTCTAAAACATGGCTCCCTATCCTGGAAAAAAAATGACAAGTTCTTGGAAAAAAGAAAAAAAAAAAAGCTGAATATACACTTTCTTATAATCCTGCAATTACATTCTGGAAATTAATTTCAGAGAAATGATAATTAAAGTCTACACAAAAATAAATACTTAATTTTTCATAGAAGAGTTTTGCTATATTCAAACAGTGAAATGATCAAAATATTCATGTGGTTAGTTATGCAAACTGTGATTTAGCCATACCGTGGAAAACTACTTGCCCATAAAAAAGAAAAAAATATTAATAGGTGCAACAATTTGAATAAACCTCAGGGCATTATCCTGAGTGAAAAAAAAGTAAATCTCAAAAGACCGCATTCTATATGATTCCACTTTTACAGGATTCTTGAAATAAAAATATAGAATGAAGAACAGATTAATGGTTGCCAGAATTTAGAGACAGTCAAGGAGAGAGAGTGGGTGCAACTCTGGAAGGGTAGTCTGAAGGAAATTTCTGTGGTACGGAATAGTGCTGTCTCTTGGTTGTAGTGGTGATTACATGAATCTACACATGGGATAAAATAACATGAAAGCACATACATACTTTGCACCAATGGTAGTTCCCTCGTGTTGATATTATACTGTAGTTGTGTGTAATGTAACCATTGAGGGGTAAGGGGTAAAGGGTACATGGCACTGCTCGGTACTACCTTGCAACTTCCTGTAAATATATAATTATTTCAAAATAAAAGGTTAAAAAATAAGGCATGGCTCTTCAAATCAGACAGTTTTCAAATCCCACCTCTGTTACCTACTAACTATGGATAAATTGCTTAACCTTTTTTTTTTTTAAGATTTTATTTATTTATTTGACAGATAGAGATCACAGGTAGGCAGAGAGGCAGGCAGAGAGAGAGAGGAGGAAGCAGGCTCCCTGCTGAGCAGAGAGCCTGATGTGGGGCTCGATCCCAGGACTCTGGGACCATGACCTGAGCCGAAGGCAGAGGCTTTAACCACTGAGCCACCCAGGCACCCTGACCTTTTTTTTTTATTAGTTTAGAGGATCCCAGTTAATTTGTTAGGATAATTTGTGATGACAAAAATTGTACACAGAGGCTAGAAAGAAAACACCTGAACGTGAAAATACAGGAGACTTAAGATTTTACCTTTCCTTGCATTATTCTTACTTTCAAATCTGTACCAAAAAAAGGGGTGAAGAGATAGTGTGAGAGGGGCAGAACGGAGAGTGAAGTCCTTCCAGAATTTAATTGTCAATCTGTAACTCATAGCTTGTGTTATTCTTACCAAAGGGTGGCATTCTTTTGGTTTGTTCATTTGTTTCAAATTTTATTTAAATTCTAGTTAGTTAACATATAGTGTAATATTGGTTTCAGGAGTAGCTTTTAGTGATTCATCACTTACATACAACACCCAGTGCTCATCACAAGTCTCCATAATCTGGGGGAGGCATTATTGAAACATTGATTTTCCTTCTTGGGTGTAGTCAAAACATAAGTCTTTGATACTTAACTCAACTGTTGGTCCCAGCTCTTATGTCATTCATATTTCAGTGATCTTATTTAGTATCATTATATTTTCATCTTGAATCTTTTTTTCTTTAAGCAACTGATAATAAATTTATTAAAAATGTTGATTTAAGTATCAGCAGTGGTGACTTCAACCTCCACTCCTGGCTCAGTAGTGATGGAAATAATCTTCTTGCCAATCTCTGAGGGATGGTTCAAGGCAATGAGTCATTTGTGGATCCTCACCTGAAAATGATACCAAGTCTTAGAATCTTCACTACAAGAAGTTTTTCCTGTAGTGATTCTCAGAGTTTTCTGGGCATCTGGTCTGGTCCTTTCTCTTGGAGATTCTTTCCCTTTTCCCTCTCATCAAATTAGGGCATAACTTCTCCGAAAATTTTACCTTGCTGCTGCTGGAGTCATTCTAATTCAGTGAATGGCTACGTCTGGTTGCACAGGTGTCCTTCCCGGATCTTTAAAAGCCATGGCTGTGCTGCAGCTTCCTGACGCACTTGTTTCTCATTGAGAGTGGACAGCAGGGAATCAGGAGCGACATCAGAAACTGGGTAGATAGAGCTCCACTGCAGCTGGACCGCATCTTTCTTGAAATACAGCTAATAGTCTCTCTTTGCTACTACTTTAGGAGTGTGTGTAAAGAGTTACCACATATTGTTCTACTTATAACTTCTTATTAATGTCATCATTTCCTGCTTTTGCTCTTCTAATAATGATTTACAATCCAACATTTCCATTTCCTCAGCCCTTAGAGATGGAATCATTGCATGTTTTCAAGTATGAAAGGACGATGATAGGTTTTAAAATATCTGCTCCTTTTTTTAAAAGATTTATTTATTTGACAGAGAGAGATCACAAGTAGGAAGAGATGCAGGCAGAGAGAGAGAAGGGGAAGCAGACTCCCTGCTGAGTAGAGAGCCCAATGTGGGGCTCAATCCCAGGACCCTGAGATCATGACCTGAGCTGAAGGCAGAGGCTTAACCCACTGAGCCACCCAGACACCCCTAAAATATCTGCTCTTAAGTAATAACCTGCCTCATGTGCAAAATGGGGATTATAATATCTAAAAGACTTACTATGGGGATCAAGTGAAATAATGTTTGTGAAGGACATAGGACATTGCCTATATTTGCTTAAACATTGAATAAACAGTAACTCAATATACCAGCACCTATATTTTCCTCTGCTACTGTTTCCCCTCACATTCGTTCATGACCAATCTCTGTTTTGCACTGGCTCATGATGGTGGCCATCCATTCAGCCATGCTGAAGTCATGCTACATTTTCTGAGTACTCTCTCCTCCTGTAAGTTCCTTCACTGCATCATTTCTTGCCCCTTACTCTGTGCACATCAGATTCCACTGGATACTGAAGCCACCTTGGAAAGAGAGCCTTCTTCCCTTTTGTTCCTTTCAAGTATTGAGTTACATTCCACAACAACATAACGTGTCCCTTTTTTTGAAGATTCACTCATGAGTCACAAGTCTATAGGGAATCAGGCGGGGGCTACTTCAAGGGAAATCATCACACTATATACTGAGAATCTCCTCTCCCCTCGGGCAATCAACCTGCATTTTTGGACAGATTATGCATATCACTTCTATTTCATAGAGAGTGAGTTCCTTTTTAGGACGTTGCTCAGTTCCTCAAACAAACAGATTTCTTGTTCCAAAGAGACAAGTTTAATATGTAGCACTATTTTCTTTCTCTTTTCTCCTCACTTTATGTTCAGAAAATCCACTAATTGGATGATATGTATTCTCTTTCTCTCTTTCCTGAAATACCTAAATGATAAGTCATGTGATAGAAAATTAGAAACTAGCCTAACCAAACACTTGTATTATAAGGGACAATAAGAGATAGAAAGCAACCCTTATTTCTTAAAACAATGAAGAATACATTGTCCTGAACTCTCCAGGCCTCATGCTCCCACCCCTCACCCCACCTATCTCTCTCTTCATATATGTATCAATATGTATATATAAATGCAGCAAAAGTAGATTTAATGCAACTATATCAATTTACTGTCAGATGCAAACAATATAATAAAGTACACTTAACTAAGATTTTATGTCTTTATTGTCATGTCAGCAATTAACATGGTATTTTCTACAATTTATACGCTAGGTAAGGATTTAACCTCCTGCTAGCAGATACACAAATATTTTGTATGAAGGAAAAGCAAGCACAACTTAAGTGGGTGTGACTTCATGCTGCAGATTTCAATGGGCACGTTTTCTTTTATTTAGCAGGCAAAGGGTAATGTTAACTCTGAAGACAAAGAGGTGGGATAGCTGTTACCTCTGTGAGTTTGGCAGGCTGCCAGCATCGCAGGCAATAGAGTCTGCTAAATCTTTTTTTCTTAATCGCTTTTGATCATGTAGACTACTGAATACAATGCATAGAAACACAATCCTTTCAAAATTACACAACCTCCAATGCTCCTTACAATGTTTTTGACTGCTATCAACCAAAAGCCCACTTTCTGCTGATTTCCCATTTTAAATGACTCTTAAAATAATTTCTTGAATCTACTTTCATGAAGCAATTCTAAGGAAGGGAAAAAAAAATCCCCCTAAGAAATTTGGGTAAATATGGCCAAGGGCCAAAGCAGAAAATGTGCTTTGCAAAGCAGTAGCCTGCCATTTCTTACATATTAAACCCATTATTGTGAATTGGGCATTTCGTCACTTCTTTCTTCCTGAAATGCGTCTTACAGCTGCAGGCACTTGGAATTGCTCTGAATTAAAAAGTTTGGGAGTTTTAAATTAGTTCATGTTCTGTGATGGTGAGTCCGAAAGTGATTTAGGAGGCCAAGGTGGGTTAATATTACTAATGTTTACAAGATGGTTTCAATATTTCTTCTCATCAGCTTAGCTCATACTCAATTATAAGATAATAATGAAATTATTCTGGAAATCATCTTATATCTATTTTAAGTACTAGTACAATATTATAAATTTTCCCTGACATATAAATAATATAGCTTCTTAATTTATCTTAGCTGGTATGATATATGAATAAATTACTATTTTCTTTTTAATTTTTAAAATCTGTAATCTGTATCAAATACACCAAAGCAAGTAAAGACATTTGGAATACTATGTGGGGCATTACAATTTATGAGGATCACTTTCCTTCATCTGCAGATATGAGGAAACCTAACATTAAATAAGTATTTTTTTGTCTATTTAAAGGTAATCTAAATATTCTATGAAGTTATAAGTAGAAACTCCCTAACAGAAAAAAAATATATTTTTAAAAGATTTTATTTATTTATTTGAGAGAGAGCATGAGAAGCGGGGGAGGGTCAGAGGGAGAAGCAGACTCCCTGGTGAGCAGGGAGCCTGATACTCCAGGATCATGACCTGAGCCAAAGACAGTGACGTAACCAATTGAGCCACCCAGACTCCTAAATATATATATATATATACATATATATATATGTATATATATATATTCTTAAAGCTATTTGAATGAAAAATTTGCAAAGGGATTGTGATAAATGATACACTTATTGGCTGTATGGGCAATTTGTACAACATAGGACAAAAAAGACATCCGTCATTCTTGTTCTAATGATATTTTCCTGAGAGAAAGCTAAACATTAATGAATACATTTATGCAAATACTAAATTGAAATCTTCACAACAATGCAGCATTGAATGCTGTAGCCTTCAATTACTCTGGTTTCACCTTCTCATTCTTCCCTTTTGGTGTGGGAGGGACTACTCACTGCACACCCTCTCCCTAAATAATCCCTTCGCAGATGCTGCCCGTGTCTGCTGTCCCCATATCTGGAGCCCCTTGGAGCTTTGGTGTGGCAAAGGTTGAAGTGTTACATTATTCATTTTTACTATTTCACTTTTTATATTCTCCATGAGGTCTGGCTCTCGCTTTGGAACTCAGGATCCATTATATCTTCATGCCTTGGCCAAAACTTCAATTTTTTTAATTCCTCAAACTGCTGTCTTTTTCTGTGTCGATGGTGTTGCTGCTGCTTGGAAGCATTCTGGGAAGGGATCCAGCTCCAAATTTACATTGGTTATAAATCAGGCAATTCATTAATGATACAGCATGACCGAAAGTTCCCAAACCGTTGCTTCCCTGAAAGTTACCACTTAGTCCTGTAGATGCCCCCAGAGAGCTCTCTTGTTTACGAGAAGTGTTCTTTCTACAATGTAACATCTGAGAACATTTCCGTGGGGTTAACCCACCCAAGAATATGGCTTCCTGCATTTACCAAGCGTCTTGGGTCCTAGAGAGATATTATAATTCTATCATTTTCAGTGAGATCATGTTTTCAACACATATTGTAAATAAACTCTGTGTGAATTGTTTTGTGAACCTTATTCTGTTATGTTGTTTTTTTTGTTTTTGTTACCCCATCTGCTTATCATAGTTTTATATATGTGCAGGACACACTGATATCCTACCTGCATTATAAAAAAAACCATATTATGTTGTTGTAGTTCATGCAGTTTTAAAGGAAATGTAAATCTCTGTGAGGATAAGTGTACCAAAATATATACATTTAAGCTAAAGATAAAATTGTAAGCATTGATTAAAAGAAATAGTCATATCCACTCAGTAGCTTTTCCCTGGAATTGTGAAATTGGCCATCCTCTATAGAAATTCTTTTTTATTGCGGAGCCTAAGAAATCATATAATAACTAGAGATTTTTTTCTTATCAGAATAAAAAAATTGTACACCTTTATTTGTAATGCAAGAACCTTTGACCCAGTTGAGGATTGGTTATTTCACTAAGCTAAAATTATGAATCTGATGTTTTTATTAACTTGTTTGCTTTAGTAAATTATAGAAAGATACTAAAGGATCATGATTATTTTTCTCCTATAACAGTTGTATATTTCATGCTTCCTAGCATACCTAAGCTTTTTCTACCCATACATGGCACAGTTGTTTTTCAGTGCCTGAAGATCCTTTCTCATGTTTATTCCCATTTTACTCCAGCTGGTTTGTACACTGCTATTACTTTAAGCAATCAATTAAAAATTAACTTAACACGCCTTAGATGTTATATGCTAGATGAATTTTCTTACAAATCTATATTACGTAATGTATTTGACTGTGTTTTCAAGATACAAGAGCCTGAAAAGGGCACAAAGTTAGAGAAAAGCATTCTCAGCTACTACGTATTTTTGTTTTACATCTCTCTCTCTCTTTCTTTCTCTCTCTGTTTTGTCTCTCTTCCTCTCATATAAAAGTTGGTTAGAGTATAGGCTGAAATGTTTATTATATCATACAGAAAATGCATAGATATTTGCCATAACATATACATATTTCAACCAAGCATGAGAAACACATATTCAAGTTTTCCTGAGTCCACATGATTTACTATAGTCCCAATCTGTAAACAGAACCTAACTTATTACTATAAAATATGGAGATATGGAAAATGGGCTTATCTCTGACTCTTCTGTTTTTCTCATGTCTTTTAAAACATGTTGTCTTGTAAGACACCTATAATGTCTGCATCTTCTACCTTCTATCCACCCACTTCTCCACACTGACCTTTTTATAGTTTCTCAAACATGCCAAGTATGATCATACTGTAGGCTTTGGAAATACCAATTCTCTTTGAATTGCATCTTTTTATCCCTGATGTATGAATGCACCTCTCCCTCATCCCCCTCACCTCTCTTCCAAATGTACCTTATTGATAAGATGTACCTTAATCTCCTTATTTAAAATTCTGCGCACTCATTCTTCCTACCTTGTTGCAATTTATAACATTTCTTTCCTTATAAAATATCAGACATTTACTCATTCATTATAGTTTTAAAAATATTTATTTATTTGAGAGAGAGAGAGAGAAAGAGAAAGAATATGAGCAGGGGCAGAGGCAGAGGGAGAACTAGGCTCCCCACTGAGCATGGATCCTGTTGTGGGGGTTGATCCCAGAATCCTGGGATCATGACCTGAGCCAAAAGCAGACACTTAACTGAGCCACCAAGGTGCCCCCATCCATTACATTTTTTGTCTTTCCCCTCAGTAGAAGCTTTTTTTCCCTCCATATACATATCCCCAAATCATAGAACAGTGCCTGGGATAAAGTAGGGTCTTTACTTATTAACTGAATGCATAAATATGTATGACATACCAGAAATCATGTTATTACTTTTACTCATTGACATATACAGACCTTTAAACTGCAATTTAAATATTGCCACCTCCTGAGAAGGTGAAGATGGGGTTGGAGAACTTTCAAAAATATGCATTTGCATAGAAAGCATAGCAACTTTCCACTGAATATTCTCAGGGTGGTCTTGGTAGGGGCCCCGGTAGTATTGAAATGCAGGGAACTCAAGCCACCTGGTCTTGTATGCCCTGGGCATTGATGCCTCTGTGCCTGGGAGAGGAGAATCCTCATAATATAGGAACAATGGTGCTTATGTGGAAATGTGGAGTATGTGGGGTGTATGCGAGGCAAGTAGTGGTATTTCATCACATAGTTAAACAAAACAGTACATGTGAACAAAATACAAGGCCAGAAAGAAGTTACTTTTCAATGTAAACTGACTCTATTTTCTAGTAATGTAGAGTCTTTTTATATGCATCTCACCTTTTTAAATTCCTTTAAGTACAATTTTCCAAATTGATTTGATTAAACTTTTTTTTTCCTTCAAAACATCCTGGGGAAGTTTGGTTTTTATGTGTTTGCTAAGGATGATATAAATACAGAATGATGTATGTATCCAAGCAATTTGGAAACTGCACAGTACTCTATAAATGCTACTTATTTTAATTATTATTATTTAGTGGCAATTATATAATGATTTAGCTAAGCTCTGCTATATTGTTCTAGGATATTATCAGTCTAGGAATGCTCATAAAGTTCAGTATCATTGGCAGGTGTATTTCGTCTTCGTAATCTATTTCCTGGGAATATGTAAAGGGAAAGGCATTGGCAGGTTTAAAATTCTTTACTTTTTTCCTTCCTGTGTTTGAATAACTACAGAATTACTAAATCCTATACAATTTCCCTCTCCATCTATCTACCTAGTTCTTACTCCAGAAATGAGAAACCAAAATCATTAGCTGCTTTTCACCTTTGCCTGAGCCTCATCTACTGCCTGGGAATCTTGAAACTATAAGTGGGATGGAAAATTGAGCCCTGATAAAAATATTTTTTTATATTCTTTCTCCACATTTTCTCATTAAACATACAGAGAGGAGGTTCACTGATGCTGACAGAGTAGCTGATTATGCCCGGAAGAAATATTGTGGTGGCAAGTACAAATTAGATCATCTTAGACTAGCTTGCATTTTGCTGTTTCAGCGGCTATAAATGACTATGGCAAAATAATTTTTTATTAATGTGAACAAATACATCAGGTAGAAAATTACTTTAAAAATAGTGATTTGGGCATTGCAATACCATTTCAACCCAAATGAGCACAATAGTATGGTGAGAGCTAGATGATCACCACCAGCCCTCATTTAAAAAAAAATCTAAACTCATGTATTTCAAAAAGCAATTAAGATACTTGGAGTTATGGGGCACCTGGGTGGCTCTGTGGATTAAAGCCTCTGCCTTCAGCTCAGGTCATGGTCCCATGGTCCTAGGATCGAGCCCCGCATTGGGCTCTCTGCTCATCAGGGAGTCTGCTTCCCTCTCTCTCTCTGCCTGTCTCTCTGCCTCCTTGTGATCTCTGTCTGTCAAATAAATAAATAAAATCTTCCAAAAAATTTTTAAAAAATAGAGTTAGATAAATCAGTATATTCAGTAAACATCTTGCCTACTCCATTTCTCACTTCTTGCCATGATTAGTTTCATGAGGTAAAAGGCATCACTTTTAAACATTGCTTTTGACAAAATAGATAAATCGATGGCATGTCCGAAAGGTGGCCTTGTTTTGAAGGTAAAACCAACATGAGAATACACTATGGAGTATTATGCCTCCGTCAGAAAGGATGAACACCCAACTTTTGTAGCAACAGGGACGGGACTGGAAGAGATCATGCTGAGTGAAATAAGTCAAGCAGAGAGAGTCAATTATCATATGGTTTCACTTATTTGCGGAGCATAACAGATAACACGGAGGACATGGGGAGATGGAGAGGAGAAGGGAGTTGAGGGAAATTGGAAGGGGAGATGAACCATGAGAGACTATGGACTCTGAAAAACAACCTGAGGGTTTTGAAGGGGTGGGGGAGTGGGAGGTTGGGGGAGCCAGGTGGTGGATATTATGGAGGGCATGCATTGCATGGAGCACTGGGTGTGGTGCAAAAACAATGAATTCTGTTATGCTGAAAAGAAATTAAAAAAAAAAAAAAAAAGAATTTCAAACAACAGAGCTTTAAAAAAAAAAACTAACATGAGAGCAAGATGTGTGGTTAAGGGATGCATAACATTTTGGAAAAGATTCTCTAGCTTATTTCATGGCTATCCAGATATCTTGGACATGGGGGAATAATACATTGTCTATTTTCAATAATCTTCTCTGGGAAAAAGAAACTGCTCTCTTTGGTTGCATATTATACAAAAGTATACCAACCCCATACAGTAAAATAGTTCCTCCTCAGAGTGCCTAGATACATTTTTTTTTTTTTTTCAGGAAATGTAATGAATAAATTTCAGAATTGTCATAAAATCACAGCATGACCTTTAAGGATCAAAATATATACCTTTTAGAACAATATATATTAATAATAGCATTATAAATTATATATTAGGGGAACTTATTTTCTTCCTTGTCTAGTCTTATATTCCTTCTTCCTTTAAGGTGAGTTGTGGTTAGATATTACTTATTTGCACTCATCAAAATATACTGAGTTCTGAGAAACTATGTGTCAACTGAATATACATACACATCCTTTCATCTTCCAAGAGGCTACCTTTAAAAAGTATTAAAGACTTCAACAGCAAAAGACATCCAGATGATCTGAATAAAAAAAATGGTCAGAGGATCTGAATAAATGCTTTTCTAAAGAAGACATATGAATGGCCAACAGACACATGAAAAGATGCTTAACATCACTAAACAACAGGAAAATGCAAATCAAAACTGCAATGAAATATCACTATACACCTGTGAGAATGGCTAGAATAAAAAAGACAAAAAAAAATAATGAGTGTTGGCTAACATGGGAAGAAAAGGGAACCGTTGTGTACTATTGGTGGGAAAGCAAATGGGTGCAGCCACTATGGAAAACAGTAAAAAAAAAAAATTATTATTATTTTATTTTATTAAAAATAAAACTACCATAAGATTCAGTAATTCCACTGCTGGGTATTTACCCATAGAAAATGAAAACACTAATTTGAAAAGACTGCAACATTTTTTACAATAGTCAAAATATGGAAACAATCCAAGTGTCCATTTATAGATGAATAAGTAAAGACTATATATATACATATATATACATATATATATATATATATATATATATATATATAAAATGAAATATTAGTCATAAAAGAATGAAATCGTCCCATTTGCAACAACATGGTTGGACCCAGAAAGTATAATGCTAAGTGAAATAAGTCACACAAAGAAAAGTATAATATGATTTCACTCATATGTGAAATTTAAGAAAAAACAAAAACAAAAACAAATGAACAAACCAAGAAAAAAAGGGGACAAATAAAAACACAGACTCTTAAATACAGACAACAAAATGGTAATTGCCAGATGGGAGGGGTTGGGAGGATGAGTGAAATAGAAAAAGGGGATTAAAAGTATATTTATCCTGATGAGGACTGAGTAATGTATAGAATCGTTGAATTATTATATTGTATACCCAAAACTAAGATAACACTTTATGTTAATTACACTTGAATTTAAAAAGTATGAAAACCACAAACGTATAATTTTATTTTGTGGATTACATTAAAAATTTAGATGTAGTAACATAGATATATATTTTAAGTAGACAGTATTTAAAAGTCCAGGCTGTGCATGTGGACAGCTGTTGGTTATTCTGATTCTTTTATTACTTGAACAACAGAGGTTATGTTGAGATATATGCCCCTAATAGAAATACCCCATAATATAAGCCAATCCTTTATTTTACAAAGGGGAGAATTTTTTAATTGGCCAATTTAACTATAAAGCCTTTCAGAGTGTAGAGGCATCTGGGTGGCTCAGTAGGTTAAGCATCTGCCTTCAGCTTGGGTCATGATCCCCAGGTGCTGGGGTCCAGCCCTGCATCGGGCTCCCTACTCAGTGGCCTCCTTCTCCTGCTCCCTTTGCTATTCCCCCTACTTGTTTTCTCTCTCTCTCTCTCTCTGTCAAATAAATAAATAAAATCTTAAAAAAAACCTAAAACTTTCAGAGTATAGATGAAATAGTCAAATATTTGCAAATTACTTAATATGCAAATTTAAATATGCATGTTTATAATAAACATTAAATGAAACATATTAATTGAGAACTATTACTTGGCCTTTGGTCACATTTCATCAAACACGTTTGTTTGCCTTCTTTATTTGCATCTTGAGACATCAGTAGCTTTACATTTTTTGAGTCTTTGAGTCATCTAAAACAATTTTCCAGAAAATATAACTCTGTTTTAAATACTCAAATTAATGAATAGATGGGTAATGTCATCACTTGAAAATTTATTTCATAGATATCCCAGAAAATTAGGTCATTTCCAGTCACTCATTTATTTTATAGGCATTTATACATGATTTCCAAAAGATAACCACTTACTTTGATACAGTGATTTTCAAAATGTTTGTTTAAAATTATATCTAATAGCTAATAGTTATGAGATGACATCTCAGGAATATTTACTAAATTGTTGTTATATTTCTTTGTTATTTTATTAAATCATATATGTGGCATCTATAATTGGCCAAAGGAAGAATGGATTAAATCTTCCCTAAGCATGTTGACCAAAAGAAACAATTGAGATTACACCTGGTGAACTGACTAAATTTGTGTGGAATCAAATATAAAGGTGACCACCTTTTTTCTAAGTAATACTTATGTAACCCAAGTCATTTTTTTTAAGATTTATTTATTTATTTATTTATTTATTTATTTATTTATTGGAGGGAGAGAGAAAGAGGAAATGAGCAGGCTGAGGGGAAAAGGGAGAGGGAGATAGAGAATTTTGAGCAGACTCCATGATGAGCATGGAGCCTGATGTGGGGCTCAATCTCACAACCCTCAGATCATGACCTGAGCAGAAATCAAGAGTCTGACACTTGACTGACTGAGCCATCCAGGTGCCCCCCACCAAAGTCATTTTTTTAATAGTTGAGTATATCCATTGAATTTATATTTCTTCATTTTTTTTTTAAATCAAACTTGGGGATAATAGTATTACTGATTTTTCTGGAGAATACTGAGGTTTAAATTAACGTTGTGCTTGCTTAGCTTCATAATTTGCATATAGTACTTGACACATGGCAAATAAAAGATAACCTCTTATATGTATAAAAAGGATCACCAATTTTTATATAATATTTTGTCTTCAATGTTAATTAACAAAAGGTCTGTTAATACATGTATAAATAATGCATCCACACATAATGACGGTTCATGTAGATAACTATATTATTTTGTATCTATTTGCCACCTGAATCTAAATGAAATGAGAAAATTTGAAAATGATGATGCCATTATGTATCAATTAACATATCCTTGTCACTTGAAAATTTTGTTTATAATGTGTTTATAAGAGAAAATCATATTATAACTCATGCCATTTCTTCTCCTTCTTTTTCTTCTTCTTCTTCTTCTCTGCCCTTCCGTAGCTTTCTGGCTTTATTTTTATTTATTTGTTTTGTAGAATTGTAGACATACAATATTGTATTAGCTTCAAGTATGCACCATAGTGATTTGATATTTATATACATTATGAAATAGCCACCATAATAAGCCTAGTTACCATCTGACAATATACTAATTTCTGATTTACATGTTGAGTATATTTTTTTTTTTTGCTTTTTATACCATGCATACAACAGCAAGTCTTAGTTTTCACATCAGTTACAGTCTAGAAATTCACTCCTAAATTAGGAATTGGGAATTTACAGTGTGTTTAATTATAGAAGCAATGTGATTGTTTGAAAATGTTTAGATTCCAAAATATGCTTCATCCACATTTTCATTAAAATAGTGTGAGTATATGTGTATATGTGTGTGTGATGAAAAATTGCAAAGTGTAGTAGTAAAGAAATTACACACAATGGAATAAGAAATATTCCACATGTTCAAACTGTGCCTGAAGGAAAATCAAATTTGACTAGTGGACAGGAAAGTGGAAAATAGAAAATTTTGTTTATGTTCTAGAGCAGGCTTCTCAGCACGTCTGTTAGATTGATGATAAATTTCATCTCAAAATTTATTGCCACTTTTACATTAATTTTGACAGGTTTTTAGTTCAATCCTATAGGTTGGTTAAAAAAAAAACATACGGTACTTAAACTTTGATATTGTTTGTGTCATTAATTATGTATATTTCCTCATTTGTCAAAAGCTTCTTGGGCTTTTACTGTGTACCCTGGCACTTGAATAGGCATTAGTAATTCCAGCAGGAGCAAACTATGGTTCTTACATCACATAATTCAGACTAATAGGAGAAGATAGATGTTTAAACTGATAATATATACATAAACAGATGGGAATGCAAGGGAGAAAGTGGTCACCTATGGGTATTGTAATAGGGGCCAAGAGACAGTATTCAGTATTGTGATGAGATACACATCTGGAGGGGAAGCATGGGGTAGAATCTTGAAGCATATTTACACCATACCAAGTCTTTGGAAAGTTTATTTTATAACACAGAACTAGTAAATGGTCTTGATCCAGAAAGAACTCATAGTTATGAGAGCTCTAGTCCTTTGATCTGTAAAATAAAGGAGTTAAGGTTGATATTTTCCATCCCCTCTTGTTCTAAAATTTTGTGATTTATCAGTGCAATTGGGTCATTATTTTGTCTAATGAGAGAGGAAGGAGAAAAGAGAGAGAGTCTGAATAAGAAACTCAAATGGCTTGATTGCTTTTATCAGCTCCCACATAGTATTGTCAGCCAAGGATGAAAACTTGACTGCTGTTTGGAGTAAGCAAGAAGTGGAGAGAGAGAACAATGATTGGCTCATTTTCATTCTTTTATTTAAAGTAATTATTTTTACAAGCTCCAATTCCTTGTGAAGGAGTTCTTACTGACCTTTCAGGATGTGATGATGATTTTTGTTTTCTACTGATGCTTAGTAACTTTGTTAGAAAACAATAATGGAAGTGATTCTGTGAAATTGATCCTAGCCCTACCTTCCTACCTTTAATACCTTCAAATTTTGTCTTAGAATTTGGAGTTTTGGATGCTGAAGATAAAAATAGTAAATATGAAAGATTATGGTCCCTACTAGAACTTATAGACTTGACGGTTGGAGGGTTGGACCAGCAGTAGTTAAATATCAACACAAGTAACATTCACCAGTTAGGTTTTTTTAGGGAAGCTAGATTTAACAAATAATAATATAAGATATCAATTTAAATTTGAATTTCAGATAAATGATGAATAGTTACATTAAGAATATAATAAAAAAGAATATAATAAAATTGTGGGTTATCTGAAATTCAGATTTAACTGGGCATATTATTTTTGCCTAGAAACCCCTGCTGTTCATACTTTTTCAGGTGGTTAATAAAATTAATTTTAGTCACTAGAGTTTTTTTGTTTTTTGTTTTTTCTTCTACTTGGGGAAAAATTAATTCCAAAGGAGATTGTTCAAAGCCAGAGCATCATTCTTTGGTGATTGTTTTAACCTTTGAGATTATGTCTGCTTCATAGTTATGTCTCTCATATCTCTTTTTTTTTAATCCACTAAGATTATTCTATGCTATTCCCATGATTATTCTTTTGTTTCCATAGAAGTGGGACCACTCCCTCCATTACTCATGTCTTCTTGAAAACCCAGGAAGCTCATTTCAACAAGCATGGGCTTGTCACCATTCAGAAACATTTTTATAGTATCTCCCATAAAATACTATACCATAGTATTTTATAGTACCTTCTGAAAGATAATGGCATTTGAAGCATTATTTATTATTGTTTATATTTATGCTGATTTTATACTCAAAATTCATTTTTGCCTTTATTTATTTATTTAGCATTGACTTAAATACTTTACTCATTCAATTAATGCCATAGTGATTCTTTTCTCTGTTCTCAGAGATCTTATTGACCTTGCAAAATGTGTGGTGATAATGCTGTTTTTTCACCAGAGTTTGGACTCTCCATTAGAAGAAAGTCATGGAGATGGATCTGTAAGGTTGATACTCACCCAAACTCCAAACTTTTGCTTGTTTTTTTTTTAATTTAAATTTTATTATTTTATTTTATTTTATTTTATTTTTTTAAACATATAATATATTTTTATCCCCAGGGGTACAGGTCTGTGAATTGCCAGGTTTACACATTTCACAGCACTCACCATAGCACATACCCTCCCAATGTCCATAACCCCACCCCCTCTCCCAACCCTCCTCCCCCCATCAACCCTCAGTTTGTTTTGTGAGATTAAGAGTCACTTATGGTTTGTCTCCCTCCCAATCCCATCTTGTTTCATTTACTCTTCTCCTACCCCTTAACCCCCCATGTTGCATCTTCTCTCCCTCATATCAGGGAGATCATATGATAGTTGTCTTTCTCCGATTGACTTATTTCGCTAAGCATGATACCCTCTAGATCCATCCACGTCATTGCAAATGGCAAGATTTCATTTCTTTTGATGGCTGCATAGTATTCCATTGTGTATATATACCACATCTTCTTTATCCATTCATCTGTTGATGGACATCTAGGTTCTTTCCATAGTTTGGCTATTGTGGACATTGCTGCTATAAACATTCGGGTGCACGTGCCCCTTCGAATCACTACGTTTGTATCTTTAGGATAAATACCCAGTAGTGCAATTGCTGGGTCATAGGGTAGTTCTATTTTCAACATTTTGAGGATCCTCCATGCTGCTTTCCAGAGTGGTTGCACCAACTTGCATTCCCACCAACAGTGTAGGAGGGTTCCCCTTTCTCCGCATCCTCGCCAGCATCTGTCATTTCCTGACTTGTTAATTTTAGCCATTCTGACTGGTGTGAGGTGATATCTCATTGTGGTTTTGATTTGTATTTCCCTGATGCCGAGGGATATGGAGCACTTTTTCATGTGTCTGTTGGCCATCTGGATGTCTTCTTTGTAGAAATGTCTGTTCATGTCTTCTGCCCATCTCTTGACTGGATTATTTGTTCTTTGGGTGTTGAGTTTGCTAAGTTCTTTATAGATTTTGGACACTAGCCCTCTATCTGATATGTTGTTTGCAAATATCTTCTCCCAATCTGTCAGTTGTCTTTTGGTTTTGTTAACTGTTTCCTTTGCTGTGCAAAAGCTTTTAATCTTGATAAAATCCCAATAGTTCATTTTTGCCCTTGCTTCCCTTGCCTTTGGTGATGTTCCTAGGAAAATGTTGCTGCGGCTGAGGTCGAAGCGGTTGCTGCCTGTGTTCTCCTCAAGGATTTTGATGGATTCCTTTCTCACATTGAGGTCCTTCATCCACTTTGAGTCTATTTTCGTGTGTGGTGTAAGGAAATGATCCAATTTCATTTTTCTGCATGTGGCTGTCCAATTTTCCCATCACCATTTATTGAAGAGGCGGTCTTTGTTCCATTGGACATTCTTTCCTGCTTTGTCGAAGATGAGTTGACCATAGAGTTGAGGGTCCATTTCTGGGCTCTCTATTCTGTTCCATTGATCTATGTGTCTGTTTTTGTGCCAGTACCATGCTGTCTTGATGATGACAGCTTTGTAATAGAGCTTGAAGTCCGGAATTGTGATGCCACCAACTTTGACTTTCTTTTTCAATATTCCTTTGGCTATTCGAGGTCTTTTCTGGTTCCATATAAATTTTAGGATTATTTGTTCCATTTCTTTGAAAAAAATGGATGTTACTTTGATAGGAATTGCATTAAATGTGTAGATTGCTTTAGGTAGCATAGACATTTTCACAATATTTATTCTTCCAATCCAGGAGCATGGAACATTTTTCCATTTCTTTGTGTCTTCCTCAATTTCTTTCATGAGTACTTTATAGTTTTCTGTATATAGATTCCTAGTCTCTTTGGTTAGGTTTATTCCTAGGTATCTTATAGTTTTGGGTGCAATTGTAAATGGGATGGACTCCTTAATTTCTCTTTCTTCTGTCTTGTTGTTGGTGTAGAGAAATGCAACTGATTTCTGTGCATTGATTTTATATCCTGTACAAGTTCTAGCAGTTTTGGAGTGGAGTCTTTTGGGTTTTCCACATAGAGTATCATATCATCTGCGAAGAGTGATAGTTTGACTTCTTCTTTGCCGATTTGGATGCCTTTAATTTCCTTTTGTTGTCTGATTGCTGAGGCTAGGACTTCTAGTACTATGTTGAATAGCAGTGGTGATAATGGACATCCCTGCCGTGTTCCTGACCTTAGCGGAAAAGCTTTCAGGTTTTCTCCATTGAGAATGATATTTGTGGTGGATTTTACATAGATGGCTTTGATAATATTGAGGTATGTGCCCACTATCCCTACACTTTGAAGAGTTTTGATCAGGAAGGAATGCTGTACTTTGTCAAATGCTTTTTCAGCATCTATGGAGAGTATCATATGGTTCTTGTTCTTTCTTTTATTAATGTGTTGTATCACATTGATTGATTTGCGGATGTTGAACCAACCTTGCAGCCCTAGAATAAATCCCACTTGGTCGTGGTGAATAATCCTTTTAATGTACTGTTGAATCCTATTGGCTAGTATTTTGGTGAGAATTTTTGCATCTGTGTTCATCAAGGATATTGGTCTGTAGTTCTCTTTTTTGATGGGATCCCTGTCTGGTTTTGGGATCAAGGTGATGCTGGCCTCATAAAATGAGTTTGGAAGTTTTCCTTCCATTTCTATTTTTTGGAACAGTTTCAGGAGAATAGGAATTAGTTCTTCTTTAAATGTTTGGTAGAATTCCCCCAGGAAACCCTCTGGCCCTGGGCTTTTGTTTGTTTGGAGATTTTTGATGACTGTGTCAATCTCCTTACTGGTTATGGGGTCTGTTCAGGCTTTCTATTTCTTCCTGGTTCAGTTGTGGTAGTTTATATGTCTCTAGGAATGCATCCATTTCTTCCAGATTGTCAAATTTGTTGGCATAGAGTTGCTCATAGTATGTTCTTATAATTGTCTGTACTTCTTTGGTGTTAGTTGTGATCTCTCCTCTTTCATTCATGATTTTATTTATTGGGGTCCTTTCTCTTTTCTTTTTGATAAGTCTGGGCAGGGGTTTATCAATCTTATTAATTCTTTCAAAGAACCAGCTCCTAGTTTCGTTGATTTGTTCTATTGTTCTTTTGGTTTCTATTTCATTGATTTCTGCTCTGATTTTTATGATTTCTCTTCTCCTGCTAGGTTTAGGGTTTCTTTCTTGTTCTTTCTCCAGCTCCTTTAGGTGTAGGGTTAGGTTGTGTACCTGAGACCTTTCTTGTTTCTTGAGAAAGGCTTGTACCGCTATATATTTTCCTCTCAGGACTGCCTTTGTTGTGTCCCACAGATTTTGAACCGTTGTGTTTTCATTATCATTTGTTTCCATGAATTTTTTCAATTCTTCTTTAATTTCCTGGTTGACCCATTCATTCCTTAGAAGGATGCTGTTTAGTCTCCATGTATTTGGGTTCTTTCCAAATTTCCTCTTGATATTGAGTTCTAGCTTTAGAGTGTTGTGGTCTGAAAATATGCAGGGAATGACCCCAATCTTTTGATACCGGTTGAGACTTGATTTAGGACCGAGGATGTGATCTATTCTGGAGAATGTTCCATGTGCACTAGAGAAGAATGTGTATTCTGTTGCTTTGGGATGAAATGTTCTGAATATATCTGTGATGTCCATCTGGTCCAGTGTGTCATTTAAGGCCTTTATTTCCTTGTTGATCTTTTGCTTGGATGATCTGTCCATTTCAGTGAGGGGAGTGTTACAGTCCCCTACTATTATTGTATTACTGTCGATGTGTTTCTTTGATTTTGTTATTAATTGGTTTATATCGTTGGCTGCTCCCACGTTAGGGGCATAGATATTTAAAATTGTTAGATCTTCTTTTTGGACAGTTCATTTGAGTATGATATAGTATCCTTCCTCATCTCTTATTATAGTCTTTGGCTTAAAATCTAATTGATCTGATAGAAGGATTGCCACTCCTGCTTTCTTCTGATGTCCATTAGCATGGTAAATTCTTTTCCACCCCCTCACTTTAAATCTCGAGGTGTCTTCGGGTTTAAAATGAGTTTCTTGTAGGCAACATATAGATGGTTTTTTTTTTTTTTTTTATCCATTCTGATACCCTGTGTGTTTTGATTGGGGCATTTAGCCCATTAATATTCAGGGTAAGTATTGAGAGATATGAATTTAGTGCCATTGTATTGCCTGTAAGGTGACTGTTATTGTATATTGTCTCTGTTCCTTTCTGATCTACTACTTTTAGGGTCTGTCTTTGCTTAGAGGACCCCTTTCAATATTTCCTGTAGAGCTGGTTTGGTGTTTGCAAATTCTTTCAGTTTTTGTTTGTCCTGGAAGCTTTTAATCTCTCCTTCTATTTTCAATGATAGCCTAGCTGGATAGAGTATTCTTGGCTGCATGTTTTTCTCGTTTAGTGCTCTGAATATATCATGCCAGCTCTTTCTGGCCTGCCAGGTCTCTGTGGATAAGTCTGCTGCCAATCTAATATTTTTACCATTTTATGTTACAGACTTCTTTTCCCGGGCTGCTTTCAGGATTTTCTCTTTGTCACTAAGACTTGTAAATTTTACTATTAGGTGACAGGGTGTGGACCTATTCTTATTGATTTTGAGGGGGGTTCTCTGAACTTCTGGATTTTGATGCTTTTTCCCTTTGCCATATTGGGGAAATTCTCTCCAATATACCTTCTGCTCCCCTCTCTGTTTCCTCTTCTTCTGGAATCCCAATTATTCTAATGTTGTTTTGTCATATGGTGTCACTTATCTCTCGAATTCTCCCCTCGTGGTCCAGTAGCTGTTTGTCCCTCTTTTGCTCAGCTTCTTTACTCTCTGTCATTTGGTCTTCTATATCACTAATTCTTTCTTCTGTCTCATTTATCCTAGCAGTGAGAGCCTCCATTTTTGATTGCACCTCATTAATAGCTTTTTTGATTTCCACTTGGTTCGATTTTAGTTCTTTTATTTCTCCAGAAAGGGCTTTTATATCTCCCAAGAGGGTTTCTCTAATATCTTCCATGCCTTTTTTGAGCCCGGCTAGAACCTTGAGAATCGTCATTCTGAACTCTTGATCTGACATATTACCAATGTCTGTATTGATTAGGTCCCTAGCCATTGGTACTGCCTCTTGTTCTTTTTTTTGTGGTGAATTTTTCCGCCTTGTCATTTTGTCCAGATAAGAGTATATGAAGGAGCGAGTAAAATACTAGAAGGATGGCAACAACCCCAGGAAAATATGCTTTAACCAAATCAGAAGAGATTCCAAATCATGAGGTCGGAGAAAGGGGATTAAAAAGAGGTTCAGAAAGACAAAAAAAAAAAAAAAAATGAAACAATTAAAAGAAGAAAATGAATAAAGAAAAAATATAAAAAGGAAAAAATATATTAGATACACTAGTTAAAAAACGTTAAAATAGAAAAGGGTAAAAGTTTTAAAAAATTTAGCAGAAGAGGAAAAAAATTGAAAAATGAAAAAAAAAATTAACTGCAAGGCTAAAGAATCATGGGGAGAAAGCCATGAGCTCCAGCTTTGCTTTCTCGTCCTCTGGAATTTT
This sequence comes from Lutra lutra, assembly GCF_902655055.1. Lineage (NCBI taxonomy): Eukaryota > Metazoa > Chordata > Mammalia > Carnivora > Mustelidae > Lutra > Lutra lutra. Next base: position 28,810,406 of record NC_062291.1, on the reverse strand, counting down.
GCTGCTCTCCTTGGTATTAAAATTGCACTCCTTCGTAGGTGAACTTGGTCCTGGCTGGATTTCTTGTTGCTCTTCTGGGGGAGGGGCCTGTTGTAGTGATTCTCAAGCGTCTTTGCCCCAGGCGGAGTTGCACCACCCTTACCTGGGGCCGGGCTGAGTAATCTGCTTGGGAGCTTTTGTTCCCTGAGCGCTTTCCGTAGAGTCCAGAGGACAGGAGTGAAGATGGCGGCCTCCCAGTCTCCGGCCGGGAGGAGCCGAGAGCCCGGGGCCTCACTCCTCAATGCACCCTCAGAGAACAGTGCCCAGTTACTCCCGTCACCCTGGCCTCTGGCCGCGCTCCGAGCTGACCAAGCCTGTGACCATTTCAAGGTAACCCTGAGCTGAGAGCTCACTCCTCAGCTCTGTCTCTGTAGTCGGCTTCCCTGTTCTAATACCTGTAAGCTCTGCGACACTCAGACACCCCCGATCCTTCTGTGACCCTGCGGGACCTGAGGCCACGCTGACCCCGAGCGGGCTTCACCCGGGTTAAGCCTCTGGAGCGATGTCCCTCAGTGGAACAGACTTTTAAAAGTCCTGATTTTGTGCTCCGTTGCTCCGCCACTTGCCGGGAGCCGGCCCCTCCCCCCGTGGTCTATCTTCCAGTCGCTTTGGATTCACTTCTCCGCCAGTCCTACCTTGCAGAAAGTGGTTGATTTTCTGTTTCTAGAATTGCTGTTCTTCTTCTCTTCGATCTCCCGTTGGATTTGTAGGTGTTTGCAATCTTTAGATAAGCTATCTAGCTGATCTCCCGCTACCTGAAGTAGTCTCAGCCTGCTACTTCTCCGCTATCTTGACTCCTCTCAATCCAAACTTTTGCTTGTAATTTTGGATATTTCTCAGGAGCTATAGCCTGGACCTCAGCATTAAAGGCCCATAAAGGGGGTCTTCTTTCATAGTTATGTCTCTTGTTAATAAAGTGCAAAAGAAGCCTTCACTGAAGGGAAAGAACCTTGCTAAATATGATCCTTTTTAGAAAATCCAACATACTTTTAGTATAAGATTTTTTACTAATTAATTTATACCACCTTAAAACACCTTAAATTCTTACCAGGAAGATCAAGATTTGAACCTTGGGGAGTGCTTACAGAGGATGAGATTAAGAAACAAAGGTGTGGTATATAAGAGTTCTAAGGAAAACAAAACAAAACAAAAAAAATGAAAGAAAGAAATACAGCAAGATATATGATACAAAAAGTCAAAGAAGACTGAAGCATACTAAAGTTTTAACTGGAAATTAGAAAAGTTTGACCATATAAACTGCTGGACATTTAAATTTACGTGAGTGGGATTTAGGGGAGATTGTATGGTAATATGGAATCCAGACCATTTTGAAAGTTTGAAATAAAAAAAGAAGAGAGAATCATTTAAACATTAAACAATGATTTGTTTGAAGTTTTTAAGTAGGGTCCATAGCTTTCTTTGATTAAAAGTAGGGGTAGGGGCGCCTGGGTGGCTCAGTGGGTTAAGCCGCTGCCTTCGGCTCAGGTCATGATCTCGGAGTCCTGGGATCGAGCCCCGCATCGGGCTCTCTGCTCTCTTGGGGAGCCTGCTTCCTCCTCTCTCTCTGCCTGCCTCTCTGCCTGCTTGTGATCTCTCTGTCAAATTAAAAAAAATAAAATAAAATAAAAATAAAATAAAAGTAGGGGTAAACCATCAAAGAAGTTTAAATGACCAAGAGGGTTGAGATAGCAGTGGGTCTATAACAACCTAGGGGGGGAAAAAAAAACTTAAAAAAGTGGAATAATCATGTTCATTCAGTGGAGAGGAATAATGGTATTACAGAGACAATCATTTTTAAAAATGGAGAGAATAGATGAAATAAGTAACACCACATAGCTTAAGTCTTCCGGCAACATCACTTAGAGGAAATAAAACACAGTTTTGGCTTATGGAAAAGAGGAGATAGAAAATGGGCCTTATAGGGAATTCCCAAGAACACCAATACAAAATAAACAAAGGAATACCAATTATGAATGAAAGCCCAGTAGAAATTAGGTATCAGAAGTTACAGCAGGGCAATTCTAGCTTTTTTCCAAAAACATTAAAACTGAAAAAAGGGGGATGCATGGGTGGCTCAGTCAGTTAAGCATCTGCCTTCAGCTCAGGTCATGATCCCAGGATCATAGGATCAAGTCCTGTATCAGGCTCCTTACTCAGCGGGGAGCCTGCTTCCTGCTTCTTGTACCTGTCACTCCCCACCCAGCTGGCTCTTGTGCTGTCTCCCAAATGAATAAACAAAATGTTTAAAAAGGTGGTAAGAATGATTTATGATTAAGGACTGGTAGCCCTGGGAAGATCAGATAGGTGATGGTGGCAGGGGAGGGAAAGAACCTTTGGAAGACAGGCTGTTAGGGAAGGTAGTGGTGACAGAACTAAGCTGAATCTTAGTCTGTGTAGTGAATAAAGTATAGTCAGAAGTAAGCTAGAGAAGCAAATGATAAGAGAAAAAAGTGATGTACAGAGTTTGACTTGGATGACATGAAAGTTTAATAGTTTAATGAGAATGGAATTGATATCACCTAAAAAGGGTCTAAATTTTGAAGACAGAGAAACACTGGGTGATAAGTTTGGTGTTAGAAGTCAGTCACTATAGTAAATGAGCTAAAGGAACTGAGTTCCAGGGTGTCATATGAGCTAGCAACACTGGTTTCAAAGGTGTCAGTAACAATGGAAAATAAGAAAAATTCCAATCTAAATGCTGGAGTCATGAGGAAGATAGGGTGATTTGGGGCTTTTAATCATTATAGGTAGAATGTTTTCTATAAACTGCAACGTAAAGCAATTTTCCCTTATAGTAAAATGCTGCCTAAACCTCAGCTATTAAGTTAGATTTTATATGCTGAGTAATGTTTAATACAACAAGATTTTGGTAAAGTACTATAAGCGCAGGGATATGATTTGTATGCATAGTTCAGAAATAGGAGGATTAAACAGAAATATAAAAGGACTGCCCATGGTCATAAATTAGAAATTACATGAAGAAAATTTTATTGGACACATTTGCAATGCAATTTTGAAGAGAAGTCCAGTGATTGTGATACTCTCATCCATATTTTATACTGAACTTCATCATAGAGTTTAAATCATCATTTCAAAAACTAGCCAGTATTTATTCAAACTGCTTCAGTGCATTTAATAACTCCATTCCTATCTCAAAACTTATATAACCCTTGTAAGAACTGGTAGTCAGGTAATCACTCCAGGTTATTTTACTTTTGTTCATGCTTCAGAAACCATTCACTTCATTCCATTGACCTTGGTTATAGATTCCCTTACTTCTGATTTTATCCTTGCCTTTCCGCCATCCCCCCCGGGTTTGATTTAAAACATTGTCCCGTTGATTCTGAAGCCTGCCTCTACAACATGTTGTCTTCTTCCTGGAAACCACCCCCGATCTATTGGGTATTCAGTTCTGGCTTGACCCTCGGTGAGACAAGATGAGTACATGTGTGTGGGGGAGGAGGTGGTATATGGGTGTATACATGTGTTTCTGAGTGGGTCTTGGTCATTAAAACTATGTGGAAAGAATTTTTTTAAATTATTTTGATAAGAACACCTAACATGTGATCTACCTTCTTAACAGATTTTTAATTGTACAGTATAGGATTGTTAACTATAAGCACTGTGTTTTATAGCAGATCTCCATAAATTATCCATTTGGAATAACTTAAAGTATATATCTATTGAGTAAAAACCACATTTTCACCCCTTCTCAGTCCTTGGCAATTACTGTTCTACTCTCTGCTTCTGTGAGTTTCTCTCTTCTAGATGTGTCATATGAGTCAAATAATGTAGTAATTTGTTCTTCTGTGACTATGTTCCAGGTTCCCTCATCCTGTCACATATACCAAGGTTTCTTTTTTTTTTTTTTAAGGCAAGTCATATTACATTATATGTTATATCCACATTTTATTTATCTAGTCATCCATTGATAGACATTTAGATTATTTCCATATCTCGGCTATTGGGAATAGTGTTGCAAGGAACATGAGAGTGAAGATATTCCTTTTAGATCCCAATTTCAGTTCTTTTTTTTTTTTTTAAGATTTTATTTATTTGTCAGAGAGAGAGAGAGAGAAAGAGAGACAGAGCACAAACAGGCAGAATGACAGGCAGAGGCAAAGAGAGAAGCAGGCTCCCCCCTGAGCAAGGAGCTCAACGTGGGACTCGATCCCAGGACCTTGGGATCATGACCTGAGCCAAAGGCAGCAGCTTAACTGACTGAGCCACCCAGGCATCCCCCGATTTCAAGTCTTTTTGATATGTACGCAGAAGTGGAATGTTTGAATTATATGGTAGAAAGTATGTTGATAATTTATTTTATCTGAGTCCCACTTCTTGTCCATGTGGAATCCATGAGTATATCGTTAAAAAGTAAACTAATTAGGAGCACCTGGGTGGCTCAGTGGATTAAGCTTCCCATCCTTGGTTTCAGCTCAGGTCATGATCTCAGGGTCAAGGGATTAGGCCCCTCAAGAGGCCCTGCACTCAGCAGGGAGTCTGCTGGAAATTCTCTTCTTTTTCCTCTGCCCACCCCCACTCTCACTCACTATCTCTCCCAAATAAATGAATGAACGATTGAATGAATGAATGAATGAATAAACTGATCAAAGTGCATTGAGATAATTTGTGGTGATATTTCATCTTGGAGCAGGAGACACTATATGGCACTGGATTTTTTTTCTTTTTTTGACCCATTAAAACGTTTGAGTGTGGACATCATTATACAAAATAGGACTCCCTTTGTGAGGTTAAAAAAGCAAACAACAATTGAGTCAGCTACCAGAAGAGAGATATATTCATTTGGGTAGTTAGCATTTCTTAATATTAGGTTAAAAACAATTTAGTATATTACATTATGATTTATTTTAATTTTTTAATTTTAAAAATTTATTTATTGGACAGAGAGAGAGTGCTATCAGGAGGAGTGGCAAGCAGAGGGAGAGGGGAACAAGGCTCCCCAATGAGCTGAGAGCCAAATGTGGGGCCCCATTCCAGACCCTGGAACCATGACCTGGGTTCAAGACAGACACTGAACCAACTCAGTCACCCAGGCACCACACATTATGATGTTTTTAATATAATGAATTTTTTGCAAATTTTCAAATAAATGAAAATTTTCAATCTTCAAATTTGAAAATTTTTATTTTTCATTTATAACTGGTACTTCTTACACTAGCTTTCTGCTAAATGATTTGATAAGAGTAGCAAGGATCGCCTTTCAATTCAGATTCTTCAAAGGAGGGAGGCCAAGGATATTGTGCCAACTTTGAAAATCCGGCCAGAAAACAAAGTAGGGAGTTAAGTTGGCAGCAAGGAGCATTATTCACCTGATGGAAATAGCCCTTTGGTTAAAATAAAATTTTGTGTTGGACAGGATAAAAAGATTTGCTCCTCCAGTGTAGGCTACTAACACAGAGCAGTTGAAAAAATAATCTCTATCGATTATCTAGAAGCCCAGATGAATGAAAACATGTTTCTTCAAAATCCTCAGAAGCAAGAATAAGACCCATCAACATTTGTTCTCACTAAAGTGATGAAGACAGTAAACAGGGGATCAAAGACCTCATACAATATTTACAATGTGTATATTTTCTATGTATGTATATATGCTATAAGTTTTTAAGTGGATAATTTTCATTAGTTTAAGAAGGTGTCCTTTTATTTCACAATTACTAAGGTATTTATTATTAGTATTGAATTTTATTGACTACTGTTGAGAAGAAGATATTTTTTCTTTAATATATGAATATGGTAAAGTTTTTGATCAATTATCTGATGTTGAACAATCCCACATTCCTATGAGTGTTATTATTTACATTCTGGCAGATTCAATTTGCTAGTAATGTTTTATTTAATAGTTTTGTTGTGTACCTGTGTAATATTCATCTATGATTTTATTTCCTTGTTCTCTTCCTGTCTGGTTTTGCTACCCAAGTTATACTGACTCACCAAATAAGTCAGGAAGTCATCCCTCTTATAATCTTCCATGAGAGAATTTGCCTAAAATAGAGACTGTCCTGCTTCTAATTATAGGTGATAGATTATAAGTAGATTACATTTTGCTTTCTTTCCAGATCTAAGAATGCTTATAGATATATATAATATATAACTACAAAAGAACTGAATTTGGGAAAATAAGTTGTCTCAGATGAGAAATGCCAAAAAATTTGAGAATATTGAAAAATTATTGAGCAGTTCCTGACCAAATAGAGAGAATATAACTGAAATTTAATTATCCTTAAAGAGGGAAGCAAACAAGGAGCTGGTAAAATTTGTTTTCCCAATCCTTAGAAAGGCTTAGGAATTAAACACAGAATTAGTGTAGCTCTAAGGGATTCCAAAGATGGAGAGTTTTTTTCTCAACACTATTTTTAACCTCCTACCAAAAATCAATATCAAAATCAAAACAAAACCCATCTCTTACTGATTTTTTTTATTCCCATTTACCTCCTTAGTTGTTTCCTTTGTATAGTTCTCTCATATGTTACTTTTTCCAGACATCTCTGAACCAAATTCTTACCCTCTCAAGTTGATGATAAACAGAGCTATTTTTTTTTTTAATCTTAAATCAGGGGGTTTATAAGAAGGTGGTATTTGTTTTCAGAGGAAAAACACCCCACAAAAATGCAAGTCATTACTAGGCTTTTATTTTTTTCATAATTCCCAGATATCAAAATGTCACTAAAAATTATTTGTGAAAATTTTCAAGAATTTCTCCTTAAACCATACCTCTTGGTTATCATTGGACTTCTGGAGACCGGGAAGAATAGAAGTCTTATGTCTTTTCTATGTGTTGATTTAAATTACCAATTAATGCAACCTTTACACATTGGGCCAACATCCTCGTATGGTAACAGTTTTCTAAGTGTTGGGTAGCTGCATGGCCATCTTGCATTCTCCCAGGTTTTCTACTATTCCTTACTACATTTCCATCATTGAGGATAAGTGTCAGTTGTAATTTGCTCTACCGACTACATAGCAGATCCAATTTATGAGCCTGCTCTGATTCACTCAACTTCTTCGTTTACCTGGCCCTTGGTCTCTAGCTCATGGAGGATCCCAGTGATGCTCCCACCACAGCAGCTGAATCTGCCTCAGATTCTAACTTTGCTTTGGGGCTTGGCTACCTCTGAAATGAGCTATAATAGCTTTGTTGCTTCTGCCTATGTGGCAGGAGTCACAACTCCTTTGGAAAATCCTGCTTAAATTATTGGATATAGAGTGTCTGGCTCTTTCTACTACTTCTTTTCTTATGTAAAGTATCCTTTGACAGGGCATGGAATGTGGTTTTCCTCAGGCATCATCCAGGGGGCCAGGTGATGCCACCTGGAAGCTAGGGACCCAATTCCTGCGGTTAATGCAAATGTGAATCAGTGAAGAGTAGGAGATCTCAAGGAATTAACACATATATCCCTCTCCTTTCCCTCCTCTGAGGTAGAGACCTGGTCATTCCATATGGATCCCTGAAAATGTCTCCTTTGGCCAAGCAACCAACTGGGTATTTTCACAAAGCCATAGCCAGCTTGGTAAAATACCACCTTGACTTTGCCTGGCCTCTCTTTTGATTTTCCATGGCTCTTCTTCTTCCCCAATAAGCTTCCTGCGTTGCAATTGAAGTCTCAGTATCTCACCTTTGCTTCAAATCCTGTTTTCTTGGGAATCTGGACTTGGACACCTACTTCTCTCACTAATGTTATCTGGTTGGCCTGCATAGACTTTAAAACTTTTACCCCTGCTACATTTTCTTAAACTTTCATTCTTTCTTTTGGCCATTAAATGATTTATTATGTGTATCCTTTCCCATTTGCAACCTGAATATAAACCCCATTCTTTTAAAAACTACAAAGAACTCTGTTGTATAAATATTACATGATTTTCTTTTAATAATTTCCTCCTTTGAAGGATTTAGAATGCTTTCACTATCACAAATATCTTTGCTGACAATGCTCTGTGGCTAAGTGTGTCTGTGTGTGTATGGAGATTGGCAATAGTTACGGATAGATATTTTTACACACTAATGACAATGGTTTGAAGACCTTAATTTATAGTTCATTACTATGGTCATAGCTAACATGAGTTCACCCAGCAGGATTTTGCTTTTTTCAGAATCTGTTAACATTCTGTATATATGTTCATCTCACTATAAAAAATATAGATCTTTTGCCCAAGGCAGCATAAGCAATAAAAATTAGAGGAGATATTGATAATGTTCTATTAATTTTACTATGCCTTAGCACAGTGATGTACTCCAGTTGACAGTTTTCTGTGGCACAGTAGGAAGGATTTAAATAAAGTGTATTCAAAGACTTGCCCAAGTTTGCTCTCCCATGTGGAAATTCTTGGACCATCTGGTTTATTCTGCTGCAGCACCTGGTATATTACTGGCATTGAATAAATGTATTCTCTTGATAAGAGAAACAAGGTAACAAGATTGTACACATACCTTTCAAAATGATTAGATCACGGCATTACAAATAAATTTACCTGTAGTAACGTTCTTCTTAATAATATTATTTATGTCATCAGTGAGGTCATCAAGGACTCGCAATCTTACCTAAATGTAAGAATGTCTTTTTTCTTCCCCCCCCACTTTTTTTTTTTGGTCACTGGTAGTATATGACACAACAGCTCATAGATTGCATTTTAGATATTTCTGGCTGATGGAAAAGTCTTAACGAACCTGTTTTCAGCAGTGTTATCTATAGAGGAAATGAAGGGTCATCTGAAAAAAAATGATACTGGAAAACTCTTGTTCTGTTCTTTAATTCTTAGTGATATCTATTGCAGTGAAATCTATCGGCTCCATTTATCAGTGGCCAATATGATAGAGATCCTTCTAGTTTTGTTAGAGATGTTCTATCTAAAATAATTCTTTATACAAAGGAGTCTACCTAAATGCTTTAATGTCATTTTTAAAGTGCATGTGCAGTAACACCATTAAGAGAAAGGTATTTGGTAGTACTTCATACAGCAAATTAAATTAATTTTTCTCCTACAACAAAGCACATGCCTTTGAGTTACTTGAATAACATATAAAATATATGCAGGTATTCTCTTCACCTCAGTAGTGGGAATAAGGCAGAGTAGAGCCTGATTTTCAACATAAATTTACTTAACCTGGTCCTTCCAGTGTTGGTCTAGCGTAAATAGGCTTCTCTTGGTGAATAATGAGGTGCTCTGCAGAGTCCTGTCACCGGGACCATTGCAGAAAGACAGAGAGTAGGATGTACACACTCGTAAACCTGAGAAAAGAAACATAGTGGACATTATCCTTTCTCACGTCTGTTTCAAATTCTCAACAAACGTAAATTTCATTCAATAGTAAATTAGTTTGTATTTTAAATCTATCCATTTTGGCTCATCATACGTTTAGTGAGAAACTTAATCAGAATTAGCTACTTGAAATACTTTACTAAGAAAAATGTTAACTCAGCTATTTAAAAAGTGTCTCCCAGGTTGTATCTGCAGTGCAATACTGCTCCTTAATAAATTGCTCCTGAATTAAAACAGTTGTCTATATTTAGATTATCAAGTTTTGAAAATCCCTGTGGCTGTTCCACAGCACACTGTTTCCAGAATATGCCATATTTAAATTTTCATCATTTTTTTATTCTCTCCCTGAAAGAAAAGACATAATGGGTTTTATTATAATTATATTCACAGACTATCCAAGTGCTATTTGGCTATGTATGGGCAATATATCCTTGAGTACTACAGCGTCAGCCTTGAAGCACTTCTGTGCCCATAATTCTTATTGATTTCAGTGAATATTATGCACCCACCAGAGCTATGAGATAGATTATTAAAAAATAGAGGATAGCCCAGTATATGTTGCCATGCTTTTGGGGAAGAAATCTGTTGTGACTTGTGCTGTCACGCTGAGATAAGTGAAGCAGAACACTAAGAAATAAGGATAAGTGAATTAATTACTAATATGTAATTGAGAAACCTCTATTAGATTCACATTTGATTTTAGAGAATATAGCAATCCTTTTAGGGGCAATTCCTAAGATGATAATTCCTTCAGATTATGTAGTTCAGCATTGGCCCTGAGGTTTGTTAATGTCATATGACTTCCTTTCTCATCAAACCATCATATCAACCTTTATCATGATCACTAGTGACCTCCTTGCCAAATCCTATATATCTATCTATCTATCTATATATATAGGATTTGGCAAGGAGGTCACTAGTGATCATGATAAAGGTTGATATGATGGTTTGATGAGAAAGTATATCTATAAGTATATCTATCTATCTATCTATATATATAGGATTTGGCAAGGAGTATATCTACACATATATATATATACGTATCTATATCTATATCTATCTATATCTATCTATATATATATATATATATATATATATATATATACAGATATTTCTCTTATCTGATCTTTCCATAGCCACTCTATCCCTCTTGAAAAAGACTCTTCCCTTGTTTCTGTTACACCACAGTCTTAGAGTTTTTACTCAACCACTCTGTCTACTCCTTTTCGGACTCCTTTGCCATAGCATCTTGCTCTGCTCAGCCATTATATATTGAGTTCCTTAAGGTTTTTTTTTCCTAGAGCCTCTTCTCAGTCTATTTACTCCCAGTAGACCTGGTAAATGGTCGTGGTTTTCATATTTATTTCATATATATTATTATATATAATAATAAACATTTATTATATTTCATATAATAAATAGAGGAAATTCTTCTCTGATTTACTCACCAATTTTACTTACAAAATTTATTAAAGAACTAGTTTTTATAAGACTTTATACAATACAGTGGAGATGCAGTACGGGACAAAAAACAGACGGTCTTTGTTCTCAGGAAATGACTGTCTTGTGGAGGAAATAAAATCAATCAAATAATCACACAAACAGTATAATTTCAATCAGAGTTAATCATTTGAAGTGAATGAAACAATTGTAAGTCAACTTGATGCAAAGAAACTTAAGCTGGAAGATGTAAAAAATGTTTTAGGCAAGGGACAGAAAAATTGCAAAAACTCTAAGCTAGGAGAAAGTATTATCTTTGAGGAAATAAAGGCAGGCTAGTTTGGCTAGAGGTTAAGGTACAAGGGAAGTGAAGCTAGTACCCAAGGCAAGTGTTTGATCATTTAGGGGTTTTGTTGGTTCTGTTAAGCATGTGAGTGTTTATTTTAATACTGGGGGGAAAAAAGAATTTTTAATTCATTTGCATGTGGTCCTTATACTTAAGTTTGCTTATTCTTTCAAACTACTGAAAGTATAATAAATTTGTGGAGTTTAGTTATCAGCTTCCCTCAAGGTTTGTTATCAACCTAAAATGACTGGGATATCTAAACATGGTCTGAAACTTTAGGATGATCTTCCTCAAGACTCCTTCTACTCTGTAGCACCAAAATATTTGCTGGATGTGCAAATAAGGCATGAAACCCCTTTCTTCACTGTAAACTGTTTTGTCTATAAAAAGCCAATCCATAGGCAATACTTAATTACTGAGAGTATATGTGTATGCATGTGTGTATAGGGTATATTTCTTTTGGGAAGGGTGGAGATATTCCTAAAATATGGAAGATCCTTTCTCAAAAATCATGATGTAGTTGAAGGTATTTAGTTGGCAGAGTTAGAAGAATAAAATATTAATTAAACAGAAAGCTAAGAGAAGATGTCTTTAATTTACTGAGGGGCTAAATTGTATGAGTCTTGGAAAGATTTCAGAATGAAGAGATAGACTTTCTTGATGGTCGAGTGGTGTAAATGGGATTCCTGATAGAACTGTGAAGTGCTTAAGACCTCAAAAGTAATTGGATATTTTTATGTTCTAAAATGAGCCTGAAGAAAGAAAATGTGCCTCTGATTGCCTCCAGAGGAAGCTTATCCATCCGTGGGCACTTGTTGCTAGGAAGGTCATATGAGAAAGTGACCATTTTGGGATCTTTAGAGTTCAGGTGGAGAATCCATCAGTAGGCAGAAAATGGGGCACAGATCCAAGATAAGGAATACATGCATTAGTATCTCAGAATCTAGTCATCTAGTCTAAATCAGGAATAGAGAAATGCATGGGTGGCGTATGAGTGGGAGGAAAAGACCATACAGCTTGCATTGAGATACTAACACAAGGCAGGGTGAACACTTCAGTAGCATTGCACAGCAGAGATTTCTGGTGATATATGAAGTATAACTGTGGAACTATAGAGAATAGTTTTTTCTGTTTCTGCATTCTTTGGGTTTTCTGAACAAAGAAATCTGCTAATTAGACTAATGGACAAACCTTCCAAGTGAAAGAATAATAAGTTACAGAAAGATGCCCCAGGTTGTGTATTTACATTTATGTGTTTTACATTTCAAAAAGGAATGAAATTTAGGACCAGGGGGACTTTTCAAAGATTGTAAACCCTCAGATTCTTGCCTTACCTTTTGTCTGGTAACATTTATTTCTGTTCCAAAGTGTGAGGATCCACTGATCAAGAACTTCTCTAAGAAAGTTTGTTTATGGGGCGCCTGGGTGGCTCAGTGGGTTAAAGCCTCTGCCCTGGGCTCAGGTCATGATCCCAGAACCCTGGGATTCAGCCCTGCATCTGGCTCTCTGCTCAGCAGGGAGCCTGCTTCCTCCACTCTCTCTCTCTCTGCCTACTTGTGATCTCTGTCTGTCAAATAAATTAAAAAAAAAAAAAAAGAAGTTTGATTTATAATAGGGAGCAAAGGTTTTTCTCCCTCTCTCAGGAATAATGACAGGACAGTGACAGAATCCCCTTTTGCATGTACAGGCTTTCCTTTTGGCTTCCATCACGTTATCCCAAAAGGTATAACTCTAGGCTTGATCTAGAAATCTCATATATTTTCAATATAAAATGAATAAATGTGGGCATTGAAAATGTATCAGTGAACATGGAATACAGGAATACAATTGCCTCAGGAATCAAATGTGCAGAAGTACAGGAATATAATTGCCAGAGATCCTTAAGGAATACAATTACCCCATGAATACAATTGCCAGGGACCTTATGGGATAGATATTCTAAAGGTCTTCTACTATGGAATCATTGATGTTTACACCCAGACTCTGTTAGTGAAGGACCCTTATCTTTGAAGAACCATCTACCAGCTGGTAAACAGGGTCTTTGGGAAGGCTTAACTTTACTCACTTGATTCTCCTTGTTCTGAGACCACAGAGATGTGACCATGGCCAGATACCTGAATGTGTCATCTTGCTCAAAGCCCTTCTAATTCTTATGAAAGAGCTATTATGAAAGAGACTACAGGATTAGAAGATATAGAAAGTAAATGAGAAGTATAACACTAGAAACAAAACAAACATTAGAGATGAGGAAAGAAATAACAGACTAGAACTCGGGTTTTGCACATGGAGAAGGGAAACTTAGCTCAGGTGCTAGGTGTGCATAACCAGGAAAATTACTCATCAGACAATCCTTGTAAGGCATGTCTAAGGGACATTGACTAAGAGAGGTGTTTATAATGAGGGTTGCTAAAGAGAAATATACCGCTGGACAAGATCTGTACCATAGGCTCTGTGACATGAGATTATATATAGTGCAAAAAAAAAAAAAATCTATCCCAAGTCACCTTTATAAACAAATTAATGATGTGGTCCACTCAGTCTGTAAAATCTCCAGGTGGGTGTCCCCAGGATGCTGCAGCCACTATTAATGTACCCCAGACCCCAAAGACCACTCTTCATTTGACACACACTTCAGTTTCTGCCAGTTGAATCATGTGTCTGCTAAGAATTAACAGTATTTGTTCCTAAAACTACTTATTCCTATTGAGTTTAGTTATTATAATTTAGAAATATGTTTTGTTAAACAGTGAAAGAATAGAAAAATAATGATTGTTTTAAACTAATTGAATTATTTGGAAAGAATCTATAAAAGAAAACCTGTAGAATGATTGCATCATATTTGATGAAGTGAGAAAACAACAAAATCCCAGGCAAAAAGAATTAAAAGACTATAAGTATGTACCCTCATTTATTTTTCACAGATTAAAAGAAATCCATCTTTCCTTTAAAGAAACAGGAATGGAAATACTGCACTATGTACTATTGATGTTTCATAGTCAAGAATGAAGAGTGGGGTTCCATTAGTAATTCTGTACTAAAATAAGCATTTTCATTGCTAAGTCTAAGGCTCTCCAAATAAATGTACAGTTACGTTTGAAACTTTATGCCCTTATTTTAACCAAACATTTTTACTACCTATGAAACTGCTGTTAACATAACAGATTAGAGTTTATAATATATTTGTAGATGGTTATAAATGCATATACCTTGTTTATTAAGAATCACCAATATAGCAATTAATTTAGTTCAAGAAGTATTAATGAGCTTTTGTATCAGATAGTGTGACGGACTGGACACTGAGATTAACTCTTAGGACAATTTACCATATGAATGGAAATAGAAGCAAACTTTTAGAATAAATCTACCAACAATTCAGAATATAAGTAATTTCCTGAGTTCTAATTTTAGATGGTAGGGCAAACTCAAAAAAGTGCACTTGGCTATAACTACATCTGCCAAACCTAATTAGAGCACCAATTTTTAGTTCAGGGACAGAAGACCAAGCCTTGGGCTTGCCCAAGTTGACCAGTCTCACAGTTGATCACAGACATAAGTATATGCCAAAGTACTAAGCACTAAGTAAGGGTGAACTAGAAGTAAATCCACTTGGGCCCACTCTTTTCCCCCATAGGCATCATCAAAGTAAATTTCCTGTTGGGAGCCTTAGAACATGTTGAAGAGCCAGACACAATCTGTCCCCAAAATATGTAGATACACCATGGCTTCAGTTGAACGCTTGTTTGCTTGATTCTTTGTTTTGTAGCTTAAGTTGTTAGTACTTGGAAGACAGTTCCATGTTGATAGTGTCTCTTGATAGAAGAAAATGCAGATCCTTCTGAAAGAACCAATCTTCAACCTACCTTTTTTAAAAAGAACTTATGTAGGTAAAGTACAAAACACACAAGGCAATTAAATTCTGAGTGACTAAAGAAAAACAAAGTCAGGAGAATCAGATTGGTAAAGACCTCAAATGTTGGAATTACCAGACGAAGGACATAAAATCAGTATGTTTTATATGTTCAAGAATAGGGGTGCCTGGGTAGCTCAGTCAGTTCAGCATCCGACTCTTGATTTCAGTTCAGGTCATGATCTCGGGGTCTTGAGGATCAAGTTACACATTGAGCTCCGTGCTGGGCATGAGGGTACTTGATATTCTCTCTCTCTCTCTCCTTCTGCCCACTTCCCAAACCCTGCTCTCTCATGCTCTCTTTCCCTCTCAAAACAAAACAAAACAAAAACAAAGAATATAAAAGAGGGGATTACTATCAGGGGTGAGGAAGATGAGAGCAAAAACATGTCTAAAGTGATATGAAAAAGAATGAGATTTCCTGTTTATACTAGATGTTGACAAATTTTTAAAAAATAGCTTTTTAAAATACATAAAATCGATTTAGATTTACAGAAAATCATTTGCAGAAGTTTGGGTAGATAGTGCCAAGAGCTCTCATATACCCCCAACCTGCTTTCCCCTATTATTGGTATCTTTCATTAATATGGTACCTTTCTAGACAGTTAAAGAATAGTTATTACAGCATGATTATTAATCAAAGTCCATTCTTCATTCAGATTTTCTTTCTTTATTTATGTCCTTTTTCTGTCCCAGGGTCACATCTAGGATATCACATTACATTTAGTAGTCATGTCTCCTTAAGCTCTTCTTGGCTCTGACAGTTTCTTAGACTTTCCTTCTTTGTTTTTGATTTTCCTGGTAGTTTTGAGTACTTGTCAAGCATTTTAATTGAATGACCTTCAACCAGAATTTGACAAATGTTTTCTCATGATTAGATGGAGGGTACATGTTTTGAGGAGGAAGACCATGGAGGTAAATAATATCACATCATATCAAGAGTATGTACTGTTAATATGACTTATCACTGTTGGTGAGAACCCTGACCACCTGACCACGATTGTGTTTATCAGGATTCTCCAATAAAATTACTCTCCCACCTCTCCACACTGTACTTTTGGGAATGAAGTTACTATGTGCAACTTACAATTGAGGAGTATGTGTGGGTGTTATGTTTCATCTCCTTGAGCACTGAGTATTGACATAAATTATTTGTAATGTTTCTGGATGGAAGATTGGTTTTCCTCCCCTATTAATTTATATTAGCAGAGATTCATACATTTTATAAGTATGTATACTTTGGGTTATACAATCCAATTTTACTTGATTTATTTTAATGTTTAAATTTTTCAGTTTTGACTAGATGGAACTCTTAGTTTGCTTCTGTGTCTATCTGATGTTTCCTCATTATTTTTCATGTTTGTGATCTGTCACCTATCAACTATTTATTTATCATCTATCATTTACTATCTATTTATCTATTATCTATTATCTCTATCTCTATCTATATCATCTATATCTATATCTATATCTGACCATCTATTTATTTATGGAGTACAACCTTACATTTTCTCAGTAGAAGATGCTCCAGGATCATTTTATGTTTCTGCCACATTCCTAAAAACACCTTGTTTTTCAAGGCACCCTGATTCCTTTTACTGGAGAATTTTATTTCAAACAAAGTTCTGGGTACAGAGATGCTTATTGATAATGGGGCATCATTTTTTTTTTTTAAAGAAGGGAGTAAAGAGTTTCAACTCTTTGAGGAATGCCATCTCTTTTGCAACTACTCAATGTTTATTGTATTAAAAAATCAGCCATAGCTAGTATGGGTATTGCTATGTTCCAATAAACTGCTTACAATAGCAAGCCACAGGCCAGATTCGCTCCAAAGGCTTTGCCTTGCCAATCCTTGTTTTAAATTATATAATCATAATAAGGAAAAACAAAATATGAGGCAATAGGAAATATGTAAAATATTGAATTTATATGAAACTTCCAAAGATGTTCTCATAAGAAATTTGTCTTCTTTCTGTTTTTTATGGTAACTTTTTTATATTTGTTTTTATATTCAAAATGTGTAACAATATCTATGATCAATACTTTTTAATGATCCCACCAAATTATTTTTTAACTTTTAGAAATTAATATAGTGAAACTGTAAAATTCAGTTTTAAAGAAAATAATTAAATTATTTTTATTATATTCACAGTTGTTCATTCATCAACATTATCAAATTCTAGAATATTTTCATTGGCCTCGAAACAAAACTCCACATACATTATCAGTTATTCACAATTGTCCTCTCTTCTCCCCTTCCTGGCAAGCCCTTATCTACTTTCTGTCTCCATGGGTTTTTCTCTTCTGTACATTTCATGTAAATGGCCTCCTACAATAAGTGGCCTTTTGCAGGAGACTCCTTTCACTTAGCAGAATGCTTTCAAAATTCATCCACATTGTAGCATGTGAAGCACTTCATTCCTTTCTATAGCTTAATAATATTCCATTGTATCAATATACTACCTTTAGTATCCATTCATCAATGTTTCAACTTTTTAGCTATTATCAATAATACTGCTATGAAAACATGTGTACATGTTTTTGTGTAGACTTGTTTTCAGTTCCCTTGAGTGCATACTTAGAAGAAAAATTGCTAGTCTTATGATACTTCTATGTTTAATTTTTTTGAGGATCTGTCAAACTGTTTTCCATGGCACTACACTATTACATTAACACAAGTAAGATATGGAGGTTCTAATTTCTCAAACTTCTCCAACTTTTTTTATTGTTTGTTGTTTTAATTATAACCATCTTTGTAGTTGTAAAGTGATATCTCATTGTGGTTTTGTTGTGCATTTCCCGAATGGCTAAGAACATTGATCATATTTTGATGGGTTTATTGTCCCTCCTATTATTTTCTTTGGAGAAATGTCTATTTAAATCCTATGCCTATTTCTTAAATTATTTGTATTTTTATTATTGTGTTGTAATAGTTCCTTATATATTCTAGATATATAACATCAGACCCGTGTTTCACAAATATTTTCTACCACACTGTAGCTTTGCATTTCACTTTATTAATAGTATCCTTTGAAGCACAATTGTTTAATCTGATGCAATCCAGTATTATGCATTCTTTTGTTGTTTTTCCTTTTGGTGTCACATTTAAGAAACCATTTCCAGATTCAAATTTGTGGTATTTACACTTTTTTCCTCCTAGAAGTTATTGTTTTAGCTATTACATTTAGGTCTTTAAGGCATTTTAAATTAATTTTTGCCTGTGATGTGAGGAAGAGATCTAAGTGTAATTGTTTGCATGTAGAAATCTTCTAGTCCAAGTGCAGTTTTTCAGGATGCCTGTTCTTTCCTCATTGAAATGTCTTGGCACATTTATTCAGGCTGAAGTGACTATAAATGTAGTGACTTATTTCTGAACTCTCAGTCCTCTTCTGCTGAGAGAGATGCATACACATTTATATTTATGCCCATACCACACGGTTTTGATAACCATAATTGTATAGTAATTTTCAAAATCATTAATTATAAGTACTCCAGTTTTCTTTTTCAAGATTGTTTTAGTGATTCTAGGTCTGCTAAATTTCTGTATGATTTTTTTTTTTTTTTTTAAGTAGGCTCCATACTCAAAGTGGGGCTTGAATTCATGATCCTGAGATTCAGAATCATGCACTCTAGCAACAGAGCCAGTGAGGTGCTCCTGTATGAGTTTTTTTTTTTTTTTAAGATTTTATTTATTTATTTGACAGACAGAGATCATAAGCAGGCAGAGAGGCAGGCAGAGAGAGAGGAAGGGAAGCAGGCTCCTCGCTGAGCAGAGAGCCCGATGCAGGGCTTGATCCCAGGACCCTGGGATCATGACCTGAGCCAAAGGCAGAGGCTTTAACCCACTGAGCCACCCAGGCACCCCTCCTGTATGAGTTTTAAGATAAACTTGCCAGTGTTGCAAATGCAACATTGGTAAGAATTTTATTGAATTTGTACAATAATTTGGGGAATCGTGACATCTTATCAATTTTAAATCTTCTAGTCCATGACTATAGGATGTTTTCCCATTTATTTAAGTCTTTGATTTCTTTCCATGTTCTGTAATTTTGAGTGTACACGTCTTATAATTATTTTGTTGTTTATTCAAAAGGATTTATTCTTTTGGGTACTATTTGAAAGGAATTGCTTTCTAATTTCATTTTAGATTATTCATTGCTCATGTATAGAAATAAAATTGGTAAATATATTGATCTTATACCCTGCAAACTTGGTGTACTTGTTTATTAGCTCTAACAGTGTGTGTATTCTTCAGGGTTTTCTACATACAAGATTATGACATTTGCAAATAGAGATAATTTTATTTCTTATTTTTCTTGACTCAAGGAAAAAATAGAAATTTGAGTAGACCTGTAACAAGAGATTGAGTTTGTAATCAAAAATCTTCCCACAAGAAATACCTAGGACTAGAGGGATTCATGGGTGAATTCTACCAAATATTTGAAAATAATTAACATCAATTCTTCACAAACTATTTCAAAAAATAAAGGGGGGAAGGGAGACACTTCCCATTTAGTTAGATAAAGCCAAGGCATAAAAAAAGACATCCAAGAAAGGAAAAAAAAAAAAATAAATAAAGAATATCTCTTGTAAATATACACAACAAAATCTTCAACAAAACACTAATAAACTAAGTTTAACAACATTAAAAACTGTAAACCTTGACCAAATGAGACTTATCCTTGGAATGTAAGGTGGGCTTGATATCAATCTACATAGTAGGAAAATCTTTCTCTCTTAAGTTTCATAAATTAATCACATCTGGAGAGACACCTCTTTTGCCATATTCACAGATTCTTTAGAACAGAATATAGATGTCTTTGGATGGGCCATTTCTCAGTGGACCATAAGCATAGATGTTGGTAGATGTAGTATCTTCTTGATGAAATGACCCTTTTATCATTATAAAGTGTAATTGTTTACATGATATGTAAACAAATGGGCATGGTAGGTAAATATTCACAAAAACGGGTGGTGAGCTGGATTTGGCCCTAGGGTTGGAATATTCAAACCCTGGGCTAGGGGATGACTGTCAAAAGAATTATATTAATGGATTTTCTCTCTCACCTCTGTGTGTTTTGTTCTCTATAAAATATGGTATACATCTTATCTTCTAGAAAATAAATACCTTTTTGTGGTGGTTTTTTTTCCTTAAATTGCTGCAAAAGCCAGCAGTGGTTCTGAGGACTCTTCCGGGGAGGTTTTTGGAGCCAGACTTCCTAGTAAGGGCTCATTTTACCACATGATAAGTTTATTATTATTATTAATTAATTCGTTAATTAATTAATTTGAGAGCGAGAGAGGGAGAGAGAGAGAGAGAAATAGTGAGAGAGAGCACAAGTATGGAGGAGAGGGAGAAACAAACTCTTTGCTGAGCTGGGAGCCTGATATAGGCCTTAATCCCAGGACCCTGGGATCATGACCTGAGCCAAGGGCAGACGTTTTACCTACTGAGCCACCCCAACACTCCAACCACATGGTAGTCTTTCTTTTTTTTTTTTAAAGGGGTCATCTAATGTTATACTCCCCTTCATGAACTGGTCCAGGATATGTCTCTGACACATAAGAAAGTAGTAAATAATGGATTTTTTTTTTTTTTTTTAATTTGACAGAGTGAGAGAGATCATAAGTAGGCAGAGAGGCAGGCAGAGAGAGGTGAAACAGGCTCCCCTCAGAGCAGAGAGCCCAATGCAGGGCTGGATCCCAGGACCCTGAGATCATGACCTGAGCTGAAGGCAGAGGCTTAACCCACTGAGCCACCCAGGTGCCCCAAATAATGGATTTTTGATTATTAGAGACCATAGTTTTAATCTTGTGACTGACTTTTGTATACCATGAATATGGACAATTTGCTTTCATTTAAAAGTCTGAAACTATTCCTTTAGTAAAATCATCCTTCCTTTTGTCCCCCTCCACTTCCTCCTTCATCTTCTTCTTCTCCTCCCCCCATTCCTTCTCCTCCTCTTCTTTTTTGACATTAAATCCTGGGAGTTTGCTTATGTTGTTAGAAAAGCACATAGATTGAGTAGAAAAAGAAAAGTCTGCACACTGAGGTGCTATATTCTAAAGTAGACTGAGTCTTGGCACAATTAGTCTCAGGAATCATGTGAGATAATTCTACTTAACAATAATTATATTTACAGACACTGTATGAACATTCATACCTTAAATTGGATCGTATTCATTACTTTGAGGTTCCCATACTTGACTGCAAAAGGTTATACTTATGATTTCAAAATAAATGTGGATCTCACAAAATCAAGGATTAAGCAGTTTGGGCATATTGCTTCATTATATTGCCTGTATTTTGAAGATACTTATTAGGATGTCAATATGGTATTGTGGATTATCATAGGACATCTTTCCACAATATTAGCAATTTTAAAATTATCTTTATTTTCAGTTGGAATAAAATGATGCTAACTTGTTTTCTCCAGCAATAATAACCCTAAAATGAAATCAACTGGATGCAACAATAATGAAAAACATGGCTAATGGTTATTGGATTTTTAAATATTACTTATTTGAATAGCTTTACTGTAACTGATTGGAATGTCAAAGGACTATAATTTGTGTGGGCATACCAGCCAAGAAAACAAACAATTAAGATAACAATTATAACATTGGAATGTGAATATTGTACATTTGTCTGATGAATTTGGCTTATAAATACAAAATGTATTCAGTATACTTCTTAAGCACTATGAAGATGTCATTGTCAGTGACATGAATAAGACTTTTTAAAATATTGGGGATTTTAACAATATAAGTCATCAGATTAACACTCTGGAAGGAAATGGGGGGAGTACATAACACTGGGCACAGTTATGCCAAGAGAATGAGCATGGAGGACCTAGCATTGCTTGCCACTTACATTAACAAATAAATCAAAACAAGAGCAATTTTATAAAAGTCCAGATAGTTCTTATATCGCTTGAAGGTGATGAATATATTTATGAGTTTTGGAGTTCAAATCCTGGAACTGCGTTTATGTTTTATCTAAGAACTTGATTCTTTGATAAATTGGCAGATAGCACAAATCGAAGTACTGAGGAAAATTTTATTTTCATCATTTAAATTAAGAAGTAGAAAAGATAAACGTATTTTTAAAATAAAAAATAATTAGGTGAAAAATAGTTAATGTAACGCAGCAGTTTCTTTTAAACTCAGTGAAAGTATGAAAATAACTTATTTTGAAGTCAATATAAAGGTAAAAAAATGTTTTCAGTTTGCTTTTACAAGTACTCACAGGATTTGAATCAGCATAATTATTTTTAATTAAATCCCTGAACAAAAATTTCCTTACCACAAGTCAAATGTGTCTGTTTACACTTGGATCAGATATAGTCCATTTTGATGACCTAATATTTTCACAGGAATTTTTATGATGACAGCTTGTATTTATTTAAGTGGCCACTAGATGGCAGACCTATCACTAAACAGAATTTAGGCACAAAGTAAATTCCCTAAGTATCTTTAATTCAGCTGTAGAGCAATGTTTTAGTGCAAGCTTAGCCTAGCTGCTCACCCTGAATCCTCTCCATCGTTTTAGAGGGGCATGGTAATGAAGTTGATGTAATATTTTTACAATCATGTAAGATTTTAATGACTTACAAACTTACATTCCTTTTTACAGTAGTCTTTTAAGTTAAGACAAATAAGCACTTTCATATTGTAGATGAAAAGATGAGTTTCCCAGGACATATGGCAAAGGTAAGTTTTTTATGTTATTATTTTTTTAGAGGACTACAAGGAGATAACTTTGAAGAATTTTGCTTCAAGTTTCCAGAATTTAATTATCTTACACATATATACACATATATCCTGTACAATATAGGATAACTTTGATGATAACTTTTGGTCTGTGTCTGCTATGTATTTTCTGCTTCTGTTCTACACCTTTCTGTTTCCAAAGGAAGTGCAGTCTCTCAAGGAGACGGCAGAATCAGTTAGAGCTACAAAGTCATTCCCTCCTCAATGATACTGAACTCTAATTTCTTGATTTTCTCTTGCCTTTTGCATTCTAGAATAGAATTATCTTTATCCAGTTTCTTTCTATTTCATCTTTTGTGTTCATTGAAACTTCCATCATCATCACTTAAAGAGCTTCTTGGTTTCTGATAGTGAGCACTGGGCTTCACTCATTTCTGGCTTTTTTTTTTTTTTTTTTTTTTTTTTTTTTTTAGATTTTATTTATTTGACAGAGAGAAATCACAAGTAAGCAGAGAGGCAGGCAGAGAGAGAGGAGGAAGCAGGCTCCCCGCTGAGCAGTAAGCCCGATGTGGGGCTCGAACCCAGGACCTGGGATCATGACCTGAGCCGAAGGCAGCGGCTTAACCCACTGAGCCACCCAGGCGCCCCTCATTTCTGGCTTTTGAAAATAGGCCAATAGTTTTCTCAAAACTAGAAGCTCGTGTATATGCGTGTGCACACACATACCCTTTCAGCTAAGCAAAAGTGATATGATGCCACTTTATCTAACTGGCAGCTTTAAACCATACTATCAAGCCATTAAGTTAGAATCTCTAAGATTTAGAATAACACTTTTAAGCTCAGACAGAAAATTTAATTTTTGGTAAATGCTAATGAATCTAAGGACACCTAGGAGGAAACAAAAAATGTGAGGCCAGCACTTTTACAACTCAACTCATCCTTTTATTCAAATTAGAAGCTTGTACCCTTGCCATAAAATACTCAGAACAGGTTGCATTTGTAATAACAGAGCATGGATTTAAAAGTTTACTTTCGTACTTGAGCATTACAATGACGTGAACAGCAGGATATGTTTACATGTGAAAGTTTAGATTACAAGAGCATTGTATTTCCTCTTCTTTATTACCAAAGCAGTAAGTTCCCAAACAAAAATACAAATGAAACAATTTTTTAAATGTCCCCATTCTACAAATCCCTTTTTTGACTTCATGAATATCTTTTCATTTATTAATTTTAGATTGAACAGTGTATAGAAAATTACTGTAAATTCACATGCTTTTGTTAAGAAATAATATGGTGCAACCCATAGACCCTTTACCAGTTTCATCCAGTGGTGACCTCTTATAAAACTATAGTACAATATCAAAACTGGGATGTTGACATTGATACAATAAAAATACAGAACATTTCCATCATCACAAAGACCCCTCCTGTCACCCTTTTGTGGCCACACGTATTTCCTTCGCACTCCTATCCTCCCCTTCACTAGGGGCACATGCTAATAATCTGTCCTCTATTTCTATAATTTTGCCATTTGAAGAATATTATATAAATGAAATCATGTAGTATGTAACCTTTCCGCAATTGGCTGTTTTCACTCAGATTAATTGCTCTGGAGATTCATCCAGATTCTTGCGTCCTTCAGAAGTTCAGTCCTTTCTATGTGGTGAGATTCCATGGCATGGATGTTACACAGTTTGTTGAACAATTCACCCATTAGCGTCCATGTGGGTGTTTCTAATGTGGTGCTGTTATGAAATAGGCTGCTCTAAGTATTCACTTGTAGGCTTGTTGTGTGAGTATAACTTTTGATTTCTTTGGGATAAACTCCAAGAAATTCAACTGCTGGATCATGTAGCAGTTGCATGTTTAGTTTTTTAAAGAAAGCAACTGTTTTTCAGAGTGGCTGTGTCATTTTACATCCCTATTAATAATGTATGAGTGATCCAGTTTCTCTGTGTCATCACCAGCCTTTGGTATTGTTACTATTATTTATTTTAGCCATTCTTATAGGTATGTAGTGGCAATTTACTGTGGTTTTACTTTGCAATTCCAATATGGCTGGAGATGGCAAGCATATTTTTGTGTTTGTCATCTGTATATTCTATAGTGAAAGCTCATGTCTTTTTTCCATTTCCTAACTGGATTCTTGGTTTTCATTTTTTAGATTTTGAGAGTTCTTTATATATTCTAGATACAGCCCTTTGTTATTTATGCAGTTTGCAAATATTGTACACATTTTTCTTTTTCTTTATAACTTTCAGAATATACAAAATGTATATACATTCATTCCAAGGTTTTTAGTTGTATGCTGTACTTAAGAGGAGGAAAAGAGAAAAAAATGTGCCTACTCCATCTTCCCAGAAGTGAGTCTTGAAAATTATTTTTTATTGTACAAAAAGATGCTGATTTATATTTAGTTTTTCTAGAATTGTATTTACATGCACAACTAGAAAAGGTACGTTTAAAGAAAAGGATTCAAAGTTAAGTACAAATGCAAGAGGTTTACAAAATAAAATTGTAGAACCTTTGTAACAATACTTCTAGTATTATATAACTAAACATAGGAGTGTTAGTTAGACACAAACTTTCTTCATTGAAATATGCCTGACTTAAAATTTTATCAGCAAGTGAATTTAGTACATTTTAAAAAGAAATTTATAATAGAAAATACTTCTATACTTATTTTAGAAGTAGTTGAGATCTCTATGTTATGCATAGACCAAGAATTATCTTTCAAAGATTCTTTTTACTGAAATGACCTAGTTCCAACTAGATCTTTGATAAATCATGGGGTACTTAAAATATGTGTATAGGTAGTCAGTAGAAATAATTTATATTAATATAAAATATTTATTTGTTTTTTTGTATGTTAAGGTTTTTAGCATAGAATAATTGCTACGGTTTGTAATAAGAATAACAATCTGCAGTTTAGCAGGAGCAATATATTGCAAAGCCCATTTAAAAAAATTAAAGGACTAATTTCTTTTGTAATTTGGCTAGAATTTAAAAAGAGAAATTATAATGGCTTCTTTTCTTCCCAAATTTGATATTTCCCTCTTTGGAAAATAAATCCCTCCAAAAATGCAGTGTTATTCTTAAAAATAATGAACCAACTTTTTTTTAAAGTTGGAGTTTTTAGGTGGATTTAAGATAGATGCTTCTACTTATTTTTGAACCTAATAGTCAAATTTGTTCTTCCTTAATTTTAAAAATTGATATTTTTGCTTTTTTTGTTTGTTTTGTTCCTAACCTTAAAATAGTTAAGGAGATTTGGAAAATTCTGCATTGATTTATTGTCTTTCAGTTTATATAAACAGATTGTTTTTTAATATGTTTGTATCTCAATGACGATAAAAGGTTGGGAAGAGTTAAAAACCTTTAGTTTTCTGGTACACTTCACAGAGACTTTCAGATTTTAAGCAGTTACTGGTTAGATTTAGGTTGTGCGTGGGTGCATATTTATTCTGCATTGTGAGTTTTATATGGATTTAAAACTTTTAGAGAATTATAAGTTATTGTCTGGTCTCTCCTATGCTCAGTTCTCTAAGTTCAAGAGTTCTTTTTAAGTAAGAACACCTCTTTTTTTTTTTTTTTCCCTAAGAAACTATTTGCAGTTTTTGAAGACATCAGCGATTTAAAAATATTTCATATACATAGGTCAGAACATGGTTTATATAAGCCTCCATTTTTGTATCTGAATGATTATTTCCAAAAGAAATATTTCTTCTTGTCTTTACTTTAAGATCATTATCTCTCATATTCACTTAAGAATCTCCGTTCTTGGGGCGCCTGGGTGGCTCAGTGGGTTAAAGCCTCTGCCTTCAGCTCAGGTCATGATCCCAGGGTCCTGGGATGGAGCCCCACATAGGGCTCTCTGGTCAGCAGGGAGGTGCTTCCCCCCCACCCCCACCCCCGCTTTGCCTGCTTCTCAGCCTACTTGTGATCTCTGTCTGTCAAATAAAAAAAATAAAATCTTAAAAAAAAAAAGCATCTCCTTTCTTCTTTATCCTATTGCATACATACCAATTCACACTCACACACAGGCAGGCACACACAGCTACTGAACTTATTGGAAAGACAGTGTTGTAGCCACAAAGAGACATCTCTGCAGATTTCTTCACAATTATAATGCTTATTATCAATTAAGTTTCCTGAAGTTCAGAAAATAAAACTGTTCACATTTTGTGATTAATCTCCAGCTAATTGTGATAAAGAACTCATCTAATTAGAAAAGCGAAATAGAACTCCAAACAATTCTTGAGCTCCTCACTTTTTTCTTTTAGACAATTGTAGAGTTATCAGGATAGATAATTTTGAAAGTCTACTCTCTCTTGGGGTCCATATCATCATAGGTTTAAATCATTATAATCCTCTTCTTATTAGGCACTTTCATAAGCAATTTCTGAATAATGGAATGTTTTTACTTCTTTAAGCAATTATTGTTAATGAATCTTGAGTGTTACCATCAGTTAAAAGTCAACACCTGAGACATAAATTAGAGATTGGCAGAAAGATAAGCCAACAGATATCACATTGCCTTCAACATGACTGGTCAGTTCAGAAGAATTCCGACATAGCCAAATCCCGTTTATTCAGAACACCTCCCTTCTGTTGACAGTAGATGTCTCCAGCAGATATCCCAAGCTCCTCTTCTTTGTTATCTATGCTCGTGGCCCCAGAACCCACTCTTCGCCCTGACTTTTTTGGAGGTAGCCACACTACGGTCCATACATCTCTACCTATTCAGTGCCTGATGATAACCTATTTTCTCAGTGAATATTCCTACAGCGCATTCAGTTGGCCTTATTTTCCTCGGCACAATCTTTTAAAGGAAGTTGCTCATTCTCGTATTTTCTGTCTTTCTCATGTTATTCTGCTTATTCCACTGCCTTAGTTATAGAAGAAAAGAACACACACTGCAAGCATGATGTTCTAGAAGACGCATGGATCTGTTTAAGTCACTTAACCTCTCAGAGCCTCCGCTGAGGAGTGTGTGTGTGTGTGTGTTCGGCAGGGCTGGGATAAAGCTCTCCCAAGGGTCATTATCAGACTGAAATAAGATAGCATCTAGCACAGGGAGCAGAAACTGGCACACAACAAGCTCTCAGTAAAAATGAAATCCTTCGTTTCTCAATCTCCGAGGCGATGGGATTCTGATGAACACTTACGTGTGTTCTATTTGACTCCATGTTCTAGGCTAAGCACAGCTGCTGCTTATTTGTGCAACTTTAAGTAAATCACTTAAATTCACAGCTTGAATTTTTCATGTGTTAAATGAGTATGTAACAAAGTTCACGTTTTCTGTTAGGACTGCATTGAAGAGCAAAGGGAAAAATATATCCGAATGCACTTTTAAACATCCAGAGCACCATATAAATGTGTAATGATAGTTAACATTATGAAAGTAAAATATAATTCCACAGAACTTCTACTGAATGCCTGTCGTGTGCCAGATGCAGTGCTGCTGTTTTGCATCTATAAACCTTAATCTTGATAATAGCTTGTTCATTTATCAGTCATTACATGATAAGCCATCATGACAACGCTCTCACCCTCAAAGAGCTCAAAGTCCAATCTGAAAGCCGGGGGACTACTTTTTAATGTCAGTGATATCTTATAGAGAGATCTGTAAAAAAGTACATGGATCCACATTGTATTCATATCAGCCACGTTCTCTTTCACTCCACCCAATCTTCTTTTTCATTGCATATTGATAAATTGATTCTCTATCAATATGATTGATTGCTATACTCTCAATAAGAGGGATTCAGTTATTTTAGTTACACTTAAGTCCCCCATTCCACCTTCTCCCTCTACCTTATTTGTTTGTTTATACCCAAAGCAATCCCAGTGTGAGCCCTAACAGCTTTCCTTTCTTCACATCAAACATTGTGTTTCATCACCAATTTTCTCCTCTCCCTTATAATTCCAAAGAAAAAGTGTATCTTGTTTTATTTATACTAACTTTACCTTATTTATTTATAAATTATATATTTATATATTTTCCCACACAATTCACTATTCCCTACTATAGGACTGTTTACTTCAATTTCCCCACTTTTTCTAGCATCTGTAATCATTGGTTCCTCACTGGATCCTGCTCATTTATTTACTAAAATCGTACTTGTTTGTAATCCTGAAAATAAAATCTTCTATTATTACTGGCATTGAGGGTTTAACTTGTCTGAAACAGATCCTTGCATCCTGGCTTCCTGCTCCAGTGGCTATAGCCCATGGCTAAGCCCACCATTTCCGGTTAAACACAACTCTTAGACTGGGCCTCTCTTCTATCATGACAAGATTAAGACTCATGCTTCCTTGATCATGAACACTGATGAGGTGAAAATTGCTGCTAGTTAGCCATGAGATAGAACTGCAACTAGGCTTTTTCCCCAGCCAAGGGAGAATATGGTGAAACTCCAAGCTGTCAGGAACTCTGAAATTTCTAGGATTTCATCTTAATTGCAACCTAGCAATGTAGTTACCACAATTTCATGGATACTGAAAATTATCTAGGCCTACTAAGTCAGAGATAAAGGTTATTTTGTTAGTTACAGAAATAGCAGCAGCCAAAGTATCCACTTGTATACACACGGCATACCCAAGCATCATTTCCTATAGGAGAACACATAGAGGACTAGAATGTACCTGCTGCACATGGAGTACTTTGTGATACAGGAGAGGAAACCTGAACTTAGAAAACTAGACTCTTTTATGAGAGTAAACATGCATATTCTTTGCTCTGGGGGGGGACATTATTTTTATTATACTGAACAGTAAATGAGCCTGCCCTATGTTTTACAAGGAGACATTATTCTATTTCTTAAGGCTGTTAGAAAAATGTCCTTTACTCTGGAGGGACACACTATCTCTATCTCTGAAGGTAGTTTGATATACGGACATCCTTGAAAAGATAATCTGGAACAAAGGACAATTGGTGTCTAACTGGCAAGATGCACAGAAATGTGAGGGATCCATTGAGAACTGCTACCTGATACAAACCACAGACGCTAACCCTCCAGGATAGGGCTGGGTTCTGTCAGGGCTTATTCCTAGTGTATTTCGCCCTGGTGCTCCCCTAATCGTGTTACTTAAAAATATCATAGTCTCAGAGTCCTTTATAGCAAATCTCGATCTCGGTGAAGGCAGATCTGCTTCTGTGAACTCATTTTGATGGATGTTGCTTCTTCAGGTCTGTATGTGTCCCTTGGCTATTTGTCTCTCTTTGCATGTAGTCAAATACATGAACGACTCCTATGACTGTCTTTTTAATTATCAAGAATTTTAAAAGCTGTATCCATATTTAAAAAGAGACTTAATTGAATCAACAAATATTTATCAACTACTCTCAATAAATATATCAGTACAATAACGGGGAAAAAGTCCTTTCATGCAACTTTCATTCTAGGTGAAATATAATTTATTTCCTACAAAATTAAGAATGACCTTAAAAAATAGTAATGATAATATACAGTGCTGATGAAGATACAGTGAAATGAGTAATCTTACATCTTGCTTTTGATGATAATTGCTTTAAACCCTCTATAGAACAAGTAGCCAATATATAGAAAAGGTTTTAAAAATTTGCAACAAGTTATATGATTTACCACATTGTTTATAACTATCAAAAGTTACAAATTATATGTCTAATATTTTGAGAGAGATGAAATAAGTTTTGATGTAACCCTGCAATAAGCTTTTGGCCAATAATTGTGTTTACCAAGAGTCTTTAAACAGATGCAAATATGTCAATGATTTAATGGCAAAGAGATATGTTCTAAATTGTATTTAATATTTTCAAATATGTTAAAGTACACAATAATATTATAAGGAAATATGCTGAAATACTGATAGTAGTTTTATCTATAGAAAGTAGTAGTAGTTTTACTGTAGTAGTTTTATTTTTCAACATCTCTCCAAAATGTCTCCGGATACTAGATCTGTGCAGTCATGTGTGATGAATTAGAACTCAGGCTCTGGAATCATACTTCTTTTTGAAATAAAATTCTGGCTCCATATTTCTCTAGCTGTATAGCCTTTGGAAAGTTATACAACCTGGCTAAACCTTAATTTACTTATTTAAACATTGGTATCATAACAGTATGTCACAGGGCTTTAGTGAGTATTGAATAGAATAACGTACATAAAGCACTTAGTGGTACCAGGTATCACCTGGTACAGAAGAAGCAGGGTAGTATTTTATTGTGGTCAGGAGTTAGATTCTGGAGTCAGACTGCCTGGCTGCCAATCCTGGAACCCTTACCACATGAGCAAGTTAGTTACAATTACCTTTGTGCCTCAGTTTCAGTTCCTTGTTGTATCATCAACTCTTATATAAGAGTGTTTGGAACATAGTAGATTCTCAGTAAATATTGAATGCATGAATTTTAATAGCTATGATTATGTTATTTAAATATTGAATATATACCCAGTATCTCCAAATGTCCAAGCCATTCCATTACAGCTTCTGCTCCATGTACCTGAAACACTTTTAAAGACCACTCAATATTCTTTGTTACCACATTAAGTAATATATCTTCAATTTGAACTTTTGTTGATACCTTGACTGTGTGACATTGCCAGCCATCTTCTTTTCCACTGAACTCTTATCAATTGACTTCAGTATCTATGTTGCCTTGGTTTCCTTCAAATCCCCACTCTATCTGCTTCTACCCTCTATTTTTCCTGAATGCCTATGTAGGTGTTTCCTCAAAGTTCTACAATTCAGTTACCATGGTAAGTGTTTAAATGCGTAGTGTTTTTATATTAACCCTTCTAATTTATTAGGATACATGTGAAAAGATGTTATGCTTTTTCATAAAATTCTCATTATTTCTCACAAGAAGTGCCTGCCAAACCATCTCTGAATTTCCATAGTCTTTTGTGTATTCTTTCTCAGCATCCCTATCACAGAGGATACACACTGACCATGTGTATGTTTTTACTCTTCTTTAAATTGTGCATTATCTTAGAACTGACTTACTTATATTTACCTCCCCAAGACAACTATTATGTCTTCTTTAAATTAGGTACCAAATTGGTGTTGTTGTTTGCTTGTTTGTGTGTTTGTTTTGAACAAGTCATCCAATTAAAGTCCTTTATTACTTCATGGTTAGATATGGATGTGAGAAAAATCATGTGCAGTTCAAAGTTCTAGGCCTGGTCCAACACATAAGATAGGTTGTCTTTTCCTTTCTCTTAACTTCGTGTGAACTTCCCTCAAGTTAATGATTTGATTAAATGAGTCCTTTTTTCCCAATGAAATATTATTATTTTAACATGGATATGATGAATTAAAAATACTTGGGATTTTTGTCTCAAATGCTGGTCATCAGTATTAAAGAGTCATAACAGAATACCACAAAAATAGTAAATATTAAGGGGAAAAGGCATATGTGTGTATATGTATGTATATGCATGTATATGTATGTACATATGCATATGTATATATTTATATATAGTTATAAATTTTTAATTATATATAAATATATATATAAATATATATAAATTTAAATCTTTAATTTTAAATTTATTTATTAATAAATATATTTATTTATATATATCTCTGTTTTGTATGTTTTATAATGAAATATAAAATAAAAGCAAGACCATTAATGCCCAAATTAGAAAAAAATTATATGGGATAAGGTAAAACATGTTCAACTAGTCAAGGTCCAAAAGTGCCATAACTGACAGCAAGAGGGTTAATTGAGCCAAATATTGAATTAGGTTTTGGAATTATACATTTATGGCAGAAAGGCAAAGACTTTGCTAAACTAATGAAGTGATTATTACATAAATGTTTTTCTGTATCAAATATAGGGACTCCAATTGTATTTTTAATAATTTATTTCACAATTAAGGCAAAGGGAAATTGTGTGCTTTGCTTCTATCCCCTATTTGGTCATATCTTCAAACTTTCAGGAATCATATAACATTAATCATATAAATTAGCTCTCCATCTCAGAAGGGATGCATGTAATTTAGGCCAATGAAGGACAAACAAATCCTCCTCTGCTATGGAAAAGAGAGCAAACACTGCCGATGTATTTTATTAATAAGGGAGCTTTCTTACTCTTTGCCACCTGATTGTGTTCCTAATTTCATTAGTGGAATCCATATGAAATATTAGAGCATGATATAGATATTGACACTAATAATAGAAGTTAGGTCTCTAATGTGAAAATGTTTCTAGCTACCCAGCAGCATAGATTATATATTTTTAATTTTTATGTTCCCTCATGATTTCATGGTTTAATTGTATTAAGTATGTAATTAAATTTTCATTATATTCAGGGCCTGCCATTCTCCATCACACCACCTGCAAAATCATGGCTCCATCTTTCAGCTAATTCAATCATGAAAGATTATACTACTAGTTTTCTTCTATATGAGGCCAACCCAAGCCTGCATAAGCCTAACCAAAGGGCAGTTTTCCAAGAAACATTTCTAATCTGAATAGCGTAGAGAGGGTATGCTGAAGGCCTTTAGAAAGTGTGCATTTGGGGAGCGTGGGTGGCTCAGTGGGTTAAAGCCTCTGCCTTCGGCTCAGGTCATGGTCTCAGGGTCCTGGGATCGAGTCCCGCATCGGTCTCTCTGCTCAGCGGGGAGCCTGCTTCCCCCTCCTCTCTCTGCCTGCCTCTCTGCCTATTTGTGATCTCTCTCTGTCAAATAAATAAATAAAATCTTTAAAAAAAAAAAAAGAAAGTGCACATTTAATTTATGCCATTTTTGTTAAAGCTTTTTGTTTGTTTCTTTTTGTTTTAAAAAAATCTTAGCATGGCTTAGCAGGACTGGCATACTATGATCTCTGTTGATTCATTTGGCCTCATTTTCCTTTACATTTCTTTTGAGCTTTTCACACTTGCTGTTTCCTCTCCTAGAAAGCTCTTGCTGCCACCCCTTCCTAATTAAGTACACTTCAATTGCACCTGTTAACTCCTCCTTATTTTCCAAATCACAGGGCAAACATCACTTCCTCAAGAACATCTTTCCTAACCTGTATAACTAGACAAAGTCTTTTATATTCAGTCCTCCCTCCTCTGTCTTCCAAGAGCCTATTTCAGTGTATGATACTTATTTCTTTGCCTATTGTGTATATCTCCCTATCCTCTTAAACTCTAAACTCTATGAGGGCTTTATCTGTTAGACTCTTCATATTAACTCCCTTATTTTGAAACAGTGTTTGGCCCATGTTTGACCAGAAATCTAATGTTTTATTATTCACAAACTTGTGAAAGTAAAATTATACAGAAGTACACTTATTGAATGTCAAGTTTCTACTATTCTAAAGTTTATGTTGTTCAGAGCTATTCCACCACAAAAAGAAGTTAATGAACTGGTCTGTGAGGATGAGTGGAGCAGTTGTAGGAAAAAGGGATAAGTGTTAGGAAGGGAAGGAGTAATTTCTGACTTAGACTATAATCTCCGTGAGAGAAGTAGTCATACTTTTAAACCTTCAGACCCACTGTGTGTATACACACACACACACACACACACATATGACATTTATATATAATATATATAATATTATATATATGTATATATATATATTATACATATATATGTATATATATATGACTTTGTCAGTTGTTCATTCAACAAATATTTATTGAGTTTTAGGGATCAAGCTGCATCCCGGATATTGATGATATAGTGGAGGACTTTAGTCATATGATTTTATGGGACAAATCTACAAGGACTGGATACAAATCTACAAAGACTGGAGAACAACAAAACAAGATTATTGCAGTGGATGCTAAGTACAATAAAGTAAATGAAACTAGTAACAGAAGAGTTATTGATATGTGACATGGTGCTAATTTAGATGAAATGATCAGCAAAAGCTTCACTGACGTGGTACTTGCACTAAAGTCTGAATGGTATGAAGGAAGCTGTCATGTGGAAATTGAGGGGAAGAACATTCCAGGCAAAGGAGACCAGAGGGACTAATATTCTGAGGTTGAAAAGTATTTAGCTTGTTCAATAAATAGAAAAAGCTTACCAAACAATAGAGTACAGTATGCAATGGGCATAGTGTAGAAGATGAAGGTGGGAAGTCAGACAGGGGCTAGACTATGTGTGTTTTTGTTTTGTATTTAAATAAGTGGGTAGATTAAATAAATGAATGGATGGATAATGCAGTGGCCAACGAGAAGTAGTGTTTCCCCATCTAAAGCTGTGGCTCTAAATGTTTTTCAAGATGTGATTTTGATAGTGTGGAATAGAGAGTACTCCATTTGTGAAAAAGTATGAGAAACCACAAAGTGATCAAATTACTAGACTCCAATAGAGTACACAGTTCACAATTACATATTGTCCATAAAAAACGAAAATGCCCAGAAACTCCTTTGTATTTTACATGAGACTCATGACCAGCCTTAAGGAAGGTGGCCACGTGACTCATGGAGGTGCTCAGTGAGGCCCTCCAACTATAGGGAGGGAAAGTAACCAAGGGTTCCAGCTACTGTGCTATGAAATGCATTCCTGCATCTATGATGAGACTATATCGATGAGTCCCATGAAGTGTGCCTTTCCAGTGCCATGTGCATCTGAGATGCTAAGGCACACCCATTCGTGGACACCCAATATCCCTGATGTCTATCTTTGGCTTGATTATTCCCCAATGACTTTACTTCATTTTTCTTTTCTTTTCTTTTTTTTTTTTTTTTTAAGATTATTTATTTATTTATTTGACAGAGAGAGATCACAAACAGGCAGAGAGGCAGGCAGAGAGACAGGAGGAAGCAGGCTCCCTGCTGAGCAGAGAGCCCGATGCGGGCCTCGATCCCAGGACCCTGAGATCATGACCTGAGCCGAAGGCAGCGGCTTAACCCACTGAGCCACCCAGGCGCCCACTTCATTTTTCTTAAACTGCACATTTGTTTAGGACATTTTAAAATCCTTCCTTTCTTCTGTTCCTCACTCAGAGTCATACTTGTACCATGGTCTCACTACTTTTTCAGCCATTTCCAACTTTCTCCTGATTTTTACTCACAGACATTTTTTCTAATAAGTCATTGCATTTGATCCTGTTTAAGTAAGTGTCTGCTTTTCAGAGGACCCAGACTAACAAAAATGATAAAGCAGATCTATTTGCTCTTGACATCTCAGTTCTCCTGTCTTGCCAAGAATTAAACTAAAATAATATTATAAACATTCTTATTTCCAATGATTTTGATTTAACATAATTTTTTAGTCTATTAAAGTCCTATCCAACAAATCTTTTAAAACTGTTCCCTTTGTACTTGATTGTTCTAAACTCCATGATCTCTATGGCATGTGCAAAGATAAAAATCTCACAAGGAGCTTAAAATTTTGGTCACATTTACAAACTATTCTATTTCTTTAAATAATTCCAATTCCTATAGAATTTATATTATTCAAATTCTTATAATTCAAATATTACAATTATAATTGTTGTTTAAACCTTTAGTAATCCAACATATGAAACTATTTTTTTTTCTTACAAAATTTTTGGCAGGAAGTTAGAATTTTCCTCTTTAAGGTAGAGATAAAAACTTTGGAAAACTTAATCTATATTCTGTTTTGCATATGACCCAGTCTTATGTCCCCTTCTCTGGATTCACTGTGCTTTCCATTTTTTTCCTCTAGAAGACACATGTGACCATTTTATCTGTGACAAGACATATTGCATGCTTCAATACTTCAGTTTATATAAGGAAATAATATTCCATCAGATCTAAGTTCTGACTTTCAAAGTTTCCTTAAAAATGTGATGCTGTCCCTTTTTCTTTAGTACTCCCTTATCCTCCATTGTGTCCCTGAAGATCATAGGAAATCCCTTTTTTGCAAGGATCCAATCACAGGAACCAAACCCAAGCTTCCCAAAATGTCCTACCACTATATTAACTCATCCACACATATCCACATTTCACGTATCTTTTAGGACACAATTCATATTCTTTTTCTTCCACAGAACTAACCCTGATCTTGCTTACCTTTATTTAGCCTTGCATTCTAATAATCTGTTAACTTTGTTTGCCTTTATAGTTATAAACTGTATTATATATTATTAATATTAATATAATGATAGAATTAGTAAGATAATGAATGTATTACTTTATTAGTGAGTTATTAATCTAATGATTATATTACTATGTTACTATAGTTATTAATATAAAGATGTATCATGTGATGATTTCAGTAGTTCATGACTTATTTTATGTTTTGGTCATGCCTCTCACATTATGAATATGCAAGCTTATCAAATGTTTTGTATACAACACAGAGATGAGAAACATCTGAACTGGGACTGAATTTACTTATATTACTTACAATATATTTGACCTTAATGTCTCTGAACTTCTATTTTCTCATAAAATAAAGAAATTACTTCCTTTAAAGTTTGTTTCAGGTTCAAATGAGATAATTCATATAAACACATTTTCTATAGTGCCTTCCATTCATAAATAGTGACATATATTTCACTACGTTTCTTCCATCCTATATGTAAGTTTTTGGGGGAAGACTGGGATTGTGGCTCTTTGGGTTCTTAAAAATGATCATGACCCAATACCATTTAAATATTTAGTACATATTTTTAATATGAACTATTAGATTCTGTATCTGATCTTAACTAATATAGGAATAGATATTTCCCCCTTTTTTTCTTTCCTTTTTTGAACAATAAATTAAAAACTATCTATGAATTGAATATGATCCACAGAATACTTACACAAAGGTGGCAAATCACATTTGTCTCTCTGCAAAATAATGCAATTTCGTAGAAACAGGAGCAGGGTGGGAAAGTGAATGCATAAATGCAGAGTTTTGTTTCCATGTGACAAATTTGATGTTCTGGCTAAAATCATTACTCTGATAAAGACTTGAATTTCAAATAGAACACAACCAAATTTTTATCCATTTTATCATTTGTTCCAGAGTTAAAACATATTTATAAAGAATTTCTTTTTCATTACTGGGTGGTTCAGTGAGTTAAGTGTCTGCCTTTGGCTCAGGTCATGATTCCAGGATCCTGGCATTGAGCCCCACATTGGGCTCCCTGCTCAGTGGGGACCCTGCTTCTCCCTCCCCTCTGCCTGCTGCTCTCCTGCTTGTGCTCTCTCTGTCAAATAAATTTTTAAAAAATCTTAAGAAAGGAATTTATTTTTCCTAGCTCAATTTGTATATATTTTTCTTAATTCTCAGATAGGCTTTCTCTGCACTGTTGTTCATTTGGTCCCTATAGGCATGATTCTTAGAGAAAAAGAGAGACCTTTGGAAAACCACTGTCCATGAATCAACTTTCAAGAAGAAACTCTAACTGGCTTTTCTTGGATACTATCCTATTCAGGAACCAGTCATTTTTGCTGGAAGAATAGGATACTCTGGCAGCCTATGATTTATACTTTCCTCAACATAACATGGCAGAAAGTAGTTCCCCAAAGGTACGGATGTAGGATAGAGAGCAGAATATGTCCACAACAATAGCTCTTATTTAAAAAAAAAAAAATGGTGAATGATAGCCTTCCCACTTTCTACTTGCTCTCCCTACCATCAGTCTGTTCTCAACATAACAGCCATAATAACCTTTTAGTAGATAAGATGGAGCACGTCAGTACTCTGTGCTAAATCACATATTATCCCTCTCCTCCAACACACACTTAAAATAAAATGGAAAGTTTTTATCATGATCTGTAGACCTATATGATCTGGCATACTACTAACTCAAAATCCTACTATGTTACCGTACTATCCATACTCCAGACACAATGGCCCATCGACTTAATATTCATTGAACCATGCTGGGACCATTCCTAACTCAAGACCTTTAGATTAGCTTTCCTTTTCTTTTCTCTAGAAACCTGTGTGGCTTTATATTTCTGCTTAAATACCACCGTCTGGAAGATAGCATCCCTAAAGGTCATATATAAATAGCATTTCCTCCATCTTTCTTTATGCTCACTACTATTTTTTTTCCTTCATTTTCACCCTTGACATATTATATAATCATGTTTCTTTATTTTTGTCTGTTTCTTTAACTTGACTGCAAACTTCCTGAAAAGAGGCTACTGTTTTGTTGCTGTTTATTGTTCTTTCATATCACCTGTAATGGTACTTAGCACATACTGGGCATTCAGTAAATATTTTAAAGTAACCTTTTAATTTTGAGATAATTGTAGATTCATATGCATAGATCTGTAAAATTGAAATGATCATACGTAACAACAGCAACAATCTCATAGTGCTGCCATAAGGGTTAAACAAGTAAATACTTGCAAAAGAATAGTGCCTGGCCCTGAAGTTATATTCATCTATCTCTATAAGTATATGAATAAAATAAGCACTTATGTGTTCTTACCCTGAAGATGAACATAAGATATTTCAATAGCATATCAGCTAAGAACTAGCATTTATCTTGAAAATAAGATTTTCTCTTTTAGCTTCAGTAGCTTTCATGGAGATCAACAATTGAAAATTGTGTGTGTGTGTGTGTGTGTGTGTGTACCATCAGAGTTATTTACAAATGTTTCATTGCCCCTGATTATGAAGACTGTCTTGAAGGGTGGCATTTCATTTCATTATTGAAAAAGTATTTTTACACAAAAGGGTAAGAGAATTGTATTTTCATTTTTCTTTAGACAAATGTTCAATTAACTGTAAACATATCTGAATTTCAATATAAATGCTATATGCATATCTCCCTTTTAACTTCCTAGTTTTGGTTATGTTTTTTTCTAATCCATAAGAACTTAATAGGATGTTTCCAGGAGGGAAAAAAAAAGTCCTTCAGCATTTTCAAGTTGTTTTATTTCTTCTTTTTATGGCATTGTTTCTCCCCTGATAAATGCTGTTTTATAGACATGATCATTCTCCTGAGACCTAAATACATCAAAAAGGTGTTCCAGGGGCGCCTGGGTGGCTCAGTGGGTTAAGCCGCTGCCTTCGGCTCAGGTCATGATCTCGGAGTCCTGGGATCGAGCCCCGCATCGGGCTCTCTGCTCGGCAGGGAGCCTGCTTCCTCCTCTCTCTCTGCCTGCCTCTCTGCCTGCTTGTGACCTCTCTGTCAAATAAATAAATAAAATCTTTAAAAAAAAAAAAAAAAAGGTGTTCCATAGGTTAACCAATCCATCTTCTAATATGTGGGTTTCAGACATTTCACTGCCAGAACTTACCTGTTCACCCTTAGAAACCATATGTCTACTAGAAATTACAAATCGATGTATTTGTTTTCTGAATTGTTCTATGAGAAAACTGTCTATTTATTCTAAATAACTATGTAGTGTAAACATTGTGATTTGGAGGAATATCTATCAGACCATAGCTTTCCTTTGATAGTGTTCAATTTCTAAGTGGTAGTCATTGGTGACATACAGAAAGAATATCTGAGTTTAATATCTATATCCAAGTTTGGCCTATGTATAAACAAACATGGACAGAAGAATACTGTGTATATAGGATGTTAGCAAACACCATTTTATCAATCTGTCTATAATAGGCTTGTAAATACCATTTGGTTAAGTCTCCAAGTAAAGCAAAAGAGACATCTTTAAGCACTTACAGTGGAAATATCTACATAATTGTGTGTGTGTGTGTGTGTGTATGTGTATGCGTGTGTATACTCTTGTGCAATGGCTTTTTTGCTCAAACTTAAGTGAGATTTATTCTTATCATTGTTTTGCTATAGATTGATCATTCTTATTATGGCATTGTATGACATTATATAAACATACCACTATTTATTTATCCATGAAACCCAAAATGAAGGCTTAGATAATTTTAGATTTTAGATTACTATAAGTAGTTCTGTCATAAACACTCTAATACAGGTCTTTGGGTGATCATATATGTGTATTTCTGTTGGGCATGCACACATGCACACACAGAAAGTTGGATTGGCTGGATCAAAAGGATGTATATGTTCAGCTTTCACACTGACTGTCAATATTTTCCAAAGAGTTTCTACCAATTTACATGACAATCAATGGAATATTAGTGTCGTTACTCCAGAGCTTCACTACCACTGGAATTTTCTTCCTTCCTTCCTTCCTTCCTTCCTTCCTTCCTTCCTTCCTTCCTTCCTTTCCTTTCCTTTTTAGAGAGAGGTAGAGAAAGCAGGGGGAGGAAGGGGAGGAGGAGAGGAGGGGGAGAGAAAAGCTTAAGCAGGGTATATGTTCCCTGCAGAGCCCTATGCAGGGCTTGATCTAATGACCCTGAGATCATGACCTGATATTAACTAAAACAAGAGTCAGTTGCCTAACCTACTGAGCTACCAAGCCACCCTACCACTTGAATTCCATATTCTTCCCTTTTTAAAGTTTTACTTAAATTCCAGTTAGTTAACATATAGTATTATATTAGTTTCAGGTGTGCACTACAGTGATTCAGCACTTCCATGCAATCCCCAGAACTCATCACAAGTCCCTTCCTTAATACCCAGCACCTATTTCACCCATCACCCCACCTACCTCCTCTCTGGTAACCATCAGTTTGTTCTCTATAGTTAGAGTCTGTTTTTTGGTTCACTTCCCTCTCTTTTTATTTCTCCTTTCTCATTTGTTTTGTTCTTAAGTTCTACATATGAATGAAATCATATAATATTTGTCATTCTCTGATTGACTTACTTCTTTAGCATAATACTCTCTAGGTCCATCCATGTCTTTGCAGATGGCAAGATTTCACTCTCTTTTCATGGCTGAATAAGATTCCACTGTATATATAGATCACCTCTTCTTTATCCATTCATCACTTAACGAACACAGGCTATTTCCATAATTTGGCTATTGTAGATAACGTTATAAACTCAGGTTCATGTATCCCTTTGAATTAGTATTTTTGCATTCTTTGGGTAAATACCTGATAATGCAGTTGCTGGATCATAGGGTAATTCTTTTTTTTTTTTTTTTTTTAAGTAGTCTCCATGCTTGATGTGAGACTTGAACTCACAACCCTGAGATCAAGAGTCACATGTTCCACAAACTGAGCCAGCCAGGCACCCTGGGTAGTACTATTTCTAACTTTTTGAGGAAACTCCATACTCTTTTCCACAATGACTGCATCAGTTTGCATTCCCAATATAAGAGGGTTCCCCTTTTGCCATATCCTTGCCAATACTTGCTACTTCTTATATTGTTGATTTCAGCCATTCTGACAACTGTGAGGTGTTATCTCATTATAGATTTTTATTTTCTTAATTTTGTTTCAAGTTTTTATTAAAATGTTAATCAGTTAACATGTAACATAATATTGGTTTCAGGAATAAAATTTTGTGATTCATCACTTATATGTAACACCTAGTGCTCAACACTTAATATTCACCAACCTTTTAGCCTATCCTGCAACTCACTTCTCTTCCATCACCCTCAGTTTGCTTTCTGTAGGTAAGAGACTCTTGTGGTTTGCCTCCCTTCTTTTTTCCCCCTTCCCCTATGTTCATCTGTTTTGTTTCTTAAATTTCACTTATGAGTGAAATCATATATTATTTGCCTTTTTCTGACTGAGTAGTTTTGCTTAACATAACACATTCTAGCTCCAGCTATGTCATTGCAAATGGCAAGGTTTCATTCTTTTTGATGTCTGAGTAAAAATCCATTATATGTATGTATGTATACACGTGTGTGTGTGTGTGTGTGTGTGTGTGTGTGTGTGTGTGTGTGTGTATGCACGTATTTATACAAAACACATCTTTATCCATTCATTAGTTGATGGACATTTGGGATCATCCCATAATCTGGCTATTCTTATAATGCTGCTATAAACATCAGGGCACATATGTCCCTTTGGATCAGTATTTTTGTATTATTTGGGTAGATACCTAGTAGTGCAACTGCTGGGTTGTAAAGTAGCCTTATTTTTAACTTTTTGAGGAACTTCAAATCTGTTTTCCAGAGTGACTGCTCTACTTTGCATTCTCATCAACAGTGTAAGAGGGTTCTTATTCGCTACATCCTTCCCATGTCATTGTTTCCTATGTTGTTAATTTTAGCCATTCTGACAGGTGTAAGATAATACTTTAATTTTGATTTGTATTTCCCCAATGATAAATGATGTT
Source organism: Lutra lutra (assembly GCF_902655055.1). NCBI lineage: Eukaryota > Metazoa > Chordata > Mammalia > Carnivora > Mustelidae > Lutra > Lutra lutra. The sequence goes on along the minus strand of NC_062291.1, from coordinate 28,767,668 downwards.
GAGCATCTTTCCATGTGTCTGTTAGCCATTGGTTTGTCTTCTTTGGAGAAATGTCTGTTCATATATTCTCATCTTTTTAAATATTGAATTATTCATTTTATTTATTTTTTGGGATATGGAGTTATGTACATTCTTTATATATTTTGGATATTAACCCTTTATCATATATGTCATTTACAAATATCTTCCACATTCCATAGGTTGTCTTTTAATTTTGTTGATCATTTCTTTTGCTGTGCAGATGTGTTTATTTTAATAGTTTCTTTTGGCTTTTGTTTCCCTTGCTTCAAGAGACAGATCTAGTGAGAAGTTGCTATGGCAATGTCAAAGAGGTAACTGCATGTGTTCTGTAGGATTTTTATTGTTTCAAATCTCACGTTTCAATGTTTAATCCATTTTGGATTTATTTTTGTGTATGGTGTAAGAAAGTGGTCCAGTTTCATTTTTCTGCATATTGCTGCCCAGTTTTCCCACTTCCCATTCAACACCATTTGTTGAAGAAACTGTCTTTTTTCCCATTGGATATTCTTTCTTGCTTTGTCAAAGATTAATTGACCATAGAGTTATGGGATCATTTCTAGTTTTTTAAAAATTTTGTTCTATTGATCTGTGCATGTGTTTTTGTATTAGTGCCATACTGTTTTGATCACTACGGTTTTGTAATACAACTTGAAGTCCAGAATTGTGATGCCTCAAACTTTGCTTTTCTTTTTCAAGATTGCTTTAGCTTTTTTTTTTTTTTTTGTATTTCCATACAAATTTTAGAATATTTTTTCTAGCTGTGTGAGAAGTGCTGTTGAATATAATAGTATTCTGATAGGGAATACATTAAATGTAGATTGCTTTGGGTAGAATGAGAGACAGAGAACATAAGGAGAGAGGGTCAGAGGGAGAAGCAGACTCCCTGCTGAGCAAGGAGTCTGAGGTGGGGGACTCGATCCTGGGACTCCAGGATCATGACCTGAACCAAAGGTGGTCACTTAACCAACTGAGTCACCCACATGTCCTAAAAATATTTTTTCTTGCAACCCATGAGCATGGACTGTTTTTCCATTTCTTTGTGTCATCTTCAATTTCTTTCATCAATGTTTTATAGTTTTCAGAGTCCAAGTCTTTCACCTCTTTGGTTAGGTTCATTCTTAGGTATGTTATTGTTCTTGGTGCAATTGTAAAATGGACTGATTCCTTGATTTCACTTTCTACTACTTCATTAATGGTGTATAGAAATGCAACAGACTTCTATATGCTGATTTTGTATCCTGCAACTTTACTGAGTTTATCAGTTCTAGCAGTTTTTTGGTGGAATGCTTGGGTTTTCTACATAGAGTATAACATCCTCTTCAGATAGTGAATGTTTTACTTCTTCCCTGCTGATTTTGTTGCCTCTTATTTCTTTTTGTTGTTTGATTACTGTGGCTAAGACCTCCAGTACACTGGTAAATAAAAACTAAAAAACAAAAGAAAACAAATACAAAAACAAAACAAAAAAAAAACCCCAAAAACAAAAACCCCTAAAAAACAAAAAACAGGTCAGTGAAACTGGGAGCTTGTTCTTTGAAAAAAATAGAAAAATAAAAAAAATTGATAAACTCCTAGCCACACTTACCAAAAAGAAAACAGAAAGGATCCAGATGGATTCACAGGTGAATTCTATCAAACATTTAAAGAAGAGTTAATACCTATACTTAAACTATTCCAAAACATAGAAAAGGAAGGGAAACTTACAAATTCAATCTATGAGGCCAGTATTACTCTGATATCAAAACCAGATAAAGACTCCACTGAAACAAAGAACTACAGGCCAATATCCCTAATAAACGGGAATGCAAAATTCTTAATAAAATGCTAGCAAACGAAATCCAACAATACATTAAAAAAATCATTCACTCTGATCAAGTGGGATTTATTCCTGAGTTGCAAGGGTGGTTCAGTATTCACAAATCAATAAGTGGGATACACCACATTAATAAAAGAAGGGATAAAAACCATATGATAATTTCAATAGATGCAAAAGATGCATTTGGCAAAGTACAATATCTGTTCATGATAAAAAACCTCAATAAAATAGGTTTAGAGGAAACGTATCTCAGCATAATAACACCCATATATGAAAAACCCACAGTTAATACCATTCTTGTTGGGGAAAAACTGAGCTTTTCCTCTATAGTCAGTAACAAGATAGGGTGCACTCTCACTATTGTTATTTATCATAATACTGGATGTTTTATATTCTTTTTTATCTTAGCCATTCTTGTGAGTGTGTGATTGTATCTGATTATTTTAATTTACACTTTGATAAGTAATAACCTTGATTCCTTCTTCAAATATATTCCTTTGGTCATTTGGATATCTCATGTGAAATAAATTTTCAATCTTTTGCCCATTTTTTTCTATTATTTGCTCTTTCCTTACTGATTTGTTACAGTTCTCTATATATTCTGAACATGAGCCCATTGCAAAATTTCACACATGATGCATTCATATTTACCTCTATTAACAATGTCTTTTGATAAATAGAAGTTTTAAATTCTTATATAGTTTAATGTATCAACTTTTTATTTGTTCCAAGTCATAAAAATATTCTCCTATATTTGATCTTCAAATTTTTATTATTTTCTATTTCACATTTAGATAATTGTTTTCTATTAAATTGACTTTTGGGTATACTTCAGACCATGCCATATTTTTTTTTTCCCCAAAGGATATCCAGCTGATTCCATTCAGTTTATTAAAATGACAACCCTTTCCCTGCAGCACCACAGTATTATTTTGGTGGGAAAGCATAGACACACAAAAACATATGTATGTCTGTTTCCGGACTTTATTCAACTGGTTAGTTTGTTTTTTCTTAGTTTGTCTTTATTTCCTGATTAAGATATAACTTCTATAGAATGATGCCACTTTAAAAATATAGTGTGAAATTTGGTTTATTTAATTTTGTGGAACAAGTTTAACAGATATCTTAATGCTCAATTGGGTAGTACAACAAATAATTAGCAGTACGTATTTTTTCCACATGTTCTAGTCACTTCATTAATGGAATGACTGAGAAAAAATAATGGATTCTTAAATCAATACCTAGGAAGTCCCTGTTAAAATGTATGGAAGTTTTTGAGGTATAAGTTTATAAAACTGGTTCTTATTTTAAGGAATATTAACAGAATATTGGAGAAATTCAGATATAAGTTGTATTTATTTGGTATTATAACTGTAGAGGAAAGACTGACAACCCATAGCCTATAAGCAAAACTTGCTGGCCATCTGTTTTTGTAAATAAAGCTTTATTGACTACTTTTGTCCTACAGTGGCCAAATTGAGTAGTTGTGAAGGAACTTATATGGCCAACAAAGCCTAAAATATTTACTATCTTGCTCTTTGTCTAATATATTTGTCAAGCCCTGTTCTAGAGAATCTGCATTTATTCTTTGAAATGACTGTTTAGTACCACAGTTATACTAAGAAATTTAACAGGCTATCTTGCTATATTGTTTCCTAGATGCAATTTTGAGAAACTAATATGGCATTTTCATGACATTTAAATCTATACAAACTGTTCAGAGAAAAAAGATACACTAGAAATTTTTTTTTTCTAAAGATTTTATTTATTCATTTTACAGACAGAGATCACAAGGAGGCAGAGAGGCAGGCAGAGAGAGAGAGAGAGGAGGAAGCAGGCTCCCTGCTGAGCAGAGAGCCCAACGTGGGGCTCAATCCCAGGACCCTGGGACCATGACCTGAGTCAAAGGCAGAGGCTTTAACCCACTGAGCCACCCAGGCGCCCCCACTAGAAATTTTTCAAAAGGTATTGAGAGAGGCAGATTATTGACCAAAACTACTGGAAGGAGTTTCTAATAATGAGATCTGCCATCACCTCCCTTTGCTGGAAATTATTAGTGGGAGCCACTGTCTCTGGGAGTAGCTTCTGATAAGGGGCAAAATATTGCCATTGATATTTGCTCGCCATTAAGATCCACAGCTAATGTAAAAACTAACTCTTCAAAATAAATATAAAAAAGGGACCACTAAAACCCCAACAGCCCTTGAAGCAGAAGTCAATTTTTCACACTTACTTTTTTGTGAATGTGCTAGCAGTAAGATTCCAAAAGACCTGCAATATGGGAGAGGGATAGTATTAGGTATATAATATTGTAGTAATTCAAAATAAAGATAGCTGATTGAATAAGTTTAGAGTAAAGCCTTGGACAGGGGATCTGAGAGTCAGGAGTAAGATTTAAAAAACAAACAGACAAACGAATGAACAAAAAAACTTAAAAGAGTCCTAAGGAATTTTCTGAATTTTAGATGAAAATGTAGAACAGAGAATTAAATACCAGTCAGAAATTAATTGAGGCTGGACATGTTTGAAGACAAGAAAGGTAAGTCTTGGATAATGACGACATTAATAGGTGCCAGACACATTCTTTGTTGTCTGCTAAATACTCAGAGTTTTGTTTTAAAATACTAGATGGACACTGACTTTATGGATGAGGATAGAGACTGTGGGCTCTTCATACTAATTGCTAAAAGTTTCATTTCTGGTATGGTAGAATAAGCTTCTAAAAGTCCAACCCACCACAGATGACAATTATAAGGAAATAATCACTTAAGTTGAAGATAGATCAATGTGAAGAAGAGAGAGAAAAAGTATTTTTAAAATATCAGCAGTTTCAGTATCTGTGAAACAATATAAAAATGTTTAACATACTATGGACTCTGAAAAACAATCTGAGGGTTTTGAAGCAGCGGGGGGTGGGAGGTTGGGGGAACCAGGTGGTTGGTATTGGAGAGGGCACCGATTGCATGGAGCACTGGGTGTGGTGCAAAAACAAGGAATACTGTTATGCTGAAAAAAAAATTAAAAAAAATATTTAACATATATGTAATTGGAGTTCAAGATGAGAATGGGTCAGATAAAAATTTTGAAGAAATAATGGATCAAAATGCAAATTCGCAGATGATTTACTGCAGATCATTTACAGATTCAGTGAGCTCAGTGAATCTGATTGCTTACACAAATGAGAAAGGATAACAAAATTTCAAAAGAATTCTTTGGAAACCTGGAACATTTTAAGTTGTAACTCATGGTAATACACAACATTTGCCATTTTCAGAAACAAGCAGAATATATATATTTTTTTTAATAGTTTTTTTTTTTTTTTTATTTGACAGACAGATCATGAGTAGGCAGAGAGGCAGGCAGAGAGAGAGGAGGAGGAGGCAGGCTCCCTGCTGTGAGCAGAGAGCCCGATGTGGGGCTCGATCCCAGGACCCCGAGATCATGACCCGAGCTGAAGGCAGAGGCTTTAACCACTGAGCCACCCAGGTGCCCCAGAATATATATATTTTTTAATTTTGAAAATGCTCCTGGGAGTCATAAGGTGTACTTTGTATAGCATGTTGAAAATTACCAAGAATCTTAGGTTTAAAAAATTTTGCACTCTATTTTATACCTTAAAATTATTTCTAGGAATCATTAGACTTTGATTAATGTCTATAACACATTCTGGTACAATGGTTGCAAAATACCTCTGTTCGCTGGTATTTTTCTTTGTATTGTTAAAATACAAATAAAATTATGTCTTGGTATTAAAACATTTTAAACTTTTGTTATTTTACTTTTGATCTCCCCATATATATCTGTATTTTCTGATTTGGGAAATGCAATTTAACTAATAAGGTGTATTGGTTATTTACTTCTTTTTCATAGTTTATCATTTACAGTTAATATCTCTGTTACCAGTGAGTATGCCTCTATTTTCTAGTATTTTTCCAAATACTTTTAAATGGAGTGTGTACTGACTTTCATGGCTAGCATTCTGGTTATTCATAATTAAGTACCTTGAAGAAATTTTCTGCTGTCTTAATATTTCTGTCGTTTGGTAGAATGTTTTTGAATGGATTTTTTTTTCTTATTCCCACAGGAGTGAAATGATTTTATGCCAATTATGTAAAAATAATTTGTCATGGTTATATAAACAAGCAACATGTAGATACAATATGACTTCCATTTTCTGGGCAATTAGAATTATCAGAAGTAGTGATTTCTAGGACTTCTTCCAAATTCTGTGATGGAAATGTCACATAAATTGTGCTTAGGAGAATTCAGTCTATATATTCCACTATGAGTATGTACCAGATGATTATCATTTTATGTTAAATATATGATTAAGATATGGCTTATGATGACCTAATTTTAAAAAAGAAATTATATATATATATATATATATATATATATATATATATATATATGTGTGTGTGTGTGTGTGTGTGTGTGTGTGTGTTTGTGTATGTGTATATATATACACTGGGGAATTGAGTAATACTTTTAATTATGGTATGGCTCTATTCAAACTTTATATGTTGAAATATTTAAAGTTATTAGGAAGGTGCCTGACATCATCCTTCTCTAAGGATAAGCCTGTACGCCTTGAGTTATTGCCCTTTAGTGACTGAGCAACAGAAAGAAGAGTATTTCTTTTTATTAGATATTTATAGCAGATTCGTCTATCTTCAGTATAATCTAGAAATCCAGCATCAGTAAATCATCAAATCCTTCCTACTATGTGAGCACAGTTAATTTGTTATGAAACTTTTAAGTTTTGTCTTTTTGAATTTTTTACAAAATACATGAAACAACCTGAAGAGCATCAGAAATAACCATCCTCAAAATTTTATAAAGATTCCATGTGTGTTCTAACACTGGCATTGTCACATACTATAATTTTCAGGTTTTTTGCCAAAACATTTCCCCTTCTTTCTCAGTTTGGAAAGCCCCCAAAACCATGTCACATGTGACCTTCTCTTGGAAACCTTCTTGATACATGTCAATTCTCCTATCACACTTTTCCTGAATTAGATGTAATCCCTCCCTCCTGCATTGTCTTCATAGTACTTTATCTAAATGCTAATTCAACTATTTGCCATTCTAAATTATAATTAATTCTCTTCTTATCTAATTCTGCCACTAAATTGAGCACATATTTATGCATGGGAAGATGCCATATTTGCTTTTATGTTACCAGTTCTTAAAACAATTATTAACATCTAGTAAATGAATAACAAATATCTGTTGAATAAATGAATGGATTTTTATATCTGCATTTAAAGAGTTTATTAAGGGGCGCCTGGGTGGCTCAGTGGGTTAAGCCGCTGCCTTCGGCTCAGGTCATGATCTCAGGGTCCTGGGATCGAGTCCTGCATCGGGCTCTCTGCTCAGCAGGGAGCCTGCTTCCCTTCCCCTCTCTCTGCCTGCCTCTCTGTCTACTTGTGATCTCTCTCTCTGTCAAATAAATAAATAAAAATCTTAAAAAAAAAATAAAGAGTTTATTAAATCAGAAGAGAAATGCAAATATCTTAGTTAGACAAAGAACTAATAATGGAATATTTTTATCTTGGACTAAAAATTTCTCCACAAGTCATCATGTATTAGGAAAAGTTCTATGCCATTTTTGATACAATATAAATAAGTCTTTATAATACACGTGATAACATAAATATATTGGTAGAGTTAACAGTAATTTAAATAATTAAAATGATAATTTGTATTAAGACTCATAACAAAGCAATTTACGTGTACATTGACTGGCAATTTTCACAGTGCACTAGTATATGAAACAATGCATAAAAATGTTAAGTAAGACACTTTGAAAATTAACAGTAATTGAAAAAATAACCAAACAAAATATATTTATACGTTATTGAAATAAAGAGTTAAAACTCTTAAATATGGTATCTAATGGTTAAGAATAAGAAAATTTGAGGGACCTCTGGGTGGTTCAGTTGGTTGAGCATCCATCTCTTGATTACAGCTCAGGTCATGATCTTGGGGTGGTGAGATTGAGCCCCATGTGCAGCTCCACACTCAGCAGAGAGTCTGCTTGAGATTCTCCTCCCCTGCCCCTCTACTCCACATACTTCTCTCTCTTTTTAAAAATAAATAAATAAATAAATCTTTTTAAAAAAAGAATTTTTTTCACTCATTATATGTTAATAAAAATAATAAAAATCTTACTATAAAGCTACAGTATTGAAGTAGTGTGGTATTGGTGTAAGGACAGGCACATGGATCAATGGAACAGAATTGAGAATCCAGGTATATACCCATACAATTATGATCAGTTGATTTTTGAGAAAGATAGCAAGATTATGCAATGGTGGGAGGGTTGTTTTTAAACATTGGCACTAAGATAATTGTATGTACATATGCAAATAAATAAATTAGGCTCTTACTTTACTTCTTGTGCAAGAATGAATTCAAAATACATTGTAGGCCTAAATGTAAGAGCTAAAATTATAAAACTTAAAAGAAAACAGAGGAAAAATTTTTCAAAATGTTCTGTTAGGCAAAGATTTCTTAAACAATATACCAAAAGTGTAAACCATAAAAGAAAATGGAAGATAAGTTGATTTTCATTAAAATGGAAAACTTTTATGCTCTGGGGGACATAATTTTTAAAAATGAAAAGACAAGCCAAAGTTTTGGAGAAAATGTTTTCACATTGCATATCTGTTAAAGGAATTGCACCTAGGGGGGGAAAAAAAAGAACTCATAATTGAATAACAAGAAGACCAACAGTCCAATATAAAAAAATAGTCAAATACTTTAATGGATATTTTACCAACAAATATACCAATGAGAAGCACATGAAAGGGTACTCAACAACATTAGTCACTAGAAAATGCAAATTAAAATCATAATGAGATATCATGGCTCACTTAAATGGTTATAGGTAAGATACAGACAATGCCAAATGTGTGGGAAGGAAGTAGAGAAACTGGGCCTTCATACGTTAGTGTTGGGAATTTAAAATGATAGAGCTACTTTGAATAACAATTTCACAGTTACTTAAAAATTTAAACATCAGCTTACCATAAACCCAGCAATTCCATATCTTGGTATCGATCCCAGAGAAATGAAAACATATGCCAACACCAAGGCTTATATATAAACGTACATGGCAGCAATAGCCATAACAGTTGAGAACAAATCAAATATCTGTTAATTGGTGAATGGATAAACAAATGTACTACATTCAAACAATGAAATATTATTCAGCAATTAAGAGAATAGAATTCTGATACAGGTTGAAAGATGGATGAACCTCAAAAACATGCTAAATGAAAGAAGTCAGATAGCAAATACTACATACTATAGGATTCCATTTATATGAAACATTTAGAAGACAAATTTATACGGAGAGAAAACAAAGCAAACTGGATCTGGAATTGGGAGTTGGGATTAATTCCAAATGGTCTTCATGGAATTTGGGAAGTGATGCAAATGTTCCAGAATGAGATTGCTGTGATGGTTGTACAACCCTATGAATTTACTTGAAATTATTGTACACTTATGTTGGTGAATTTTGTGGAATGACATTATACCTCATTAAAAGTATCAAAAATAAGCTTATATCATAAGAAATTAGATTAGAAACAAAAATATGCAATCATAATAAAGGAATTAGGAAGACTGAGATAACAAAGATGAATGGAAATAAATTATTTTTTTAAAGTTTAGTATATATGTAATTTTGAAAACATTATTAAGGCAAACAGAAGAAAGCCAAAATAAACTACATTATGAGTTAAAAGGTTATGAGAAAATAATATTATTCAATATTCACTCAAAAATATAAAAAAAGTATGAAGAAGAGGAAAAAAACTCTCAAAGTTTGAAAAACATATTAAAGATTTACCATTATAAATAAAAGGCTGTGATATTTTTGTGTTTTTAACATTAGGTAAAATAGATTATAAAGTGCAGGACTATGAGAATAGAAAATAATCAATTCATTTTACTTTATAAATAAACTTAATATTAATATTTGGTGAAAGATGTATAAAATGAAAACTATAAACCAGTTTCCCTTATTACTAAAGATGCCAACATTATAAATAAAGTAAAAGTAAACTATATTTAACACTAAAATAAGAATATTATTAGTCATCTAGTATACTTTATTTCAAAAGTGTGAGGATGGTTGTATATTAGGAAATACTAGTAGCATACTTTATAAAAACAAATTAAAGGAGGGAAACATATGATTATATAATAATTCCAAAAATAATTTGATTTAATTTAGTAGATAAAGTTACTAGTTAATAAATGCTGAGTGAAATAAGTCGAGCAGAGAGAGTCAATTATCATATGGTTTCACTTATTTGTGGAGCATAACAAATAGCATGGAGGACAAGGGGAGTTAGAGAGGAGAAGGGAGTTGAGGGAAATTGGAAGGGGAGGTGAACCATGAGAGACTATGAACTCTGAAAAACAATCTGAGGGGTTTGAAGGGGCAGGAGGTGGGAGGTTGGGGGAACCAGGTGGTGGGTATTGGAGAGGGCACGGATTGCATGGAGCACTGGGTGTGATGCAAAAACAATGAATACTGTTACACTGAAAATAAATAAAAAAAGAAAAATAAATAAATGTGGCTAGCCTAACTGGATATTTACAAAGAAAATAAGAACAAAACTGACAGTTACTTTTCATCATATTAAAATATAATTTTTAAATAATTAAAAATCTAAAAGTACATTTACATATATAGTCAGCCCTTGAACAACATGAATTTAAACTGTGCAGGTCCACTTATATATGGATTTTTTTTTTCAATAAATACAGTACAACACTGTAAATGTATTTTTTCTTCTTTATGATTTTCTTTTTTTTTCTATTAATTTGTTTATGTTAACAGGTTCTATTCTTTTTTTTTTTAATTTATTTTCAGCATTATCATTCAGCACCACCTGGTTCCCCCAACCTCCCACCCCACCACCTCTTCAAACCCTTCAGATTGTTTTTCAGAGTCCATAGTCTCTCATTGTTCACCTCCCCTTCCAATTTCCCCCAACTCCCTTCTCCTAACTCCCCTTGTCCTCCATGCTATTTGTTATGCTCCACAAATAAGTGAAACCATATGATAATTGACTCTCTCTGCTTGACTTATTTCACTCAGCATGATCTCTTCCAGTCCTGTCCATGTTGCTACAAAAGTTGGGTATTCATCCTTTCTGATGGAGGCATAATACTCCATAGTGTATATGGACCATCTTTATGATTTTCTTAATAATGTTTTCTCTAGTTTACTTCATTGTAAGAATACAGTATATAATACATATAACATACAGAAGATGTGTTAATCAACTATTTATGTTATCACTAAACCTTCTGGTCAACAACAGGCTATTAGTAGTTAAGTTTTGGGGGAGTCAAAAGTTACATATGGATTTTCAATGCCCTAACCCCCATGTTGTTCAATGCTATTAATTTTTAACTTATTGGATTAATTTTTAGCTTATATGTAAAACAAGGAGGTACTATTTGTGTAACATTATTGTTGGGAGCCTCTCTTAACTAAGGAAAATAAGAGGGAAAATTAGATGTGTTTGATTATTACAAAAATATAAATAAAAAGTATAGGCCACAATATGCCATCAACAGAGGACAAAATCTTGTCTAGAAAAAAATGTTTTCATTATAAATGAGAAGGCATTAATATCCTTAATAAATGAAGAGCTCTTAAAAAGAATAAGAAAAACAAACAACTCATTAGAAAATTAGTTTATTATAGATAGGAAAAACTTTGGGACAATAAAGATATGACGTGGCACTTCATTTATGATCAGGGATTATGAATAAAACAAAAATGGGTTGCATTGTATCACGACTTAGTTGAACAAAAATGGGGATAAAGTGATAGCATCCTGTTACTGACTATATGTAAATATAGATTTTTATTGAAAATAAACCAGCATTTTCTATTTAAATTAAAACTTAATTCAGAATTCCACTTTGTAAAAATGTTTATTTTTATTTTTATTCCAATACAATCAACATAACAGTGTTATATTTTAGTTTCAGGTGTACAATGCACTGATTCACCAATTTTAAACATTACTCAGTGCTCATCATGATGACTGCACTCTTAATCCCCTTCACCTATTTCATCCGTCCTTCCTCCCACCTCCCTTCTGGTAACCATCAGTTTGTTCTCTATAGTTAGGAGTCTGTTTCTTGGTTTGTCTCTCTTTTTTTTGCCCCTTTGTTCATTTGTTTTGTTTCTTAAATTCCACATATGACTGAAATCATATGGTATTTTCTTCCTCCGACTGGCTTATTTGGCTTACTCTCTAGCTACATCCATGTTGTTGCAAATAGCAAGATTTCATTCTTTTTTTAATAACTGAATAATATTCTATTGTATAGATAGACCATGCCTTCTTTATTTATTCATCTGTCAATGGACACTTGTAAATAATGCTGCAATAATGAATAATTATTTCTGCAATATGAATAATTCATTCATAGGGGTGAATGAATTCTTGCCTTAGTGTTTTTGTATTTTTGGAGTAAATACCCAGTAGTGTTATTAACGGATCATAGGGTAGTTCTATTTTTAACTTTTTGAGGATCCTCCACACTGTTTTCCACAGTGGCTGCACCAGTTTGCATTCCTACCAACAGTACATGAGAATTCCTTTTTCTCCACATCTTCGCCAATATCTGTTGTTTCTTATGTTTTTTATTTTAGCCATTCTAATAGGTTTGAGGTGATATCTCATTGCAGTTTTGATTTGCATTATCCTGATTAATCAATGCTGGTGAATATTTTTTCATGTGTCTTTTGGTCATTTGTATATCTTTGGAGAAATGTCTGCTCTTGTCTTTTGTGAGCACTTTAATTTGATTATTTGTTTTTTAAGCTTTGAGTTGTGCAAGTTCTTTTTGTTGATTGTTTCCTTAAGATTTTTATTTTGATGTAGTCCCAGTAGTTTATTTTTAATTTTGTTTTTATTGTTTCAGGAGACATGTCTCTATTTTTGTGCCAGCACCATACTGTTTTTGATTATTATAGCTTTGCAATATAACTTGGAATCTGGAATTATGATACCTCGAGCTTTGTTTTTCTATTTCAAGATTTCTTTGGCTATTCAGAGTCTTCTGTGGTTCCATAAAAATTTTAAGGATAATTTGTTCAAGTTCTGTGAAAACTGTTGTTGGTATTTTGATAAGGATTACATTAAGTGGGTAGATTGCTTTGGGTAGTATGGACATTTTAACAATATTTATTTTTTTCCAATCCATACACATGGAATATCTTTCCATGTATATTTATCATCCTTAATTTCTTTCTAAGTATAGGTCTTTCACCTGTATGGTTAGGTTTATTCCTAGGTATTTTACTCTTTTTGGTGCAGTTGTAAATGAGATGGTTCTCATAATTTCTTCTTCTCCTTCTTCATTATTAGTGTATAGAAATGCAACAGATTTCTCTACATTGATTTTTTTAAAAGATTTTATTTATTTATTTGACAGACAGAGATTACAAATAGGTGGAGAGGCAGGCAGAGGAAAAGGAGAAAGCAGGCTCCCTGCAGAGCAGAGAGCTCAATGTGGGGCTCGATCCCAGGACCCTGAGACCATGACCTGAGCCGAAGGCAGAGGTTTTAAACCACTGAGCCACCCATGCGCCCCTCTACATTGATTTTTATGCTGCTATTTTACTGAATTCATTTATCAGCTTTAGTAGTTTTTTTGGTGGAGTCTTTAGGATTTCTATATATACTAACATGTCATCTGCAAATAGTGAAAGTTTTACCTCTTCTTTACCAATTTGAATGCATTTTTAACTCCGTTTTCTTGTATGATTGTTGTGGCTAGAATTGGTAGTACTATGTTGAATGGTGAGAGTAGATATTCTTATCTTCTTCCTGACCTTAGGGAAAAGCTCTCAGTTTTTCCCCATTAAGGATGATGTTAGCTGTGAGTTTTTCATATATGGCCTTTACTGTGTTGCGATATGTTCCTCCAAACCTATTTCGTTGAGGGTTTTTATCATGAGCAGATATTGTACTTTGTCAAGTGCTTTTTCTGCATCTCTTGAAATGATCATATGGTTTTTATCCTTTCTCTTATTGATGTGATGTATCATGTTAATTGATTTACAAATATTGAGCCACCTACATCCTGGGAATAAATCCCACTTGAGCATGTTGAGTGACTTTTTTAACATATTGTTGGATTCGTTGAGAATTTCATTTTTGAACATACTTTATAAAAATAAAAACTTACATTAAAAGATATTTTTTTCTAGTGTTAAATAAATCAGCAAAGTAACAAAATGAAACTGAAAATCTGAATATCCTTCAGGAGGCTGAGTCTGAAATACCACGGTACCATCATTGTATGGACCATAATGTAAACTTTAAAAAGAATGAGAGCTAAATCTGTTTTCTACAGAGAGAGATGTGCTATTACATGTACATAAAACACCTGGATAAAATGAGAAAGCTATGTTACATTCTGATTACTTCAGCTGGGAAAAGAGGACAAGTGCTAAAAATAGTAACTCTTCAAGTTTGTAAAATTTCACTTGTTTTACAAAGAACATGAAATATCGTTGTACTTTAAAAGTCTAATAATGTAAATTTTTAATGAATAGTATGTTTAATTATATTTTGTAAAATGATCATCCTTGAATCATAATATTCCTAGTGCAATACTATAGATATAATTTCTTAATATTTAGGTGAGAACTATTCCTTTCTGTTTCTTTAAAGATTTATTTATTTGTTTGAGAGAGAGAGAGGAAGGATGAGGGTGGTGCAAAGGGCAAAGGGAATTTCCAGCAGACTTCATGCCCAGTGTGGAGCTTGATGCAGGGCTTGATCTCACAACCCTGAGATCATGACCTGAGCCAAAATCAAAAGTCAGATGCTTAACTAACTATGCCACCCAGGTGCTCCTATTCCTTTCTATTTTTAAGGTTAGTGGTATAAACTCATTTCTGGTAATGGCACTTTTTCCCATACCAAATATTAACAAGGGAGATGCAAACTGAATAATAATTAAAACACAAAGCAACACAACAGCAACATTCTATCTTCCAATAATAACTCTCTTTAGAAGAGGGTTTATATTCTTAGAAAAAGAGCAAAGCTTAATTGACTTTCCATTCTGTCAAAATCTGTGAATTCTATAGGAAAAGCTGTTACATTACTTCCAGAATACTATCCTTTACTGCTTCTGCCTCCATCCATTTCCTAAGCACCAATACTTTTCTATGCACTGGTTAAAAACCGTTCTAATGTGATCTATTAACTGTGTGCTCTTTGTCTTATCCTGGTGTCTATAATTTTCTCCATGACTATATTACAGCTAATATTCCATTAGTTTCTAAGAGGTGTTAGGAGAGTGGGAGAGACCGAATAAACACCTACATGAAACTTTGGTGTCCTTCCTTTCAATTAGAGTGCTTATTATTCAATGTAAATCAGACACGATATTCTTATAAAGTGAGACTAATTCCTTTTATTATTTTGGATTTATACTTCTTCATTTTATTCAATAGAGACTATTGCTTCTCCTGATTTAACTGACTTCAAGTATTTGCAGATGACCTGAAAGGGCCAGTATATTGAATTTTACTAAGACTCACATTTGAATCTCTTAAGGTGGAGATACAAGAAAGAGCTACTTAGTGAACTTAGCTGATAATGCAGCATCCATGTGTCATTTTGATTCCCCATTTCTTTACATATCTGTGATTAAGCAGCAATGCTTATGAAAAAATAAAAACACTTCATGAAGAGATATTAACTCAGATGGCTGTGAAGACTCATTCCCTCCCCCCTTTTAATAGTTCAGCAACTATTAAAACCGGCTCAGAAGAGGCACCTGGGTGGCTCAGTGGGTTAAGCCACTGCCTTTGGCTCAGGTCATGATCCCAGGGTCCTGGGATGGAGCCCCGCATCGGGCTCTCTGCTCAGCAGGGAGCCTGCTTCCCCTTCTCTCTCTGCCTGCCTCTCTGCCTACTTGTGATCTCTCTCTGTCAAATAAATAAATTAAAAAAAAAAAAACATTATTTCAATTAATCTTAAAAAAAAAAAAAAACTGGCTCAGGAGATCTGAGTTAGCACAATGAAAAAAAAAAACAAAAACCTGCTGATAAGAGGCACTGAGATCCGGGGGTTACCTCTTTCTACAAGACCAGACCATTTCCTCCATCAAGAAGTACCTATTTTCACAGTGATTTGAAAGCTCTGTAAATAGTATATAGAGACATTTCAGGAACAGGGTTTCTTTCCTGGAGCCCTTTTAGTGGTGTGTGCAAGGCAACTATGCCCACCCAGCCAAAGCAGACCTCCCTGTGGCGTAATGGCAGCCAGGGTCATGTCTGCTCTGTTGCTTCCATATCTGTGGGCTTTCCCAATTCCACCCCTATTTAGCTTTACACAGTGTGGTGCTAATCTATATTCCTCCTTGTCTTTGTGTGAAAATGGCCTTTGAAGGAGAAGCCAAGAGCTAGAGCTGTAGAACAGAAGTTACAGATGTTAGATTTTTTTTAAATTCAAGTATAATTAACATTGTGTTGTATTAGTTTTAGATGTACAACATAATGATTCTACAATTTTCTTAAATAGATTTATATATTTATTTTAGAAAAAGAGTGCTGGGAGGAGGGGCAGAACTCAAGAGGAACTTAACCAGACTCTGTGCTAAGTGCAGAGCCTGATGGGAGGCTCAATTTCACTACCCTGAGATCATGACCCTGAGATCACAACCTGAGCCAAACCAAGAGTCAGTCACTTAATTGACTGTGCCACACAGATGCCCCGATTCAACAATTCTATACATTACTCAATGCTCATTGTGATTAATTTACCTTTAATTACCTTCACCTAATTCACCCATCCCCTCACCCACCTCCCCTGTGGCAACCACTAGTTTGTTCTCTATATTTAACAATCTATAGTTTTGTTGTCTCTTTTTTCTTTGTTCATTTTGTTGTTTCTTAAATTCCACATATGAGTGAAATTATGTACTCCTTATCTTGTTGAAACAGTATTTATAATAGCCAAGATACAGAAGTGACCCAACTTTCCATCTACAGATGAATGGATAAAGAATATGTGGTATATGTGTACAATGGAATATTACTCAACTATAAAAAAGGATGCCTTCTTGCCATTTGCAACAACATGGATGAAATAATTCAGCTACAGATGTTAGATTTTGTACAGCTTATGGACACACTGCAGATAGGAACCTAAAAAGCTATCATTTTATTCCTGTTAATAACCAGTACATACTGAGTAGTAGAGAGGTTTTCCTTTATAAACGAAGACAATACGTAAGGACTGATATGTGTTGTTCACAAGGATATATTAGTAAGTTTAAAAAGCAAGGAAGAAACCAGTGTGTATAGCTACCTTCTGGTCAAGAAGTGAGGAAATGCTACATATATACATTTTCTTGCATTTCCTAAAAGAAACACTAGAAAAATAAACTACGCAATAAAATTCACTAAAGTATGCATGTGAGGGAGAGTAGGAATGTGTCAGTAGTAGTAGTGAGACTTCCCTGTATATATTCACTGTAGTTTTCAGTTGCTAAGTTATTTGATTATTAAATAATTAAATTAAAAGCCAACAAGCCAACAGCATATTTTCTTTTTCATGATATTCTAGGCTAAAGGAAAAAATAAATTCCAATATTTTCAGAATTCAAGATTGTATTCTATTTGGTTTAGCTGGATAAAAAAACAAAAATATGAAATTAAGAAATAAATAAATCCTATATAAGTTGTATAATTGATGGAAAAATATTTTCTTGCATAACCATGGAAATAAGCCGTAAACATTAGTGTGATATGATCTTAATTTTTAAAAATTGTGTGGCCTTGTTGTAATAAATTCCACTTTACCTAAGCTCTATGGGCAAAATGGAAGAAGAACTTTTACGGAAGTTGTATTTTAAGAAGCCATAGTAATGCAGTAAAATGTGGTGAAATCATGAAATAACAAAAATAAATTGCCTTAAAAATAGGATTGTTATCAGGGTATAGAATTATTTTATATGCATCTAAATGTTGGAGTAAACCAGTACAATCTAGGAACATACTGTAAGACATATTTTAAACTTGTACATAATTAATTTACAATTTAACCATCTTTTAAATTAGACACCTAAATCAAGATTACATTTCTACATTAGAACTGACATATGGTTTAAACTTCAAGATAATCAGATGGTAACAATTGTACCATATGTATTTTATTTTATTTTTATTTTTATTTTTTTAAAGATTTATTTATTTATTTATTTGTCAGAGAGAAAGGGAGAGAGAGCAAGCACAGGCAGACAGAATGGCAGGCAGAGACAGAGGGAGAAGCAGGCTCCCTGGTGAGCAAGGAGCCCGAAGTGGGACTCGATCCCAGGACACTGGGATCATGACCTGAGCCGAAGGCAGCTGCTTAAACAACTGAGCCACCCAGGCGTCCCATGTACCATATGTATTTTAAAAATTCACATCAAAACGTTGAGGTGACAAACAAAATAGAGTAAATGGAAAGACCGGGTTCTGGAACCACCTGGGGGTTATTTGTTTGGTAGTTTTTGGGATCCCAGTAGTCAACCTTTCCTTTCCTATCCTAGAACTTTTCCTATGGAAGTGTTTTTTTTATTTTTTTTATTTTTTTTTTTTAAAGATCTTATTTATTTATTTGACAGAGAGAGATCACAAGCAGGCAGAGAGGCAGGCAGAGAGACAGGCAGAGAGACAGGAGGAAGCAGGCTCCCTGCTGAGCAGAGAGCCCGATGCGGGACTCGATCCCAGGACTCCGAGATCATGACCTGAGCCGAAGGCAGCGGCTTAACCCACTGAGCCACCCAGGCGCCCCTATGGAAGTGTTTTAAAAGGAATTAAGGGAAGTAATGAAGCATAAGGAAACCATTCCATTTATCTTTGTTTAAGTTATTGTAGGCATTTAAATTGAATTTGATTTGTAGTAGCTTTAAACATTTTAGTTTTGCTTAATTAATTATAAGTAGAAACAAGATTTGTGACAAAACTACTGTGCTTAATAGACAGAGGGATGATATATTTGACTACCAAATCAAAAGGCGACAGTTTTATCAGTGCTGCAAGTTCTTTTCCTGGGGCCTATTTCAACTTTTCAAAAACAAATTAACAAGCAAACAAAAATATGGACAGTCAGAGGTGTCTGGCTGGCTCAGTCTGTAGAGCATGTGACTCTTGATCTCTAGGTTGTGAGTCTGAGCCCCACATTGGGTGTAGAGCCTACTTAACACCAATAACAAATATATGGATTAGGATGATACATAGATATATATGTTTACATATATATAGACCAGTTAGCTCTCTGAACAAAATTTAAAAAGTGTTTTTGATGAAAAATGTATACCTTCCCTTGTATTTCAACAGTTAATGCTTCAAATGTTAATATCAAGTTTAAGAAATACTAAAATAACTCCATAGTTTTTGATACTGTAAGCAAATTTCAATCAATAATGCATACATATACCAGTTTTTGTGATAGCATACGTCTGTTTAAGGGCTTAGATTTTTAACACTGAGTTCTGTAACATTGTTGGTGATGTATTCTAGGAGGGGAAAATGAGCATTTATGTTTAAATAAAAGTATAAAATATAGTATATTACATTAGCAGAAATTTAGATAGTTTTATTGCTTCATTTGACTTTCTGTGTTAAGATTGCAAGATGGCTTCACCATCTTAAAAAAAAAAAATCTAACTTTCCCTTCACTTTTTCTTTCCATATACTAGTTTCCTTTATTATTTTTATGTTTTTCTTTTTTTTTCCTAAACAATTCCTGTCAGTAGTATCTATAGAATTAGAATTGAGTGGGGAAAACAGTACAAAAAAACAAGTGTTACACATTGTTGTCAGATCCGTAATCCTCAAAATGTCTTTGAAATGTATCATTTTATGGTTGTTGCCTTACTGTTTAGTGTCATAAAAAGAGTTCCATGTTGGAGTCAGAAAGATCTTGTATAAATCCTGCCTCAAAACTAACTCTGCCAGTTCTTAGAAAAATAAGATGGGATACACTCTCGATTTTCAGTTTCTTGGGATCCTGTAATATGGAAATAATGCTACCAATAACTGTATGTAATCAATAAGAAATATATATTTTTCCTCCACACTTCTCAATAGTCTAATAAACTGATAACCATTCAGGGGCTGTTAGATTGTATGTATGATGTTTGTTAAATCGAGCACAATTCTAAGTAAGCCCTGGTAGGCTTTGCTAGGGAGAGGTAAGTACCTAGGCAACAAGATGTTCATTATACTGTATTATTAAAAAAATAACTTATCTCCTATACTGTAGTTTATATATATCTGAAAGAAATCACAGGACAATTTCACAACATTGTCAAAAAGGAGGTTGTGTGGTTGAAATTTTTTCAAGAGGCAGAATCTTGTACATTCAGAAAAATAAATCATCTTTGTTCATCCATTATTAGACATTGCTTTAGCTAAGGAATACTGAGTCATGATAATTAAATTTCTTGGAAAATAAAGAATATAAAAAAAGGAATTAAAGGATATAAACCATGATTGTATATTTTAATTTATAATAAGAAATGTAACCTAAGGAGACTTAACAATTCACATTTCACCTATATGTTTTCTAATCATAGGAAAATCACACAGGAAGCCAAATTATCAGAAGATTGTTCGATGAAAATAGAATCACATTAAAAACAGTTGATTAGGGGCACCTGGGTGGCCCAGTGGGTTAAGCCACTGCCTTCGGCTCGGGTCATGATCTCAGGGTCTTAGGATTGAGCTCCACATCGGGCTCTCCGCTCAGCGGGGAGCCTGTTTCCCCCTGCCTCTGCCTGCTTGTGATCTCTCTCTCTCTCTCCGTCAAATAAATAAATAAAATCTTAAAAAATAAATAAATAAAATTAAAAAAATAAAAACAGTTGATTTTATCTGGATTATATTGATTATATCAGCTTTAATAACTAGGACATCCATGGTCTCTAAAAGGAAACATCTGTCTTAAAATACATTATTCTGTCAACTTCTAGGCAGTACTTAAATGGGAACGGGTGACTATAGATGACGTTTTTTGTGTGTGACTCCCTAAATTCAGTTTTAGAACAACTCCTCCAATGTCTGACATATTTTCTTTAGACATTATATCACTATGAAATAAATGAATGGTTTCCTAAGGGTTACAAAATCAATTCAAAGGAGTGCTAGGAAAAAAAATAAACTTGAATCTGTATTTAACTATAATTCATCCTTTATAATCTTATTTTATGTATGTTTGAGTCAAACTAAGGTAAATTTGTCATAGGCTTAAGATTTTCTTCATAATTGCAATTTTCCTATGTCTCTGATCCTAGCAAGTATGTGCTGATTTTACATTTTAACTGTGTTTTAACTGAGGGCACCTTTTATTTTATTTTATTTTATTTTATTTTATTTTATTTTATTTTCAGCATTCCAAAATTCATTGTTTATTCATCACACCCAATGCTCCATGTGGGGACACCTTTTAAACAAAAGTCTCAACTTCTACGGAGTCATCTCTTTTCTATTCTTTGTATCAATACCAGCATTCTTTAGTGTGAATTTTTAAGCTTATGAATTCCTGAAATTTTAAAATTTAAACTAATTACCACTTAGAAAAGTATACTGCAAATAAAAGCCTTTTCTTAAAATTTTCAACGTACTCTTAGATCATATCGTCAACTCTTTCTTGTCTTCAACTACCATCATCACCACCAGCAGCAACAATAACAAATTCCCTTAAAAAAAAAAAAAAGGAAGCATAATCTAAGATAGAAGACACTGTCCATCAACTATACAAGATACTGAGAAGTCAAAATTTACTGCTGTCATAATCAGTTGTTAAAAATATTAATTTATAGTCATTTACATGGGAGTTCAAAAAATGTGTTGGTCACATTTTCGTTTAAACCATGCAGTGTGGGATTTGCAGAGCAGGTTAGATTTTCCTTAAATGCCTATTCAGGATTGTTGTTCAACAGTGACAAATAAACAATGGGTTGTTTTATTTCTAGAAAAGGACAAACAGATGAAGAAAAAAATAGAAGCTCAATGCCTGATAGTGTTAAAGATTAGGCTTACATGATTTTAAAAAGAGTGTATAGAAATTGTGTTCCTAGGGTGCATTATGAATGTTATGAAATGTCTGGAGACTAGATTTTTATATTTATTTCTCTGCTTTGCCTTTGGACTATTCACACCCTTGAAATATGTCTAAAAATGTAAATTTCTTTCTTAGAGTTTATTGGTTCTTACTCTGTTTCTCTAGAAATGATTAGAAGAAGGGAGTTTGGCTAAATAAAACTCACACTTCTAGTTCTCTGCTTTTGGTGTGAAATTTTGAAGTATTAGGAGTAACTAACAGTGTCTCTCTCCTTAGAACTTCTGGGGTATCTCTCTGTGTTGCCAGGCAGTAAGTTAGCTGGAATACCGGTTTGTATCCTGCACACAGAAGGAGTGACTGCTCAAAACTTCACCTTCTCGGGGCACCTGGGTGGCTCAGTGGGTTAAAGCCTCTGCCTTCGGCTCAGGTCATGATCCCAGGTTTCTGGGATCGAGCCCCGCATCGCATCGGGCTCTCTGCTCAGCCGGGAGCCTGCTTCCTCCTCTCTCTCTGCCTGCCTCTCTGCCTACTTGTGATCTCTGTCTGTCAAATAAATAAATAAAATCTTAAAACACACACACACACACACACACACACACAAAAAATCTTCACCTTCTCCTGAAGGTCTACAGGTGCTTTAAGCATTGTTATTTAGCATGCAATTACAAGATCTATACATTTCATTATTAAGGCCCTTTTCGGAACCACAAAACTCCTGTGTAAGTTTTTCCACTGACTCTCCTGGTCCTTTACTAAATTACTAGGAAAGAGCCCCTTTCCTGGAGTTTAACCCAAGATATTCCATCCTAGTCTGATCTAAACATTCTCAAAGATGATTCAAGACTAGGCCCTGATGCCTCTGAGACCCACCTAGAGCTGCGTAATGTTTGCCAT
This sequence comes from Lutra lutra, assembly GCF_902655055.1. Classification (NCBI taxonomy): domain Eukaryota; kingdom Metazoa; phylum Chordata; class Mammalia; order Carnivora; family Mustelidae; genus Lutra; species Lutra lutra. Next base: position 28,744,820 of record NC_062291.1, on the reverse strand, counting down.
GCCCAAGCCCTTTGCTTGACAAACATGTGCCCACACTGAGAAGAGCAACTGTGCTTCTCTGTTGTAATATGAAAAATACTATAATTTATATATATTGAATATTTTTATGGAAACAGATAGGAAAGGAGGGGGACCTCTCCCTCCCCAAATTTAAAGCTGCCTTGTAAAGCCTGTAAGCCTAGAGTCGGGAAACTCTGAGTGCTCATGCAAAGATTTTCTTTCAACTCATTAGCAAATTTATGTTATTAATAATAAATCAAGCTAAGAGTACTGTAGTCGAAGAAGAACCTTTCATTCAACAGGAAAACCTAAGTCCGTACATATTGTAAGCCATTCATATGAGATATGAGTGGCTCTCAGGAGCTGGAACAAAATGCCAGCAAGGTATAAATGGCATCGGGGTAGTCTTGCCTATAAATATTTCCAGATTTATAGGCTTCTGCGTGAAGAACTTATTGTGTGAGGAAATACATTGTGAATAAATGGAAATTGTACTCCACTAAACTCAGAAAGGGGAAAATACAGTTTTATTTCTTCCCAACATTTCTGCATCATGGTATATCTAAGTATGCAGCCATAAATCTGAGATGAATCTCAAGAAATGGTGCAAAAGATTTCATTGCTAATCTGTCAGATTTTAAAATTTCCTTCATTCGGTCGGCAGGAGAAAAATCACACAGGGCAGAGGCAAACAATCTGACCAGAAAGCCTGGGAGATCTTTAGCTTCCCTGGTCCCTTGGAGCAGGAATTTGAAATTGCGAAAAAAATGAAGATTAAATTGCTTCCATTTAGAGAGAGTAATGCATAAAGATCCAGACATCTAATCACTGTCCATCAGTCCTGAAAATAAGGCTTTTGATCATCAAATGGACAAATTACATAAAGAATTATCATAAATAAATGCACTATTGTTTTCTCTGCCTTAACAAAATACAAAGATTTGACCACATGGAAATAGCTTTTCTTCAGCCATTATAGATTATAGCAACCATTATACCATTGATCAAAGGTATTCCTTCTTTAAAATTGATGATATTACCTGTAAAATAAAAATTGTTATGTCATAATGTGGTTTGGGGCATGAAATGAGATAATACAGGTAAAGTGAACTATCAGTTTCCCAAACCATAGCGCTTACTCAATAAATAGTAACTAAAATAATTATTCTGGATCTAGAACTAAAGTTACAAACATGTCTTCAAAAATAAAAATTTGCAGGGCACCTGTGTGGCTCAGTCAGTTAAGCATTGACCTTCCGCTCAGCACGTGATCCTGGGGTCCTGGGATGGAGCCCTGCATCTGGCTCCCTGCTCAGCGGGAAGTCTTCTCCCTCTCCCACTCCCCCTGCTTGTGTTCCCTCTCTTGCTGTCTCTCTGTCAAATAAATATATAAGATCTTTTAAAAAATAATAAAAATAAATAATAAAATTACAAATTCGTGGGGCACCTGGGTGGCTCAGTTAAGTAACTGCCTTCTGCTCAATCATGATCTCAGGGTCCTAGGATTGAGTCCCACGTGGGACTCCTTCAGTGGGGAGTCTACTTCTTCCTCTCTCTCTGCCCTTCCCCCCAGCTTGTGCACTCTCTCTCTCTCTCTCAAATGAATAAACAAAATCTTCAAACACACACACACACACACACACACACAGAGCAAAGAACTTTGGAGAGGTTTTTTGGTTTTTGTTTTTAAGTCATAGAGGGTTGTATGAAAGGAAGAAGGCCCTCTATCTAGCTATAACTAGCACTGTTTTGAATGAGTGTAGAGATTTATAAGCAATAAAATTTTTGATTTTTAGTTTCCACTGTTTAACTAAGAATTAGCAAAATTAGGCCAAAGACAAATAAAGATCTTTGCTTAACTAAGAAACCTGACATAATTTTAACTGTTGACCTCTACTTCTTGAACTATTGTATTTTACTGAATCTTCCAAAAAAATAAATTATGGGCCTCTATGTTGGTCAGAGAGGCCTTTAGTGGATAGAGCATCTGGTTCTCTAGCCTCAGTTGAATGATATCTCCAGTCACATTATGTATATAGGATATCTGAGTGAGTTTTTATGTGGAAATGTACTCCATAGAGAGAAACACAAAATGTAGAAAGCCACTGGCTTTCTCATCTGGGTTATTTTCGCAGCTACTGTTCTATAGTTCCATTTGATATAGTTCCATTTGATTAATCCTGGTGTTCATGTGAGTGCTTGCTTACTCTCTCTCTCTCTTTATAGCAACCTTATAATATAGGTTATCAAAATTAAAGTTTAATATATTTCTCAATGCCACATAACTAATCTGTGGTGTATCAGAATTAGAATTCATTATGCTTTTCATTCTATTGTGCATGGTCTTAATTTATCTCCTATACTTCAATCTTAGGAAAGAGAGGGAAAAAAAGAGAACGTTTTAGTGAGAAATTACTATGTGCCCTGAACTGAGAAAGAGACTTTATAAAGCTAACTTCATATAAAAATGAAAAGTATGCCTTACATTATGTATATGCGAAGTTAAATCCACATCTATCAACTGAGTTGACCATAATACCATCTTGATGAAGAAGGAGTAAAATGTAAAACATGAAGAAGACAAGGATAGCTATTTTTATTTTATGGTACATGAAACCAATACCAAATAACCTTTTCATAGTCAGAGAATAAGTGATATTATCCAATTGCATGGGGAAACCTGTTTGATACAATATCAGTTCTTTAGTGGTCATCTATAATTAGCAACTACCACATTATCTGGCATTTTAATGAATACTTATTAAATAAAAAGTGAATGAATGAAGAAAAACCAAGAAGCAGAAGCTAGTTATCCTGACTTTTTGACCCCAAACACTGAACTTACTCCTTATTAAGTTCAATTTATAATATGTGAGTTATTTTTTTTCCATTATACAGAAAGTCCAGAGTTGAGGTCTGAAATAAAAATGGTATTTTGACAGTCTAATTCCTTGGTAGGGTCAAAAGATGCTTAAGCAACATGAAGAATAAAGAAAAAATTGTTTACAAGATCCTGGAAAATCTCAAGGTGCACTGGCTGTACTGTTCATTTCAGTATGTAGCTAAAGCAATTTGTAAATATTAGTGATAAAATAATACAGGACAGCTCATGGAGTCTAGCAAAACAAATCAAACAGGACATTTTGTATAAACCAAAAAGTTTTCCACTGAGCAAATAAAGATGTATCTTGGTAGGAGAATGTGAATAATATATTTCAATTTTCATGTAATTTTGACTAAAACTCAGTACACAGAACTTAAACTATGTTGCATTAGCTTCATAAAGATGATGCCCTCCTATGATTGATGACAGTGACAGTCCCATAACATTTGAACATACTACATTTCATACCTAGTTAGTAATCCATGAATATCTTCTGAATGTAAACTCAATTTAAAAATGTTCTCTTTTTGAATATTAATAAAAACAATGTTTTATACCTTCAAATTTTAAAAGAATAGCATCACACATACCCACACATACATACACACCCCAGAGTCATTGAGATTAATTAAATCAAAGCTAATTCTCTTAGATAAAATATGGCATACTACTTCACCCTGACCCACTGATAGCAGGGATTTGGTTTCCAAATCTCTCCTATTGTAAAACTAATTTTAGAACAGTGTCTCCTTTCTAGAGACCATATTTTACTTCTGGTTTCTGGTCAAGCAATGAGATCTTGTAGGGAAAATGAATTTTTTTTTTTTTAAGATTTTATTTATTTATTTGACAGAGAGAGATCACAAGTAGAAGGAGAGGCAGGCAGAGAGAGAGAGAGGGAAGCAGGCTCCCTGCTGAGCAGAGAGCCCAATGCAGGGCTAGATCCCAGGACCCTGAGACCATGACCTGAGCCGAAGGCAGCGGCTTAACCCACTGAGCCACCCAGGCGCCCCAGGGAAAATGAATTTTTAAGACAGAAAAATATTGGAAAAGGAAATAATTGGCATACTAAACTATTTTAAATAGAAAGATAATAAAAGGTGAGAGTTGAAAAATAAGAAAACAGTAGTTCAGCTGAAGAGTGCTTAGGATTTTTTTTTTTTTTTTTTTGGTCAGGCTCTAAAAAAAGAATTTTTTTTATATATAGTATATTTTATTGTTAGTTTTATTTATTGTATCACTTCAGTCTAATAAATAGATGACAAATTAATACTATTCACCTAAGATAGCCTGAGTGGTTTTTTTTTTTTTCTTTTAAAGATTTTATTTATTTCTTTGACACAGAGAGAGACAGATCACAAGTAGGCAGAGAGAGAGGAAGAAGCAGGCTTCCCGCTGAGCAGAGAGCCTGATGTAGGGCTCGATCCCAGGACCCCGAGATCATGACCTGAGCTGAAGGCAGAGGCTTAAACCACTGAGCCACCCAGGTGCCCATAGCCTAAGTGGTTTTTGAAAACAACATGCTTGGTTTGGGTCTGATGACATCTAAGACTACTTCTAGATAAATCCAGAAGGAAGTACTAATGGAAGGAAGGTAACCTGGAAAAAAGACAAAGTGACACATCATTAAAGCAGATAAAATACGGTAGATGCCTTCTGTATTTATTGCAGTGAACATTTGTAATTACTATTTTATTATTTTACTCTGTTATGTTTTAATATGAACTAAACATATAATCACATTAGTTATATACAATAGGAAGTGTAGGTATATAATTGTCTTTAATTCTGCATATTTAAACAGATGTTTGATGATACCTTTCTGAAATAGCATGGGTCAACTTCTGCTTACATGTCAAGGATTAAGTTCTACAGAGTATAAGCGTGGTGATACCTAAGCTATGATGGTTAGATGGTCAGCCTGAGTAGAATTACTTCCTGGTGGGAACTAAAGGTGGGCAGGAGAGAGGCCTGACTCTCCGTGCTTCAAACCATGTACACACACACACACACACACACACATGCACATCTTCATAACTTTATGATTTAGTCTAATAGTTTCATATTATCTTCTTGTATTCTTGTTAATATTGTTAGTATTAGCATCCTATAATTTCATTTAACTACTACCAAGTTTTTTGAAAACCATTGCCTTGAATGAAGTAAAAAAAAAAAAAGTTTAAGGTTTGGTTTGATATTTTATAAACACAGTTAAGCGACAGAAAAATCACATTGCTGCTAGAATATATTGTCATTCTCATCAGTGGTCTTTTCATATTCATATTCATGTACAAACAGAAAATCCCGCAGTTGGCATTATTCTTATTAAAGGTGTACTCTTTCTTACTTCTGAGCACCTTTGGAGTGATGACCCATGGATTAGAGCCCTTAACAGCAGCTCATTTTTGGTAACAGGTTCACATTTAAAATTAACATTTATAACAAAAATTGAACATTTTTGATTAAATGTGTGGCCTCTCACTATGAGTTGAAATCTATTTTATTAAATAGTAAAAAAATAGTTTAAAGATTAATTAAACACGAACTTACAGTATTCCTGCTTTCATGAAGTCATCTGAAATAACTTCATGTTGCATAGTCCCACTTATAATTACAGTCTTGGGCTAAGCAAACAAATGCTCCTTTGTGTAATATATGTCTAGATAGGCATTTGAATAAGTAAATGCAAATTTTGATGGCATAATGGATGTAAAGTTGAATCTAATAAAGTGTGCATATTAAAGCATACAATTTGGTATGTTTTATGGACTAATATCTATAGGCCAGAAACTATCACCACAATCATGATAAGGGACATATACAGCAAAATCTAAAACTAATCTAATCCTTCACTCCCCCAGAGCCAAATGACCAGCTATTTGACTTCTGTTCCTATAGGTTGCTTTGTAATTTCTATAAGGTTGTGTAAATAGAATTATACCATAAGTACTCTTATTTGGCTTCTTTCGCTAATTGTAATTATTTTGATATCCATAAATGTTGTTACTTGTATCAATAATCCATTCCTTTTCATCATTGAATAATATCATACTGAATGGGCATATGGTTGGTTATATTAACCCCCTGATGAATATCTGAGCTGTATCCACTAGTTGGCTATTACAAAACTAGCTGCTATGTTTATTTGTATGCAAGTCTTTGTGTAAATATGTTTTCATTTCTTTGCATTAAATATTTAGGAGTTAAGTGACTGGGTTCTATGGTAGGTATATGCTGAACATGTTGAGGAACACATGGACGTTTTTTCAATCTAATTTCCATACTAGTTTTGCTTCTACTGCACGTCCTAATTCCATTGATCAGGGCAGGTCTGTGCAGAAACAGCACAGTGCATTTGCCATGAGGTAGTTTCACAGCCACTTACATCGGACGACATCTTCAACAACGATGTACTCACTTGCTTCTGCAAATAGGCCTTTTAGTTTGGGGACTTAAAAATCCCTTTATATAGAGAGTATAATTCTTCCTTAGGGGTTGTCCAAATATTTGTTTTGTTGCATTCTAGTATTCTACTTTATATATAAGCTGCCAACTTAAGCTACCTTTTCCTACTAGTGTAGGGAATTCTTATGTCCCATAAAGCAAACTTCAATCCAATAACCCTGAATAATATGTACAAAACTCTAATATAGATCTGAATTACTGTCTTCCTGAGCAACATCTCCTCAGTAATGTGCAACTTCGTTCATATTTTTCCATTTTTTAGTTCAGTGAAATAGGAGTGTCAGGTCTGGACACTGTCGCCTTACATAATATCTGTGGTTGGAACACAGCAGGCTGTTTTTTGCTTTATTACCATGCCTGAGATTACTTTGCAAATCTAGATAGATGAATTTGGTTAGGACCATTGATATCACACCTGGCTGCCTTAACAATTTCTGGAAGTAAAAGATTTCCTGTAGGTTAAAAATATATATCCCCACTGGGAAATCAAACCACAGCTTCCCACTCAAAATCTTTGTTGAGGAACGCTTTGTAAAACCAGTTTCCAGGACTGAAAATGTGATACGTGAAATAATGAAACGAGCTCCTACATATCCACAGAGCTAAAAAGGACACCATGGAACATGGGGACATAGCATGGAGACCGGGTATGGGATATTTCTCTGCATCTGCTATCACAGTCTTCTGTAGTGTTTACTCTGATAAACATATGCTTCAATTTTCCTCCCCCTTATTGAAAGCTTTTGTCTGTGTCCACATCACCTTCAAGTATCATGCCCCATTGACAGACCTATTGCAAAGTGACAAAGCCAGTTCTCCCTGCAGTGAGTTTTGCGATCTTGCTCTTTTTTTTATTTTTTCCTGACATGTCCTTGAAATGGCACATTCAACCTGAAGCAGACTTTCTTATAACTCATTGCTTGTTTTTTCCTCCTGATGATAAAGGTAATAATTTATTGTAAAAATTTTAAATAAAATAATATGAAGAAGAAAAAGTGCATATAATACTACACAACTCTCTGTCTGGTATATATGTAATTTTTTATATAATTAGAATATATATGCATGTATACATTAAGTTAAAAGTGTATTGAGTGCATTTTCTTTGCCATTAGATATTCTCTGAAACTCTTTTAATTATTTATTTATTTTGAGAGGGAGAGAGAGCATGCACATGAGCGAGAGTGGTAGTAGAGGAAGGGGGGGCAGATGTTGAGAGAGAATCTTAAGTGCACTCTGTGCTGAGTGCAGAGCCCAAGGTGGGGCTCAGTCTCACAACCCTGAGATCATGACCCGAGCTGGAATCAAGAGTTGGACACAACCCACTGAGCCACCCAGGTGCCCCTCTGAAATTGTTATTTTAATTGTTGTAGAATAGTTTTTTTTTTTTAAGATGTCATTTATTTATTTGACACAGAGAGAGAGAGAGAGAGAGCACAAGCAGGGGGAGTGTCAGGCAGAGGGAAAAGGAGAAGCAGGCTCCCTGTAGCACAGGGGAGCCTGATGTTGGACTCGAACTCAGGACCCCTGGATCATGACCTGAGCCAATGGCAGTTGCTTAACTAACTGAGCTATCCAGGCACTGTAGAAAAGCTTTTAGAAACAGAAAAATTAATAAGTTTTCAGTTAGATTACCTCTTGTCAGCTGTCTCTTCTAAAGGTAAGAACACAAATTCACATATAGAGAGTCTATTTGGCATAGAGTTTGACGGAAAGGTGAGATCTTCCTCACTCGAATACAGTAGAATTTGTCTGGTTTCCATGGTAGCAGTATTCATACTAAAAGTTGAAGGTCAAGTGTGGTTATTAGTCATCTGCTGTGGCTGCTACTACTACCCCCACAATTCCTGCTGCCACCACCATCATTACCACCACCTCCACAACTCCTCTTGCTATTATTATTGTATTGTTTCCAACAACAACACACCTCCCATCTACAGAGCAGTGAGAGTAATTGTACTGGCTTAATTCTCTATGGGATCATCACTTACTACCTGTGAAGAAACATCATCCTATGAAGTCCTGGATAAAATAAGTTTAAAAAATTGTGTTAAACCTCCTGAGAGGTTTCAAGTAGAAAGGAATTGTGATTTAAAGCTGCACGCAGCATTTCAAAAGGGTGTCCTGCTAGTTCACATTTAAAAATATATATATATTCATTTTGTTTCAATGTTCATTGTAAACAAACCTGGGAGACTTGTAGAGTGAACAATAGAATTGAATGGGATTTTTTTTTATTTTTTATTTATTTATTTATTTATTTTTTGACAGACAGAGATCACAAGTAGGCAGAGAGGGAAGCAGGGAGAGAGAGAGAGAGAGAGAGGAAGAAGCAGGCTCCCCGCTGAGCAGAGAGCCCTACACGGGGCTCAATCCCAGGACCGATCCCAGGACCCTGGGATCATGACCCAAGCCGAAGGCAGAGGCTTTAACCCACTGAGCCACCCAGGCACCGCTTGAATGGGATTTTTTAAATCATGTAGTTCAGTCCTTCTCATTCATTTTGAAAGAAGTTGGGTTCTCATCAAGTGGAGTATTTGTTCCAGGTCACAAGCTATCAAAGGGAGCATTTGACCTAGAACCAGATTCTCAGTCTTTATACTTTGCTCTATCACAGTTTTTGCCTCAACGTAAGAACTTCGGTAAGATACTTACCTTGGGTTTTCTGCTCATGATTTGGAATTAGGATATATAAACTCAGAGCTCTGTCCAAAATGTTTAATAGTTTTGCTGATCTGAATAACTTAATTCACATAGAATTTGGAAAAAAAGAAGAAGAAGAAGAAGAAGAGAAGGAGGAGGAGGAGGAGGAGGAGGGATGGCTCAGAAGCTTTTTTTTTTTTTTTTTCTTCCCCAAATTTATCAGCACCCTTTTGCTCATGCTAGGAACCAAAATTGAATTCATCTCAAGTTTGGTATAACTTGAAGCCAGAGCGCCATCCCAAGAAATAAGCAGTATTTCTTTTAGTTGAGTTTCTAAATACAATATATGGTTCAAGGTAGGTGGCAGTGGGGCAATGAAGAAAGGCTGAATCATCCATTTGCTTCAGATGCCAAGTTTACTTCTAGAAATTATATCCTGCAGGGGGAAGGAGGAGATTAAGGACCAATCTACTGGTGTGTTGCTGATCACAACTCCTAAGTACCTGGCCTGCCTTGCTCTATAAGCAGTATATTTGTGCTGTTTTGTTATTTTCTAGACTTGTAAATTTTAACTACTCAGTTCCCACATTAACCATGCATTTGTGACTACGAAGCTGTCTCATAAAACAAGCACAGAACCTACTCTGAGGTAGCGGTTTATTAACTGTGCAACATTGGATGGGTTTTGTTAACTCCAGGGCTCAGTTTCCTCAATTATGGTATTAAAATGGTAGCATTTGCCTCTTCTGGTTTATTGGTAAGACTGAATGAGAAAAGGAATGTGGAATAACCCAGCAGAGTGTTTTTAATGAATAATATTAAGACCTTGATTAAAAATGATTACCTCACTTTTCTGTTCCCAAAAAAGAAGAATGTCAGGGATCCTGCTCTGAATCCAGGGTGTTTCTTATACTTGAACTTTCCAAAAATATGTTTTCATTCAAACCCTATTCTTCATGGCTTCATTAGTCTTTCATATCTTTATTTAAATGTCAACTGGAATATTGCTTATGACAGTTTCCATGAATTAGACATGCAGTCCTGGGAATTGGAGCTGGATCACCAGCTCATTTGGTGGTTGAATAAGTACCAGGATATTGATGATGTCACTTTCATTTATGACCCTCTTGCTGATTTGCTGTGTGCTTTTCTACAGTTATTAGCCTCATTGGTGTCTTCAGAACAGAGGCACGACTGCCACAAGCTTTCTGATAGAAAGAAAGATTAAGGCTAAAATATGCTTGACACTGTGTGATTCTGTCATTACTTGAGTCCTTAAAAAGGCCTTATATAAACTTAAGAGATTGTAATGATCACCCCTTATGATAATCATCATAATCCAGATTCAACTATAAGGCCCTTTGTATGATCCACTATTTGATTGTTTGCTGGCCTGGATAGGTTTTTAAGTAGCAAACTAATAAAGAGACTTATTTCATAGAAAATATATGAACACCTGAGATTGTGTCTCCTCTGTCAGCAGTATTCTGTATGTTCAGGATTTATCTGCCCAAGTTGTGCTATTTGACTACATGTTTAATTATACGCTCTTATACATTGTAGATGTATTCTTTCCTCTTACTTTAGTGTATATATTTTTTATATATATTCTGCAACTTAGCTGTGTCAAACTATATTTCAACTGTTGTAGCCTTTAAGGTATATAATACTCACCCAGGATTCTTCATTTCACCACATAGAATAATTTATATGTTGTTATATTCTAAGCATGTTGGGAAAGAGGAAATGGCTTTTGGAACATAGAGGGATGATAATGGTACACAGAGGCAGTTTTGAATTGTTTTTTGAAAGATTATAAGAAGAAAACCCACCAATGATCTAATGTGGCAAATAGAGATATATGTCTTTATTCACATTATTCTTTATTTCCTTCTCTATTTTCTTCCTTGTATGAATTCATTAAAAACCATATTTATTGTAAATCTGCTTTTTATCAGCATTGTGTTAGGGACTAGAGTTATAAAACATAATAATACTAGCTACCTTCTCATTCCTTATCTGAGCGTGAAGATACCTGTGTTCAGGGGATGAACTCTATCTCTAATCAATATGATGAACAGGAGTGAATTTGTTTCAACTGAAATCAATGGATTTATCAGATCTCTTCTAGTACTGAGATTTCCTAGTACTGAGGAATCATTTCTTCCACATTAATATTATTCTTTCAGTTTAAGCATGAACTCTTAAATCTTAAAATTTGAGGGACTTAACAGAAAACATCAAGTTTTACTTAATTCCCTTCCCAATTTTGAAGATGAAAAAATTGAAGCCTAGAAAAATTATGACATTTTTCTAACAACATACAACTAACTGGTGACAAAGTTAGAATAAAGACCCACGTATCCTAACCTCAAATTCATTAATCTACCACAATAGCACAACCCCAACAACTTTCTGATAATACAAGAAGTGTCTCCCCAGGTTAATCTGAGGTACTTTACACTCCTTCCCCTCTTCTGCCTGACATTTCTAAGGAAATTTCTCTATGTCTCATCATTCATTCTTAGTCTCAAACCATATAACTCTAGGGAATATCTTTTATTTCCATTTAATATCCTTACGCTTTCTTTCTCTTGAGGAGAAGGATTGTTTTATTTGTCTCAAGATCCCTAGAATCTAGAATAATAGCTTGTTTCTATGCATAAAAAATAGACACTCAAATATGTTAGTTGAGATGACTTAATTTGATTTTTTTAACCAATTTATTAGTGATCAAACTTGGATTATCAGTACATATCTTTGGGTAATCATTTCTTCATTATTAATAAAAGTTGAAAGAAGTACCACAGAATGAAAGCAGCTCATTAAGTGCTGACAGTACAACGGCGACCAAGTTTGTGATTTTATTTTCATAAATTTTCTGAGATAGTCTTGTAGGCATTTGTTTAGGACTAAAATGAACAAACAGTGCCCTCTTCTGTCTGATAACCATAATGGTGCTATGCGGGGGTATGAATTTCACTCTACAAACTCAGATGTAGGGGCGCCTGGGTGGCTCAGTGGGTTAAGCTGCTGCCTTCGGCTCAGGTTATGATCTCAGGGTCCTGGGATCGAGTCCCACGTCGGGCTCTCTGCTCAGCAGGGAGCCTGCTTCCGCCTCTCTCTCTGCCTGCCTCTCTGCCTACTTGTGATTTCTCTCTGTCAGATAAAAAAAAAAAAAAAAATCTTCAAACTCAGATGTAGAAGAAAAAAATGACTTTTTTCCCCCCCTAAGTTAACCTGGTTTTATCTTTGTTCATGGGGAATTTAAACATAGTCATTTAAAGAGAAGACAAACTTCTCTTTACCTCTATCACTTGTGTTGCACCAGGTGAACCAAAGTTCTAGATCAGTAGTTCTCAAACAGGGATGATACCCCTCCCCATGGGGAGAGGGGGCATTTGGAAATGTCTGGAGATACTTTTGATTGCCACAACTTGGGAGGCTTCCTACTGCATGTAGTGGGTAGAGACTAGGGATAGTGCTAAACATCCCACAATATGCAAGATGGTCTCTTGCAACCAGAATTATTTAGAGCAAGATGTCCCTAGTGCCAAGTTTGGAGACTCTTTTCAGAATGACCCATTCTGAATGGGTCATTCTTGGGTCATTCTGAGTCAGAATGACCCATCAATTACTTGTCATTCTCCCAAATTGTTTACCACTCAGACACCCATTGTCCTAGCACATGTAGCTCCTTCAGGTTTACTACTTGCTGTTTCCAAAATACTTTATGGGAAGACGTGAAACTCAGGTCTGAGTTTAGAAGATGGTGTTTTCTCTGATTCTTTTATGTCGACCCTGAACTTTCAAAGGGATACTCAGACATCTTTCTAGACTTCCAAATCTGAGAATCTTGAGCTTATGCAAGATCTCTCTCTGCACAAAATCTATTATTTCTAACTTCCATAATCTTTATTTTTTAAAAATGCAATTGAGGAATCTTTGCCTCAAACCTTCCCTTAAGCAAGGAATCATTAAATCAACACTTACTGAAGGCAGAAGTTGGAAAGAACTAAACATTAATCTATAGCTTAATAATGTTCCATGACATTCTTCTGACATTGATACCAAAGCTTATGTGTCATTAAATCATTTATTCCTTTATTCAGTTAGGATCTTTTCACTGAAATCATAGTATATTTTGTTTCAAGGTGCTCAGAGTGATAAAAAAGACAGACAATATCCTTATCCTCATGGAAGTTATGTTCTAATGGGATAAGACTAAAACATATTCCCTCTCAAAGAAAAGAAAAAATATTTTTCAGGTTATGATCAGCTTTCGAGAGCTAAAGAAAGAAATATAGGGTGATGTAATAAATAAATGAAGTAAGGGAAGGGATTATTTTTAGGTAGACTGAGGGGATGACTGGATAGGGCTGCAGATAGGCCAACTGGGCTCCCATGGTAAGGATCCAGCCATGTAAGTGCTCGAGGAACTCACCAGGCAAGAGAGCAGTGGATACAAAGAGCCCAAGAGCCTGATGAGGATTAGGCTGATGAGTGAGCCATGTTTGAGGAATAGAAAAGGTGTCTGTGTGTGTTTCCAGCAAAAAAAGGCAATTCTTACTTGTCTAGAATTTGAAATTATTAGTATTAACAATATAGTAATAATAATAGTATATAATTAATAATATAGTGTTAATATATCTAGACCTCTTATAAAAATGTATTTGAATTATAGACTTTCCACTTTGACATTCCAAAATCGTCGTGCGCTATCAGCTCAGCTAGGAGGGCCTGACCCAGCATGCTATTTCCACTGCCTGGTTCAGAAGAAGACGCCCCTTAGCCCCCTTCCTAATAGCTTCCTGGAGTGTCAAGACTGTTCCCGACACCTCTGGAACAGTTACTTGAGTGTAGTGAGCTAGGGATGGATACTCAGAGAAATATGATTTACGACTAAGTCACATTTAGGATTTAGAATTCAATCTTAATTTGAGAGGAAAATGTCAAGTATGACTCCTGTACCTAGACTACTTTTTTCTTTTTTCTTTCTTTTTTTTATTTCCCTTCTCAATTTTCTCTTTTCCTTTCCTTCATTTTTCTATTAAGTGACTACAAAATTCTTTTTTATATATTTTAATATTAAATAGTTATAAAGTCTGTGCCAGTGAATTTTTAAGTATACTGCATACTGTCTGACTAGGAATGCTGAAAGAATTAGGGAGATAAAGACCGTAGAGAGCATTAAGTGCCTTGGGGGAAAAAAGATATATATAAATGCAGTCATTTCTATCTCAGTAAGTATATATATGCATTAAAACCACCAATTTATGGTGACCCTGAAGTTTAATGTGTCACTATAGTTTATTGTGGCTCCAGTTTCTATATGAAAACCTCAGCCTGAGTATTTCCAAGTTCTATACCTTTTCTGGCCTCTCTTGTAAAAATAAAATGGGGCCTTATAATAAAATTAATAATAATAATTTTTAATAATCATAAACAGTATTAAACTTCAGTACTTTCTATTCACTGAATAATGTTCCAGTTCATCATCTTATTTTATCCTCACAATAACCCTAATAATTAGGTAATATGTTTGCCATTTTACCAGGTGAGGGAATGAAGTTAATTTCAAATCACTCTGAACTGCTTAAGGAAGGCTTCACAGCAAATAAGAATTAAATAGAAAGGCATGAAATAGTGTCTCTGAATTCTGATACGAGAAATAAATGAGTAATGACTGACTTTATTAACCCTCTTTCCAGGAAAAAAAAAAAAAAAATCTTGGTTTGGTTTAGAGACAGCCTATCTTGGAGAGGAGAAGTCATTTCTATCATCACTAAGAATCTATGTGAGAGTTAATCTTTGCTGGGCCCAGCTTAAGGGATAATTTTACTGTTATATAATGAATAAAATTAGATCAAAAAAGATCTTTACTTGGACTTTAGGAGAAAGCAGTATGTGTGGCATTATATTAAACCCTGTGTAGCATAGGACATCAGATACTAAGAATGGGGTGAATGTAACTAGAATCAGCTAGTAAGCATCAGATCAAACCAGAATAACAAATTCGGAGTAAAATTAAAGTATCCAAATTGCTACAAATGTTTTATCCAAAAATATAAAGGGTTTTGATGGGATGAGGGATAGAAGAGTGGAAGAAGAGGTGAAAAAGCAATAGAAAGAACCAAACTTTTCCTGAATTCCAGCTATTTATGGGCTAAGCAATCCCTACTTAACGCATCTTAGTATAACTGAGCCTAGAAACAAACGTCAGGGTTAGGTATTATTATCTAAAATTTTGTTCTGAGGAAACCAGCATTTAAAATGGCACACAAAATAACAAAGCCCCACAATCACTAATTGGAGAGCCAGAATTCAAATTTAGGTCTGTATTACTCAACATTATTGGGTCATTCTACTGCATGGCACTGTCCTAAGGTAGTTGGCCTCCCCTTCCCTAGAATGAAAATTGATTAAACACACACACACATCTTCCAGATGCTTGCACCTTCCAAAGTTACCGGATGCACAGAAGCAAGCTGTCTTTAAGAGTGTGTAATGTAGGGTAGCCCCAGCTTCCTCCTCCCTTTTACAATGTCTGCTCTATTATTATTTGTCTTCAGCCCTGCAGGTGTTAATGTATGACCTCAAAAGTGATGAGAGTGCTCCTCTTTCTGTCTCAGTTTCCACTTAACCAATACCATTGTATATCCAACTTTTTATTTTTGCAATACTAGCTAACTGATTGCCTGACAGAATACAAAAATGCTGCCAGCAAATGTTTTGAACACTCCCCCACTGATTTTGTTCCTGAAAAGAAGAGGTCAGTCCTATGTTAAAGAAAAAAAAAGAAAAGAAAAGAATAAAACCCAACACAGAAATATGTGGGTGTCAATTGTAGGCTTATCTCTTCCTGTGGTATCACCAACAAAAATGGTACTTGTGACTTCTGACAGCAGCAGTTCTTAGTTTCTGTTAAATCACTTTATTTTGAGTTGAATAAAATGTCGGAATCAATGATGAAGTTATATGTCACTTCATGGGAGAGTATAATCCAAGAAATTAACAGCAGACATTTATAAGGAACAGATCACAGTAGTGGCACCTGGCAGCCATCAGTTGCAAAACAGTAGGACCTAAGAAAAGAAATCTGATCAATTGAATTTATTCGGATGTTTCAGGGGCTGATGATGTATCCAGGAAGGAAGTTGCAAAGACTCTTTCTCAAATAAGGTGGGAAGAATACACAAAAACAGCTAATAATAAAACATGTGATTGTGTAGAAATGCCACAGTGGTAAACTTATGGTATTAATACCTAAGGGAAAAGAATAAATTGCCCAGTGAGCATAACTGCACACAGTTCCTGCAAAGAGGAGCTGCATGCAGAGATAAAGATACACAACAGTTACTCGAGCACATCAGAGACCTTGGCAAGAAGGGGCTATTAATATCCAATAGGAGTCAGTTGAAATAAATGGAGAGGTGATGCTAAGTGCAAGTCTTAGAAAGCAAAGAAAGTGCAGGTTAAAGAATCGTGAAATGGGAACAAATCTAAGGCCATTAGTAGTAGAAAATAGGTAGTTTGCTCCACAATGTGAGCTAATTATGGCAAGTTCCCATCTCTGGAGTGGTCCCAAGGGAAGGTAAACTCTCCACAGCCCTGAAAATAAACAAAGGACCTGTGTGCAAAGCAAGGTTTAAGGGAAACCAGAGCCGGACTGAGGAGGCATCCCCTGCCCCTGACTACTCTTTAACAGCCAGGTGTAGAGAAGAGATCTCCCACTTCACATCCGGTAGCTTTTCACGAAATCTGTTTGATTTCTGGATTTCTTACCAAGACTCCATATTACATGAATCAAGCATCATTTAAATGAAAACAAGTATCAAATTAATTCTTGTTAAGTACTTTTACTTGGATTGGAAATAATGACAGATATCTTTAAATTATTGCCCCCGTGAGATTAAGGAGAAGAGATTAAGTGAGATTAGATTAGATACTTAAGATTCAGTGAAGATTAAGATCGGATACAACAGCATAAGACAAAAAAAATTAGTTTGAAATATGGAAAATGGAAGCACAGTAGAGATACAGTGAGAATGAGTGTTTGCTGTTGCCATTGATCTCTTTTGTTTTGCTTATATCCAATGTTCTTTTCAGCTATCGCTGATAATTTTGCTTCAGCCATTCAAAAACATGGAGAGATTCCATTGTAGTGATATGACAGTAAGCCCGGGAGACCAAGTCCTTACATCACAGGGTAAACAACAACTGGCTGCCTGATTCAGCAGCAGTGTGCAATCCAGTGTGATCACCATCAGCGCAGTGGAAGTGGAGGGGTCAGGGAAGGAAGGTTTGGCCAAGTCTTCTGGAGCCCGATACCACCCAGATACAAGATGTTTAAGCTGAAATTGAAAAAAAAGGAAATGGAAGTAGATTAGCTATTTAGACACTAAAGTTAAAATATTTACTCTTTAATTTCCTAGAAAATTTAAATGCTTAGTAATTTTGGTGCCATTTCTATGTCCTATAGTTTTAATTAGAATTACACCATCCATTTATCACATGTGAACACCTTGGTATGTGATGACCACATCATGGTTAGCCAACTCCCTCTTCAACCAGAGAAAAACTTCCTCCTGCTTATTTTGCTTTCTTTTTCTTTCAGAATTTATTGTGATATAATTCATATACCTAACATTCACCATCTTAAAGTGTAAAACTGGGTTATTTTAATATACACACACGATCATGCGGTCATTACCACTATCTAATTCCAGGACATTGTGAGCCTCCCAAAGAGAGACTGCATGCCCACAAACCATCATTGCCCTCTCCCTCCTTCCCCTCCTTTAGGAACCCCTGGTCAAATTTCTGTCTCTACAGACTTGCCTATTGCAGACATTTTGTACAAATAGAGTCACACAACATGTGGACTTGTGTGGCTAACTTTTCACTTACCATAACATCTTCAAGGTTCACCTATGTCGCAGCATGTATCAGTACTCCCTTGCTTTTTCTAGCCAAATAATAGTCTATTCTATATAATTTTGCTTATTCCTCAGTAGACGTATGTCTCAGCCGTTTCCACTTTTTGGCTATTACGATTGGCAAGGCTATGAACATTTCTTTTTACAACTTTTTGTGTGGACACCTATTTTCATTTCTCTTGGGTATATACCTAGGAGTAGAACTTCTGGGTCATATTGGTAACTCTGTGCTTTCTTTTGGAGGTAATGCCAGACTGTTTTTCATTTTGCATTCTCACCAGCAATGCTTTGCTTTCTTTTTATAGACCCCAGAGGAACTGGAAGATGTTTCTGACTTGGAAGAGGAACATGAGGTGCGCAGTCACACCAGCGTTCAGACCGAAGGGAAAACTGACAGGGTAAGTCAGCTCCCTGGGAGGAGAGCTGTAGGCTGTGCCCTCTTGTTGTCAATCATGCAGCCTCTCATAGGAGGGACTCCAGGATCTGGAGCCAGTTTCGCAAAGCCCAGGAGGAAGAATCCCAGAATGCATGGTCTGTAGCATGAGGGGAATTACTTCCTTGACATTGAAAACTCACAGTGAGACCATTTCTGGTCAGGTAGTAAATTATTCCATACCACTTCTAATCTCTATACCAGTCATGGGAATATGGAATTGAAATGTTTAAAGTAGACATTTGTTTAAAGTAGAAAAGAGAAACCAAGAAGTTAAAGTATTTTAGATTTCTAGAATTCTAAATTCTAGAAAAAATATATTTCTGAGAAACTACCCCTATACTTTTCTTCCTTTCTGCAATGCCGCCTTCTCTTACCCTCAACATAGACACACACACACACACACACACACACACACACATACACACACACTCTCACACACATGCCTCCAACGATGATAATCGACTTCTGAATTATTTTGTGGCATTGTATTTCACTTTACTTATACCCAGTGCTTGGGAATCTGTGAAAGTCTGGCTTTCTAGCCAACAGTATGCAACCGCAGACCAACTACAGAACTTGGGTCGGAAAGTCAGGTGATACAGCATAGTGGCTAAGACTAGAACACATCTGAATTAGCCATTTCTTTTCTGTGTCACCTGGAAAACTCATTCAGCTTTTCTCTGACTTGGTTCCCTGATTTGTAAAGTGAAGATACTGCGAGTACTTCTATGTGTGAACTATTGTGGGGATAACTCAGTTAATTAGTAGAGCACTTAACACACTGCTTAGCTCATAGTAAGTTCTCAATAATCATGAGTAATTCTTTGTAGTTGTCATAGGGATAGTATAATTATCCTCACTTATTACTACTATTAATTATTTAAATTCAGTGACATTACATTTGGAGATGGATAGGAAAAGATAAATTTAAGAAAGTTCCACGTGTTCAAATATTCAGATTACTTAGAACTGATATATGTTAGTTACAACTCCTGTGTTTTATTAGAAATGGTGGTTTTCTTGAGCTTACATTCCGTGCTGGTTATTGGGTTAATTCCCAGCCCTCCAGAAGCCACTTCATGTTGGGAACTGTCTGGGGGCACCCGGCATCTGAAAGAAGTTTCCTTCTAATCTAGTAGGCATCTTTGTTAAGAAGGAAATTTTTCCAAATGGCAATGGAATTGGAAATAAATTTTGCTAATAACATAGTTTGCTCATGCTTTCAGGTAAGTGAGTGAGTGATTCACTTCACTGTGGCTGAGTCACTGGAGGTGGAGGGTAGCTGTCAGGACTTAAAAGGTAATCGATAAGGGCAAATTTTGTTAAAAATAAAGGTAACCTTAGTAGGATGCTGGGATTAGTATAAACATACCATAGTTCTCATTCTGGATCGTCACATGTAGACAATAAAGCCTTGGTTAAGACCTTAAGTCTTAGAAACTTCAAATTTCTTTATTGAAAATGAGAAAAATAGGGGTACTACCTGGGTGGCTCAGTGGGTTAAGCTTCTGCCTTCGGCTCAGGTCATGATCTCAAGGTCCTGGGATCAAGCCCCGCATTAGGCTCTCTGCCCAGCAGGGAGCCTGCTTCCCACCCACCCCCACCTGCCTCTCTGCCTACTTGTGATCTCAGTCGGTCAAATAAATAAATAAAATCTTAAAGAAAAGAAAATGAGAAAAATATTATCATACCTTCTCAAGCATTATTGATAATTTCAAGATAATGCAAATGAAAGTATTTTATAAACCTTAAAATTCATATGCTAAGAAAATAAGCTTCTTATTACTACTATTTTGATTGTGTTTTTGTTCTTGGCTGAGGTTACAGGCCAGCTAGCTAGATGGCAACCTGACTATTGTAGGTTAAGAAGTTGATGATCTCGATAGTCCTGGATCTTAAGAATCTTTCATAGAAGCTGCTGTTTCTAACCGTGTAGAAATCACCCTGGAGCTGCTCTGTATTCTGGATTTGTGTTCCACTGTGCACAGTTCCCTGACAGGCCAGTTCATCTGGAATGCCCCTGGGCAATAACCTCACTACAGTCTCTTGGCAAGATAGATCCCTAACTATCAAATCTACTGAGCAACGTTATATTCAACCTGGCCACTCTGTGCTCTAGTAAATCTCCCTGCATAAATTCCAAGTAGTTTAGATTTTCTTCACTTCCTGCCTTGAGGCTTCTCTGAAATGGCTGTGTAGAATCCCTCAGGAAGCTGATCAGATATTCTAATACATACACAATCTATGTGAAGCATTAACACTCCACAGAGCAACCTTGATGAATATTCTTATTTTCCCTGGATGGACCATTTTGCATTTTGCAAAGGTCTCCAAAGGATTCCCAGGGGGATCAAGGCACACCTCCCACCACAGCGAACAGTTTGATAATATACCTTTGGATTTGTTCTCCTTTTTGTTTGTTTGTTTTTGTTTTTGTTTTTTTCTTTCCTGATCCAGTCTTCCTAGGCTCCTAGTTCCGTTCCCCAAGATTTCATCCCAGAATCAGCTACTTTCCATTCTTAGGCTCTGCTTTTGAGGGAAAACAAGAAAAAATAGTCACGGTACATAAACTACTTAATTATCACATTAACTTTGATATACTGATACATTATCCTGGTTTTACTAATAAGATCACTGAGGCGCAGATTTATATAACTTGTCTAGTAAGTGGGTTATGTTTTCAGACAAAGAACCTGGGTAATTACCACATGTCAACTCACTCAAAATATAGAATAAGTGGAATGAATCTTTTACTAACAAGCAAACAAACCACCACCACCACAATAAACTTGATTCACCATCAGTGGAATGAAAGGATGCTGTAGTGGTCTGAGAACTGGAGGAAGGATACAAATTTTCTTTTAAAATTTAAAGAGTAATTATTATATAGTATGGTCAATTTAACTCAAATAACAACCTCTTATTGAAAACCTAATTTGTGAATTTATTCCTACAGAATCTGTGCTCATGGCAGGACAGCTCAGATTGTCCCCTGCCCAAACCACCTGAGCAAAATGTTCATGTTGACAGGTTTTATGATTTCTCTCAGGCATCTGGCACCCCTAACAGACCCCATATTCTCTATCATTGTACCTCTATGCTTATCTTTCTATGTTCAGTCTCATATCCATTTGAGACTTTATCCAGCATTCCTGAAGTTTCAATACATTGAGCTCTGTCTGTCTTTTGACACATTTCCCAGATACCATCACGTTGAGAAGATACCATAAGATTTTGAAATAGAATCTGTTGAGAATTTTTTGAATACTCATGCATGCTCAATGAGGAATTTCTGGTCACTGAACAAGACATGTGTTTGGGTTCCTTTTTGTTTGCTGCTAAATGCCTTTTTGGTTCTTGGCTTATGCAGACTCTGCTATATGGAACATGCCATAGAACTAATTTCAGGCACTGTTTAGTCATGGAGTGACAGTTATTTATTATCATTTTATTTTTTGCATTTCACTCCCAGTAGCTTTGGCTCAACATCATCTGTTATTGCTGTCATCAGTAGCAAATGCCACTGGGCATTGTAAAGGTCTATAACCAACAAATAATGATTTAGAGTCCACAGTTAATCAGAGCGAAATACTAAAAGACCAATAGTGCATGCCTTATGAAGTAGCAGAGGAACAGCACTGGAAATTAGTGATTATCTTAATTATTAAACATGAATACTCACTAGACCAATACTGTGGTTATATTCAGTAATCAGGCATTCCGCAATGATACAGTAGTGTGATTTTGTTATAGATTTACAAAACATTCTTTAAAGATCTCATTGTTTATTCTGATCATGCTCTTAGCAAGGATAAAATAGAAATCTTTTATCTGAAAAACTCAAATTTGAAAGAGACATGAAAATAGATTCCTTTTAAGATCATCAAATTTCTAAACCTACTGGTAATAAGACTTTTTGGTAAGTCCTAAAAGCTTTCTAAAAGATTATACTAAATACATGCTAACTCATATTTTCTATTTAAACAAAACAGTGTCAGTTATCATTTAACACTTTATAGCTTACAGAATATTTCCAAATTGGTGTCTTACTTAACAAAAGCTGTGGAATTTTTCTTTTTCCCTTGATTATACTAATTAGGGAATTTAACTCAAAGGATTTCAGTACTTTATGCAAATCATGTAGACTGGAACCAAATCCCAGATATTCTGGCATGAACCACACTCTGTCCAGTGTAACACACTTGTAAACTGGGGTAGAATCTCACCATTCCTTAAGATCTCATTACCCTCCTATTGTTACAGCCAGTATTATGGAGTTGGTATTATCATTTCTCTACTAGAAAAACGATTCCTGAAACTGAAAACCATAAACCTTAAGTATCAGACTTGTTTAAGTCTCACAAGTTTCAAAATGCCTCAATGCTACAATCTTCCATCAATAACAAAATCATTTTATTGTTTACAATTTAAAAACTACTTAATGATGCCCAGACCTTGTCAGTCTTTCCCCAGTGGGTCACTTTACCTTGATGAAGTCGAATATTAATCAGATAGAGTCAGATAGTGGCAGACCTTGTAGGACAACAATCCTGGGCCTCCAAGCACAGAGTCTAGACAAGTGAGGCAGTTACTCCTCAGTCTCTTATCCAGTTGGTCTCTGTGATACTTCAATAGAGGTATCCAATACCTCTATCCAATACTCCAATTTCTAGATTTCCTCCTTCATTTATTTATCGTCTCAATTATTTATTGTCTGCAGGAGGAGCAGCAGGGACAAGAGACTCTCAGGAAATAAAGTATCCTCAGAGTGGTGGCTCAAAGTATGTTTTTCATGCCTACCTGGGGTTTTAGGAAGACCTAAGAGAATATGGGTTACCTGGGTGGTCCAGTCCATTAACTATCTGACTTGATCCCAGGGTTGTGAGTTCAAGCCCCATGTGGGGCCCCATGCTGGGCATGAACTTAAAAACAATAACAACAACAACGAAACAAGCAATAAAATAGATTGAAAGAGAGTTTTGTGAGTGGAATGGGTGAGCAAGTGATTTGCCTTTGCTAGCATTGGCTTATAATGTAGAGATGTATAAACTTGGGAGTCAGATAAGCCTTGATTCAAATCTGGCTTCCACCTATTACTATCCATATGATCTCCAAAAAGTTAGTGTACATTTCAAACTGTTTTCTAATCTGTAAAATTGTGATGATCATATTAGTAATTGTATCTATTTTATAGTCATTCTTAAAGATGAGATAAATGAAAAGTTTCAGTTCAGTTCTTGGCACATGTGAAGTCTTCAATCAATTTTAAATTTTTTCAAAGATTTTACGTATTTATTTTTTGTGAGATCTGTTTATCTATTATTTTTATTATTATTTATTATCTACTATTTATATTTACTTATTTATTTTTGTGAGATCTTTTGACTTATTTTTGTGAGAGAGACTGAGAGAGAGCACGGGCAGTAGGAGGGGCAGAGAGGGAGCAGCAGGCTCCCCACAGAACAGGGAGCCCAATGTCAGACTCCATCCCAGAACCCTGGGATCATGACCCAAGCTGAGGCAGATGCTCAACTGACTGAGCCACCCAGGTGCCCTCAATTTTGATTTTTATTAAAAAAAAAAATGAGTAGAAGTGTAGAATTGTGTATTGGTGTTATACTTTGACTTCCTTTTGAGTAGCTCAAGAAGATTTGTAAATACAAGTCTCAGTCTTCTAGAATGAGATTCCTTTGGTTTTTTGGTTTTGTGGTGCTAAACATTTTGACATGCTGGAAATTCTATTACGAAGTCTTTTGAAGCAGTTTCCCCCCCCCCAGGAGGAGGGCTTATCAGAAACAGCTGCAAGAGATTAGAAGGAAGATGACATTAATGTGATTTTTAATGATGCTGGCACTTTATATATATCTAATTCACATATATAATGTAGAACTGAAATAGTGATCATAAAAACCAACTCTTGATAGTGAGATAAAACAGAAAATTTGATCCAGTAATTGTCAAGTTTGTAATTTCTTTATTGGATGCCTGGCCCTGCCCTGGGAGTTTTTCTTCTTTGTGGAATGTTGATACTGTGATGATCCATTAGTTTCTATTTCTCTCAGTCTTCACTTACTTTCATCAAGTTACACAGGGCTTAATTTCCAAAGTTTATGGTACATACTTGAAAAAAAAAAAAAAAGAAGAAGAAAAAGTCACTCATCCTGACTTTTATAGGCTGCATGTTAGAATCAGTTTTTCAAGCAGTCATTTGAAGTCACCTTGTATTGAGGGAAATCTTATAATTACAACAATGTGGATGGATCTAAGGTATCTAGAGAGAGAATGCTAAGTGAAATAAGTCAGAGAAAGACAAATACCATATGATTTCACTAATATATAGAATTTCAGAAACAAGATAAATGAAAAAATTAAAAGAAGAAGCAAACCTAAAACAAAACCAAACCCAGACTCTTAACTATAGAGAACAAACTGAGGGTTACCACAGGGAAGGTCAGTGGGGGATGGGTGAAATAGGTGAAGGTTATTAAGAGTACAGTCATCATTATGTGCACTGAGTAATGTATAGAATTGTTGAATCATTATATCACATACCTGAAAGTAGTATATAAAGTAGTATATAACACTATGTTAACTATACTGGAATTAAAATTTTAAAAAATAAAATTTCCTTTTATTTTTCTACTCCTAAGAAGAACTTATGTTCTAATGGTTCTTCCTTCAGCCAATATAGCTTGAAAGCCAATAGTTCTCAAAACTAAATAGACGATTTTGTTCAGTCTCACACAATTTATTTTTTTATTTTTTTGAAGAATGTCTACTTCTTTTTTTTTTTTTTAAGATTTTATTTATTTATTTGACAGGGACAGATCACAAGTAGGCAGAGAGGCAGGCCGAGAGAGAGAGAGAGAGAGAGAGAGAGAGAGAGAGGGAAGCAGGCTCCCTGCTGAGCAGAGAGCCCGATGCGGGACTCGATCCCAGGACCCTGAGATCATGACCTGAGCCGAAGGCAGCGGCTTAACCCACTGAGCCACCCAGGTGCCCCAGTCTCACACAATTTAAACTTTGATGATAGCGTCTTGTAGATGAGGAATGAAAGAGGGAACTCATTTAACATTACTGATTGAGGTCAGTGCTGACCAAGATTTTCATTTGAGAGTATTTGAAGGTGTGATCTCCAAATGCTAAAATTCAGTTTAATGGACATAACATTAAAAACAATAAGACAAAAAACTTAGAAATTGGTAATTTCGATTATAGTCAGATCATACTTCAGCATGATAAAATTACACCGCCTTTTTAAAGGTATATTATTTGTCATACTTACTGATGATCCAAAATTCAAGAAATTGTAATATGTAGTCTTTGGTGATTAAGATTTCTCATATTTTTAATATTATCTTCCCTTAAGAGTATATATTTTGTAAGTCTGTTCTGCCTTAAGGAATATCTTTGAGTCCATTGAATCTGTGTAAGTTCTATACATAGAAGTAAATTGGGGCAGAAATAAGAACAGTTGCCTAGGTTACTGGACACAACCTCAAAACGTCAACAGCAGCAAATGAATGGGACCATGTCAAATGTTAAAATACAGGAGATGTTTCTTGGGGTAAAAAAGAAATAGCCATGTACACTCTAACATCATGTTGGTAATTGGGAGAACATCCTTCTTGTGACTTTTTATGATGCTGAATCAGCTGGATATTCTCTACCATGAAGACAGAAAAAATGCCATGAATGGATAGCTTGTTTTAAAAATTAGAAATATTTTAATAGGCCCTATTTATTATCAGAAGACACTCTCAGTAACTCCAATTTATACTGAATTAACATGCAAAATATGGTAAGACATGTCCTCATTACCTTTTTCATGATATAATTTTGTTTAGGTTACTATGACAAACGCAGCTTGCACAAGCCGATGAATTTACATTATTCAAGCAGTGTTATACTAGGCAATGCATTTTCTCGTCAGCAGTTTCTTTAATTTCTATTGTATACTTGGCAATAACTCTGCTTTCCTATCTTTCTGGCTGATTGTTCTCAGTGCTTCATGGTTTCCTCTTTCTCTGTTTACTTCTCAAGTGTCAGGGTTTCACGGGAGCTCTGATCTAAGCTCTCTAGTCCTCCAATTCTTCCCAGTTTTCCTGAACACTCTCATACATCCCAAGATTTCAGATATCTTACATAGACAAGCGAATGTAGCCACATACTGTGTCGTGAGCTCTCACTACTTACACTGGCAGGTTCGCAAGTTTCCTCTCCTCACGTGGCTTGTGACACTTGCTGTTTCCAAGCCTGAGTGCATCACCTTACCCTACAAATCTACTGTATATTCCTGATAACAATTCTGTACATTTCATAGAACACATCTGAACCTGGGAATGATTTTTTACTTCCCTCCATAGCTAGGCATACAACATGTTCCAGCTTTACTATCTTCTAAATATTTTCTGAACTTTTCTATTTTTTCACCACCTTCACTATCACTACCTTGAAAGAAAATGTTGCACTGGACAAAGTTGAACGGGAAAGGAAGCATTTATTCAAGGCTATTGCACTAGGGGTAAGAGACCAGAACTTTGCATTTGACTCTCCTAGAACAAAGGGCTGGAAATTTTTTCAGAGATGGGATAAGGGAGATTGTATGCTGTCTGTTTTCACTAATTGGCTTTGCCCAAAGGAAAAGTGAAATTTCTCTATCTTCATGACAGGAGGTGCTTTTATAACTTGGAGCAAGATGCTGCTAAATTTAGGTTCCCGCCCTCCCACTGAGCCTAGGAGGTAGAGGCTTTATGTTCTTTGATGATGGCATGTCAAAGGGACAGCTTCTTAGTTCTTGAGAAAGACATTCCTTGTTTGTAAAGCTGTCGAGAAATATTTAGAAATATTTACATCTTAAAGGGGCAAAGAAAGAATTTACAACAACTTTTGTAAACTATATACTATAAAAAAAGAAAAGGTCAGGGACCCAGAGTCAGAAAGAAGCCTGTCTAAAATTTAGTCAAGCTGAGGAGAACATTAAGGCCATCTTGGTTACTATCTTAGGTCAGGTCCTATCATCTCTCACCTAGATTTTCTTTAGCAGACTCCTAAATTATCTTCTGCCTTTAGTAAACTTTCATTCTCTCACTTGAACTTAAGATGGTATTTCAAAAGTGCAAATCTGTCATCTGTCACTATGCATAAAATCTCCTCAAGGTCTCAGTGTCTCCCTTGTCCTTGGCATGAAATCTGGTCCCTCAATGCCCTGTGTAAGAGAACCAGGTTCTGCTTCCTGTTTCTCTCTTCTGCCTCTTATTTCACACTTTCCATTGTACAGATGTCTCCCTTCCTATATGCACCAGGCTCTCCCTCATATCCCTCTCTGAGGTGCACAATTCCCTCATCTCACCATCCTCCTCTTCACCAAGAATACCTGCTCATCATTAGGATTCCAGATTAGCCTCAACTTCACTGTTACAGATTAGAGTGTAGTTTCCTTCCAACATTCAGGCCTGGATCTGAATGTAGCACGTGGAGATTGCCATATCATGACATTCACTGTGCATGCATAATTTCTTACATAAGGGCATTTCTTTTTTTTCTTTCTTTTCTTTTCTTTCTTTTTTTTTTTTTTTAAGATTTTATTTATTTATTTGAGAGAGTGAGAGCACATGAGAGGGGAGATCGGAGGGAGAAGCAGATTTCCCATGGAGCTGGGAGCCTGATGTGGGACTTGATCCCAGGACTCCAGGATCATGACCTGAGCTGAAGGCAGTCACTTAACCAACTGAGCCACCCAGGGACCCCATAAGGGCATTTCTTCTCCACTCATTAAACCTCACTAAACCTCATTGGTGCAGAGAACATGAATTTTCTCTCTTTTAGTGCTATGTTTACAGAATATCACCCACTGCCTAGTAGAGATCTATGAGAGACGATGAGGAGAACCTTCCTTTTTAAAGACATCTTGTCTCAAAAGTGTACTGTTCCTCAATATATTGAACCTAGGGGATTACATTAATTTCTTTCTTGCTCTTTCTTCCTTTCAACAGTTGTACCTACTTGTGCTAGATAAACCTTACTATAAATTGCTAGGTCACAACTCTGAAATTTTCATTGGCTCTCTACTACCCAGTCCCTGCTAATATAATAATATAATATATATATTAATTGTTCTGTTTCTTTTGGCAAAGTCCTTTGCAATGCCCCTGTATTCCTGGATGTATAAAGTATACAGATTCAAAAACTGCTTTTTATTTGTTGAAATGACTCTTGTGTTCCTGGACATTAGGGCTATCCCTGAGGCTATGTCCATGATCTGTCTCTTGTCTGAATTGCCTACCTTTTTTTTTTTTTTTTATTCCCTCCAAACACAAAAGTTCTTCAAGATGAGCCCAACTCCCTTTATTTCCATGATGTTTTCTTTGCACAGCCTCTTTGATTTAATGATACAAAAACTTCTGCTGAGAGACTGTCAAAAGGCGTTTACTCATTCCTTTCAGATTTTTACATGCTAAGGTCACCATGTTCTATCTATTGTGAAGTAGTGTAGCTGAATAGTGTCACCTCTTTTTAATTCAAATTCTTCACTCAAATTGAAATTTAGGTTCATTCCATTGATTGTAGATGTCAGTGTATAAAAATCAGAGGAAACTAAAGTTTAAAACATTGCACATTATTTATCCTAAAATTCTTATATTAAGAGTTCTTTTCATAAATACTTCTTGAGATTTCAATCTGGGAAACGCTGTTACCAAATATCTAAACATACTCTCATTTATCAGACAATGGAATTATATTGCAATATATACATTTCCACCATGCCTTGATTTCTGGGAAATTCTGAGTTAAAATTAGTGTCTAGTAACTAACTTAAATACCTGGTATATTTGTCTGTTTTCATTCAGTTATCTTCTTTTTCTTTAAAAATAATCTCAAATACAAATTCTGATTAAAAATACTTAAAAGATATCTATTTTATTAAAGTTCTACCCAATATATTGCTCTTGTCACCACTAAGGTTATATATTTTAGAGTGAGAAGATAAAGTAAGTATATCCAGTATTGGAACACTTGGCTGACTCAGTTGGTAGAACATGAAATTCCTCATCTCAGGGTCCTGAGTTCAAGCCCCATATTGGGCATAGAGCTTACTTAAAAAAAAAATAATAATAAATAAATAAATAAAATAAAAAAATAAAAAAGTATATCCAGTATTATATCTTTTTACAGTAATTTCAGTTGCTGTAATTTAAGGCCAAATCTCTTTATTCCTTTATTTAATTATAGAATAGAACCTTGGCATTTATAAGTGTATATAACCTATTTTTTAACATTGTTGGATAACCCAAAAATTTATGTATGAAGTTATTTATAAGGCCACTGGAGCACGAATTTAAGTGATATATTGTGATATTTATATGTGATTCACTTGCTCGTTAGCGAAACAAACCTTTCTCCAAGCTTTAAATAGACTATATTCTACTTGTCGATGAATTCACAGCAGAGGAAATAGCAAGTAGAAAAGCCTTGGAGGCAAGTGTTAGTGAGGCAAGAGGAAATCTGAAGCTGAAAAGGAGGGCTGATCTTGTAGGGAACATAAACCATTGTAAGCTATTTGGATGGGAAGTTATCAGAGGGCTTTAAGCCAGAGAGTGACATGATACGGACTTATACTTTAAAGGGGTCATTCTGAATGCTGTGTTGAAAATAGTCTGAGAAGTGGTACAGGAGGAAGCAGGAATTTAGAAAGTCATTGCTCTTCTATTACACAGGTGAGAAATCATGGAGGCTGAACCCAAAGGTTTTAGAAATGGAGAAGTTGAGAGCTATTGATAAAGCATATATGGGATGGTTACTTAACTGAATGTGCTGAAGACTTATATATTGAGTATGAGAGAGAGAAAGGAGTCAGGACAACACTCGGTTTTTGACTTGAGAACTGGGAATGGGGACTTGCCATTTATGTTAATATGGGGGAGACTGAATTGAGCAGATTGGATATTGTAGAAATTAGAAATTAATTTTAGATATGTCTTATCTAAAAAGTCTATTAGACAACCAAAGAAAATGTCAGGTAGGAAGCTTTGAAATTTATAAACCAGAGTGGAGCTCACCTCAGATGCATAGCTTTATATTACAATTTTATAACCTTCTTAATTTACATTGAAGTTTTATATGTTACATAGTGCCAATTTCTTTTTCTCTCAAAGAAATTGATATTTTAGCTTTAACTCTTGTTTCCTCCTACTTTCAGGCCTCATCCCCCTGAAATCTTCTTCTTCCTGACACACTTGTTCTTTCAAATATCAGCTTTTTTTGGAGAGTCACCACTAATTTTCCTTTTTAAAACTAAAACACCAGGGACACCTGAATTGCTCAGTTGGTTAGGCATCTACCTTCAGCTCAGGCCCCGCTGTGAGGCTCTCTGCTCAATAGGGTGTCTACTTGTCCCTCTCCCTCTGCCCTGCCCACTTATGTTCTCTCTCATACCCTCTCTCTCAAGTAAATAAATAAAATCCTAAAAGAAAAACAAAACAAAAAAACCCACAAAAACTAGACCACCATTCCCAACCCACATATAAACCTCTTCACTTCCCTTTTTTATTTTTCTCCATAGTACTTCCTTTCACTGTCTGACATGCTACATGTTTGTTTGTTTTGTCATCTACTAGATAATGAATCCAATGAAGGCAACGATTTTTATGTTTTTTCCCCTTTGATGTATTCCCCATACTAAAACAACATCGGGCACATAGTAAAATAGGTCATAAATATTTACTGAGTACATAAATGAATGAATCATATTGACCATAAATGTGCTTTGAGAAAAGGAACATGCACAGAAAATTTGGGGGGAGGGGAGTTGTTTTAGATATAACATTCATATCTAACCAGTAAATAACTTCCCTACAAATAAGTGGGATAATTATAATTTTTTGAAAATAATGTTTTAGTAAAGAATTGCCCAGTCAATAGTCATTTAGAAAATTTTTCTGAGGCTAAAGTGTTTAAATGATTTTTTGCCTTGTTCAGTTTAGAGGTGTTTATGATGGACATCTGGCTTCCAAGTGCTGCCCTTTTTTCCCATTCTCTGAATTATTCTCATTGAAAAATTTCTATTTCTTATAATGTTGAAAACATAACATATATAGATTAAGTAATTTTGAATCATTAGTCTCCGGTGAGATATGAAACACATGCTTACTTCTTTTCCTGTTAAGGACAATGTGTATCAAGTAATGGCTAAGGTAGTAGAAAAAGGAGCTCAAAAAAAATATAGTTTAAAAAAAAAAATCCTTTGATATTCTAAAAATTACCTCGTATACTGAAAGTACCACAGTCTAAATCTAGGTTTCTATATATGCGTACTCTTAATCAGTGAGTGATTATTAATATATGTTTAATTTTTAGAAATGTGAACATGTATTTCTTATAATGAGTTGCATAGGCTGTAATATTATATATATCTAAGGCTTGGCTAAAATCCTGTGTAAATATGAATGGATATAGAACATAAAAATTTCCCTCAGATTGGAGTTATCAGCTCTATAAAGCTCATGTACTTTTAAAGAATAAAGCTTTTTAATATTTTTTCATTTTTAATTTATTTTAAAATTTTTATTCAAGTGTAATTAGCATAATACAGTGTATGCATACAACATATAGCATACAGTATTTTATTAGTTTCAAATGTACAAAATAATGATTCAGTGGTTCTGTACATTTCTCAGAGCTCATCAAAATAAGAGGACTCTTAATTCCTTTTATCTATTTCACATTACTACCTGCCCTCTGGCAACCATCAATTTGTTCTCTGTATTTAAGAGTCTGTAGTTTTGTCTGTCTTTTTGTTTGGTTTATTCATTTGTTTTCTTTCTTAACACATTCATTCATGAATGAATTCATATGCTATTTGCCTTTCTCTGACTGACTTACTCACTTAGCATTGTATGCACCCCTTTATTTATTGCAGTATTATTTATAATAGCCAAGATATGGAAGTAACCCAAATGTACATCTATAGATGAATGAATAAAGAAGATATGGTATGTATATACAATGGAATATTATTCAGCCATTAAAAAAGAATAAAACCTTCCCAATTTCAACAACATGGATGGGCCTAGAGAAAAAAATACTTTAAAAAGTCATACTTGGGTGCTCCTGGCTGGCTCAGTCAGTAGAGCATGTGACTCTTAATCTTGGGGTTGTAAGTTTGAGCCCCACATTGGGTGTAGAGCTTACTTCAAAAAAAAAAATCTTAAAAAAGTAAGTCATACCTGGACATGTTTCTCTCTTTCGGATTCTAAGATAATGGAAAGAAAGAGAGCAAATTTTTTGAATCAAACTCCCACGTCTGAATTTTGATTCTGACACTTATAGCTGTTGACATTCAGCAAGTGACTTAACTCCTATGTATGTTTGCTTATTTTTAAAATAGATTTTATTTACTTATTTGTCAGAGAGATTGAGAGAGCACAAGAAGAGCAAGTGATAGGCAAAGGGAGAAGCGGGCTCCCCACTGAGCAAAGAGCCTGATGTGGGACTTGATGCCAGGACCCTGAGATCATGACCTGAGCAGAAGACAGAAGCTTAACTACCTGAACCACCCAGGTGTCCCTTAGTTTGCTTATTTTTTAAAATGATTATTATGAAGCTTATGAGTTAATATTAGTAAGAAACAACGCACAGTTAAGTGATAAAACTTAAGTGACCACCATCATGGTACTCATTACCACGAATACTGTTATCATTGCCATAATCATCATCACTTATGAATGGATTCACATTTATAAGCTTTCTGTTAGTTCCTCAGGTAGGCAACATTCACTTTTCTGATTAGCCCTCTTCACATTCTCCAGAACAATTTGTGGAGAGCCAATGTGATTGGCTGAGCCAAATTAATTTTCTCCTACATGTAAAACCTTTTGAATAGGATTTTTTTCCATGGGTTTATTTGTGGATGGTGGCCTTTTAGTAAGGTTCCTGCACTGATCCATTTTTAAGCTATAGCTGAGAGTGAAAGAAACTCTGTGTTGTTTCCTTGGGTTGAAGATTACAACAGGAGTAATATCAGGCTATAAGGGACACTGGGTGTGTTGAATGTTAAGAGAGATACAACAAAGCATAATATTACCAAAAAAAAAAAAAAAAAATCAATGCCATGCTGTTGCCAGGGAACTAAGAGTCATCTGTATCCAAGAAATGTCCAGGAAACACTTGCTTGTAAAATTCATGGTCCTGGATCATATATACAAGGAATATGTGGTCTGCAGAATAGAAATGTGAAGACATTATGACCTGGCTGATAAAATATCACATTCCACACTAATAAAGCAAGTGTACTGCTCAAGTAGGAAATTTGAGTAAGTTCTAGAAGTCTATGACTTGAGAATATACAGCAACTGTCTGTCTGGGCTGTGTAGATAAGGGAAGACACTCAAATGTTTCCTCATCAGTTCATGGTCTTTTATATAAACTGTACACTTCCAAAGCAACAAATTAGAAGATTTTTATCCCTCTCTCTCCAGCTACCATCAGCCCATCCTTGAAATTAAAAGTGATAGATTTTTTATCTCCCTCCTTTCTCTTAAGCTTAACTAGAGATGAGGTGTCCAAACCTCTTTTCTAGCAAAATCCAGGGTGCAAAAGAGCTCCTAGGTAGGTAATAAAGTACCTAGGTAGCAACCAAGTGCTTTACAGTTTCATCTGACTTGAAGGTTAGGACTTTAAAAAAAATAAAAGTCCTCTGAAATTAATAATAAGACATATATACCTTTTTAAAAACTCTTTTTAAACCTGTGAATAGTTTTCTGATGGAACTTTAAAGTTTCACAAATTACTAAAATTGAATTTGATAATGGCAATTTTTTAACTCTTCCAATTTCCTGTTGTACTAAAATTGCATATCTATCCCTCTATCCTGTGTTGTAGATATGTGTCTTTGAATAAACATGTGATTTTCTATAGCCTATTAAATCAAGAAGGAATTGTGTACTTGAAATTGGGCAAATGTGAAGTGAGAGACTATGATCATAGAGTTGGCATCCAAGGTAAACTTTTGGGGAGGCTGGAATTAACACAGCCTTCCATGGAGGAGTCAGTATGACAAGAAAATAGACGCCTAGTTTAAAAAAAAAAATCCAAATTTATTTTCAAAAGTTATGTCTTTTATCCATAACATATCTGGGTATGCCTTGTCATATCACTGTTGCCTACTTTGCTGATGATGGTAATAATAGTAGCAGCAGGAATAACCTAATTATTTACCAAATGCTTAATATGTAGCAAGCACTTCACATTTTTAAATTTCTCCACCACCACTCTGAGGTATATCTCCACTTCTAAGATATAGAAAAAGAAACACATTTGTTACATAAGTACCTACTATCCCAACGTGTGAAGTAACAGATCTGAGACTGACCAAGATGTGCCTACCTCAAGGACCTGCTTATCCTCCTGCTCTTCCCCTGTACAGCATAACCACCCTTCCTACAGACCAGGCTTTCTTTCAGTGGGACTGCTTGAACCAAATCAGTCTGCAAAGTTCTGGCAAAAGTGCTAGATATGGGGTGCCTGGGTGGCTCAGTTGTTAAGTGTCTACCTTCAGCTCAGGTCATGATCCCAGGGTCCTGGAATTGAGTCCTGCATCGGGCTCTCTGCTCAGAGAGGAGCCTACTTCCCTGCTCTCTCTCTCTGCCTGCCTCTCTGGCTGCTTGTGATCTCTATCTGTCAAATAAATAAACAAAATCTTAAAAAAAAAAAAAAAGAAAGAAGGAAAGAAACTTCAATTTGAAATTGAGCTATATGGAAGTAGAATCTAGACTGTTATCACAGCTGGTGTCCACATCCATTTGCTTACAATTGTGTAGCCATGAGTGCAGCATTAGGTTAGTGTAATTCTGTGAAATGACAAAGTTAAGAACTACTGTTACTAAAATTTCTTAAAACTGTGTAAAATGAGGGAGCTCCTGGCTGGCTTAGTTAGTAGAGCTTATGACTCTTGATCTCAGGGTTGTGAGTTCAAGCCCCAGGCTGGGCATGGAAACTACTTTAAAATTTTTTTAAAATAATAATAGTAATTTAAGATTATGTAAAATGGGGTGATGGAAAACAGGGATTCCATTTCCAGAATATAGTTTCTGAAAATATGCAGAACTATTTGTTTCTATTTTTATAAGAGGCACCAATAGGTTAAAAAAAAAAAAAAAGTGCCCTGGTTTTAGAGTCATCATTACTGGGGCAAATCTTGGCTCCTTTTATTGGAATGACTAAATGAATTTTAGTAATTTTATTTCTCTGATATTATTATTCCTTATATATCAATTTAGATAATTCATACCTTGAAGTATTGTAATTGGAAAAAATGTATGTAAAAGATCTAGTACAGTGATAGAAATGTAATAGGTGCCTAACACATGGTCAGCTTTATTCAAGTATAGTGTTTATAAAATGCAGTAATGTATACTCATAAGGGATTCACATATTGTGCAGTGAATTAAGTATGAGTCCTTTAAGTCAAGGTTTAAAAAAAAGTATGTTTTCATTTGCAGGGAAGGAATAGAGAAACAAGCATGGGGAGTGGTAAATAAAAGGGGAAGGAAGGAAGGAAAAGGGAAGGGAAGAAGGAAGGAGGGAGGGAAGGGAGATTATTTTGAGGTAGGGGAGCCCTCTATTTATCAGGAGTGATAGTGTGCAATGAACTGAAGAACACAACTAACACAATCTGTACTAGATGAAAAGAATAAATATTTATTTTTGTAACCTTGTGATAATAAAGGACTCTCTATGATACCAAAGACAGAAAAACAAAGGAAAAGGCAGGCAAACTTTACTCCTGAGAACGGGAAAAAAATAAATCAAACCAAACAAAACACAAGATCGCGTCTGAAAAATTGTTAGAAGACATCAACTTGGAGAGCTAATGATCACAATTTATATAAGAAAGCGTTTATATATAAATAGATTTTCACTAATCACTAAGAATAAAATGACTCCATTTCCCTCACCTTACCTCCCACCAACAGAAAAATGGGTGTAGGACCTGGAGGATACTCACAAAAAGGACATGCACACTTAACTGTACAGAGCTGCTCCCTCTCATCAGAGATTACAGAAATGCAACTCAAAAGTGCTGAAATTCTATCTTTTAACATATTTACAAAAATGAAAGATTGTTGATATCTGTCGTCAGGAAAGTTTTTTGGTAAATGGACACTTACACACAGTTTGGGGGATATTAATTAGGGCAAACTTTCTGAAAGGAAATTAAAAATTATGCAGTGAAGGCCTTTATAAAAGTGCTTCCTCTTTGTCTTCTAGAATTTTTCCTCCAGTCATATTTGTAGAGATATAGAAAAGTATCCATCACTGCCTACTCAATACACAAAAATATATGCAAATAGACATACAAACATGGATATCTATCTATCTATCATCTATCTAAATGGAAATTACCTGATAATCATTGAAAACTTGTAAGTAGATGATACTGGATCTATACAATGAAATAAAAGATTTAAAATTGTTATGAAGCTATATTGTACGGATATCAAAATACTTTATATTGAGTTTGAAAAATAAGAAATAACAGAATAATGTATATGATATGATCCATTTTATAATATATAAATATATATACAATATATATTTTGTAATATATAAATAGATACAAAAATATATATACACAATATAAATTTGTAGAATAGTCACATATATATGTAGTATTCAGAGATAACCATTGAAATATCACTTTCAAATCTTTGGTATATAAAACAGTATCCTATAAATACACACATACTATATGTATGAAAGTACATAGACAAAAAAAAGTTCGCCATGCCATTTACAGTTTATGCATAATTTTATATACCCACATGGTCCAAATAATTTTTAGGAAAAAAAATAGCTACCTACAACTTCACTATCTAGAGAAAACCATAGTTATAAATTTATTCCACTAACCAATAAGCACATAGAATCTGTGTCAAAGTACTAAAACTACAGTTAGTGACTAATTTTTTTCAGACTGGTTCTAACTGATAGTGCAGAACTTCCCCACTGCAGGTCTGTTGCTAAATTATTATTAAGAATAATTGAAAGCAAATTACAGGTTGAAAGACAGACTAACACAGCAGATACTGTTATCGGTTGGAGAGTCTATATTGTATGAATAGTCTTGGTTCTTGGATTCCCCAGGAAAGAGTCACCTGAGAGGATCTGTGCTTGAATAAAAACAGCCAGAGAAGGTAGCAAGCACAAAGCAGTTTATTAAGGACAGTACACTCTCAAGATGGCAGAGCAGGCAGGCCCGAAGGTGACATCTACACAGGGATGGGGTGGGGGGTGGGGGTCTTCTCTTTTTATGTTTGTGTAGGTTAGGGGTCATAGCTAGGGTAGTCTCTGACTGAGTGGTTTCCAGTCATCTAACAGAATCCTCCTGCCACTGGAAGGAGTAGTTTTGGGTCCTACAAGGTTCTTTCTGGAACTGTCATGGCCACCTTCCCCCATGGAGGTGAGGAGGAGGATGGTGGTGAGAACATCTAAAACCACAATGTAAATATCTTATAATGAAGTTATAGGTTACCATGAGACAGAGGTTGAAGAGGAGAGTACCTGTTCTGTATCTGTGGCTCTTGGGTCTGTTAGCCCCAGGGTGTTGGAAGCCATAAGGCCAGGACTATAAAAGCCCCAAAGTTAAGATGTTGTGCCCTCGGGCTACTAATATGTCTCCTATTTATCACCACCTTTGCCTCTAGCTCAGTCTGTCTAATTGCCCACTCCAGCAATATCACTGGCTCCATAATCTGGATAGCACATGAGGATCAATCTGAGCCAGTGTCCACTGACCCTTCGGCAGAACATTAGTCTGGTTTGTACGACTGACATTTTGGATCAGACACTTCCTTGTTGTGGGGAGCTTGTCCTGTAGGATGATTAGCAGCGTCTCTGGCTTCTATGAAGTTGAGGCCAGTAGCACCTTCACCCCAGCTGTGACAATCAAAACATCCCAAGAGATTGCCAAACAATGAGGTGGGGCTAAGAGGGTAGGGGTGAGGTGAAACCAATCACAGTACCAGCCAATCTTTCTTGGGAAAGTTTGTCCTTTGCCATTATGGGCCCTTCCTAATTATTTTTATGTTAAAATACTATTCTTAAAAAAAAAAAATGATAGTGATAGCAGCTGGTATTTGTTAAAGTTTTTTTGTGTGTTTGAAGTTATTCCCTCAACCGTTTTTTTTTTGTTTTGTTTTGTTTTGTTTTGAATGTGTGGGGTGTGTGTTTGTGTTTTTATGACCTTGTTTGGTAAAATAGAATAATTTGCAACATATGTTCATCCCTCACTTTTTTTTTTTTTTTTTAATTTTGTGGGCCTAGGCAATCCCCTCCTTAAGTACCTTTGGCAAAAAACATTCTATTTCATCTTTTACTTTGAAAATGTTTCTAATTACTATAGATTTTCTTTGTGAGCCGTTTGTATTGTGGCTGCAGTAGACGTGGTATATATCTTCCTGAAAGGTTCCTACAAACACCCTGGAGTTTTACCTTGGAAAGCTTCACTCATTGAGGACATAATTTTATTATCTGTCTATGTTCCTCCATAAGCACAGCTTTATCTATATCCTCGGTGCTAAGTTAGGCTTATGTGTCAGATGCTGCCTCTGGAGCAGAGAGCCTCGTTTCTGGTTCATGAATGAAATTTACGCTTAAAAACTGTCTATTCTGCTAAGTGCCTTTCTAATCCAGATGT
This sequence comes from Lutra lutra, assembly GCF_902655055.1. Taxonomy (NCBI): domain Eukaryota; kingdom Metazoa; phylum Chordata; class Mammalia; order Carnivora; family Mustelidae; genus Lutra; species Lutra lutra. Next base: position 28,705,758 of record NC_062291.1, on the reverse strand, counting down.
TTGCCTCTCCAAATTCACATTCAGAAGACAGGAAGAATTACGTTCTGTTTATTTAATTTCGGTAAATGTTCTGACCATATAGATTTAATTTATACACATTTAGTGGATTGTTATTGCTGCTGATGTGGGATAGGTGTTACTGGTAACCCTGTGTTTTCATGAGTGCAGCAGCAAAGGAACTTTTTACACAATTTGAATTTCAGGCAGTAAGGGTACCAGATTTTAACGTAAATACCCACGTAAAATAATTTCTTTGGAACTGCATAAAAGGACTAACTTGCCTGCATTGCATATGGAGAGAAGAGTCCTTTAACTGAGATCTGACAAGGTAATTTAGCAGATTTCAGAATATATCAAGCCTTGTGATATTTGTTTGGAGAATTATGAATACTATAGGCAGTGTTATGATGAGCTTAAATATATAAAAATGAGCTGTGTTTTTAACACTTGAACTTGAATTCTTTGAGAATTGTTTGAATCACCAGAATAATATACAAACATTGTGACTCTCTGGGAACACTCTTCTGTGTTTCCTTTATCATAAAGTTTTTTTAATAAAAAATAAAACAAGAAAATGCAGTTATGCCATAAATAAGGAGACAAACTATTCAAAATACCACACTATTAACTCATTGTACTGATAAGCTATAATCTATTCCAGGTGTAGTTGAAATGCACTTGGAAAATTTCTATGGTCCAGATGACTGGATGATAACTAGTTAAATTATACCAACATACACCAATTCTCAGTATGTTACACTGAAATGATGAGTCTAAAATGACTTGTTCAAAGTAGGCCAGTAAGTGAATGAGAGAAATCCATCTCAGTTCTTCTCTATCAGGTAGCATTTTTTCTTCCTACCATTTTATCCATATGCCCCTTTCTTATTTATTTTCCCCAGTGATTTATTTATCCCTAACAATCATTTTATTAATAATAGTTAATAAAAATGCAATGTCAAACTTTGGAAGTGAATATCTCATTTCATTCTTGTTTGGCAAATCTTTTTAAACTTATGTGTGCATTCTTGTGAAATATATAGGCTCACTCTTGGAAAGAGGAACTAGCTTGAAAGATTCTGTTCTAAGTTCTTCTGTGTTGATTTTTCACATGTTGCCTCACTTTGTAAATTCCCACGGAAGACTTTATCATTTTATAAAGAATTGGAAGTTGGAAGAATTCTTGATGATTCTTGATCTTGTTGGGAACATTCAGAAGGTCTTAGCCTCTGGGGACCAATTCCTAATTATTGTCCCAGTATTTGGTCCTGTAAGATCCCAAAGAAGCTTAGTTCGATTGTTATACATCATCTTAAATAAATACATGTAAGTAGATAGATGGATGATAGATAAATAACTCTGAAGCATGCCTTTGAAATTTGCATCTTACAATTGTCTGAAACATTTTATTTTTATTTATTTATTTTTTTCTTTCTCAAGTTTTTATTTACATTCCAGTGAGTTAACATACAGAGTCCTGTCTCTGGAAAAACAGTTCAGAATTCATTTGGAGATTTATGAAAATAATCTTTACCTTAAGGAGGCTTAGAGAAAATAGAAATATGCAGTGTATATATAAATAAAACATATTCAACTGATCAAGATGAGTTGGAATTCTTTTTCTAAGAATGATCTTTCTTTCTTAATTCCAAAAATTCTAATGAGAAAAGTGTTTATTTAGGAAACATCTACTATAGGCACACCCTTGCAGCCAATTACATTTATTTACTTTCTAAGTATGCCTGCATTTTTATAGGCAATTTAGAATTTTAGAAATCATTTACCAGTTTCTGGTAAATTTCAAGACATTACAGACTGCAGGAGGATCTAAAACTAACACCATTGTAATAGAAGATCTATCCATTTGGGAATAGTCTATAGTTGTGCAGTGTTATGTAACATTTGGACCAGGCACACTTTTGGAGCCTGTAAGGAGACATTTGGAAAGTACATTTATCTCTTCTAAAAAGACTCACTCCTAATGTCAATCAATTGGAGAAATGGGTACCCAGGGAGCTGGAATAGAAAAATCTTTTCTTTCTGAGACTTGGTCACCTATGGTTATATTTAGATACAACAATGTCCAGTTGAGTGCCTGGATGGTCAGTAATAGATCCTAAAATGATTTCCACAACATAGAGGGTAAGCAATAATGAGGATGCAATAATGAGCCAGATTTTAGATGCCTCTTTACCAAGACCATATTACTATGTGTCTAACTGCCATTTTTCATCTGTAACATTGTGGCTAATATTATACACACACACACACACACACACACACACACACACACACACACACACATATATATACTCCAGTCTCATGTTAGCTGGCTGCAGTAAGTTAAGAGAAGTTATAGAAAAGTTGCAATTATAGTACAGAGATTTTTCCATACAGTTTTCACCAAGTTTCTCCTAATGTTGACATCTTACATGACTAAGGTCAGTTTATCAAAACTAAGAAATGGAAATTGGTATTATGCTATTTTTTTTTTAGATTTTATTTATTTATTTGACAGACAGAGACCACAAGTAGGCAGGGAGGCAGGCAGAGAGAGAGAGGAGGAAGCAGGCTCCCTGCTGAGCAGAGAGCCCTATGCGGGGGCTCGATCCCAGGACTCTGGGATCATGACCTGAGCTGAAGGCAGAGGCTTTTAACCCACTGAGCCACCCAGGTGCCCCGGTATTATGCTATTAATTAATATAGACTTCATTAATTTTTCCACTAATGTTCTCTTTTGTTCTAGGATTAAAGCCAGGATCCAACATTGTATACAGCTGTCACATTTCTTAGTCTTCTGTAAATTATGACAATTCCATATCCTTTCTTGTCTTTCATGACCTTGATACTTTTGAAGAGTATCAGGTATTTTATGTAATATTCCTTGGTTTAGATTTGTCTGTTTCTCATGATTATTTTAAGGTTATGCATTTTCAGAAGGGGTGGAATAGAATTCATGTATTCTCAGTCCATCAAATCAAGAGGTGCAAGATATCAGTAGGTATCATTTCTAGTGATGTTGGCCTTTGTCACTTGGTTAAAGTATTGGCTGCTTGCTGTCTTTTTAATCATTATAAAGTTACTATTATTTTTTCTTTGTAATATTCATAAATATCTTGGAGAAAATGCTCAAGACTATTTGAATCTTATTTCCTCTCCAGTGTTTACCTACTACTTTTCATGCGCATCCCTGAATCTTGCCACAGGCATTATTGGTATTGGTGTTTGCCTGACAGTGATTTTTCTATTCTCTTTATTTCTTTGGCATTTATTAATTAGAAATATAAGGAGGAGCCATCTCTTCTTTCACATTACATTTTTTCAGTTATTTATTTCTATCATTATGGAGTCATGGATAATTATTGTAGTCCATGGATTTTAATCCTGTTTTGTTGACCAAATTGCCCCAACTTTTGTATTTGTTACTATTTCTTTTTAACATGTCCTCTCTATTTGTTTTGGTTTTATAATTTTTGTTTTTGTTTTTCAAGAAATTGCATACTTTTGGACATCACAAGCTCAACCAATGTGTCAACTCTTTAGCTGAATTAATCTTATCAATATCCAATGGCGTCTGTCCAAGAGAAGCAAGATTTGCATAGCATTTCTTTCAGCAAGTATCTTTTCTTTCCCTAGACTTCAGGTTAGTTGGTTGTGTTGTAACTTCTGAGGAAGATGACCTTAACATTTCTGGTATCTTGAATAAAATTTAGGTAGATTTCTTCCTAATTACAGATCATTGAGTTCTCTTTTCTTAGAGCATTTCCTTCAGCAAACTTGCAGTTGTAAATTCTTTCTGTGCCCCTTTGAGATGCAAATATCCTCCCAGCCTCTTGCCATGTTTACAACCCAGGAATATTCTCAAGGACCCGGGAACCACCCTTTTGAAGTGTAATAATCAAGAAAGATAGTCCTTCTATCTACCAGTTTCTATTAATGAGCACTATTAACACACACAGAAGGCTTAATCACATTAACCAACCTCCCCCTTAATGTCACCCAGTACTTTTCTGCTAACACATCTCAGTACTTAAGAAGTCTCTTGCCTTTTATTGTAGCAGAGTTGAGTTCAAACTCTCTCCTATATAGTAGTCATGTATAAAAAATTATCTTATGTGTTAACTTGTCCAATGCAGTTTTTTATTGACACCTCTGATGGGTTTAAAAAAAAAAAAAAGTCATGAACTTTTGGATTTTGTGACTTGCTGTTATCTTCAATGTAGGGGCAATGCTTTCTCTAATTTTCTATATCATCAGATGAAAACCATATAATTTTGAGTTATTTTCATTCCTCCTTTTGTAAAGTTACTATGTTACCCCTAAACACTTTCGCAAAATTTTCCATACACACAAATTATGTAAGTGGATGTTTTGTAAAGAGTTTTAAAATGTTGAATCACTACAATAGAGTGAGAAGGGAACAGTCATAGAAGGTTAATCTCAACTAAAAGCAATAGATCAAGGAGGGCAAAAATGCAGAGAGGAAAGAAGGTCTATGGAAATATAAGCCCTTAGAAATATATAGAGCAGGAGGGAATTTGGTATTCTCATGGATGTATGATAAGGAGTTTGACTCAATTTTATTTAAATTTCAAAATATGTAAACTTTAAAGTTAACTGTGGATCTTAGATCACAAATGAGCAGAAACACAGACAATTACCTGGCAATATAATCACAAAAAATATTTGTGGATATTGTGGAAATAATATTTGTGGAAAAAATATATATATTTTTAAATACCTAGCAAGTGATAGGGTATATATTATACAAAATTATAACTCTTTTCTTTAGGGATTACATAATCCATATTCAACTAACAATAATCTAATGAGAATAGCTTTTTCAATCTTCTTTGCCATATATACGTGATGACAGTTATTATTAGTGTATTGATGTAGATTACTACTCATGGTACTATATTAAATCAAAATAATGTGGGTATATATATATATATATATAAACATAATATAAGACAACCAAATGTCATGAATATTTGAAATTCTATATCGTATTCCTCAGATTGTTATTTTGTCAAGAAAAATGTTGTTAGAAAGATACAATGAAATTTTCAAATCCACATAAACTATTGTAAGGGAAACCTGTTGTTTATATTCAGTTATACATAAAATAAATTTTATAAAATTATATTTATTACAAAATTAAAATTAAGATAAAACTAAACAAAAAAGCAGTAAAGATGAAGAATTATTTTTCAAATTATGCCTATTTTAGTGGTATACTATTCATATACCTTATCAAGATTTTATCTTTAACAAAATATTTTATTTTTATTTATTTATTTTTTTAAGGTTTTATCCATTCATTTGACAGATAGAGACCACAAGTAGGCAGAGATGCAGCCAGAGAGAGAGGAGGAAGCAGGCTACCTGCTGAGCAGGGAGCCTGATGCACGGCTGGATCCCAGGACCCTGAGATCATGACCTGAGCCCAAGGCAGAGACTTTAACCCACTGAGCCACCCAGGCATCCCCAAAATATTTTAATTAGATATAAATGAACATTAAATATCACACCATCAAAGATATAGGAGAATCATATTAAGATAGTTGACTTCCTAGAACTCTTACAGAACAATCTATTTTAGATCAAAATGCACATTTTTGCACTTAAAAAAATAACTGGACTTGGTTTTCAAATTGTATCCCACACACTAAACTTACCAATCAAAATGTAATAAATATAACTTGGTATTTTCTGCACTGGGAGATTTTAAGCTCCTTGAGAGCAGGAACAGTGATATATAACCCTACAATGCAGTAGAAGATCAGTAAATACTGAGTGATGATGTTGTAGGTGACTCGTTGCCTATATTATGATCAAACACTATTGTACTATGCTGTAATGCAGTGATAGGATAGAGGTGTTGAGATGTGATGAGAGAAGCTTATTCATAAACTGAAAAGCCCCTAGTTATCTGGGCTTTCTGTCTCTTCCTTGATAGATTTTCTTTCCCATCCTTGGGGTCAGACTGGCACATCTTTTGTCCATTTCCAGTTTACTGTAAACAGGGGCGTGGAATTCAGGTAACTAAACTTATATTGTGTGCAAAATAATAATGACTAGGCACTGAGTCACATCCTAAGGGCACTCTTGTGAGTAAAATGAATGGGTTTCTAGAACTTTTTTCTCACAGTTTTTACAATATTTACTTATTAAATTGTTTTTTTGTTTTACATAGCTATATAGTTTTGAAACATGAGGATTTCTGTATTGTTATTCTTGGCAGCACTGTAAGACAAAAGTATTTTACAAACCTGGAATGATAATCTAATGAAAACACAATGCAACTGAATTTAGATTCATTTAAGTCCTTGTAACATTGAAACAAAGTCTTTGTAACATTGAAATAAAAATAGGAATAGTACTGTGTGTGTATATATATATATATATATATATATATATATATAGTACTATTTAAATCAGAATATTCATATAAGCTTGTTAAAGTATGTTCTTTCCTTTGAGATTATCTGTTTTGGAAGACAACTTATAATAACCCACCTGCCTTGGTGAGAAATAAATCAGAGGAAAGATTTTAAAGGCTTGGTGTTAAACCTATAGCTATTATATACATTGTAAGAAATACATGGCCATGCTAGGGTCACATCTATCAAAATGATTGGGATATTCATGTCAGGGTTGTTTTTTTTTTTTTTTTAAGATTGTTATTTATTTAATTGAGAGAGAGACAGAGATAGTGAGAGAGAGCACACAAGTAGGGAGGTGAGGGAGAAGCAGGCTCCCCAGTGAGCAAGGAGCCCAGTGTGGAACTCAATCCCAGAACACTGGGATTATGACCTGATGATGATGATTAACCTGATGCTTAACCAACTGAGCCACCCAGGTGCCCCTCATGTCAGGTTTTTGATACCTCTTCCCACCAGCAGCACTTTTTTGAGGCTCCATGTAGATCACCACATTTAAGTTAACAACTTTTCTTTTTAGAGATAGGCTTATGCTACAGCCACATTTATCTATATTTCAATAATAACTATACACATAATGATCTTGAATGAACTTGTTTCCTATGGCCTTCAGACACCTTATTTACATGAGGATTAGTGTTGCAGGTCATGTAGCTCATTCATTGTTTTGTTTTTTACTGGTAAAATTTGCCTGGACTACTTTATCTCTTGGTTCTGAGGAACCCAGCATTGAACCTTCAGGTATATCCAAGGAGAAGCAGAAGCACCACTGGTTGGGGAAGAGCAGATAAAATGTCATTTTAGGATGACAGAGTAGACTGTATGGGTTCCCAAATCTCTAATGCCATCACAAAACTAGAACATAGAAAATATTTGTTTTCTCATTGTTTTTTTGTTTTGAAAAAATTAAATACACCAAAGAACTTAAATATATTACTAAAACATACATCCGTATTCCAATGAACCTAGATACAGCAGTAAAAAAAAAAAAAAGATTTATTTATTTATTTGAGAGAGAGACTGAGAGTGGGGTAGGGGCAGAGAGAGAGAATCTTTAAGTTGACTCCCTGCTGAATGCAGAGCACAAGGTGGGGCTTGTCATGGGGCTTGATTCCAAAACCCATGAGATCATGACCTGAGCTGAAACCAAGTCAGATGCATAACCTGCAGAGACACTCAGGTACCCCGTAGACTTAGCAGGTTTAGCATACTGCAGAACCATATTGCATTTTTTTTTTCCTGAACTACTTCAAGGTAATTTGCAACATCTGAAGAAAATTAACAGTCACTTCCTTATGTTGTCTAATACCCAGTTTATATTCAGATTTCTCCAGTTGGCTCCCAAAACAGCATTTATACTTTCCTAGAACAAGGACACACATTGGGTTCACAAATAAATATTACTTTTTTTTTCAAATTAGAATTAACCTTAAACCTTAAAAAACTGCCTTGCAAATGAAACCATAAAAGGGGAGATATGATGGGAAAAAAAAAGAAAGAAAGAAAACATTGGGGAGGGTTTCCTTTACAGGAGACAGACATGTGTTCCCTATAGGCCTGATATCTATCATTGTTAAAAGTGGATATTAATAATATCTATCTTAGCTAGTATTATATAATTAGGATAACTTTTCCCAAGTATTTAGCAAAGTGACTAGCCCAGGGGAAGCATAAATAATGTTAATCATCTCTATTCTTATTATCTTTAGAACATGATCAATTAAGTAAGTCTGATAATGTAATAGTTAACTGGTCTGATCCAGCACCAAAGCCTATACAGTTTCATAATAAAATGAGATAGTTTTACACCTGAGGGATCTGTTGTTGTAACTCAGGAGGTTTCAAGAGTGTTCTTTTTCCACAGATGAGGAAACTGAGAGCTTTTTAAAGCTAATACATTTGTAAATTTGATTTAAAGGTCTGTGTATAAAAATGTAAAAATGTGTATTAGTCCTTAAAGCATAATGCTATTCCAGTCCCTAAAAATCACTTTAAAATATGATAGAAGACTTTTCTTTTTCTTTTTTTTTTTTAAAGATTTATTTATTTATTTGACAGACAGAGATCACAAGCAGGCAGAGAGGCAGGTAGAGAGAGAGGAAGGGAAGCAGGCTCCACGCTGAGCGGAGAGTCCGACATGGGGCTCAATCCCAGGACCCTGAGCCGAAGGCAGAGGCTTAACTCACTGAGCCACCCAGGCGCCCCTGATAGAAGACTTTTCTTAATGAATTCTCAGGAATATGTTTGAAATCACAATTTAGTATGCTGAAAATATCAATGCATAAATTTTTCATGACTTTGTTCTCTAAATTTTAATGAAGTTGTATTTCTGCCAGCAGTAGTTCAGATTTTCTAAATTCCAGCAAAATGTTATACTATTTATATTTCTTGTATATTAAAACACATCATTTCCCAAATGCCTTTGGGCTTATTAAAACACAGACACGCACGCACACACACACACACACACACACATGCACATAAGTGCTACTATTAAATTTGATGAACTCTGGAGGTAAGAAAGACAACACATGGGTTTAAAGACCAATCTTGAGGGAAGTCAAGATGACAGAGAAGTAGCAGGCCGAGACTACATCAGGCAGCAGGAGATCAGCTAAATAGCTTATCAATCCATTGTGAACACCTACAAATCCAACAGGAGACCAAAGAGAAGAAGAGCAATAATTCTAGAAACAGAAAATTGACCACTTTCTGAAAGCAGAGAAGTGAATCCAAAGCAATGGGAAGATAGACCGCGGGGGGAGGGGCCGGCTCCCGGCAAGCGGCGGAGCAACGGAGCACAAAATCAGGACTTTTAAAAGTCTGCTCCACTGAGGGACATCACTCCAGAGGCTAAACTGGGGTGAAGCCCACGTGGGGTCAGTGTGGCCACAGGTCACGGAGGGTCACAAAAGGATCGGGGGTGTCTGAGTGTCGCAGAGCTCACAGGTATTAGAGTGGGGAAGCCGGCTACAGAGACAGAGCTGAGTGAGCTCTCAGCTTGGGGTTACCTTGAAATGGTCACAGGCTGGGTTAGCTCGGAGCATGGCCAGAGGCCAGGGAGATGGGAGTGATTGAGCACTTTCCTCTGAGGGCGCACTGAGGAGCAGGGCCCTGAGCTCTCACCTCCTCCGGGCCAGAGACTGGGTGGCTGCCATTCCCATCCTACAGAACGATATGGAAAGCACTCAGGGAACAAAAGCTCCCTGAAGCCGAGTGGATTACTTAGCCCGGCCACTGGTAAGGACGGTGCAATTCCGCCTGGGGCAAAGACACTTGAGAATCACTACAACAGGCCCCTCCACCAGAAGACCAACAAGAGATCCAGCCAGGACCAAGTTCACTTACCAAGGAGAACAGTGGAAATCCAGAAGAGGAGAAAGCAAAGCATGGAATTCATCGCATGATTCTTTAGTCTTGCAGTTAATTTAATTTTTTTTAATTTAATTTTTTTCTTCTTCTAATTTTTTAAACTTTTACCCTTTCCTCTTTTAACATTTTTAAACTAGTTTATCTTAACAATATCTTTCATAAAAAAATAATCTTTTTTGAACCTTCATTATTACAGTCATATTTTATCCTTCATTGTGTTTAACTTTAGTTTTTGGATACACATAGGGTTTTTTCTTAAAAAAATCTGGGGTACAACTTCTAATAGATCAAAATATACCCTAAATCTAGCTCCGGGCTTGTTCTAGTCTCCAGCCTGAGCAAAATCTCTCCACTTTCTTTTTCTTTATTCTCCCAACCAACTAACTTTATCAACTCCTTTTTTATAAATTTAAAAAAAATTTTTTCATCTTTATAGGCATATTCCATCTCTTCATTGTGTTTACCCTTATATATGTTTTTCATTCTTTAAAATTTTGGGAGGTAGTTTCTTCTAAGAGACCAAAATACTCCCAAAATTAAGTGGGTGGCCTTGTTCTAGTCACCAGTCTAATCTATATATATATATTTCTTTTTATATTTTTTTTTAAATTTCTTTTCTTTTTTTAAATTTTTTTTCTGACTTCTTTTTATCCCCTTTCTCCCCTCCATGATTTGGGGTCTCTTCTGATTTGGTTAAAGTGCATTTTCCTGGGGTTTTTGCCACCCTTTTAGTATTTTATTTGCTCCTTCAGATATTCTTATCTGGACAAAATGACAAGGCCAAAAAACTCACCACAAAAAAAAAAAAAAAAAAAAGAACAAGAGGCAATACCGAAGGCTAGGGACTTAATCAACACAGACATTGGTAATATGTCAGATCTAGAGTTCAGAATGACGATTCTCAAGGTTCTAGCCGGGCTCGAGAAAGGCATGGAAGATATTAGAGAAACCCTCTCTGGAGAGATAAAAGTCCTTTCTGGAGAAATAAAAGAACTAAAATCTAAACAAGTTGAAATAAAAAAAGCTATTAATGAGGTGCAATAAAAAATGGAGGCTCTTACTGCTAGGATAAATGAGGCAGAAGAAAGAATTAGTGATATAGAAGACCAAATGGCAGAGAATAAAGAAGCTGAGAAAAAGACAGACAAACAAATACTGGACCACGAGGGGAGAATTTGAGAGATAAGTGATACCATAAGACGAAACAACATTAGAATAATTGGGATTCCAGAAGAAAAACAAGAGACGGGAGCAGAAAGTATATTGGAGAGAATTATTGTAGAGAATTTCCCTAATATGGCAAAGGGAACAAGCATCAAAACCCAGGAGATACAGAGAACCCCCCTCAAAATCGATAAGAATAGGTCCACCCATCACCTAATAGTAAAATTTACAAGCTTAGCGACAAAGAGAAAATCCTGAAAGCAGCCCGGGAAAAGAAGTCTGTAACATACAGTGGTAAAAATATTAGATTGGCAGCAGACTTATTCACAAAGACCTGGCAGGCCAGGAAAAACAGGCATGATATATTCAGAGCACTAAACTAGAAAACCATGCAGCCAAGAATACTATATCCAACTAAGCTATCATTGAAACTAGAAGGAGAGATAAAAAGCTTCCAGGACAAACAAAAACTAAAAGAATTTGCAAACACCAAACCAGCTCTACAGGAAATATTGAAAGGGGTCCTCTAAGCAAAGACAGACCCTAAAAGTAGTAAATCAGAAAGGAACAGACAATATACAGTAACAGTCACCTTACAGGCAATACAATGTTACTAAACTCATATCTCTCAATAGTTACCCTGAATGTTAATGGGCTAAATGGTCCAATCAAAAGACACAGGGTATCAGAATGGATAAAAAAACAAAACCCATCAATATGCTGCCTACAAGAAACTCATTTTAGACCCGAAGACACCTCCAGATTTAAATTGAGGGGGTGGAAAACAATTTACCATGCTAATGGACATCAGAAGAGGCTGGGTGCAATCCTTTTATCAGATCAGTTAGACTTTAAGCCAAAGACTATAACAAGAGATGAGGAAGGACACTACATCATACGCAAAGGGTCTGTCCAACAAGAAGATCTAACAATTTTAAATATCTATGTCCCTAACATGGGAGCAGCCAACTATATGAACTAATTAATAACAAAATCAAAGAAACACATCGACAATAATACAATAATAGTAGGGAACTTTAACACTCCCCTCACTGAAATGGACAGATCATCCAAGCAAAAGATCAACAAGGAAATAAAGGCCTTAAATGACACACTGGACCAGATGGATATCACAGATATATTCAGAACATTTCATCCCAAAGCAACAGAATACATATTCTTCTCTAGTGTACATGGAACATTCTCCAGAATAGATCACATCCTGGGTCACAAGTCAGGTCTCAACTGGTATCAAAAGATTGGGATCATTCCCTGCATATTTTCAGACCACAATGCTCTGAAGCTAGAACTCAATCACAAGAGGAAATTTGGAAAGAACCCAAATACATGGAGACTAAACAGCATCCTTCTAAAGAATGAATGGGTCAACCAAGAATTTAAAGAAGAATTGAAAAAATTCATGGAAACATGATAATGAAAACACAACGATTCAAAATCTGTGGGACACAGCAAAGGCAGTCCTGAGAGGAAAATATATAGCTGTACAAGCCTTTCTCAAGAAACAAGAAAGGTCTCGGGCTGCCTGGGTGGCTCAGTGGGTTAAACCTCTGCCTTCAGCTCAGGTCCTGATCTCAGGGTTCTGGGATCAAGTCCCACATCAGGCTCTCTGCTAGGCAGGGAGCCTGCTTCCTCCTCTCTCTCTCTCTTTCTCTCTCTCTATGCTTATGATCTCTCTCTCTGTCAAATAAATAAAATCTTAAAAAAAAAAAAGAAACAAGAAAGGTCTCAAATACACAACATAACCCTACACGTAAAGTAGCTAGAGAAAGAACAACAAAGAAAGCCTAAACCCAGCAGGAGAAGAGAAATCATAAAGATCAGAGCAGAAATCAATGAAATAGAAACCAAAAAAAACAATAGAACAAATCAACGAAAATAGGAGCTGGTTCTTTGAAAGAATTAATAAGATTGATAAACCCCTGGCCAGACTTATCAAAAAGAAAAGAGAAAGAACCCAAATAAATAAAATCACGAATGAAAGAGGAGAGATCACCACTAACACCAAAGAAATACAAACAATTATAAGAACATATTATGAACAACTCTATGCCAACAAATTTGACAATCTGGAAGAAATGGATGTATTCCTAGACACATATAAATTACCACAACTGAACCAGGAAAAAATAGAAAACCTGAACAGACCTATAACCAGTAAGGGGATTGAAAGAGTCATCAAAAACTCTAAACAAACAAAAGCCCAGGGCCAGACGGCTTCCCGGGGGAATTCTACCAAACATTAAAAGAAGAATTAATACCTATTCTCCTGAAACTGTTCTAAAAAATAGAAATGGAAGGAAAACTCCCAAACTCATTTAATGAGGCCAGCATCACCTTGATTCTAAAACCAGACAAGGATCCCATCAAAGAAGAGAATTACAGACCAATATCCTTGATGAACACAGATGCAAAAATTCTCACCAAACTACTAGCCAATAGGATCCACCAGTACATTAAAAAGATTCACCACGACCAAATGGGAATTATTCCAGGGCTGCAAGTTTAGTTCAACATCTGCAAATCAATCAATGTGATACAATACATTAATAAAAGAAAGAACAAGAACCATATGATACTCTCCATAGATGTTGAAAAAGCATTCGACAAAGTATAGCATCCCTTCCTGATCAGAACTCTTCAAAGTGTAGGGATAGAGGGCACATACCTCAAAATGATCAAAGCCATCTATGAAAAACCCACCGCAAATATCATTCTCAATGGAGAAAAACTGAAAGCTTTTCCGCTAAGGTCAGGAACACGGCAGGGATGTCCATTATCACCACTGCTACTCAACATAGTACTAGAAGTCCTAGCCTCAGCAATCAGACAACAAAAAGAAATTAAAGGCATCCAAATCGGCAAAGAAGAAGTCAAACTATCACTCTTTGCAGATGATATGATACTATATGTGGAAAACCCAAAAGACTCCACTCCAAAACTGCTAGAACTTGTACGGGAATTCAGTAAAGTGTCAGGATATAAAATCAATGCACAGAAATCAGTTGCATTTCTCTACACCAACAACAAGACAGAAGAAAGAGAAATTAAGGAGTCAATCCCATTTACAGTTGCACCCAAAAACCATAAGATATCTAGGAATAAACCTAACCAAAGGGGCAAAGAATCTATACTCAGAAAACTATAATGTACTCATGAAAGAAATTGAGGAAGACACAAAGGAATGGGAAAATGTTCCATGCTCCTGGATTGGAAGAATAAATATTGTTAAAATGTCTATGCTACCTAAAGCAATCTACACATTTAATGCAATCCCTATCAAAATCCCACCCATTTTTTTCAAAGAAATGGAACAAATAATCCTAAAATTTATATGGAACCAGAAAAGACCTCGAATAGCCAAAGGAATATTGAAAAAGAAAGCCAAAGTTGGTGGCATCACAATTCCAGACTTCAAGCTCTATTACAAAGCTGTCATCATCAAGACAGTATGGTACTGGCACAAAAACAGACAGATAGATCAATGGAACAGAATAGAGAGCCCAGAAATAGACCCTCAACTCTATGGTCAACTAATCTTCGACAAAGCAGGAAAGAATGTCCAATGGGAAAAAGACAGACTCTTCAAAAAATGGTGTTGGGAAAATTGGACCATTTCCTTACACCACACATAAATTAGACTCAAAATGGATGAAGGACCTCAATGAGAGTAAGGAATCTATCAAAATCCTTGAGGAGAGCACAGGCAGCAACCTCTTTGACCTCAGCCGCAGCAACTTATTCCTGGGAACATCGCCAAAGGCAGAGGAAGCAAGGGCAAAAATGAACTATTGGGATTTCATCAAGATCAAAAGCTTTTGCACAGCAAAGGAAACAAACAGTTAACAAAACCGAAAGACAACTGACAGAATGGAGAAGATATTTGCAAATGATATATCAGATAAAGGGTTAGTATCCAAAATCTATAAAGAGCTTAGCAAACTCAACACCCAAAGAACAAATAATCCAATCAAGAAATGGGCAGAGGACATGAACAGACATTTCTGCAAAGAAGACATCCAGATGGCCAACAGACACATGAAAAATTGCTCCACATCACTTGGCATCAGAGAAATACAAATCAAAGCCACAATGAGATATCACCTCACACCAGTCAGAATTGCTAAAATTAACAAGTCAGGAAAGGACAGATGCTGGCGAGGATGCGGAGAAAGGGGAAACCTCCTACACTATAGGTGAGAATGTGAGCTGGGGCAACCACTCTGGAAAACAGCATGGAGGTTCCTCAAAATGTTGAAAATAGAGCTACCCTATGACCCAGCAATTGCACTACTGGGTATTTACCCTAAAGATACAAACGTAGTGATCCGAAGGGGCACGTGCACCCGAATGCTTATAGCAGCAATGTCCACAATAGCCAAACTATGGAAAGAACCTAGATGTCCATCAACAGATGAATGGATAAAGAAGATGTGGTACATATATGCAATGGAATACTATGCAGCCATCAAAAGAAATGAAATCTTGCCGTTTGAGAGACGTGAGTGGAACTAGAGGGTATTATGCTTAGCGAAATAAGTCAAAAGGAGAAAGACAACTATCCTATGATCTCCCTGATATGAAGAAGTGGAGATGCAACATGGGGAGTTTGGGGGGTAGGAAAAGAATAAATGAAACAAGATGGGATTGGGAGGGAGACAAACCATAAATGACTCTTAATCTCACAAAATAAACAGGGTTGCTGTGGTAAGGGGGTCGGGAGAGGGGGTGGGGTTATGGACATTGGGGAGGGTATGTGCTATGGTGAGTGCTGTGAAGTGTGTAAACCTGGCGATTCACAGACCTGTACCCCTGGGGATAAAAATACTTTATATGTTTATTTAAAAAATAAATTAATTAATTTAAAAAAAAGGATAAGACCAAATCTGCCACTAAGCAGTTGGATAATATTTTTCAAGTCATTTTTCTTTCCCGGGACTCACTTTCCTTATCTGCAAAATAAGTGATTTGGATTCTGGAGCTTCTGAGAATAAGAGAATAATAATGACTTTATATTTTTATATGTTTGTTGCTTATGGCATATATTTACTCTATATAATTTACTTGGTTCCTGCCTAAACTCTGTGAGATAGCAAGGTGAATTTTTTTTAAAAGATTTTATTTATTTATTTGACAGAGATCACAAGTAGGTAGAGAGGCAGGAAGAGAGAGGGGGGAAGCAGGCTCCCTGCCGAGCAGAGCGCCTGATGTGGGGCTCGATCCCAGGTCCCCGAGATCACGACCTGAGCCGAAAGCAGAGGCTCAACTGTCCTCCACAGTATTGTGAAAGTTTTGAAGGCCAAAGTGAAGGCATTTATGTACATCAATCATAAGTACTATTTACTAAGTCCCTAATATATTCCAGGCATCATTGCTTACAGACATATTTCTAATTGTCAGAAAACGTGTAATAAGTTTATCATCATTTTAACATATGATAAAATTGAGGTTGAGGATGGTTCAGTTACTTGCTACAAAGCTAGTACTTGGCAGAGTAAGAGCTTGGACAGAGGCTTGTGTGACAACTTTTTGTGCATTTTTCTTATCATAACACCTTTTTTCCTTTCTTTTTGTCTTTTTAAAGAGATAATGAAAGTCATGGAAAATGTTTAAGAAATAACATAAGCATATTAATATTTTTAGTAGTAGTAATGAGCATAATGAAATAAGCAGATGGAAAGAAGGTAAGATCAATTGTGCTGTTAATACAATCATAGAAAAATAATGAGGACCCAAGTTTGAGAGTGGACAAGAAAAAATGTAGATGAGAAATTAATTTCTACCTTGGAGAGATAGAAGCTTGAAAAGTATATAGATGTAGATGGCAAAGTAAATGTCAGACAATGCTATAAAATTTTAATTCCACAAGCCTATTCTTTATCTCCTATTTCTGTTAACAGCTATAAACATTTATCATATACATGTCCTACTTTCAGGAAACTTACATTCTAGGGGAAGGAGACCAATAAAATACAAATAAACGTATACGTAGGTATGTATATGAGGGAGAGAGAGACCACTATTATTCTGAAAGGTGGTTTTGCTTTCAAAGACCTTTCTTCTAGTGAGTAAGATAAGATATACATATTTACAAATAATTAGACCATAAGAGAGAATAATATGAATATCTTGAAGGGAGAACTGATAACACACACGTTCTGAAATTTTTAAAAGAATAATTATATACAGCTGGAGGAAAAAAGAAGATGGACTACATACATTTGGTTTGAAAATAGAATTAAGTTTGGACCAACAAAGATGGGGAGAGGAAAGATCAGCAAAATCATTAATGGGTAATATCTCAATATATTCACCTGCAACCGCAAATTGTTTAGCTTGAGGGTGCAGTGTATGAAAGGAAGATGAAATGGCATTGAAAAGTGATTACGGGCAAAGTTTATGTTGATCTCTGAGGCCCAGTAATTTTACCTGATATATACTCAAGAAAAGTACATGAATATGTCCACCAAAAGAAAAATAAGAGAATATTCACTATTCATAACAGCCAGAAATGGAATACTTCCCAAAAGATTATTAATAGAAGCACATCAGTAGATGATGTACATTTGCACAGTGGAATTCTGTGTGTGCAGAGCAAGGAGAATAAACATAACACCATGCAACACTGTATATGTATTTCAAATATATAAATGTTGGACATAAAAAGCCAGGTACAAGATCACATATACCATCATTTCATTTTTATAAGATTCAAAAACAGGAAAATCTATAGTTTTTGAAATCAAGAGAGTGATGGTTCTTGGGAGATAGTGACTAGAATAGGTCCCAAGGAGGCTTCCAGGAGTGCTGGCAAACCTTTGTTTGTTTGTTTTGTTTTGTTTTGTTTTGTTTTTTATGGGTGCTAGGTACAAGGATGCATTCAGTTTATGAAAATAGTTTCAGGTGTACCTTTATGACTTGGGCATTTTTCTATATAAATTTTCTACTTTAGTTAAAGAAATTGAAAGATGGTATTTGAGGAATTAATATTCTTTATTCAGTAAGGAGACTTAGAAGCTCTTGTCTTTAGCTGAAGACTTACACAATTCTATGAAAATCAGATAGATTGGATCAAGTGATAACAAGACAAAAAGATTGAAAATGAAAGACAAAATTGACCTGGGAAACAGACTAGGACATGGTTGTGATAAAAATACTGGAGATGAAATGGACCAACTTTATGTCTGCCAGACAGAATGGGATACATAAAGAAAGGAAAAATTTTTTTTAAAGGGATGCAAGACTGGGTGGCAGGCAGTACTACGGAGAAACACAGAAATCAAGAGGATAAAGGACTGGGCAAATGTTGGCAAACTACAGTCAAATCTGACCCGTCAACTATTTTTGTATAACCCGTGAGCTAGGCATGGTTTTTACATTGTTAAGTGGTTGAAAAAAAAATCAGAATAGATGTAATCAGAATAATATTTAGGACACATGAACATTATCTGAAACTGAAGTTTCAATGCCCATGTAAATTTTTTGGGATATAGCCACACTCGTTGGTTTGCATGATGTAGGGCTGCTCTTGCATTATTACAACAGCAGCAGAATTGAGTCTTGCCAGGGAGTGCTATGGTATGGCCTAAAATGCATACATTATTTACTGTCTTGCCTTTTACAGAAAAATTCTGCTAACCCCTGCTTTAGAGCTGAAATTATAAGTTATATATTGTTATATATAAGCGTGTGTGTGTAGATACAGATACAGCTATAGATATGGGGAAATATAGATACTTGAAAATGCTTAATATGGTGATGGAAAAATACAATTTTTTTAAAAAAGGAAGATAGCATTAGAAATAGAATTCTGAGGATCACTGTAGAGAATGAAGAACTGAGTCTGTTAGCGTAAGTTAACAGCGGGCATTTAAAGACAACTAAGGAGAATAAAAAGTGCTTCATACACATTCATTCGTTTGATCTCTAAGACAACCTGTGAGGTGAATATCATTGTCTCTAGTTTACAGATGAGGAAACAGATTCTAGAATATATGTGACTTGACTTTGGAGAATAATTGGATTCAAAAGGAGAAGGTGACAGAAATAACATCGAGTTGAATGGGAATATTTTGTTATATTGTGGGCAATGTTGCTCATGTTTGTTGGCACCATAAAAGGACAACACTAGAGCCAGAATTTCTAAGCTTCCATACTAGCTCTACCATTTACTAACACTATGATCTTGAGTTCATAACTTAACCTTCGGCACACTCAGTTTCATAATATACTAAAATTAGGATAATAGTATAGTTACCTCATAGGGCTGTGATGAAGAGTGAAGTTAAATATATGTAAGGTGCCTGGAAGAGTGTCTGGCATATCTAAGTGTTAGCTATTTTTGTCTTGGCAGAAAATTCCAAATGTCAGTTGACACAAAATATAATCTCACTGGGATGGCAGTGATTCCAAAAGCCTTTGATAGCTACTTATATCACAGTTCTACTCTATAGATTCGTGCAGAAGCTGGGACATATTGCCAGCCAGCAATAACATCAGAAATCCCACTTTGTGTTAAGCTTTGTTTCTTTCCTTATCCTGCATGCAATTAACCAATAAAGAATTTTTGCTCAGAATTTCTGAAGAGGAAATGTTCTAAGTCTTATTTTGATTTAAATTGATTAATAGAATATATCATTCACAGAAGCACTAAAAATCTTCAGGAAAGGTGTCAGTCATTTAATGGTTTTTGGATGTTGTTCCTCCTGTGGGAGAGTGAGAATTTACTAGAACTTTCAATTTTATAAACTGTCACCCAACTTTTGGTCCTTATCCTGTCAGAGGTAAACATCTGGTGATTATAATTCACCATGTGAGTTGAGATGTTATTAAGGAAATTGAGTGCAACCGATGAGACTCCTGTGCGTGACAGGGTCAGCCTCAGTGCTATCCAATAATCTACTCTGGTCCCTGCATGGCAGGTGGGTAGCAGCTGCAATTACTGTCATTTCATGTCTGGAGAAACTTAGACAGGAAGGCTAAGGGACTTCCTTAAGGTCATATTGGAAATCAGTAGGATTCTAAGGAACAGAACTTAAAATACACTTAACCACACCTCTTGAATAACCTTTTTTTTTAAATGAGGATGGTAAATAATTTTCCATGATATTCCACTATATACTTCAAAATTATTTATTAGATCCCAATTCATGGATTTGTTACCTCTGAGACAAAGACCATAAAAAGGGGTCCCAGTTGAATCTACCTACATCTATTATTATTGAAAAGTTTAAACTTATTTTTTTAACTTTTTTTTAAATGAAAATGGAGAGAATGGTAATGACCAGTAGTCAAGATGGAGAAAATTCATGTCAATTTTTGAGCTACTTTAATGGGTTAGTAGCTTACAATTTACTTAATGTGTTTGCATACTATTGATTTCAGACATAGGTGAGCTGTGTCTTCACTTATGTGCCTTGCTATATGCCAGCAGTAGTAAAAGTTGTTTTTCTTTTAGTAGGCCACATTGCCTGAGAAAGGAAACTACAAATGATTCAGATTCTAAGGAAGAGACACCTGTATAGCTCATCAGTTAAAAGCCCATTCTCATAGCTTAATTTAATTCTTCAAATAAAATAATGCAAAAAATGAAAAATGTTAAGTACTTGATATGGGAATATATTTTATAAATTTTTTACTGAATAGGAAATAGTTTTCATTTATTAAACATTCGCTATGTGTCAAACATTATGTTAAGAAATTTAAAGGAAGCTTCGATTTGGAAAGCTTCATTGTTTATTTTCATTACTAGGTTAAAACTGAAGCATGGATAATTTATGCTGAGATTTCACAGATACCGAGTTATTTTAGACCCTGAGTTATTTTAGACCCTGTCTTATAGTAAATAGACAATAAATGACAGACACTTGATATTGGTTCTTTAATTTTCATTTTTTTTGTTGGATTTTCCACTGATCATGCTTGTAATTCCTTCATTCATATATTTAAGCTTTTTGCTCTTGTACACTATTGATTAAATAAAGTGTATTTCAACTACTTTGAGCCTAGTGTCCAGAATATTTCAAAGCTTTTTGAAGTGATTTTCCTTCTTTGCTATTATATGGATGTCCTAGAAACTAGCATCTGAAAGTATATAGGCATTGTAGGTATCACATATTCAGTGTGAAAAATAAGTAAAATTTACTTAAATGATTTATCATTTTAACTACTCCCTCTAAGGCCCATGTACTCATCCTATTAGAATGCATATAGATTTTTTTTTTTTGAGAATATGATTGCACAGGCTGTTGCCTAAATTTTGTGGCCTTGATACTATCAAATCACTTTTTCTTCAAGATTCTTCATTTGACAAAAAGTTATAGGTCCCAGGTGCTAATGCTGCGAATATGATGGTTTAGATGGTTTTCTATCTTTCCCACATTTCAGATTCCAAGTGGCAAATGCAAGTTACACGCTGTTAAAAATTCGACATATCCAAAGAATAATACTAAGCCAACCCAACAAGTTAGCTGGGCATGGGAGAAGAGAACCTCAAAACTCAGGATGCTAATTAGTGAAGGCTGCCTTAATAAACCCTGCCCATAACATTTTTACTCTTCCCTCAAATAGTTTGTGTACACATACACACTTGAATGTATTTATATGTACAAAATACCCATATACATCCTTATGATTTTAAACATGTGCTTATCTAATACATATGATTTATAAATGTATATTATTATTGTTTACCCAATATATATGCAGTGTTTGTGTAAGGGTCTGTCTGAATGTATATACATACATGTATAAACAGACATTATAATGCCAGTAGACATTTCCAGATAGTTTTGTTATACTTCTACCTTTTGAAAAATATTATTGGTACAGTTAAATATGGTATATGCTTTTTAATGTATTAAGCCTGAGTTAATTTAAAATTATATTGCATTAGAAATTTAAGAAGTCTCACATTTATATTAAGGAGAAGAATTAAATATGTCAGATACTAAATTATACATTGTTATTCTCAAATTTAACATTGTAGTTCTAGAGCAAACATTTATTGTTTAATAGATTTTTTTCATAGGAAAAATTAAGCCTAGAAAGTTTGATTCTATGATTTTTAAAAAATTATGACATGTCTCTGTTTCTCAATGAACAAGTTTAAGAATATCATATAATGACCACTTGTTCCTAAAATGCTTTTTGGCATAGTGAAATGATTATAAATCTACTTATCACATGTTTTAGGCTAAGATGACTCAATTGCCTGAGGCAGAAAAGGAAAAGATTGCTGAGCAAGTTGCTGATTTCAAGAAAGTAAAGAGTAAACTGGATGCTGAGATTGAGATTTGGGATGATACCAGCAATGATATCATTGTTCTGGCCAAGAAGATGTGTATGATTATGATGGAGATGACAGACTTCACAAGGTAATTATGTGGAAAATGAAGCGTAACATTTATAATTGGTAGAAACATTTGTCACAGTAGTGAAACCTAAGTTTCTCTAAGAGGCAGGTGCTAAAAACTAAATGATGGGAGAAACACAAATAATATAGAATTAGAAAACTGTAGGTGTGTAGTTCTAGAGGTTTTGGTAAATAAATATGGGAAAGTTTCTCATAAATGGCCAAAAATTATTTTAGAAATCCCCTTTATACCATGTCACCTTAGGAATCTTTTCTGTGCTTCATATTAGCATATTATTTATAAAGAAATTGGTAAATCAAACTGATTTCAGTGAAGCTATCTGAGTATTTGATTTCCATAACTACATAACTTTAGTTGTAATGATTTGTGTGTCATCAAGATTCATGATATCTTTTGCTACTGAAATATCAACCAAATATATATTTAAATCTCAGTGACTTAATGATATACATGAAAGAATCATACATTATGTGTAAATTCCAAAAGCAATAAAATGTTTATTATAGCTTCAAAATATTATTTTATAGAGCTAGCCAAAGAGCAGTAAAATAATATGGTTCTTGCCCTACCAGTTACTAAAATATACAAAACTACAATAATTAAGGTAATTTAGCGTTGGTGTCATTTTAAAAGCCATAGAGCAGAAGAATACTCTGAAGCAGTCCTGGTAGACTTAGAAAAACATTCATTTTTATTACCATATATTATACACAAATATAAATTTTAGATTGAGTAATAAATGTAAGTTTAAAATCATAACAAATGGAAAAATGTGCCAAATCTTTTACTGATATTAAGATTGAGAAAGGCGGAGCACCTGGGTGGCTCAGTGAGTTAAAGCCTCTGCCTTCGGCTCAGGTCATGATGCCAGGATCCTGGGATCGAGCCCCGCATCCGGCTCTCTGCTCAGCAGGGAGTCTGCTTCCCCCTTCTGTCTCTGCCTGCCTCTCTGCCTACTTGTGATCTCTGTCTATCAAATAAATAAAATCTTAAAAAAAAAATACCATATGATCCGATAATTTCACTACTGGTGTTTTACCCAAAGAAAATGAAAACACTAATTCAAAAAGATATATGGACCCCAATGTTTACTACAGAATTGTTTACAATAGCCAAGATAGGAGGCAACCCAAGTGTCCCTGTATAGATGAATAGATAAGATGTCATATATATACATAATGGATGATTACACAACTGTTAAAAAAAAAAAAAGAACTTGCCATTTTCAACAACATGGATGGACCTAGATGGTATTTATATTATGTAAAATAGATTGAGAAAGACAGATACCATATGATTTTACTCATATGTGGAATCTAAAAACCAAAATAAATAAATAAAAAGCAAAATCAGACTTATAAATATAGAAAACAAACTGATGATTGCCGGAGGAAAGGGAGTAGAGAGGATGGGCAAAATAGGTAAAAGGGAGTAGGAGATACAAGCTTCAATTATGGAATGAATAAGTCATGGGAATGAAAGGCATAGCATAGGAAATATAGTCAATGGTATTGTAATAGTGTTGAATGGTAATGGATGATAGCTAAGTTAGCATAGAGAAATGTATAGAGAAGTTGAGTTACTATGTTATATACCTAAAGCTAATTTTGTGTCAACTATATTCAAATAATTAAAAGTTGGAGATGTATATTTAAAATCTGTATTCAAAATAAAAAACCAAGAGGAATGAAAAATACAAAAAAAAAGGGATTGAGGAATGTAACAAGTTCATCAAAATTAAAGAGTAAAAAAATTCGGGGCGCCTGGGTGGCTCAGTGGGTTAAGCCTCTGCCTTTGGCTCAGGTCATGATCTCAGGGTCTTGGGATCGAGCCCCACATCGGGCTCTCTGCTCAGCAGGGAGCTTCCTTCCCTCTCTCTCTCTGTCTGCCTCTCTGCCTATTGTGATCTCTCTCTCTCTGTCAGATAAATAAAATCTTAAAAAAAAAAAATTCAAAAATGACAAATTACGAAGTATCCAGAGGGAAATAGATTCAAATAAAAATTCCATAAGAGTCATTAAAATCAAGCAGGAAATTAACTAAGAAACAGTTATGAGATAAAAATAAAGAAGAAAAGAGGAAAAATGACCTTGAAATAAAGAGGAGGCAAAGAAGCTCCAGGATACTTATCCCTGGACCCTTTGAAGAATAATTTAATAAATTATAAAACAACTAGTATTTAAAAGTATAAATGAAAAATATTTTCTTTTTTTAAGATTTTATTTATTCATTTGTGAGAGAGAGATGAGAGAGAAAGAGCATGAAAGGGGAGGGGTCAGAGGGAAAAGCAGACTCCCTGCTAAGCAGGGAGCCCCATGCAGCACTCGATCCTGGGACTCCAGAATCATGACCTGACCCAAAGGTAGTTGCTTAACCAACTGAGCCACCCAGGTATCCTGAAAATATTTTCATAGGTAAGACTAAACCTAAATGTATGTATTGAAAGGTATTACCATATACCTAGGAATTTGACACAAACAATACTACACATACATGTATTTTCCTCATATACAAAAAATATATTATACAAATTATAAATAACATCCCCTCTGTGTGTGTGTGTGTGTGTGTGTGTGTGTGTGTGTGTGTGTGTATGAGGGAGAAGAGAGAGCAAAGTGAAACCAACTAAATTATAACAATTTATGAAAAACAATCCTTACCTCCACAAAGAAAAGGCAGGTACTTTTAACCTTGTATGATTTCATTTCTTGTGATTATCTCCACACCTTTAAGCAACATACTTTCTTTCCTAAGTTATAATTTATTGACTTTTTCCTCATCCTTTCCTTAGTTTGAGAAATTTGTATATTTTCATTGTTTATATTTACAGTCCTTGATAATATTACTTTATTCATAACTGGTTTTTTGTTATTACGTTAGTTATATCTCAACTTTCAACTATGTGTGATGAAGAGATTCCCACTTTCACTCTTCCACGTCTTACTACCCCGTTCTATATCTCATTCATAACCCAACTTCTCTCCACTGCATCTTCTTTCACATTGTTAAGATAGATAATATTTACATTCTTCTCAGTAATTAAATCCCCCATGCTTATGTTATAGGTTGATTTTGAAAATAAGGATTAATAAATAATATTTTATTATGGCATTGATACAACTAACCTAGATAGGAAACATTCATGAAAGAAACATTTCCTGTAAAAAGTTGAATTAGAGTTTAGAAATGGTTTAAAGTGTCCATAGATTTCTATGGAAAACAACACATTATGGAAAAAAAATATAAACTAAGAGCTGTTTTAATATCAGTTGATAAGTAGGGCAATGAGAAATCTTAATTCTGTAGTGTAAATATTTAGAGTGTATATAAATATATTTATGGACAGAATGTAGAAGTAGAAGGATAAACAAGGACAAAGTCACAAGAAGCAAAATTCCAAGAATTGGGCAGAGGAAATAGAATTCCATAAAAACAGATCACTCAAGTGATTATAAGAACATTTGTAACATGAGAAGGATTCTGGGCCATAGTTCAGGGAGTGTCAGTGAGTGATCCATGAGTTGTCTTACTTGAAGAAATTTTAGTTAAAATGAAGATTGAAGGGGCATCCAAGTGGCCCAGTCAGTTAAGTATCTGCTTTCAGTTCAGGTCATGATCCTAGAATCTTGGGTTCAGCTGCCACAGGGTGTGGCTCCTTGCTCAGAGGGAGTCTTCTCCCTCTGCCCCTCCCTCTGCCCCCTCCCATTGTGCTCTCTTTCCCTCTCTCAAAAAATAAAATCTTTACAAAAATGAAGATTGAAAAGATAGTGTAATTTTGTCAGTTCTCCATTTGTGGGTACTTTGAGTAGCTTCACTAAATGGTGAAAGAAAAAAAAACAGTTGTTAAAAGAGGTCATGAGAGACTAGCTGATAAAATAAAAATAACATAGGGGTTCCTGGGTGGCTCAGTCATTAAGTGTCTGCCTTCAGCTCAGGTCATGATCCCAGGGTCCTGGGATCGAGTCCTGCATCAGGCTCCCTGCTCAGTGGGAAGCTTTCTTCTCCCTCTCCCATTCCCCCTGCTTGTGTTCCCTCCCTCTCTCTCTCTCTCTATCAAATAAATAAAATCTTAAAAAAAATTAAAAGAAAATAAAAATAACATAGTATCTTAAAGGAAGCACAATCAAGACAAGACTTTAAAATATCTCAAGGGAGAGAGGAAATGTGAAGAGATAGAAAGAAATTGTAGAAGGGGAATAAAAAGCTATAACCAAAAAAATGAGATAAAGTGGTTGAGCATAAACACTGAGAAACAGGGAAAGAAAGAAAGAAACAAACAAACAAACAAGCAAAAACAGATATGAGGGTAAGGCTTCATGACTTTAAATGACTCTTTTTTTTTGTCTTAGCTGGAATGTTCCATCATAGACACCTTCTTGGCCATCCAATGTAGCCGTCTTCCCAACCTGTCTCTCCATATTACAAGATCCTATTAGCTTTCTTTTTAGCAGTTACCCATCCTGGATTATCTAGGCCATTTATTTATATATTCCCTTCCTCTATATCCCTAATAGACTATAAAATGTATGAAAGTATGAAATTTGACTTTATTGTTTTATACCCAGAACTTATAACAGCCTAAACCATGTATATACAAAATAGTTATATATAGTTATATATGCTATAGTATGTGTACATGTATGAATATATGACAATATATAATATATAACTATATATACCAATATATAATACATACTGGTTGAATGAATTAGGAAATTAAAAAAATAATTTGAATTAATTAATAAAAAGAAAAAAAAGAAATTACACTTGAATTCAGAAACCAAGAATAAACAAACAAAAACCCAAATATCAACAATGGAGTAAATATAAGTTTAAGCTCTTGAAATGTACTTTTCCAAATTTTTAATTTATTTTTTTAAAGTATAATTAACATACAGTGCTATACTGGTTTCAGGTGTACAATATAATGATTCAGCAATTCTGTACATAACTCAGTGCAATAAGTGCATTCTTAATTCTCTTCACCTATTTTATCCATTCCCCCACCCATCTCCCCTCTGGGAATTCTCTATAGCTTATTTTCTATCTTTAAGAGTCTGTGTTTTTGTTTGCCTCTTTTTTTACTTAGTTCATTTGTTTTGTCTCCTAAATTCCACATCTGCATGAAATCATGTGCTATTTGTCATTCTCTGACTGACTTATTTCACTTAGCATTATACCCTCTAAATCCATCCATTTTGTTGCAGCACAGATTTTATTTTTTATGGCAGAGTAATATTCCATTGTGTATGTATGTGTATATATACCACATCTTCTTTATCCATTCATCTGTGGACAGATGTGGCTTGTCTCTATATCTAGCTATTGTAAGTAATGCTACAGTAAACATAGTGGTGCATATTATCTTTTCCAATTAATGTTTTTGTTCTCTCTGGGTAAACACACAATAGTGAAATTACTGGATCATATGGCAATCCTATTTTTAATTTTTTTTTAGGATTTATTAATTTGAGAGAGAGAGTGGGGGGGGGGGATGGGCAGAGGGAGAGAATCCTCAAACTCCCCACTGAGTAAAGAGCCTGTTGCCTGGCTCAATCCCAGGACCCATGACATCATGACCTGAGGCAAAACCCAGAGTTGGACACTGACTTGACTGACTGATCCACCCAGGTGCCTCTCTATTTTTAATTTTTTAAGGAATCTCCATACTGTTTTCCATAGTGGGTATACCAGCTTGCATTCCTAGCAGTGGTGCATGAGGCTTCCTTTTTCTCCACCACATTGCTAAAACACTTGTTATTTCTTGTGTTTTTCATTTTAGTCATTCTGACAGGGAAACCCACATTTTTCATTTTTTCCTTAACCCTTACATAGATCTTAAGTGTTGGACACTAAAGATTTAAATTTTTAATACCCATGTGAGATTAAGAGGAAACATATAGTTAGGGGAGCTGGAAGTGAGATCCTTGCAAAAGCCAAGAGCTATGCCTCTAAAAGGAAACTAGAAATGATTCCACAGACCAGTTTGAAAGAGCAACAAGAGTCTGAGTTAATCAAGGTCATGTTTAAGAAATAGGGACCCCAAGTATATGACCTATTCAACTGATGGATTTCAAATTACATATTCAGAAATGCTACCTCAAAAGTAAAAAAATTAAGATTCAAAAAACAATTATGAACAAAGAAATAAGAAAATCTGTTGGTTTATTCAAATAAACTTTAGCAGAAAAACAACAATGACAATAGAAAAGACTATTTGAAGTGACCCCTTGCACAGGGACCATGTAATTGTTGGAGATCAGAGTTAAATGTCTATTTTTAGATGCAGAGAACTGAGAACATTAACATTAATATAATTAACTTGTACTTGCTACCTAAAGAATGCATATAATGTCTTTTTTAATTCTGAGGAAGCTCTGAAACAAAATTCAGATATCAGTAGATGCAAGTAATGTAGCGATGTTAGAAATCAGAAAGTGAGAATAAAATTAGAAAAGAAAATGGGGAGTGCAAATAAAAACTATAAATACATTAGAATCATAATAAATACATCAGTATTTGTAATATGTAACTGTAGTAAGCTTAGTAGTTAAAAAAAGTTAAGTACAACAATACCATAAGTACAGATGTAAGAATAAATCTATCACATTTATTTATTTATTTATTTTGGAAGATTTATTTATTTGGGTGGGGGGAGGAGCAGAGGTAGAGGGACAGGCAGACTCTGCACTGAGTGTGGAGCCCAAAGTGTTGCTCAATCTCATGATCCTGAGATCATGACCTGAACTGAAATCAAGAGTCCGACGTTCAACTGACTGAGCTACCCAGGTGCCTCTATCATTTTTACATAGAGGCCTATAGGAATGTTTTTTCAAGGAACCATGGAAAGGAGGAAGAAAACTCTCTCTAAAAGAGAAGGAAATGTGATAAGCCCTAATTAATGTATGAAAATGTTGAATTACTGTATTGTTTTCTTGAAACTAATATAACATTATGTTTTTTTAATATATATATGTGTATATATATACATATACATATATTAATTTAATGAGAAAGAGAGAGAGAGAGAAGGCACACACCCAAGAGAAGGTGCACTTGAGTTGGGAGAGGAGAGGAAAGGGAGAGAGAGGGACAAGAAGATTCCATGAGTGGGATTCTTATGTTAACTGCGGTGAAACTGATACTTTAAAAAATGAAAATAAAACTAAAAAAAAAATAACAGAGAAAGGAAATGTATGAATAAAGAGAGGGAATTTGATGAAGTAAATGCCTAATGACTTCTATTTGTGGGGCAGTGTCCACTGTGGGATGTGAGAAAGCATAAAAAGGCCAATGTCGAATGAGAGCTTGGATAAAGACACAGAAAGAGATCTGGATTATAAAATGTAGTCAACTAAGACGATCATTCATTAACTCACTTATGGTTCATCACCTGTTTTGAAACCTAAAATATTCATTAGGAACGAGTGAATAGATTCTCCTTTCACATGTTCTGAGAAAACTAGAAAATTGGATTTAATCTGAATTCCTAGGATGGAAAGGAGTTTGCAGCAGGATTCAAGGGAATGAGAGAATTGAAACTATTAAAAAAGACATATTGGAACAACTGACTGGGCCCAGACTGGGAAGAGAGGGGAATGAGGTCAAAAATAGAACAAAAGGTGGAAAGGTAAGGACATGTTGCCAACAAGTAATGAAAATACAGATTTCAGTGCAGTTTCTCCTGCTCTGCCTCTATTACCCTCCCAAAGCTACATATTTAGAATCAATTTAGAAAAGAATGCTGAATACGTCTTTAGAAAGGATGTTCAGTGACTTTGAGGATTTTGTAATCCGTAGCTGGGGTGTTAGAAAAGGATTCACAACTCCACAGTGTGGTAACTCATTGGGAAATAGACACATTTCATGTTTTGCAAAAGCTAAACAGCCCAACTTTCTCACAATCTGTGGGTGTCACTGCCAAAGGCATCCACAGAACAGGAATAATATGTGTTCAAACTGCAGTAAAGGAAGAGGAGCAAAATTGAATGTTGGACTCCGATAATCTTTTGCACTTGAATTGAATCCAGATTCAGTTTAATTTCAGTTCATACAGACTGTGATATATCTCCAATTGTTTTTAAATGGATACAACCTTGTTTTTCACTCTTTTTTTAATTCCCAGTTCTGTTTTAAGAGGTTTTTTCAGACACTACAATGTTTTTCCGAAAACTAAATTTAGCAGTTTTAAAGATTTTATTTATTTATTTGACAGAGAGAGAGAGAGAGATCACAAGTAGGCAGAGAGGCAGAGGGAGAGGGGGAAGCAGCCTCCCTGCTGAGTAAAGATCCGGGATGTGGGGCTCCATCCCAGGACCCTGAGACCATGACCTGAGCTAAAGGCAGAGGCTTAACCCACTGAGCCACCCAGGCGCCCCAAATTTAGCAGTTTTATATATAAGCTATTCCTTAGTTCCACCCTTGTCACATTTCTTTCACTGCAGTTGTTTTAGCTTCTTTATAAGAGAACATGTGAGGATGGGGGTCGTAATCGGCAAGGCAGTGTTCACTAATAATCTGTCGATATTTGGTAGCATAGTACACTCTTTGTCTCCCACACAGAGTTTAAATGGTTATATATTTTTAAAAATGATTATAAAAAATATACATTATCGTTTCTGAAGTGTCACTAAATATTCTAATTTTCCTCAACTACTATTTTACTATCAGTAAGAGCCATAATAAGGGTAAACATTGATGAATGCTTACTGTGTACTTCACTATGATAAATATGTATGTTTTCTCATTTTTATCTTCAGTACAGCTTGATTATTACATTCTCTATTTTATTATTAAAGAAACTGAGACTCATAGAGGTCAGATAGGTTGTTCAAGGATACACAAATGAAACTGATTTTGAAGTCAATCCAACTTCATAATCTGTGTACCTACTCACTGTTTTGCAAGTCTTTACCCATGTGCTAAACACAGAACAAGACCCAGTCCTTTCCTCATAGGGAAAACAAACAGACCAATTGGAAATAACAATTGCGTGATGCATTGTATTCTTCTAGCTGTAAATCATTAGGATTTCAGAAGACGAGGTTATCATTGGGGAATAGAGTAAGCAGAGAAACAAAGTATGAACAGGTGAAGTTTATATTAGAATTGGATGAAACACAGGGATTAGATTGTGGAAGGAGATTATATAAGTGAGAAAACACATGAAGGTGGAGGCTAGAAGGTGAGAATGAGTCAGATCCATTTGGGAGCTCTAACAAAACTATATAAACCCAACAAGATGTTAAGATGAGCATGAAGAAAGTGGCAGCTTATAAAAAAGCCTTAGAAAATGGACAGGAGCTTTTGTTGTTGTGGTGGTTGTGATTGTTGTTGTTGTTGTTTTAAGAAGTAGGAAATGGGGAATTATTCAAGAATTGGAATCATGATGGTAACATGACAGAAGGAAAAGAAATCTGATATATGTAGGAAGAATGACAGCACTTTTGGGTGGCACTAGCTAAGACTCAATGGGGGTCTAACCACCATTGGGAGACCCATTTAATTAGACAGGCTTCAGAAATTCTGGTAAAGGCTGATAGAAACTTGGTAAATTGCTAGAAAGTACTGTATCAGGAAATGGTAAAAATATTCCTGTAAAACCTGATGTAGCCATTTCTGAGCCTTGGCACAAGCCCTTCAGCATACTGACCATTTAGTACTTCCTCTAGCCTTGACTGGACACATGGAGGTTATACTCTGGATGTCTGTGAACAGTTGCAAAAGAAATGAAACATCTCTGTAACTACCATTGTGATGCCTTCATTCCCAATTGGGAAGGTCAGAAAAGCAGAAAAAAATGATGTTTTGTTTTTAAACATTGACTTTTCCTTTGTGAAGGACCATCCACATAGTCATACAATGTATGTTGGATTATTACAATGAGCCTATGGAATCTTCTAAAATTCAGCATCCCTTTTCTTAACAATTAGATACTTTCTAGAATCAGACTTAAAAGGACTTAAGACTTACTAGAGGGAAGTAAGTCTTCCCCTTGTAATGACTAGTTGCCCAGAGAAACACCTTCTGAGCTCCTGCTGGAAGGTATGTGTTCTGGGGGCAGAGAGGCAAAGGGTAAAAGGGTTGGAAGTCTTTCCATTTACTATAAAGTATTCAAACATTCATTCAATACCCTTGTCATCAGTAAAAGGCAGTCCACCCCAAAAGAAGTCTAAAGACCTCCAATGAAAGACTGTTTGTTTTACCCTTTCCAGAGAATTAATCCCCAGAATTTTCTGGAGGTAAGGGAGAAGCTGATGTTCAGTGGTGTGGAGTAGGTGAGGAGACCAAACTGCCTTTTTCAGTCCCTCCCTTTCTCCCCAGTTCCAGTCACACATGAACCTTTCTGCTTAGATCAGTTTAGTCATTAGTTTTCCCACTGCTGGCTTGGATTCTGGCTTTCTCAGGCTGATTATATTGTTTACCACTTGGCATCTGCTTTCTCGTTTCCTAATAGTTCTTGCTATTGTCTCTTGTCCAGTTCTGTTCTTTCCATCCTAGAATGTTTAGATCTTTAAAAGAAAAAAAAATGTATCTGTAGTGTTAGTGGGACTTGGAAAAGGAGAAAAATTATATACATGTGACAATCTGTCATCTTAGCCCAGAAACCCACTGAAATTTATTAGGGTTGTGAAAGTTTTCTCTTTATGATATTTTGAAGTTTAGATTATTTATTAATGTTTTCTTCATAAATTGTGCCCTCTTTTCCTTTTCTAACCTTAGGTAAATTCTGTCTAAGCAGTATCTTGACTGAACCTAAACAGTTCCCACATTTCATGGTTTATGTAACACTTGAGAACATCTAATTTTTTTTTCCTCATCTGAACAGGAGATAGGCTCTAGGTAAAACTTTCTAGATATTTAATTGTACCTTGTGTGATCACTTAAGATGTATCTTTTAATCATTGCTGAAAAATTATTTTCGTAAAGATTTTATTTATTTATTTGATAGAGAGAGAGAGATCACAGTAGGCAGAGAAGCAGGCAGAGAGAGAGGGGGAAACAAGCTCCCTGCCAACAGAGAGCCCAGTGGGGGCTCGATCCCAGGACCCTGAGATCATGACCTGAGCAGAAGGCAGAGGCTTAACCCACTGAGCCACCCGGGTGCCCCCACTGCTGAAAAATTGTGAGGAAAAAGATAAAAAATGATAACTCCCCCTTAAATAAGAAAAAAAAATCATATTCGTATTTGTCCCAAAATTATGCTTTCTAAGTATATGTCAACTTTAATGTCAGTATTAATAAAGTTGAAGAATTAAAAATACCTAGATAAAAGTAATGGTGATTTAAGTACAATTATTATTATTATCATCATTATTATTTTTGGAGTGAGAAAGGGTGTGCAAGTGGGGGAGTGGGGCAGAAGGAGAAGGAGAGGGAGAGAGAATCTTAAGCAGGCCCCAACCCCAGCACGAGCCCAATGCAGGACTGGCTCTCGAGACCCTGAGATCATGACCTGAGCTGAAATCAAGAGTGAGACACTTAAGCAACTGAGATGCCCAGGTGCCCCTAAGCACAAATTTATTTATTCAGAAATATACCAGAAGCTATATCTATCTTCATCAACTGTATATTTTAAGATACAACATGATGTCAATTTCTTTTTTAAAATATGTATTATTTTGACAAGATTTATAGGCTTTTGTAGAATTTTTGCTGGCTCGTTTGTGGACTATCTACTGAATATCAGGCACTGCCCTTGGTATGAAAATCTACAATGGAAGATTTTGAACTAGAGCAGCATAAGACACAATGTGAGAAGAGATGAGGAGAATAGGAAAATGGGCAGCAAAGCAGAAAGGTGAATGAAAAACATCTAAAAGAATGATAATAGGAGTAGACATGGTGGCAGCAGAAAGTCAGCTCTGAGAGACTCCAGAATCTTGCTAAGAGTTGAGATAAAAAGAGGGAAAGTAAAGATATGGAAGTTTTTCTCACCTGGGATACTTATGCCCAACCATATGAGAGACTATCACACATGTTGAATGAAGATCTCTGTTGGGCTGTTGACCAGAAAACAGAAAGATGGGAAAGTCTTTCATTGTCAGATTGTCTGCATTTTTAGTTGCATTAATGGCCCAGTTCTGTGTTTATGAGAATGATGTCATGAAGAAAACTATGGAGAGAAAGGGTTGCAAAAAATGTGTTTATTTGTATGTCAAATCATGTATGCTGATATCCTTTATCAAAATGAGGCCAAGTTCTTTTTTCCTGACGCTTCCTTCTGAAATTTTGAAGACTTACATTTATCAGTAAGAAAAAAAGAACTGCTTATAAACACTAACAAGGTACTTTGATTATTTACAAATTTAGGTAACCTATTTGTTAATAGATATCACTTTTCTGGTGATGGGCCAAATGTGGATAATCACATGGTTAATCAAATGCCCCTAAAATACTGCAATTTGAAAAATTTTAATTAGTGTTTTTTTTTTAAAGATTTTATTTATTTATTTGACAGACAGAGATCACAAGTAGGCAGACAGGCAGGCAGAGAGAGAGGAGAGAGGAGGAAGTAGGCTCCCTGCTGAGCAGAGAGCCCGATGTAGGGCTCGATACCAGGACCCTGGGATCATGACCTGAGCTGAAGGCAGAGGCTTTAATCCACTGAGCCACCCAGGCACCCCTTAATTAGTGTTTTAAGCCCAACTGTATGCATGATAAACATGGGAAAAATGCAACTTTTTATTTCATTTTAATTAGTTACCCAAAATGTACATGCACATGCTGCATTTTCCAAAAGGGTTGGAAATGACTTATTTATCTTGTGTACATAATACTACAGCCAGCAATTCTTCTGATTTTATATTTCTATAATATTCCTAGGATGTTCTGAGAATGTTGATCCAGTCCATTAGCTAAGCCTACTTGTCTACAAATGGGACAGTTTTCGTAAGGCATCATTTCAAGAGTTAACCTAAAACAGAGGAGTGTGTGGATCCAAAGGGTACTGAGGCACTGAATCCTCAGGTTTCCTTATGTTGAGAATGTCCAAGTAATAACTGGGCAATGGGAGGAGGTACTTTGGAAACCATCCAATTGGGATGCCTGGGTGGCTCAGTGAGTTAAAGCCTCTGCCTTCGGCTCAGGTCATGATCCCAGGGTCGTGGGCTCAAATCATGATCCCAGGATCCTGGGATCTAGCCCCGAATCAGGCTCTCTGCTCAGCAGGGAGCCTGCTTCCCCCTTTCTCTCTGTCTTCCTCTCTGCCTACTTGTGATCTTTGTCTGTCAAATTCATAAGTACTCATGTAGAAATAATGTTGTATTTATCTGTAGAAGAGGAGTCCTTGGATGCCATAGCTTCAGAGTGATGGCAGATGAATTACTAGATTTGGGATTGGAGGTATATTTGCTCTTCATTCTTCACATACTTCCCACTGGACACAGGCTTGTATTCAAGAAAAGTTTTTGCCTCACCTTCTTTTTCTTTAAGATACACTTCCGAGAAGAGGAATAGAAAATGAGCAGAGAGAAGGATAAAAACTCACCTTGCTTCTTATTTAGCTAGGGCTTCAGAATTAAAGCTTTTCTAAAAGTATAGTTGGAATGAATAAAAATTCATGTGTTCTACATCTCACACATTCTTTTTTTTTTTTAATTTTTAAAATTTCTTTTCAGCGTAACAGTATTCATTGTTTTTGCACCACACCCAGTGCTCCATGCAATCCGTGCCCTCTCCAATACCCATCACCTGGTTCCTCCAACCTCCATCCCCCGCCCCTTCAAAACCCTCAGATTGTTTTTCAGAGTCCATAGTCTGTCATGGTTCACCTCCCCTTCCAATTTCCCTCAACTCCCTTCTCCTCTCTAACTCCCCTTGTCCTCCATGCTATTTGTTATGCTCCACAAATAAGTGAAACCATATGATAATTGACTCTCTCTGCTTGACTTATTTCACTCAGCATAACCTCTTCCAGTCCCGTCCCTGTTGCTACAAAAGTTGGGTATTCATCCTTTCTGATGGAGGCATAATACTCCATAGTGTATATGGACCACATCTTCCTTATTTATTCGTCTGTTGAAGGGCATCTTGGTTCTTTCCACAGTTTGGCTACCGTGGCCATTTCTGCTATAACATTGGGATACAGATGGCCCTTCTTTTCACTACATCTGTATCTTTGGGGTAAATACCCAGTAGTGCAATGGCAGGGTCATAGGGAAGCCCTATTTTTAATTTCTTGAGGAATCTCCACACTGTTCTCCAAAGTGGCTGCACCAACTTGCATTCCCACCAACAGTGTAAGAGGGTTCCCCTTTCTCCACATCCCCTCCAACACATGTTGTTTCCTGTCTTGCTAATTTTAGCCATTCTAAGTGGTGTAAGGTGGTATCTCAATGTGATTTTAATTTGAATCTCCCTGATGGCTAGTGATGATGAACATTTTTTCATGTGTCTGATAGGTATCTCACACATTCTTGTTAAATACGGAATTTCTTTGCATATGGTTTATTTTGCTTTCTGAGGTAAAACATTTATATTCTAATATAATACATTCAAAACAATAGCAGTTTAAATGTTTTAGCCCACGCAGCAAAAAGAATAAGAAATATTAATAAGTTTTACATTTTTCCTTTTAAAAACAGTCTTATGTCATATGATTTAAACTATAAAGGCAGGGAAATGTAATTTTTGTTTTACTTGATAAGGCTCCTGACTTCTTCTCATGTGTATTAAATATACACATAAATATCTAGCAAATAATTGAAAATGTGAAACACGTGGATCATTAAGATAAAAAAACATTCTGGCTTTCTAGTTAATAACTTTAAGAAGGCATTCACGTTATATTTGAAATACATATTATATCAGGGAGTAAGGGTTATTTTTCTGTACTCTATGATGATGGCTCACTTTTTTTTATCTTGTTGGGCAGCATGTGAGAGCATTTTAAGGCATTATCTTTGTCTTTTCCATGAATATTCTCCTTGTAAAAATGAGGTTTATTTTATTTTGTCGAGTCTTAAATCACTGGAATCGTTATTCACTAATGCTGAGGAGAAATGCTTTAACATAAATAGAATGATTCTGTATGCCAGTTATTTTTACATGATAAAAATTTACATATTTTTTTCAAAGATTTTATTTATTTATTTGACAGACAGAGATCATAAGTAGGCAGAGAGGCAGGCAGAGGCGGGGCGGGGGGGGGGGGCGCGGGGAAGCAGGCTCCCTGCTGAGCAGAGATCCCGACGCAGGGCTCGATCCCAGAACCCTGGGATCATGACCTGAGCCGAAGGCAGCGGCTTTAACCCACTGAGCCACCCAGCCCCCCCCAAAATTTACATATATTTTGACATGATAAGTAATAGGTAAAAATTCAGCTTATGTAACATCTTAGTAATTGTTCATTAAAATCAACCGAGAGTGAGAGCACAGATACTCTTCCCTGAAATTTAGCATTTCAATGTCTGGCTGAGGTGAATTTATGAGACAGCTATGTCAATTTCCAAGTGGCAAACCAGTCCTGTATTGTATGAATCTGCAGAGATTACAGATGGATGTAATTAAATTATGCATTTTTTAAGCACAGGAGATTAGAAATTAATAAACTATTAGAAATGTGGGCATAAACAAAAACCACCCAAATGAGAACATCCAAAGACTATTTATTCAGAGCGTGCCATAACAAAGGAGCTACCATCACTTACTTTTGGCAGAGACTCAAAGGCAGGCAGACAAGATGGAAGATGGAAAGATTTAAAATGGAAAATGAAACAAAACAAAACAACAACAAACAAACCTTTAGGTATCTCTGATTGGAGATTGTTGACGTAAGAAAGAGGCAGGCAGGCTAACTAGAAGCAGGACATCACATACTATGGGTTTGGAGAGAATTTTTTGCTTTCTCTGATTGTTACTGAATTTAAAGTCAGGCATATATGGGTATACCAGCTGTCATTGTCAAAGGCTTGACCATTCTTGGTCAGTTGTTAGAGAGCCTGTGGTTTTGTTTCCTGACCTCGTTGCGGCAGTTCGTGGGTCAAAGCTCTATTATCATATTTCGTCTGGACATTGTCCATTTGTACGTTCAGTCTCTCAGAAATGTAACTGATAATAATATCTTTGGGAGGGTGATGTATAGATTATTATATAAACAATACTGAATTGATTTTATATTTAAAAACAAAATATTTATTTTTATAGAAAACAAAAGCAATCTGTGATAATCTTCATTCTAAACCAATGGTCCAATGAGTTTAAAACTGATTTTAATCACAGGAAACAAACAGGGTTGCTGGAGGGGAGAGGTGGGGGGATGGGGTAACTGGGTAATGGTCATTAAGGAGAGCATGTGATATAATGAGCACTAGTTGTAATATAAGACTGATGGATCACAGAACTGTACCTCTGAAACCAATAATATATTACATATTAATTAATTGAATTTAAATTAAAAAATACTAAGTACGAAGAAACAAAAAATAAAAGTAACTGGTTTAAAAAAAAGAAAAGCGACCATGGCCACCATTCAGCAACTGGTAGGAAGATGGCGCTTAGTGGAGAGCAAAGGCTTTGACGAATACATGAAGGAAGTAGGAGTGGGAATAGCTCTGCGAAAAATGGGTGCAATGGCCAAACCAGATTGTATCATCTCTTCTGATGGCAAAAACCTCACCATAAAAACTGAGAGCACTTTGAAAACAACCCAGTTTTCATGTAACCTGGGAGAGAAGTTTGAAGAAACTACAGCTGATGGCAGAAAAACTCAGACGGTCTGCAACTTCACAGATGGCGCATTGGTTCAACATCAGGAATGGGATGGGAAGGAAAGCACAATCACAAGAAAATTGGAAAATGGGAAATTAGTGGTGGAATGCGTCATGAACAATGTCACCTCTACTCGGGTCTATAAAAAAGTAGAGTAAAAATTCCATCATCATTTTGGATAGGAATTAGCTGTGAGGATGAACAAGCTCAGTTCAATGAGCAAATCTCCATACTGCTTTTTTTTTTTTTCCATTACTGTGTTAGTTATCTTTATCACAAACATTTTACATGCAACTATTTCAAAGTGTTGATTTGATTAGGATCATCCCTTTGGTTAGTAAATAAATGTGTTTGTGCTAAAAAAAAAAAAAAAGAAAGAAAAGAAAAGCAGTGAAACATTCCAATAGATAGCCTCTGTGAATATAACTAATTTTATCAGTCTTATTCCTGCTGTGTTTCAAGAGCTCTTAATTAGTGCAGCTTGGAATTTATTTGCTCTTTTACAGTACTTTGATGAATATATTCTATAAATAGGATTTCCCACACACACATTTGATGTCTTAAATTCTCATTCCTATGTCTAATTCCCTCTCTTCCTAAACTTTTAATGCCTTACTCTCAACCTTGTCATGTTCTCTCATCTCAAATCCTTCCATTTTCCCATTTGTTGTCATTTTATTTTTCTTTTCTTAGATAACTTAGACCAGTTGGCCTATATGATAACCACTGTCCTATGAAAATCTTGATCTGTCTCTTCATGCCCTCATGACACCAACCATTGTCTTTCATCTTTTGCTTGGGCTTTCAGATTTGGAGTTTCATCCATTCTTTTCTTATGATCAGGTGGTGTTTTTTGTACCAGAAGATGTTATGGAGGGAGGGAGGCTCAGAGAGATACTAAATTCTTGTTATTCTCGTATGTAGTTGCTTAAGTCATTCTTAATTTGAGGTAAGAGGGATCCTCTTGCTAGTTAAATTCGCTTACTTTTCTCTGTGTTTTGGGGTTCTCTAACTTGGTTACAGATACTTGCCTCTACAGGTTCCAGCCCTCACTTGGAGTGAGTACTTACCTTGAAGGCAGTGTTTGATATTTATGTTTTTGTGACCATATTCTGTGATTGTGAGTGGGAGTTTATCTCACTGCCCCTACCTTATCTGTCACAGACTCATTAACCAGGTCACTTTTGGTTTGTCTTTCCAGCAAGGGCACTGATCATTCAGTTACAACTATATAAATATTAATTATCACTATTACTGTAATTACCATGATATTTAAAATGTGAGACTGCCTTCTTTTGTTCATACAATGGCAGATTGGCTATTTAATTTTATTTTCCCCATGGAAAGTTATTCAGGGCTTTCAGATTTTAATGTTTATTTTGTTAGATTCTATTTTTATCATAAACATAGAATTTATGTCACAGATTCTAAGTCATGGAGCTTTATTGGATTCAAATTTTTATTGTGTATAATAACAAAAGAAAAACAAATAAAAGAAAAAAAGAAAAGAAAGAGCCATAGCAATCCCATTATTGTAGAAGCCAAAACAAAGTTTTTTTTTTTTTTTTTTTTTTTTTTTTATTTGACAGAGAGATCACAAGCAGGCAGAGAGGCAGGCAGAGAGAGAGGAGGAAGCAGGCTCCCCGAGAGAGCAGAGAGCCCGATGCGGGGCTCGATTCCAGGACTCCGAGATCATGACCTGAGCCGAAGGCAGCGGCTTAACCCACTGAGCCACCCAGGCGCCCCTAAAACAAAGTTTTAAATTAGATATTTTTGGCAGTTAAATGGTTTAGAAGGGAGAGATGAATTTAAGGTTTCCTTGGGAAAACATTCTGAACCCCCTCAAATTCCATCATTGTCTTCAAATAATATTTCCTTATGTCCTACAGGGAAAACTTAAAATTTCAAGAAAAGGTTCCATCAAATTTCCAATCTGATATAACTGCTATAACTGATATTATGCAAGAAAAAAAGAAATAGAAATGAAAGCAAATTATTTGTAAGAATAAAAGTATTAAGTATATTATTTTACTCTTTGAACAGTAGAAGTCATTTTTGTTTACCCTAATTTATTCACATATATAGGGAACTTATTCAAACTTGTTTTAAGAATAATTTATTGTAAACTATTTGTTTTAAAAGTTCACTAACATGTCATGGCATTGAAAAAAGAAGCTGAATTAATTCATGTAGGATATTTCATGGAAGTCTTGACATTTCTGTTTAAACAGATACCAAAGTTACCTGGGGATTCTTTTCCAAGTACATAGTTTGAAGGCAGAACAAAGTGCAGTCATATATAAAGGCCAAGAAGATAGTAAGAGAAGTCAAAGAGTCATTGAATTATTTGTTCATTCACGTACTCATTTATTTATGCATGTATTTAAAAATATTAAGTGAGCACCTATAATACACTGGGTTCTGTTCTTCATATAAAAAACAAAATCTAGATTTTGATTCAATATCTACACTCAAGGATTTGTAGAAATTAGGGGAGGAATAAATGTAAGAATTAGGAACCCAGGAAGTGACCAGCTATGCACTGAGAATTAATAAAGACTTCACAGAAAAGAAACACTTGAATTCAAATCTTGAAGAATGAGTGGGAGTTTCCCAGGTGCAGAGGAAGAAAAGCACTCCAGAAAAGGAATATGAAATGTAGCGCATGATTAGAAGGAAAGTAGCTGGAGAGATTACTGGTATGAGTCGGGAGCATATCATGAAGGGCTTGGAAATGGAACTTCACCTTATAAAAACCTGAGGAAGTCAAATGTTTTAAGATGACTCTCATGGGTTGTATATGAAAAATAAAGGAAAATAATTGTGCCATTTTTTTTTCCTACTGGAATGTGAATTTAGGAATAAGGTAATTTTGAGGATATTGAGTTCAAATACAGATATTTTGGATTTCAGATAAAACATGCAAGCAGAAATATCTAATTTCCTATTGGAATAAAGGAACTAGAGTTCAGGGTATTATTGGGTACAGATCCAAATCTGGGAATTATTCTCAGAGAGGTAACTGCTAAAGCTGTGAGAGTCAATGAGTTTTCAAGGTAGGCTGTCTGAAAAAAGAAGAAAAGGAGACTATAATCTGGATATTAGAATCTATTTAAAAATTTAAAATGTAATATCAAATATTCATTTAGTCTGCTTTTCTTTCATAAATTATTAAAATGTTCTTGTACATTGTCTATTCTTCTTATAGAAATGTGATAAAATATAATTTTATGGTATTTTAATTCCCTAGGAATAGGAATATTTTATAGGTATCCCAGGGAATCCCTGAAGACCCAACTTGCCATGTCTTTATGGAAAATAGAGCTGTACTTCCCTCACTGTTTTCTTACTTTTTCCCCTAGATTGGAGAGTAGTGGTCTAGAAGAATATACACTCATACTTTCAGTAGTTCTTACATACAACAAAAACAGGAATGGAGATTTAACTTTAAATCTGTACCACAATACCCTTATCTGCAGTAGAGAGAAATAATAGCCACAGAGTTTGAGCAATGAACAGTTTCTTTTTTATTTTATTTTATTATTTTCTTTTATATTTTCTTTTATTTTTAAGTAGAGGCTAGAACATCTTATATTATTAGAAAGAAATTTCAGTAAGTTTTAATAGAGATACCAAAATAAAAATAAATAAATTAATGTGAGATATATATATGTGTATATATATATGTGTGTATGTGTGTGTATTATATATATATATATGTGTGTGTGTGTGTGTGTATTATATATATATATATATTTTTTTTTTTTGGTCTGATGTTTAGCAATATTGGTTTTGGAATCTAACACATGAGCGTTAAATCCTGACTTTGTCACTAGATGTTTTTTTGTGGTGTGGACACAGAACTTGTTCGATCTCAATTTCTTTCTTTTTTTTTTTTTTTGTCATTAAAATGAAGAAAGCAAAACCTACCTGATATGTTTGGTGTGAAAATTCTATAAATAATGCATATAAAAAATGCCTGGTGCAGAGTTAGACACAATAAAGAGTGACTCTTATTTTCAAATGACTTCAGTTTCTTAAAAAATAATGTGAAAAAGACTTAGGAGAGAGTTAGTGTGGTATTTTAAATCCTTACAGAATCCCACAAGACCTAAACTAAGAGAACATGGGACACACCCACATGATGCATGGTGGGTGAATTAGAAAAATTTATAGTCAACACCTAATGGCAGACAGGTTTAAAATATTTTGGCCATAAAATGGCATGGATCAGTCATCACAGATATAAATTTATTGTTCAATAATATTAAAAGGAATTCAAAGGGTGAAATACAGTTTAGGGGATACAGATCTTATAGGAAAAGGAATAAGTTATATTTTTGCCGGAAATGCAATACAAGCTCATCAAGTAGGCATTTCTAGTATATTTCCAAATAGGAAAGTACTTAAGGGTGTTGTTTTAAACAAGTATAAAATTGGGTTTGTATGCTCTTGATTTTTCTCAATTAAAAAATGTGATCATAAAGTAGTGAAGCTCTACATTAAAAAAAAAAAAAGTAGTCCATCTGATTACATTTGTAGGCACACCATAACTAACATCATAATATCCCTTGAGGTCTACCTCCTACAAAATATTAGATTAGAAAGGGCAGATTCAAGCATTTCAAGAGTGTCAATTTGCCAGCTGGCCATCATGTGTTTGACTGGTGCTTAACAATGAGTATTGGCTGACCTCTGCTGAAGAACATGGATAGTATCTGGGTACCTGAGGCAATTGCAATCCACAAGTGAAAACACAATCTCTCAGATTTGTAATGGAATACCAAGAGATGTCAAGGTGATTCACATTACATAAATGTCACCTACTCTGACAGCAGGCAGGACATCTGCCCGTGGTGCTTTTCTTCCAATTTTCTCCTTGTATATAATGAAGCAACTTTAAGATGCCGGTAGGAACTGGTAGTCTTTTCCAGTGCACCCATAGAAATAAACATTTTATATTTCAAATCTGGCTCATTTGTTATAACTTAGGGCAGATACTGAATCACAATTGTTCTTGATGAGAACAAAACTGACTTTATATAGGTACACAGAAAAATTAACCTCAAAAAAGGACATGAGTAGCTTTACAGTACTCTCTCTCTCTCTCTCTCTTTTTTTTTTTTTTTTTACAGTACTCTCTTAATGACTGCATTGCCAAGGGAATTGCCGATGTGGGGTTTACTAAAAGACAATCTCTAATGTATTTCCAAAGCATAATGTCTCACTCCATCTTGTCTGTGGGGTTTTGCTTGTTTGTTTGTGCTTGTTTTTGTTTTTTGTCTTAACTGTCCTTTACTTAGTATTGTCATTAAATTATTTGTCTTCCTTTAATTATTCTGGGCTCTTTATTTTCTTCTGCTATCCAGATGGCTACTTTATGTTTGCTATTTTCCATGGTAAGTACTTGTCAACACACCTTCTAGTTTCTTTCCTTCCACTTCTCTACCCTCAATATATTGGGTTATATTTGTAAATTTTGTCCTTTTCTTTCCACAGTCTGCTTCTCTTATCTTGTCCCGTAATAGTCTTATTGTCCATTCACCCATTCTCTTT
This sequence comes from Lutra lutra, assembly GCF_902655055.1. Taxonomy (NCBI): domain Eukaryota; kingdom Metazoa; phylum Chordata; class Mammalia; order Carnivora; family Mustelidae; genus Lutra; species Lutra lutra. The sequence continues at coordinate 28,661,117 of NC_062291.1, read as the reverse complement.
ATTTTTCTACTCTTCTCCTATTTCTCTGTCAACATTTCTATCTTCTGTATGACCATCTTTATCAATATCTCACCAATTATTCTTCCCCTTCACTTTTCCCCTTTCATTTTTTTTACCTCCCTTTTACAGGGGATTTATTATACTTTCTCTGTGCCATCCGTTTTTCCTTACATTTCTATAATGATTTCCTTATCATCCCTTTCCCCACAGCTTTCTTGGTTCACACCTGGTAAGTATTTATTGAGGTTCACAATATGCCTGCAACACAGAGATCTAAAGATAGTATGACATAGACCTTGCCTTCAAGAAGTCTCCCTTCTAGAAGAGACAGACACATATATCAGCCAATCCTTAAAAATGTTAGAAAGTGCAGAGATACAGACACAGGGTTTTACAGAACCCTTAGAGAATGGTACTATGGGTTGGGAGAGGGTGGCAACAAGCAATATTTCCCAGATGATGTGTTACCTCAGCTAAGTCTTAAGGCAAGTACTCAGCTAAGTACTTCCCCTCTTGAGTGGGGAAGAGTACTTCCCTCAAGAGTGGTGGGAAGACCTCTCTAGGCAGAGAGGGTGGTTAGAAATAGACTCAGAGACATGAAATATAATTTGTGGTACGGAGACATGTAAGCACTTTGTGTAAATGGTTGCAGAGAACGTGCAAAGGGAGTTGGGGAACGGAAAACGGGCTCACTGTAGAGGGAATTATTTGCCATGCAGAGAAATATGAACATGAACAGAAACTTTGGAAGCCTTTGAAGCAGGAAATGTTCATATCAGATAATCATATGGACCATATATTCTTGGATGTATTTAGGGATAGGTTTGAGGGTTAGGGGTCCTAGCTGAAGGCTTTTTTATGAGAATCTGCATCAGGATTGCAACGAGGAAGCCCAGAGAGAACAGGCTCAAGAATTATTTTGATGCAAACATTGGCAGCATTGAATTGCCATTTGAATAGAGGGAATAAGAGGGAGGATGATTCTTGGAATCTACACTTAGCAATTAGATGGACACTGATGTCAAAAGCTAAGAGAGAGGGAACACGGCAGAGGAACTGGTTCATCTTTTGTTCTCCCTCCTTAACAGGTCTTCCAACAATATTGATAACTTGCATTTTTTTCAAGTGCACTATAATTTTTAAAGCTCTCAGCCATCCATTAGTTAATTTAATCCTCGTAAGAATCCTCTGAAATTGACTGAGCAGGTGATAGTAGCCACAATTTTCAGGTAAGAGCCCTGAAAAAGCCTCTCCTCAAATGTATATACCAGGGACAGAGGTATTTAAATGCTCAGAATGTTTTCAATGAGGCAGCCTCACATCAGAGTCTAGCAGTCAGGCTGCTGGCATCTCCTCTAGGCCTGGGTAACGCAGCCAGGAAGTCACTGCCTTTGCAAACAGGAACAAGTTTAAAGAGGAAGATCCTTATCAGAGGCATCGTCAACCTCTTACTCTGTCCCAGTAACGCGTATTGTTCAGTTTCTCTCCTACACAGAAAGTTGTCATCCCAGCCCTCCCCACCCCCGCAGAAGGAACACCTTCAAATAAGAGGAAGCATATTGATTGGCTTAAAATTCACCCTTAATAACCATACGTTTCATATACTCATACTATTTTGGATATCATGTTTTATGCATGTGTTACAAATAGGCCTGAGACTGTTATTAGGGATTCCCAGATTCAACCCAATAATCTCTTCCCATTTGTTGCACACTTTTTGTGTCTTCCTGTAGAGTTGTATTACAGACACAGATGTTATTTTAGAAGCAATGCGCAAGTGGTTGATATAAAAGAAAGGCTTCTCTGTTCTCCCAGCCCAGCTGAAAATCAGAGAAATCACTTTTCTGGTAGCAGTAACAACACAGGGGAGTCTGAGGATAACAAAGGCCTTCCCTGCTCAGCACTCTTGTTCATTTCTAATGGTGAGTGAACACACGCAGGAGGCAGAACACAGCACTGTGAACCTGTACTACTCAACGTATCTGAATCCACTTTGTCGTGAGAAGGTATCATTTCATCATGCTTTATATTTCTAGGTGGTGTGCACTGGTGAGGGTCCTTGTTTAAATGTAATCTTTGTTCTTCGTTCTCATTACTATTAAAATTATGTTTAGATTTAAAGTTTAGGTTTAACGTGATGTACATTATAAGAATTGAGTATTTATCTGTTCAGTAGGTGAATGAGGAAGAGAAAATGCATTGAATTATGATTCCTGTGAGGACCTTGGCAATGGCTTAACGTCATAAACTAATCGAAGGCACCTGTCAAATTATACTTCACAGCCTAAAATCTTGGTCTGCAAGTGAGAAATTGATCAGAATTAATCCAAGTGTTGTTTACATTAACCAGTGTTTATTCTTTTAACCAGATTTATTCTCAAACCCAGAATGGCATAATACTCTAGAAAAGTGAATTTATCACATAGCATTTTTCTGTAAAGATCTAGATTTTTCTGATTGTGTTAAAATTTGGAACTGCTCTATAAATCCTATGCATCTCTATACTATCTCAGTGATAAAGACCTGGTCAAATAATTTCTTTCCTAAACTAAATGAATTCAGCCACGTATATGTGGACAGTCTGAACAAAAGTAAACCCAGGAGTTAATTAGGATGGTTGTTCTCAAACTGTAATCAGAAATACCTGGGGAGATTTTTTTTTTAAGATATTATTCATTTATTTGACAGTCAGATCACAAGTAGGCAGAGAGGCAGGCAGAGAGAGAGAGAGAGAGAGGAGGAAGCAGGCTCCCTGGTGAGCAGAGAGCCGGATGTGGGGCTCAATCCCAGGACCCTGAGATCATGACCTGAGCGGAAGGCAAAGGCTTAACCCACTGAGCCACCCAGGCGCTCCCTGGGGAGATTTTTTTAAACACACATAATTTTTGCCCCTCTGTAGGCTTATTGAGTCTGAATATCAGGTTGTAGCAATTGAGAATATTTAAGCTTCCTAGTTTATTCTGCTGCGAACTGAATGAAAAATACCAGCTTGAAATGCAGGTTTCATATTCTTCATCTTCATGTAGAGAAAGTAATAATGGATACAAACTCCTCGTGTAGTCTGTGACCATCCTTTATGTTAATACTCGATATGCACCTGCGTGTTTGTTTGTCTAAAAAAACATCTTCGGATGTGTTCTTATAGAGGACCAGAGATCAGATTGGGGTGAAAGAGACATTTATTTTTGACTCTGTAATCTTTATTCATTTATAAGATTTGAATTATTTTTTAAGTTACGAATATGTATGTGGGGGGGGGACTGAAGGGTATGTGGGGGATGAGTGTGTGGTTGTGTGTATAATCAAAGAATATAGAAAAATATATGACATTTTGCTGTTTGCATTTGGATACCAGATAAACTTTGATTTCTCCTTAGAAAATTTGGTTTTCAGATTTTAGAAAGCCATCAGTTTATATGCACAATAGACAGTCTTACCCATCCTTCATCTCTATTCCAAACCTAACCCCAACCACATAATTATTTATAGTATTCTTGTGATAAGCCAGGCCCTGTGTTTGACTCTGGGAATATAAGACAATGGACATATGGTTGCTACTCTCCGATGCTGGCAATAGAAACATAAACAGATGAAGAAATATGTGTAATATAAACTTATCTCCAAATACCTAATTTAAAGAAGATTTAAATGTTAGTCAAAAATTTTACAAATCTAGGGGCACCTGGGTGGCTCAGTGGTTTAAAGCCTCTGCCTTCAGCTCAGGTCATGATCCATGGTCCTCGGATCGAGCCGCGCATCGGGCTGTCTGCTTAGTAGGGAGCCTGCTTCGTCCCCCCTCTCTCTCTCTGCCTGCCTCTCTGCCTACTTGTGATCTCTGTCTCTCAAATAAATAAGTAAAATCTTTTAAAAAAATGTACAAATCTAATATGTTTATTACAAAGGAGAGGATGGAAAATACTGTTTATACTCCTTCTACCACCACTATTCTCTCTCTCTCCTATGTGGGATAGGAACCTATTTCCTTCGAACCTTTTTTTGTTTGTTCACTTGCTTTTTTATTATTTATAAATTTTATGCTTCTTCCATAGTACTATAAGCTTTTTCCTTGCCCTTGGATTATTCCAAATTCTTAGTAGCTACCAAGATACTAGAGGGGTATCTTGGTAGAGATACCTCTTGGTAGAGATGTCCTCCTTGGTGGAGGACAGAGGGGAAAAGGAAGGGTATTTAGAGAACTCCATGTCTGTATACTCACTTTTCTGAAATGTTCCTTACATTCTCCACCTTAACCCTTTTCTGTTTTACAGACTCCTCCGAAATACACTCGCTTTCCATCTATCCTAATTATTCTCCCTGCTTATTTTCAAATACATGTAATTTGGATTGCAAAAACATACAGGATACAAAAAGTAAACAACATTTGAAAGATGGAAATCTACAAGGAAAAAAAAAGAAATTGGTTATGAAACAGCCCTGAGATTCAAATATAAAAATGAATGTCCAAAATACTATCCACTTGTTGGGAGTGGGGCATAAATTTGAGTCTAAGATGTCTCAGGAAAATGATTGATTTAAGATAATAAAATTGATTTTAAAATATAATTGAATGATCAGGGAAAGCAGGACAGTTTGTGATTTATACAATTCATTTTGTCTTCTTAACTCTCAGTTCAGGGTTTTACATATGGGTGGTATCTGTTTTCTTTTCATGATCTTTAATTGGCAAAAACGGATCCCTTCTCATGCAGGTGAATAATGTCTAGGCCACAGGAAATGAAAGTAAGTGGCTATTAAAGGAGTTCTCTGGCATACTCACAGTGCATAAATTAGAGTTTTATAAATGATGTAAAACTAGTCAGCGGTCAAAATAATGTTCAGCTGAGATTATGAAAATGAAGCTAAGGACCAGAAGCTAGCTATTCAAATGATCTACAGACACGTGTTACTTTCCCATTACTGAGCTCAGTTACTGCTGCTGCTGAAGTTAGGTGGAAATTGAGAGGAATTGAGCTGGAGATAGAGGGTGTAACCAGAGAGGTTTTGAGACCCAGAAGGCCAACAGCAAAGACGTCCTTTTGTTTTCCTTTGTCAGAATTCTACTGTAGCATGACCTGGAGATGGATGATAAATGAATTGAGAAGAAGTAACACCGAGAACCTTATAATAGTAGTCACCATACTGGTTATAATACTTTACAGAAAAATGCTGTGTGATAAATTCACTTTTCTAGAGTATTATGCCCTTCTGGGTTTGAGAATAAATCTGGTTAAAGGAATAAACACCGGTTAATGTAAACAACACTTGGATTAATTCTGATCAATAAGTATAAGTATCCTCCTGGCTAGCATTTAGATTTTTTTTTTTTTGTGGTGCTTGGATTAATATTAAGTCTTTCCCATTTTTATGCTTGTAAATTTTATTAGTTCACCATAAATACACAAATGATGAAATGAAATAGTAACAGTACTTTCAAATCATTTTGCATGTACCATCTAATTTGATAATCCAGATCACCTGTGAAGAAGATAAAAATAGCTAGTAATAATTCATTAAGTGCCATTGTGTTTCAAACTCCGTTCTGAATTATTTAATTAACTCACTTAACCTTCAAAAGAATCCTATGAGGTATGTTATTATATTACAGATTAAGCCATGAAGGCATGGAAGGAATATATTAATAACCTAAATCCTCACAGCTGTAAATACTGGTGACGGGATTTAAATCCAGCCAGTTTGACTCCTGTCTGCCCCTTGCCCTTACCAGCATATTGAAGAGAAGGAGGTAGAAGCAAAAAGATCATGTACTTATATGATTCCTGGTATATGTATTTATGTGACATTCAGAGGTAGAGAAAAAAGTCATCTGGTTGGCTTTGAAGTTATATGACGAAATCCAGCCTTATGGTTTTAATCAGTCAGGATCAGAATCCGAAGTTCTTCTAGTCTAAGCCTGCATAATGAGTACAGATCCATGAAGAAATGTAGAAGCTGGCAGGTATTACAGGGCAGTCCTAGTCCCCCAAATATGCAAGCACATTGAAGCAACAAGATAAATGCTATGCATGCACACACACACATGCACATACATGCATACAAAGTTTAAGGTAAGAAGGTAAAGAATGTAAAGAAGGTAAAGAAGGATTCACTGCTGCTTGAATGGAATCGGTGTAACTTCCAGAGAGGAGAGCTTGATCTAAGTTTTTAGAGTAGCCAGAAGAATGAGATAAACATATCTAACCTAAGCCTTAATATAAAGTAAAAACATGTGAAATGTGGCAAAATGTGCAATGAATTTGGGTATTTACTTTTTTTCTCATTCAAACAGGTGATATTAGGGGTGCATGGGTGGCTCGATGGGTTGAGTATCAGAGTCTTAATCTCAGGTCAGATCTTGATCTCAGGGTCATGATTTCAACCTCATGCTGGGCTCTACTCTGGACATGGAGCCTATTTGAAAAAACAAAACAAAGGTGTTCCTGGGTTTTTCAGTGCTTTAAGCATCTGCCTTCAGTTGGGGTTGTGATCCCAGGGTCCTGGGATGGAGAACTCTGCAGTGGACAACCTGCTCAGCCAGGAGTCTGCTTCTCCCTCTTCCTTTGCCCCTCCTCCCCACCCCCCTGATTGAGCTCTCTCTCTTTATCTTGCTCATGTTCTCTCTCTCTCTCTCATAAATAAGTGAAATCTTTAAAAAAACAAAAAAACCATAAAACAAAAAAAACAATGTGATCTTGGCAAGTTCCTCCTCTAACCCTGTTTTCTTGTCTGTAAATTAGGAAACTGTCTTCTACATGGGGTTGTTGTAAAGCAAAAAAAAAAAAAATTATATATATATATATATATATATATATACATTCACATATGTATGTATATATGAATATGCCTTATAACTTAATATGTAAAAGTAACCTACTATTAATTATATGTTTATGTTGCTACTTCATTAAGTAAACAATTGCATGTAGTGACTACTGTCTGTCAAATTTCTGAGCTATGATTATAGATGAAAACAAATTAAAATAGTTAAAAATGAGTTTTACCTCATAAAATGTTAAACGGTGCTTAGAAAATAACAGATGTACAATATACATCTGGTGTATGAATTAATAAATAAGTGAATAACTATACAAATTAATGAATATCAGCAAAGTTCTGATTTTCACCATGTCCTCCATTGTTCTTCCTTAAGTAGACTATGGCTTCAACCTTTGAACTCTGGGAAAGGAGCACCTGGGTGGCTCAACTGGTTAAGCGGCTCACTCTTGGTTTCGGCTCAAGTCATGATCTCATGAGCTCATGATCTCACCCTGATCTCATGATTGGGGTGGTGAGATTGAGCCCTGCATCGGGCTCTATACCCAGTATGGAGTCTACTTGAGATTCTCTTTCCCTCTCCCTCTGCCCCTCCTCCTGCTCTCTCTCTCTCTCTCTCACTCAGAAATGAATAAATTAATCTTTTAAAGAAAAGAACTGTGGGAAAAAATTATTACTCAAACCTATTATGCTGGGCTTGGCATCAAGATGAATGGTTAGTACCAGGTACACTCATTTTAACCTTACTTTTATTTATTTTTCTTTGTTTTATAGTTATGATTTGTTGTATTTTATCTGAAAAATAACTGTATAATAAAATCATTGAAAGGACATGTTTCACATACAAAAGGAAAACTGTTTACTGGTTAGTAATTATTAATATGCATTTCTCAAGCTGCTTTTATTTTCTTTTCTAATACTTGAAAAATAGTTTATCAAAGAAATACTGTGCCCTAAAGAAAAATCTAATAGTATATAAGAGCACATTAAAAAATCTCCTATCCCACTGACACTCTCCCTCTCCTAACCTAAATTCCAAGATATGACCATTTTCAGTTACTTTTATATTTAGCTTTTCTCTTAGTTATATACATTTCATTAAATGATTATTCACTAAATGATAATTCACTCAATGATTATATTGTTATTTTATAATTTATTAGCCATGATTATTGTGTTTGGACCCCCTCATAAATATACACCAGTTTGGTGTTTTTTCCCCAATTCTGTTAACCACCTCTATCAAAAATCATACTCTAATAACCATTTTATTCATCAATCATCAGATTTCCCTAAGGAGAACTGGATTTATCTGGATTCCCAATACACTGTGTTTCTTTCCCCAAATTTGTATTTAAATTCTAGTTAGTTAACATAATATTGGTTTCAGGAATAGAATATAGTAATTTATCACTTACATTTATCAACCAATACTCATCACAATCACCTTCTTTAATACCTATCACCCATCTTAGTCCATCCCCACCCACCTCCTCTCCATCAACTCTCAGTTTGTTCTCTATTCTCTATAGTTAACAGTTTCTTATGGTTTGTTTCCCTCTCTTTTTCCCCCTTCCCTATATTCATCTGTTTTGTTCCTTAAATTCCACATATGAGTGAAATCATATGGTATTTGTCATTCTCTGACTAACATTTCACTTAACAGAAGACACTTTTACTCTATCTGTGTCATTACAAATGGCAAGATTTCATTATTTTTGATGATTGAGTAGTATTCCATTCTATATATAGACCACTTCCTCTTTATCCATTTATCAGTCAATTGACATGTGGGCTCTTCCCATACTTTGACTATTGTTGATAATGCTGCTGTAAACATCAGGTGCCTATACCTTTTCAAATCTGTATTTTTATATCCTTACAGTAAATACCTAGTAGTGCAATTGCTGGATGATAAGGTAGTTCTATTTTTAACTTTTTGAGGAACCTCCATATTGTTTTCCAGAGTGGCTGCTCCAGTATGCATTCCCACCAACAGTGTAAGGGAGTTGCCTTTTCTGTGCATGCTCACCAACATCTGTTATTTCCCACATTGTTAATTTTAGACATTCTGACAGGTGGGAAGGGTATCTCATTGTGGTTTTGATTTGTATTTCCCTGATGATGAGTGATATTGAGCAACTTTTCATGCGCCTGTTAGCCACCTGTATGTCTTCTTTGGATAAATGTCTATTCATGACTTCTGCCCATTTATTAACTGTATTTTTTGTTTTTTGGTTTGTTTTCTTTTGGGTTGAATTTAATAAGTTCTTTGTAGATTTTGGATTCTAACCCTTTCTCAGATATGTAATTGGCAAATATCTACTACTATATAGGCTGCCGTTTAGTTTTGTTGATTGTTTCCTTTGCTGTACAGAAGCTTTTTATCTTGATGAAGTCCCAGTTCTGCACTCCCAATTTGTATGAGGACATTGTAACTATCTTACCCTTGTCCACCTTTTCTGACCACCTTTTACCTCCCAAAACTTCCAAGTATACCTTGTTTTTTACTTTATAACTATATTATTCATGGTTTATCTATTGATTGTTTCTATATTTTGAGAAAACTAAATATTATTTATATTATTTGAATTATAAACATAGTTCTTCACAAAGGGTGTATGCTGAGATTGTGTTTTTTTCTTTATGATGCCAGAATTTCAACTCTTGTAATATCCAGTGGAGGAGTCCTTCCTTCCTTCATTCATTTATTCATTAATTTATTAATTTATTCATTTATTCATTCAGTAGTTGCAGGGCATCTTCTATGTGTTAGGCACTATTCTGGGCTCTTGTAACACAATAAATGAATCAAATTTACAAAGGTGCTAGGGCTCATGGAGCATATATCCCATTGAATAGAGACAGACAATAAAGAGTATATACAATAAGTAAATTGGATCATATTTTAGAAAGCTATGGAGAAATGAAAACATAGATATAGTTGAGGAAGACCAGTTGGAAGTATTGCTGGGTTGAAGTTATAGTTTTAAATAGTGTGATCAAGATAGGCCTCACTTGGGCAAGAGTTGAAGGAGATGGGAAGTTAAGCATGTAGATTTCCAGGGAATGCAAGTTTAAAGCAAAAGTCATGATTAGAGAAAGTCCTAGCTAGGGAACATGCTTGACATTTGAGCCTGGAATAAGTACCATGAGATGAAATCAGGGCTGTGAAGGGAGGTGGAAGACATATCAAGTGAGAACTATAGCTTTTACTCTGAATGTAACAGGGGCAGGATTTTGAGTAATGATGTTTACTGTTCTGTATTACATTTAAAAGGATCACTTCTGTTTTGGGCGGGGAGGGCACGTAAGGAGCAAGAATAGAAACACAGAGACCAATTAGAAGCAGTCAGAGGAACCTAGGAAAAAGTTAGTGTGCCTTTCTATTCTGAGAACTCCATGTCTTTTATTTTGTTGACATCTCCATCACTTTTCTATTTAATATCTTTCTGAAGCTCCTAATAGTTGAATGTTAGATCTTCTGCAAGGATTCTTCATATCTTAGTTTTTGTCTCAAAAGTTCCACCTCTTTTGACTTTATTTTCTAATTCTTCCATTGAAATTATTTTTTTTAAGATTTTATTTTCAAATGATCTCTACACCCAACAGGAGGTTCAAACTCACAACCCTGAGATCAAGAGTCACATGTTCCAACTGAGTCACCCAGGTGCCCCTTCCATTGAAATTATTTTAAGAGAACTTTCTAGTTTCAAAATTTCTTTCTTGCTCTTTGGATGGTTTCATTTTCTTTATACCATCCTACACTTGTCTTATGGATACACTGTCTTCATAAATCTTTTAACAATATTTATATGGAGAGTTTCATTTGGATTGATCCTATTTATTTATTTATTTTGTCCATGAGTAACGTGTGCCTCCTCAATGGTCATATCCCTCCTGTGATTTATTTTCCTTGCTGAAGAGTGTCCGTAAATATATGGTAATTCTTGGATCTCTGTTTATATTTTAAAATAACTTTAAAAAAAAAAGAATACTTCACAGTTATGCATGTAGGTGGGACTTGTCTCTCTCTTACTTGATAATGAATAAATGTGATGAGTCTAGCCTTTAAGCTGGATGACTCCAGACACTATTTTGAGAGGCCAACATTTGTTGTTAGAAATTATAGTACTCTTAGAATATTCTTTTTACATTTCTTTAGAAAAAAGTTTTCACCTTTTAGCTTGAGAGAGAAATGTTTGCCTGTCAGTCTCCTGTGAGTCAGGCTGTTGGAGCTGGGGTAGAATTGACTATGTATAAACAGAATTTCAGCTTCATTGTTTGCTCTAACTGGTGCTGCTAAGTCTGGAGCCTGTGTATGTGATCCTAAGCTGAGACTTCTTTGACTATGATCCATAAGTAAATACAATATTGCATAAGTGTTAAGTGTTCTTATTTTCCTTTAAAAATATAACAAGATACTTGTCTTGGTGAGGTTGAGATTTCCCAAAGGAAGGGACAAGTATGAGGAGATTGAGTAGTAAGGAGGAGTTAATAAGGTAAAAACAGTTGAGAGCATATTCCCAGTATAACTTGTTCAAAGATCTTATTTCAGGAGGGAGCATAGTGTAAATGAGATACATTTTTGTTACTGTTGTCATTATTGTCATTGTTGTTATTGATTGTACCATTTTGATCATAGTGAACACAAAAATACATAAAATGCCGATATTAATATATTCACCTTAATGAAATAATTACTAAAAACAGCTAGCAATTTTGATTGACCAGTGTGTGTAATTATATGTGTTACTTATGTTATTCTAGATAGTTGTTATTTTCTATTTGCAAATTTGGAAATTGAAATTCAAAAAATAGAAATAATTTGCCCAAGGTGACATAACCATAAGAGTTGTTGGGGAGGAAGAACTTCCTCTGCCCCAGCATCCTTCTAAACTAGATTTAGAATCAACTTGGCATGAGACAGATTAACAGGAAAAAATCAAATTTAATAGGCCTATGTTGGGGGAATCCACACCACCAAGAAATTCCAAAGACAATGGGACAACAGGAAGCCTGTTTGAGCTAAGGAGAGAAGTAGGGCCTGAGGACCCAAAGGGGGAAAAGCTCATTAACAGGAGGGTGAAAGGAGATGTTTGGAAAAACAAAGGTGGCCTTATTATGCAGATAAGCTTCTTAGGTAAAGGGGAGTCTCTGTTAATAGCTCCCTTCCTGGTACAGTCTACTTTTCAGTATAAATTTAGGCAGTGGGGAAGAGGCCTAGTGCTTTTCCTGCATCTGCTGAGTTTTGATTATCTTTACCTCAAAATACTCTTTATCCCAAAGAGGTCCATCTTAGGGCAGCCGGTCCCAGGCCCCTACAAGATAGAGCAATAACAAATGCAAACTCTGATTTTCACACTGCAATTCTTTTCTCCATCACAAGTTGTGAAATAAAATCACAGTTCACAAAGAGTAGTAAGATAGTCTTCAAAATTCCTGGACTTGGTTACCTGTTTGTTTGACTCAGTTTTTTTTCCTTGTTTATTATATGTCAGTGTTTGAAATAAGAAAACAAAACTAAAATAAATGGGAAGAAGAAAACCCATAGAAATGCTATAGAGAGTCAGAATTATTGTCAGAACTGTACAGTTACCATTTAGAACCTCCATTTTCATATAGTACTGATGTAGAAAAGATGTTATTAGGGTTCAAAGTCAACGGCCAAGAAAGAATTCTTGAGACATCTTTGATACGAAAAGGTGATTTTATTAAAGCATGGAGACAAGACCCCTGGGCAGAAAGAGCTGCAGTGTTCATGATGAGTGGCCCATTATATATTTTCAACTTGGGAGGGGTTTAGGGATAGCGTGAGTCTCTAAGGAATTTTGGAAGCAAGGTTTCCAGGACCTTGAGCACTCTAGGTATTGTTGCAAAAAGGTCATTTATTACCATCTAATAAAACCTTAGTCATGAGACCCTTCAGATGTCCATCAGTGGGCCATATGCATGTGGCGGGGGGGGGGGGGGAAATTAAAAATAAAGGAAATTTCCAAAGGAGTTTTTATACATTAAAGTTGTAAGGTTTAATAGGTGAGATAAACACAACACCAGGCAAGGTAGGCGCAAGGCAAGATTTATTAAAGGCACTCTGGCAAAGTTTCAGGGCTCAGGAGAAGGGGAGCCAGGAAAGTCACGCTGGGAGGAGGTGGGCACCGTCCGGCAAGGTTCCAAGACTCTGGAAAGCAGAGTTGGGGAAGTCGCACTGGGAGGGAGCTGGTGGGGGTCTTTTATCGGGCCAAGGCAGGGCATGGGCTCACATCCATATATGGTAGGGTATTTGGTGATCGGAGGGTATGGGGTGGGGGGTCCTGATACTTCTGTTTCCTGCATAGGTATCAGGTTACCTGTGGAGACATGATCTGGGCATACAACATTTTGGTGGGAGAGTCAAGGGTTGAGGAAATGGGGGTAGGAGGGGGCTGGAAGATGGCGGCCCTGGCGGTCATTTCTATTGTTCCTCCTGCATTCCTGGAGCCACCGACCCAACAAAAGTAGATTTACAGGACTGGGGAGAAGGGATCAGGCCAGGATTGTCTTTGGCCCTTAGCAAAGTATTAACACTGACGCAGTTGAGTCCCTAGAAAAATGTCACTCTGCCTATTTCAAGGACATGGCAATGGGCTGCAGGTAGTAAGGAAACATAGTTGTGAAATTTGTCAATAAATGAAAAATGAAAGTGACAGTAATATGAAAATGGGGAAACTCCAGAGTTTGGTGTTCAGCGCTGAGATAGTGGAGAAAGTATTTTTTCAGTCAAACGGGGTCTAGCAGAAGATTAAATTTTTTCTATGAGAGATTTTCATGTTTTATTTTAAAAAGTCTTTTTGACTTTTGTCCTTCTGCAGATATTCCTGATGAGTCTAATGATTCTGCTTTCTTACTTTGTTTTGATAGAATTTTAAAGTGTGTGTTCCTTTCCTTTTCTGTTCTTTAGAAAGCAGTCAAAACTAACTAGATAAGCAAGGCACAAAATTGAAGAGTAACAGAACCCTGTTCAGTGAAAGTATTGATTAAATACCTTCACCAAAGTAAAAGTTAATATGAAAAGCCTTGTAAGAACATAGAAGATTACATATGGGGATTATTATAAAGACTTACATGTTGAACGAACTTTTTGTTTTTATTTTCTCCCACATAAAGCAGATACCATAGTCTTTCATTTAAAGTACATATAAATAGGATTACACAGAAGTTCACTGATAGAGCAAGAAACCAGAAGTTCCATTATTGTTAACTTCCTTTAAAGTAAGATTTTATGCCAGTGTTTTTTCTAAAGATCTTTAATGCTCAAGTCTCCCAAATTCAAAATAGGGGGCTCCTGGGGAGATATAAAACAAACTAACATTAGACAATGTGACTCACATTTTGATTTTCAATCCAAAAGTGTGTGTGTGTATGTGCACATGCACAACTGTCTGGCGTATGCATTGTTTCTAACATTTGGCATGGTCATACAGAATCTTTCTTACAGCTGATTTACCAATGTACAACACAGACTCATTTTTGAATCATGATTCTTTTATGAAACAGGATGTCTCTTACTCATAATGCTTAAGGTAGCAAAATGCCTCTTATTATCGTGGCTTGATATATTCTATTGCTGAAAATCCTCCTCTAAATCTGAGGCTCAGAAAATATACTCAATTTTTCATAATTATACCCTTGGAAATCACCATTTCTGCCTGCTGCAAGTTGAATGCTGCTGCTTAGGAGGTATGAATTATTCCTTTGTTACAGGTGGACAAACCATAAATGTGAAAATGACAGTAGATCATGGGCAAAAACACATTCAATGATGTAAAACAAATTTTTCTGAATTTATATCTTCCATCATTATTCAGAGCTAAGCAACATTTGAAAAAAGAAACAGTGCCATTTAAATAAAATGTTCAATTGCTAATTCGAACCATGGGCCTTTGGAGCTGTTTTTCAGGAGACTGATGGGTGGGTTGTTTTGATCCACTGTGACCCACACTATGCATTTACAATTGGGCTTACTGAAATAACAGCTGTTGCTTGACAGTGAGGTTTTTCTCTGCCAAATTAACTGAGCTGTATGGGGATAAAATCTGTGACCTTGTCTTCATTAACCCAGTGATTTACCCAACTGAGTTAACTTCTCCAGTCCACTTTGGGCTGCCTGTGCTGTTTGCAATAGCAGTCAAACAAAAACAGAGGGTGTAACGTCATGGATATTGGCAGCATTTTCATTTTAAAATGAAAGGCTTTCTTGAAGAAGCCAATATCTTAATTAGACACTGTTAACCAGAGCATTCAACTAGATAGAAAGCTGTCACTGCTAGCTTCAACATTTTAAAATATGAGAGATGATGCTGTTAATGTTAGGAATATTCCTGGGGGTCTGGTTTAGAAATGGTGATCCACAGAAAATCAGCAGCTTTTTTTCTCAAGCCGTGGTGGATCATCAAGCCGGATGCTGACCACAGAGGGCACGGTCTTCTGCTATCTATGTAACACAAATTCTTGAGCCATTTAAGTTGTGATTTAAGTTGTGCTAATTTTATTTATTCATGAAACTTGTCTAGGTCTATCTCAGGCTAGTCATAGATCAGTTTCATCACTGGAATTTGTATTTAATCAGCTTCCCAAATCTGTCACTCATCTGTGAAAGCATGTGTTTTGCTTCTTAATTTGGCCGTTGTTCATATTATCAAATAGTTTAGTGTCGACCTAATCTGTTGCCTGGGAAATAGAGTTTCATGATTGTTTTTTTTTTTTTTTTTTCCTTTCAATTTGTCAATGAAAGCATAATATAATATGTAAACTTTCTAAACTCTACTTTGGTACAGGCCATCTTTACAGAAGGTGCTGTCATTTTGTTCATAGGCTCATACACCAAAGCATGGGCATTTTCATACCATTGGTCAGTTGGGGAAATAGTCTCAATGACTCTGGGTAACGTTTTACCTTTTTTTTTTTTTTTTAATAACTTGTTATCTGTCAGTTTCTCAGATGATTAGAGGAGGCAATGCCTTTTGTTCTTACCAAACCAAATTGTGCTAATGAAAAGAAATCCAACTCTCTTCCATTTGTGAGAAGAGATGTTTTTGAAGAGTTGCCATAAACCTGTTACAGGTATAACATCATGAAGCAAGGTACATGTAGTGTCTGCAGGTTTTCATGATTATATAAATACTTGGGATTTTTTTTTTTTTTCCTGAAAGAGGGCTTGTTGAAGAACTGCAACAGTGATTCAGCAATTCAGCTCTTGTATAAATTATCTTATTCATCAAGGGTTGTATTTCAAATATTTAAAAGGCCTGAAAGTTCCTGTAGTCTATCGTCTCACTTTACAGGTGAGAAAATGAGACTGAGAAAGGCTTCAGGAGGCAATGTGATGATATATCTAGGGAAAACTCAGATCTATTTATTCAAACAACATTCCATCACTACACACATTTGTGCTGGTATTTTTTTTTTAATTTTTTTATTTATTTTTTATTTAACAGAGAGAGAGAGAGAGATCACAAGTAGGCAGAGAGGCATGCAGAGAGAGAGAAAGGGAAGCAGACTCCTCTCTGATCAGAGAGCCCGACGCGGGGTTCGATCCCAGGACCCTGAGATCATGACCTGAGTTGAAGGCAGAGACTTTAACCCACTGAGCCACCCAGGCGCCCCTGTGCTGGTATTTTTAAAGGAGAATTTGTTTTAACATTGCATGAAGGCATACTTAATTTGACTGATATCTGTATTTCTGTAATAAGAGAGCAACATACATCACCTAAATCTTTTTTTATTATTATTACTAGAAATGGAGAAGCCAGGTGACTAAGTTAAAATTGACTGATGTCAATATGAATCAACATCCTGTTTCAAATATTGTCCTCTCTTTGCCACTTTAAACACATGAGATATGTATGTGACCAGATGAAGTACCAAGTTCTAAAGCTTTTTATATTTGCTAAAAATATTTTTAAATGCAACGTTGTGACTGCTTCTTCTGTTGAAATGTTAAAAAAAAAAAAAATCTACCAGCTCCTGAAAACCATTTTTAGTATTTGTTTCAGCATTGTTTTACTGGGTTAGAATTTTAAGCAAACAGAGAAAGTAAGTGGTTGACAAAAGACTTTCTTAAAATATTTATTGAGCACCTGGTTCATGATAAGCCTGCTCTAAGTCCTAGAGATGGTTAAAAACTTTGACCCAGCCTGAGGTGGTCAAATTCAAATTATAGAAAATTACAGCAAAGAAACAACTCTATTCTTCACAACAATAACAAAATATCTGGATATAGTTTAATATCAAAGTTTTACACTAAGTTCTATGGGAGAATGAGGGAGTAACTCATTATTTTGAGGAGGTCCATATATTTTTTTAGAGTAGGGGTGAAAATTAAACATTAGACACCAGAGAATGAATTGGAATTCACTAGCTAGACAAGAGACTATAGCTAAGTGATGGAAATAAGAACATAAAGGTGTATATAAGGGTAAGGGAACCCATATAGTTAGTGTACAAGGGGTGTGGTGAGGAGTGGTTACATAAGATAAGGATGTTTGCTTAGTTTTGGGGTGTGTGTGTGTGTGTGTGTGTGTGGTGTAATACAATTTCGAATGCCTGTCTCTGGGTGCCATACTGTTGTTAAGCAGATTTTTGTAGGACAAACACAGTCCCCTTTTTCCTTTCTCTCTAAAGTAATCACGGCATGTAATCTTTAATGCAACTGAGGTCATAGAGCAATGAGTACTTTTCTTGGTAAATGTTAATACTGAGAAAAATTAAAGGAATCATGAGAAGAGCTGTCTTTCATTAAAGCAAAACCAAGTCCTTCTCATTCTTGTGCTACACACATTGGTTGAGGATAATTGCATACATTATTCATTTTTGAAATATGACTTTTATTCAAAGCTACTACTATTTATTTCTCTGTGCGTGTGGTGGGGGAGGGAGTAGTATGAAAGTGAGAAAAACCTAGCAGATGAAGGCTGAACATGTCACTAGCTGGTCCAGGGAAGTTTAAGATTAAAAATCCACTCCAAACCTTTATTTATTTTTTTAAGATTTATTTACTTGAGATAGAGAGAGAGAGAGAGAGATAAAATGTGTGAGCACAAGTGAGGGGAAGGGCAGAGGGAGAGGGAGAGAAAGAGGGAGAGAAGCAGACTCCCTGCTGAACATGGAGCCTGACATACCTCAATCTCACGACCTGAGATCATGACCTGAGCTTAAATCAAGAGTTAGATACTTAACCAACTGAGCCACCCAAGTTCCTCCACTCTGTATTTTTATAAAGGATATCATCCAGCAGAAAAACATAACAAAGATACTTTATATAGAATTTCCAGATTATTTTGAAAAATAAATACTTCATTGATGCATTCTTTCAAACTAAAAAAAAGTATTTTATTTCTATTTAGTATTATTTTTCATTCTTAATTTTGTTTACTAATATTGTAGCTTATCAAAAAAAGATTCTTCACAACTTGATAGTTCTATAATTCTATAAAAAAGTGCTTTAGTTCTATTTAGTATTATTTTTCATTTTTAATTTTGTTCATTAATATTGTAGCTTATCAAATAAAGACTTCACAATTTGATAGTTCTATAGTTCTATAACTGTTTGTTGTTCAGTTTTCACAAAATTAGAGCTTTTGTGCAGTACCATATTTAGAGACTCTTCTAAAAGAGTACAATCCAATTAGCATCTTATAAATAATGCAAATATGAATGAATCAGTGAGTAAGAACTTCTGCCAAAGTTCACTGCTTGTTTTCAACATATTGCTATTTACAAATACCTCAAGTTAGTTTTAATGTAAATTTTCAAGGTACTATTATGAATACTAAAGGCAATAATTCACATTTTAAATCACACAGAACAATGTCAAACACAAATGCCTCTAGATAATTGTTACAATTTCCTCCCGTTTGGCAATCCTCTTATGAGAAATTAAGTCACATTTTTTTTTCTTAGTAACACTGATTTTCCGTCATTACCAGGAGAGCAGATCAATTCAGCCTCTTAAATTCTTTCAGTAGGTTTGAGATAATCGGTCTAATCATTGACTGTGTTTGCGCATTCGCCATCTTTATGTGTGGCATTTGGGGGGTATGTAAAAAACCTCTGTAGACCAGACTTCCCATCTTTAAGTAATGTCCATGACAAATAGAAAAAAAATCACATATAAAAATATTTAAGAAGGTGAAGATTCAATGGACAGAAAAAGGAAACATTTATTAGCGGTTTGTGGTCCGGCAGAGGGTCAAGGAGTCAGTGATCAACTGTAAGTAAAATGCAGATCATTCTGAAATGTTCAGGCTTGGGGATTATACCACTGAAAACATATGAAAGACCCTTCTACTGGAGGAACACCCTTGCAACCAGCCTGCGTTCTTTGAGCATCAGAGAGTTCACTGTCGACAGTGGAAGAGAAATTAGCCGTGCTTAAATATTTGCCACAGTTTCTTGCCTCTGCACACATGTTCAGTTTGGGGTGAAGAGTGTCAAGAGTAAAGTTGTCCTAAACATGTCAGCATTGCAGAATTTCCAGGTCTGGTCCTTACCTGCCCTCCTATTTCTTTGTCCAACACTCTGCTATGGGAATTCTCTGTTCTGGTCCAACTGGGTGCCTTTTCCCAGAACAACTCAATAACTAGAGTGTGCCTGCCCCTCTCTCCTTTCCTTTTTCCACTTTCTTCCAGCTCAAGTCTCTATGCCTGCAATTTTGCATTTAGCCTTCTGGGCTAGATGTATGCAGCGAATGCCTTTCTTCCAAATAAAATTGGTCTTATAAGCTTTTATTATTTTTTAAAGATTTTTATTTATTTATGACAGAGAGAGAGCGAGAGAGGGAAGCACCGGGGGAACTGGGTAGGGAGAAACAGAGCAGGGAGCCTGATGCAGGGCTCCATGGGGGGCTCAATCCCAAGATGCTAGGATCGTGACCTAAGCTGAAGGCAGATGCTTAAGGACTGAGCCACCCAGGCACCCCTGTCTTATCAGCTTTAAAATAATAGTGGTGGTTGTTTGTTTTAGTTTAATTTGCCATTTTCATTAATGCAATGGAAATAATATAAAATCATCATATTCAACTACCTTGTGAGGGAGGAAAGAACAGTTTTGAAGTAAATGTCTTGTCTTTATTAAGTTTTGAATGCTTAAAAATCCAGTAGGATTGGATAGTTCAATCTATTTCTGTTGTAATTCCTCTGAGAACAGTAAGTTGGTTTCAGATATATAGCAAATGTAATAGAGCATTTATTATAATTCTGCAGGGATTAAATGGAGGAAACACTAAAGAACTAATGTACTAATTATGCTAAGATGTTTCCATTTCCAGACAGACATGTAACATAATAATCAACACTTCTATCTCACCTTATTCATTTTACAGATGTAGGAGATATAGTAATATCAAATTATACTAACAAATTTCCAAATGTATTTATTGAGCCTGTTTCTTTTCCTCAAATGTCCATTTCTCCCTGGCTTTTTTCCTGTGGCCCTGTGTTTATTTATATCAACTTCTAAAGTATTGCACTAACAGAATTTTAAAAATATTTTCTAACGCATCAGGATCTTTTTAAAAACCAAAACCATAGCTATAACTACATCATACAAACGAAAGAAGGTGACCTAGGGTATGTTGTAATGGGAAGGGTGGGGCCTTCGAGTTTGGCATCCTTTTTCATTCCCCACTTATAGTCTCCATAACTTTGGACACTGAGGTAGCTCAGTGGACGATATTTTGAAAATTATTGATCTACCTAAAAATTAATTATAGTGACTTTATTCCCCATTGTACCCTCCATGTAAATGTTAGTCATAGAACTGATTGAGTCATTTTTATTTGATTATACATATTTATATATTCCCATATATATAATTGCATGGAGCTGTAATTGTGAATGAAAGATAATCCATCTTCCTTAATTCATTTGAGAAGTAATCATAAAATAGAATGGTTGGTCCTATGTTAATTGTTAATTATGACATAATTTCTCTGCAATAAAACTCTCAGCTGAATAGGTAATGTATGACATTTTCATGAGTTAGTTTAGCAGTTTGGTTAAAATATAAAGTGTTTCATGTCTGTCTTGTTATACATTTATTAATGCCATATGGTCGATCATCTGTGTGGCTGTCTTCCTAAATGGTTTCAGATAGCAGAAAATGAAAACACATTTCCTTTATAACAATATAGAAAATAAATATTTCCCACTATAAGTATAAATAGGATTGCCTACAAAATATATTTCATTATTTTATAAAAATCAAAATATTTAATATATAAAATATGCTATAAATATACCAAATATACTACAACTATACTAAAATATAGTACAAAATATACTTTTGTATTTTAAACCAAAGTTGTAGTCTATTTAAATTAAAAGAATTTTTTATTGAAAGAGAAAAAGGCATAAAATTATAAAGTCTAAGAGCTGGAAGGTCCCATAAAATTATCTTCTACAATTCTTTCATTTTATTGATAGGGAGGATAATGCCTGTTTTTTAAAAATTCAATATTCCTTCTAGGGTGAATGATCTGAGAAATGGTTGATATCTCTCTAAAGGCCATTGCACTTCAGAGTTTTAGATTTAATGTGACATTTCACACAAAACAGAAGTGTTGATTATGTAATAAGTAAAGCAGATTGCAATATAATTGTTCTACATGAGTTGTGGGTGCCCATAAAGAATGGCTTTGGTAAAATAGATGTCAGAATTGTGCTCATTAAGAAATCTGAATGTTCATCTGTGGGTGACTGATTATTTTCTTTTAAAACAATACTAAAGATATATTAGAAAAAAAAATTTTTGAAAGCTTCCACATTGTTCCTCTGAATAATAGCCAGACTTACATGTGATGGTTTGTGTGGAATCTCCAAAAACAAGTTAACTATGTAGTGTAGTGCTTTATTGAATAAAACAGAACTAAAAAGCAATGAATAAAAATACTAAAGCTGATTCAGGATAGCCTATTTTATATAGTGAACACTTCCTCACTCACTATCAATCAGTGCAAATGTATGTATATGTATTTTAATTGACTTTATCTCCCTATACCAAATTAGGTAAACACTTGAGCCCCATGATCATGGGTGTATGTGTTTTTGGTAATTTGTTTTATAATAACAGATATTAGATCACATCATATTTGTTTCTGAAATGTAGCTGAAAAATCTCTGCAGAATGGATCATCCTCTTTATATGGTCATGGAGATAAGATGATACAAAATATTGTATATCCTAAGCACATGTGCTTTCATATACTTAAAATTCTAGAAAGATAAACAAGGCCACATGAGATATGAGAATAATTAATGTGCATCTTTGGGAGAAAATTAGTTGTTGAGAGAATTCATTCAAAACAGCCCATTAATGAATTCTACTTAGTTAACATTTATGGTAAAATTGTTTTCAGGTGTAGAATTTAGTGATTCATTACTTGGATATAACACCCAGTGCTCATCACAAGTGCCCTCCTTAATGCCCCTCACCTATCTAGCCCATCCCTACCCACTTCCCTCCATCAACCCTCAGTTTGTTCTCTATTGATAAGAGTCTCTTATGGTGTGCTTCCATCTCTTTTTTAAATTTTTCTCCCATCCCCTTTGTTCATCTGTTCTGTTTCTTAAATTCCATATATGAGTGAAATCATATGGTATTTATCTTTCTCTGATTTATTTCACTTAGCATAATATATCTAGCTCCATCCACATCATTCTGCCAATGGCAAGATTTCATTCTTTTTGATGGCTGAATAATATTCATACATATATATATATATATATATATATACACATTAGAAATATATTATATCTACTTTATTATTTCAAACTTTGAAATTATTATTATATTTGTTATGGTGATCTGTGATCAGTGATATTTTATGTTACTGTTATAATTGTTTTGGGGTGCACAAATGCTGCCCATATAAGACAGTAGACTAAATGGATAATTGTGTGTTCTGACTGCTCCATTGACCAGCCATTCTCCCGTTTCCCTCTTCCTCTTCTTGGGCCTCTCTATTCCCTGAGACATAAAAGTATTGAAATTAGGCCAACCAATAGCCCTACCATAGCCTCTAAGTATTACACTTGTAAGTGAAATGAAGAGTCACACATCTCTTACTCTCAATCAAAAGCTAGAAATAAGGGCGCCTGGGTGGCTCAGTGGGTTAAGCCGCTGCCTTCGGCTCAGGTCATGATCTCAGGGTCCTGGGATCGAGGCCCGCATCGAGCTCTCTGCTCAGCAGGGAGCCTGCTTCCCTCTCTCTCTCTCTCTCTCTCTCTGCCTGCCTCTCTATCTACTTGTGATCTCTCTCTGTCAAATAAATAAATAAAATCTTTAAAAAAAAAAAGCTAGAAATGATTAATCTTAAGTGAGAAAAACATGTTGAAGGCTGAGATAGGCCAAAAGATGGCCTCTTGTGCTAAATAGTTAACCAAGTCGTGAATGCAAGAAACAAGCTGATGAAGGAAATTAAAAGTGGTATACTAGTGAACACATGAATGATAAGAAAGCAAAACAGCTTTCTTGGAAATGCAGAGAAAGTTTTACTGGTTTGGATAGAAGATCAAACCAGCCACCACATTCCCTTAAACTAAAGCCTAATCTAAAGAAAGATCCTAACTCTCTTCAATTCTATGAAGGCTGAGAGAGGTGAGGAGGCTGATGAAGCAAAGTTTGATGCTAGTAGAAGTGGTTCTTGAGGTTTAAGGAAAGAAGCCATCTCCATAACATACAAGTACGAGGTGAAGGAAGCAACAAGTGCTGATGTAGAAGCTGCTCAAAGTTATCCAGAAGATCTCACTAAAATAATAAATGCAAGTAGCTACACTAACAACAGATTTTCAATGTAAATGAAACAGCCTTCTATTGCAAGAAGGTCCCACTAAGACCTTAGTAAGAAGAATCTGTCTAACTCAAAGCTTCAAAGGGCTGACTCTCTTGTTAGGGATGAATGCATCTGGTGACTTTAAGTTGAAGCCAATACTCATTCACCATTCCAAAAGTCCTACAGCCCTAAGAATTTTGCTAAATCTACACTGCTCATGTTCTATAAATGGAACAACAAAGCCTGGATGAGGACGCATATGTTTACAACATATTTTAAGTCCACTGTCCACTGAGACTACTGCTCAGAAAAAAGAGATTCCTTTCAAAATATTACTGTTCATTGCCAATGCTCCTCGTCATCCAAGCATTCTGATGGAGATGTTCAAGAAGATTAATGTTGTGTTCATACCTGCTAATACAATATCCATTCTGCAGTCCATGGTTCAAGGAGTAATTTTGACTTTCAGAATTTATTATTTTAGAATTACATTTTATAATTCAATAGATTTCATAGATACTGATTCCTCTGATGGGTCTGGGCAAAGTAAATGGAAAAACTTCTCAAAAGTATTCACCATTCTAGATGCCATTAAGAACATTCATGGTTCATGGAGAAATCAAAATATTAATATGAAAAGGGGTTTGAAAGAAAAGAAGTTGATTCCAACACGTGTGGATGACTTTGAAGGGATTCAAGACCTCAGCTGACAAAGAAACTGCAGATGTGGTGGAAAGAGCAAGAGAACTAGAATTAGAAGTGGACCCTGAAGATAGGATTGAATTTGTGAAGGCTACTGATAAAATGTGAAAGCATGAAGGGTTGCTTCTAATGGATGAGTAAAGAAAGTAGTTTAAAAGTGGTTTCTTTCATTTTTTTTTCTTCTTCTTTTTTAAAGTTTTATGTATTTGACAGACAGAGATCACAGGTAGGCAGAGAGGCAGGCAGAGAGAGCGGGGGGAAGCAGACCTCCTGGCAAGCAGAGAGCCCAATGCAGGGCTCGATCCCAGGACCCTGGGATCATGACCTGAGCCAAAGGCACAGGCTTTAACCCACTGAGCTACCCAGGTGCCCTAAAAATGGTTTCTTGGATGGAATTCTACTCCTGGTAGAGATGCTGTGAAGGTGGATGAAATGACAAGAATTATTCAGAATATTACATAAACTTAGTTTAGAAAGCAGAAGCAGAGTATGAAAGGATTGACTCCAATTTTGAAAGAAGTTCTACTGTGGATAAAATGTTATTAAATAGTATTTCTTGCTGCATAAATTGTTCATGAAAGGAAGAGTCAGTCGATGCAGCTAAGTTCATTATTTTAAGAAAGTGCTTGGACACTTGGGTGGCTCGATTGGTTAAACACCTGACTCTTGATTTTGGCTGAGGTCATGATCTTAGGGTTGTGGGATCAAACCCTGTGTTGGGCTCCATGCTGAGCATGGAGTTTGCTTAAGATTCTCTCTCTTCCTCTCCCTCTGCCCCTCACTCCCACACTCTCTTTCTGTCACTCTCTAAACAAAAACAAAAACAAAAACAAAAACAAATAAAAGGAGAGAAATTGCTAGTATCCCAACTTTCAGCACCCACCACCCTGATTAGTCAGCAGTCATCAACATTGAGACAGAAACCCTCCACAGCAAAAAGATTACACAATGCTGTAAGGTCAGATGATAGTTAGCACTTACTAGCAATAAAGTATTTTTAAGGTACATTTTTTTTAGACATTAGGCTATTACACATTTAATAGACTCACAGCATAGTGTCAACATAACTTTTATATACACTGGGAAATCAAAAATTAGTTTTTCTTACTTTATGGCCATATTCGCTCTGTTGTCATGGTCTGGAAGCAAACCTGCAATATCTTGAGGTATACCTGTACTTATAAATATGCCATTCTGAATTGCCACCACAAACAAAACCCATTTTCTCAGTTGTCATACCAGGGAAGTGGCACATAACATCTTGTCAGTTAACAGTTGTTCTCTTCGGCACCATGAATTTTTAGGATTCTCCACACTGTCTTCTAATTATGTCCCCATTCACATCCAAGAGGTTCAGAGGTTCTTTAGTCACTGAAAGTCATTAGCCCTAATTCACCACCTCACTGTCATGGCATCCATTGGCCAAATTTTCAGTTATGGCCAAAATTTCAGTTATACAGTGATTTTTCTTTCTTGTGATTTAAATAAAATTCCATAATATTTCACCTGGTGATATAGATAATTTGAAGAATTCAGGGAGACCTTTAGTTGTTTCTTCCAATGGAAATGCCAGAGGTAATGTTTAAGTCTTGCTACTTCTAGTCCTTACTATCTAGAGCTTTAACTTGGAGCATCACCATTGGCTGCTCTGGTCAGAGCTAACTTTGGAACAATAAAGTATGGAGACAAGCTTGGTTTTGTTTTAGTTTTTGTCATCTTTATCCCCACCTGATGGATTTCAGAGAACAGATAAGGCACCACACTGATGTAAGTACAGTGGTTCAGAAAAGTGCAAAGAAGCATATTATAAGTATTCTCAGTTGTACAATGTAATGCAATTGAAATGACTGATTGGCTCTTTTTTGAGTACCTCTGCATTCCCCAAACCAGTCAAAGTCTAAATCCATACACATTGCTGAAAAATGAAAATGTGGTTCAGGCATCTATATAGTTCAGACTGTATTGAACACTTTAATCATATACCTGATATATGTACATATTATTATTACATATGTAATATGTATATATGTAATATATATATGTATATATTATTATATATGTATATATTATTATAACCCAATACTTATACTGTTAAACTGACAGAAAAGAGATAAAAAGACCTAAGCTGAGGCATTAATTTTTATTTAAGCATCCGGTAAGTGAGGATTACTCTGGTAAAGGTAAAAGACTCTCCAATGCAGAGTTTGAAATACCTGTTTCTGTCATTATACAGTAATTGGAATTGTAACTATTTTCTTTGACACATTTCAGAAACCTATAAGGTAGTTTTAATTAAAGTTCCTTATGAAAGTAGTGGTGTTCTATTTTACCTTGAAACTTATACCAAACAATATTTCAGATTATCTTTGAGAAGCAGTGTATTTGTCTTATGATGCATTTCTACATTTCTTATATAAAGACAGAAAAATAAGTACATATTCTACTGAGGTCAGAAAGTAAATTTTAATGTAAGGATTCTTATTAACTATGAATGAGATTCTTTACACAAATCCAAATGATATTAGACTTGTTTTTTAGACAATTATAATGTAATCCAAAGGGGTTATTTCTATCTTGGAGTAAGTCTTCAGAACAACTTAAAATTACTATGAGTAAAATGAAGCCTGTATTCTAAGAGCTTGAATTGAGCAGTTAGAGTGTATTCTCTGGGATAGATGGGTCATTTGTTGTTTCTAGCATTAAACGATAGACCATAAGTGTCCCTTTGTACATGCCATTTTTCTCTGTCCTAATATCAGCTGATGGCATGGAATATATACACTACAAAAACCAAGCTGGGAATCTCATTTGAAGTCTGTCCTCCCTGTTAGGTTAAGACAAAGGCATATGTCTGGGGCGCCTGGGTGGCTCACTGGGTTAAGCCGCTGCCTTCGGCTCAGGTCATGATCTCAGGATCCTGGGATCGAGCCCCGCATCGGGCTCTCTGCTCAGTAGGGAGCCTGCTTCCTCCTCTCTCTCTGCCTGCCTCTCTGGCTGCTTGTGATCTCTCTCTGTCAGATAAATAAATAAAATCTTAAAAAAAAAAAAAAGACAAAGGCATATGTCATATAGAACAACCACAGTGACATCTCACAGGCTTTCCTTCCCAGACTATATCTGGAGATCCTAAGGTACGATGTTTCTGAATTCTACATAGTACGTAGACCTAATTGGGTAGATATTTCAAAAATCTGTTTTTAAAACTGAATATTGATTAGCTGTTATTATCTTTGGGTGTCCTTAGACATCTCACAATTTTCAGACCATTACCTTTAAAATGAGCTTGGAATGTACTTTTATACTCCACTCTAACTCAAATACTCTCTGATCACCAAGATTCCAGACAGAGACATATTAGCTCATTCATTTTACTTAAATTAGAAAGCAGATGATATAAATTATTGTGCATCAAATTTACCACAGAACTGGATGAACACACATAGGGTTTTATTTATTGAATATTTAATTATATAAGTACATACATGCATATATTTATATATAACTGTCGAGGTTATATTATGTATAATGAATTCCATATTAACAAAATATATGTAATCTACTATATCTTATATATAGTAAATGAACTGAGAAAAGTGTATATCTCCATAAGAGAGCCTTTATATTAACATTTTTTGCACAACCATTCATCTACATCAGGGGTTGGCAAACATTTTCCAGAAAGGGCCAGAAAATAAATATTTTGGGTTCTGCAGGCTACATGGTCTCAGTCCTAACTACTGGACTTTGCTATGATAGGACCCAAGTACTCATAGACAATACTTAAATGGATGGGTGTGGCTGTGTTTCAATAAAGTTGTATTTATAAAAACTGATGGTAGGCTGAACTGGGCTTTTATGCCATAGCCTGTCCTGATCTAAGTTATATGGGATAAAATTGTGAATATATTCACAGTCTAATGAAATTTGTTCATTGTTATTGTGGCTTTATTCCTACCACTGCAAACAATGTCTAGAAGATAATTAGTTTATTAGATGCTAATATTATTTTCCTTTTGATAGATTAAAAAAAATCAAGAAATTCTAACACAAATATCTATGTAATTTATCATTATTCTAAACTCCAATGAGCAAATTTTATTAAAGTCCTAGCATATAATTTATACCTGCACCATCCCAGACAGTAGCTTTTAGACAAATATGGCTATGTATATTGAAATTAATATAATTAAAAATTCAGGGTCTTATACTAGTTATACAAGATATATTTCAAATGCTCAACAGACACATCGTTCTAGGTTACCATACTGGATAGCATAGAGAACATGTCCATAATTGCAGAAAGTCCTATTGGACAGTGGTGATATTAGACCAAAAACACATATTCAACTACTATAAAAAGGCAAACATTGTCATAGAAATGACAGAAATAAAGTTTGCCAGAAGGAAATAAATTCTAAACTTTCAGAATCTATACTTATTAAGTTTCAGACCTTCAAATATTCCATTTAATACTATTACCACAGAAATTTCCTTCAGATGTGTGTCATGCCCTCATTTATTTAAAAAGAAATTCCAGCTCAGGGTCTAAGATGTAAATGCCATGCGTTGAAGTTATTCAACCAAAATGCTGAAGGCTACCAAATTGCTTCTTGTTGACTCCTACTACTCAGAACTTATTAAATAATTTTAAGCAAATTTAATTCTAAAATCTGAGCTTGCATGTGCCCCAAAGGGTTTTTTGTAGGCCTGTGTGTATGTGTGTGTGTGTGTGTGTGTGTGTGTCTGTGTCTGTGTCTGTGTATTTATTCATATAAATTGCATGTACTTTGTTGCTGATCATTCTCTGTGAACTCACTCCCAGCCCAGAGCATTAAAAATAATTTCATTTGTATTTGAAAAATAAAGAACCCAAAGAAATTTGAATCAAGACACATCTTGGCTTATAAAAGGATTTTATCCCTTTATGAGTTCTCATTACTAAAGCATTTTAGAAGTCTCAGAAAAATATTGAGATTCTCAAGGAAAGTACACAGAACAGGTTTTAATTTTTTAATCTAGTCAAGGGAAACAGCCTTGAATCAATTATCCACAGTTTTCAACGTATAATCAAGGATTTTGACAATATTTAGATGTTGAATTGCCAAGCTATTAGCAACCAAGAGATTTGATTAGACATCCATATTAATAAACACCTGTCGTAATAGCATAACAGATGTTCTAGAAGCATAGCTGACCCAAAATGTAAATTTAAAGCTTTTGGTCATATTCCTCCACAATGTGATGCCTAAATTAAATTTCATTATTCTATTTGTTTTACTAAAACTCAACTGCTAAAATAATTTTGCTCAATAAAAAAGCATTTTTATTTTAAATTATTAAAGTATCTCTGAAATCAAAACGTATTGCCAAAATATCTGAAATTATCAGTTTAAAGTACATTACAGATGTGGTGTGTGTGGGTGTGTGTTTGTATTTATATATATGTATCTATATATGTGTGTGTGTGTATATATATATGTATATATATTTAGGATCAATTATTTTAAATTTGTGGTCATTGAGAGCATGTAATTTTAGTTGATAATCACATATATAAGTCACTCATGGATATATAATTTTTGACAAAGTTTTATTTATTTGTTGAACACTGGTCCACTCAATACAATGGTTTCTATAATGTAGTAAGGTATTGAAACTAATACATTCTCTTCCCCTAGGACCACATTCCATGAAAGCAATATAGATAAATATCATGTGTAAAGAAATATTTATATCTGAATAAATGTAATAAGTAAGCAATATGTATTATCAAAGAAACAAATGCATATATAAAACCAAAAATAAGTATGAACCTAGCTGAGAGGGGTGTTTTATTATACAAATGTGCTTACTTTTCTCAGTACAACTCCAAACATGGGAAATTTCTTATGCACACTTATATGATATTTAGGCAAGTATCAATTTAAGAGAGTATGTATCAGTTAATGATGTACTAGTTAACTATAACTATTTCTTGTCTCAAGAAATCCCAACATCATATGCAGGTTAAGTATTCATGTGTCTCCGTAGGAACTTGATTGACGTCTAACCCATTTTAAAGAAGTAGTAACTGTTTCTGTGGTGGTTTCCTCACTCCAGCGCCCCCAATGGCAGGAAATTGGCATCTAGTTCCTACTGGTAAGGGCATCAGTTTTGATAGAAACTTGTTATAAATGGGAGTAGTAGGAAAATCCAAGGATAGTGCTTAAAATAAATAGCTGAGAGGACAAGGATAAGGGTGACAAGAATGACAGCCTGAGAGTTGTCTATAGGGAGACAACACTTTGTTTTATAGAATACTGAGCTATATGTATATTTTCTCAGGTGATGGTAAATTAACCATACTGAATATTTCAGAATTGCTTAGAACCCTGAAATTTATACCTGTTTCCATTAACTGATTTATTTTTATTCATAATCATGGTTAGATAATAAAACATTTAGTTCTGCACTGAAGCTCAAATACCATCTTAGGATAAATTCAGTTCAAACTGAAGGTTGAAATACAAATGGCAGTGTTTCTCTCCCTTCTTCCCCTCTCTTCTCTCTCACTACCCTTCCATGAAGCTACCGAGTCTTCCACAGCCTATGTTGAGCAGTCTCAATTCTGCCACTTTAGTTTTTTAAATAGAAACTTGGCTCTAAGTCTTTCAAAATTTCCCCCTCTATCAACTCTGCTTGTTGCTGAGATTACATGAGAGGGTTCAGATTGTTCTCTCAACCTTTTATGCTATCTTCTTTCTGTAGAGCCAGGGAATTTCTCTAAGAACACTGAGTCACATGAGCTTTCCCATGTGAGTAAATCTTGACTGTAGCGTCAGGTGATTTCTCCTTGTCTCTTTTCTTCCTCCCTTGTTTGGATCCAATAAAGCAAGCTTATTAGTTGCTACTTTCATATAAAGAAAGGTGTTTTTTTTTTTCCTTCTTCCTCTTTGCTTGTTCATTGTGTTAAATTTTTTAAGTGTCCTTTTTCTTCCTCAGTATTCTAGAATGTATTTTTCAGAAAATACAATGCCATATTAACAAACATGCCAAATTCCTGAATCTAACCTTTCATTCTCACAGGAGATGCTTTCTGTGTTGCTCCAAAGAGCAGAGCTAGAACCACTGTGAGGATTTCAGGAGTACTTTCTTCAGTTTAAAGAAATAGCTAGCAGTTAAAGCTCTCCATCTAACAAAAAGAAACCTATCCCATAGGGTTATCAGCCCCCAGTGTGGAAATATGCCATCAGAAATTAGAGAACTATTAGTCATGGAGGTTGGATAAATTGTTTGCAGTTGAGGGGACCTAGGCTAATTGGCCATCAAGTTCCTGTTCAACTATCAGTTTCTATAATTCTCTAGTTCAAAGACATTTGTGATTATAAAGTATCATGATTCATGTCCACTCTGATTAGCTATTTTTCATTCACTTGTTTCATTTTACTTATTTTCATCCTTTAATATCACTATGTATGGTTTATAGTACTTATGCAAGGAAAAAAATAGTTCCTTTGGGAATACTCTTAGATCACTTTTATAACTCTAGCTGGACTCTAAGTTGTAAGACCTATATTTGTCTTCTTATTCACATTCAACTATTATTATTATATGGTTTCTCCTGTCAATTCCAAACTTGGTACAGACATAAATTATTTTGTCCTTCAACTAATATTCTCTGTCCCAACCAAGTATTTTATCACATTACTCAGTTTTATTTCATCTTGCTATTATTAACATCTGAAACTGTCTTATTATTTATTTTACATGTTTATTTGCCTCTCAATTTTACCATATATATGCATTTACCATAAATATATATTTGCCATGTGTATCTTACCAAATTGTTTAAATATATATATATCTCCCTATAGTTTTCAAACCTCAAGGATAGAAATGCCTAGGAAAAACCCTGGTCTGTAGTTAAAATTCACAATAGTTATTTTTAATGAATAAATTCATGAATAAATAGATGACTGGATGAACTATTTTTCTACTTTTCCATCTAACAGCTTATGATGTAATAGGGAAGACATTCTTTGCCCAAACAGTCTTTCTATAGGATTGACATCTCCATCCATTTTGTGTTACAGAGAATAAGGGTCATGCCTTATTGATGTTTCTGTCCATCATATTGCCTAGCAAAGTACCTCACACATCACCAATAATCAATAGCTATCATTTAAATGAGTAAGTTAATTAGCACACTTCTTGGAAGTAAAGTAGCTTTTCCTAAAGAGACCTAAAAACTGGAATCTTTTGTGATTAAAGATAGGAGAAAGATGGGCTATGTTTTTGTTTTGGGACCCAAAAAAGGAGGAAAGAAACTACAACCTGGCATAGTATTACCATAGGGTGAGAATTAAAAGTTCTAGGTTTGACTGACCCCCTGCTCTGCCAATTCCTGAATGTGTAAAAGTGATTGAACCATTAGCTTACATGAAGTATCAGTATTTTTCTTTTTCTTTCTTTCTTTCTTTTTTTTTTTTTTTTTTGTAATTGGGACTGATAATCTGTCATTCTTATACTGTGGGTTTGTTAGTATATCAAAATCAATACATATCAAAATCAGTAATCTGTTGGAAAGTGCTTTTTAGTTTATAAAGTATCATACAGTTCAAACTTACTGTTATGGGTAATATTAAAACACCTATGAAACCAAAGGTCCATAATCTGTTTTATCCACAAGTAAGACCAACAGATATGCCCAGTTTTAATTAGCAGCAGAATGGGGGAAGAAAGGAAAAGGGAATAGGCAAAGAATAAAAGAGAATACAACAAAAAGAGAAAAAGATAAAACATACAAGGTGAGATTGCACAGAGAGGGTATGAGCAGGAGGGAAACAGAGAAGAGGAGGTAGAACCAAGAGAGAAAATGATTATATCTGATGGGGATTGAGAGTGGCACCCATGGTGACTGGTAGGCTAAGATCCCTACGATCCCTAAGATCCCTGGGGCTTCATCCATTTCCAAGAAACAGGTTGTGTGAGGCCAGAGATGAGGTAGAGATGTGTGTTTCAATCCAACACAAGGTTAGCCAAGACTAAGTGTCATTCTATGGAATGGGTAAGTCCCATTGCCAGAGATAATACATTATGTACTTGTTCATTTTTAAGATAAAAACTGCAACAAAAATATATGTGCATGGTTATGAAGAATCTTTCTCATGTGGTTGATATGGAACTTTGATTCCAAGAGCCATATTGTGGCAGAAGGCCCCCATCTAGTAGTGGGGTATGTCTTCAGAATCCTTATATAAACTACAGTGCACATGATTTGACTGCTCTTTACGTTTATTCAACTTGGCCCAGCAGTAGCCTCTGCAATTCTACCAGTCTGGCCTGGCACACCTTCCCACAGTTAGTTATCATGTGCATGGCTTAATGATGGGAACATAACCTTTGAAAAGAAAATGAAATTGTTAATCTCACTTTGGTGATCCTTGGGAGCTATCTGAGTCTGTGCAGCACCAGAAAGGGTGCCCAAGCTCAACTCTCAGAAGACAGAGCAGAACCTGTAATTCCCAGCCCTTCAAGTATTTGCCATGTTTCTAGAAATAGCAGCTATGTTTAAAAATAAGTTGTCCTTTTGTTCCTTGGACTATTTTTCTTATTTGTAATGTTTGCTGGTTTTCAATTTGAAGTCGCCTTTCACCTTTAGTTCTTTGCTGCTCTAAAAAGGCACCTAAAAATAATTCTTGTTGTCTTTACTATAACATCTGTGCTTACAGGAATAAACTGTTTTTGGTTGTTCTTTAACTTATGTAATGCTTTCTTCTCTTATACCCAATAAAGTTAGGAATAATAAAAATATGTTCTTATGGAAAAATTTTAGAATAAAATAGTGTCTCAGGATAATCATCCATTGCCTCCTTTCAGTTGCTTATTTAGGTGATTATCCATTGTGAATTTGATATTTATTTTGAACCTTTTAAATAAATATACTTTTATTAATAGTTCTCTTTCATGCCTCTGGCAATCTATTGTTTGGTTTACCTAATAGAGGCAAGAATACAAAATAAACTTCATGGTTTTGTATTCTTTTCTTTGCAACTGGGATAAGGGAATTGATTAACTTATCTCTTGAAATATTTATTTTTGAAAGAACTATACGTAAGTTCATGGCTTGTCTCCTTACTGCATTCCCTGACTCCAAATGTTCTGGGAAACCTAAGTATGAATTATCGATGGACCATTTCCCAATAAGCTTAGAGTCTTCGTTCAAGAGCTGAGACATGTATATACATAACTCTAAGGCAGGAATGGATGACAATCTCAAGAGAGGTACTGTAAGATGGCAGAAATGTTCAGGGAGACTAAATATGCATTTCCTGCTTTAGGCAACCGGAAAGACTTTCTGGAAAAGATAACATTGAGCTATGTGTTTAAATGGTGCTTTCTAAAGTGGGGGTTGTTAGCTATTCAGTTGGACAGTGGAAAGGAAACATTTGAAATTTTATTTATGTTTATAATCAAAAACGTTAAGAATTGTATTCTTACCAGTATTTCGTATATGACTGATGCTGATCGTCTACTGCGTATTGCAGACAAGAGTCTAGAAGGATTGATTATGGTACCTTCACTTGTTCAATAACTTTCCACATATCATAGTTAATGTGTGCCTGGTTAGCTGGATTTATGAATTATATTCCAGTATAATAACTAATTTCAACTAAGCTAACTTTCATTATTTTGGATCTGTTTTTTAAATTTTTAGAAAAAGAAATGTGGATAGAGGATAATTAAAAGGGAAATATTTCCAAACAAAGAAAAAGATGTCAGAGTTGACAGTTCTCTTTCTTTCTAGGAGGAGATATTGGTTAGCCACATTACAAAGCTAAAATCAATGATGAACTCGTAAAAATTGACAGGAACTGGGCCAATAAAATTAATTGTCATGAAGACTGCTTGAAGAATGGATTTGTATTC
Organism: Lutra lutra; assembly: GCF_902655055.1. Taxonomy (NCBI): domain Eukaryota; kingdom Metazoa; phylum Chordata; class Mammalia; order Carnivora; family Mustelidae; genus Lutra; species Lutra lutra. The sequence continues at coordinate 28,625,926 of NC_062291.1, read as the reverse complement.
TCTAAAACTCATGTTAAATTTCTCCTTCAGGGTATATTGTGTCTTGAGGTTGTTTTTAATGCCATTATCATTAGCAAGATATTTAAAGTAGTTTCTAAAGCTTTAATTGATCTCTTTAAAATTTATATGTCTATGTACCTTTTATAATAGGCATAATTTATTAGCACACATGTACTGTAAGTAAATATGTATAGAGAGACGGGTTGAAGGTAAAATATGTTATCTCATGCTATGCTCGACAGAGCAAGCTGAATAAAGTCCCCAAAGCAACCTATTTCGCTAAAACTATGAATGTTTTTCTGTTCAAAACACCAAAATTTCAATGTTAAGAGGGGATGTCTTAAGAACGCTAGCTCTTGGCATAAGCATATTAACTTTCTTGGAACTGATCCCATGGAATAGTCACAGTCTTAATGATTTTAGTCTCTGGGAAAATGTCATTTTTTTCCCCCATTGGGGAAAAAAGTTCTTCAGCCCTAGTCTGTAAGCCATAGAAATGAATTCTCTGTGCTTCCTCTTGAGAGTAATAAATTTGGATTTTATTCAGAATAACCATCTTATCATATGGCCGTTGATGTTCTGGTTTCCTATTATTTTCTTCTCAAATATACCACCTTCCCCTTAATTGGAGACCCAGTATCTCATATTTCAAGGAATAGTTAAAAAAAAAAAATACATGGGGATTTAGGGAGGAGCTCTAGGCAGGAGAGAAAGACAGCTATCTCAGTCAAGTTCAATATGCTTGCATGCCATCATTAAAGTTCTCAAAAGAATTTCGGGAAACCTTTGAGGCCTATTTTCAGAAAGAGAACAGGCAGGCCCTGAATGAAATAGACCCCCCATAGAGAAGGGAGGAGGAGATCTGTGGTCCCATGCAAACTGACACCTTGACCCAAGGCACTGCTGAGCACCCATGCCTAACAAAGAACAAAAGAAGTCTAGAACATAAAAAAAAAAAAAAAAAGGGGGGGGGCGGGGAGGAAGAGAAAAAGAAAATCTAAGCCCCGACTTTCTTTTCTATTCCTTTCTATTGTAATTTTGGTTTAATAAGAAATAAATCATTAAGCACACTGTTCGAAACTGGGTTATGGTCCTTTTAACATAGTTCAGTCTGATATCGACGTGTGACCTTCCAGACTGAGCCCTCCAATATAAAAGCAGGTCTAAATAACTAAGTATGGCATACGTCTATTTTATTTCAAGGCAAGAAATTTTTAGGGCCAAGCCGGCACACACAGACAAGAGGGTGGGCCGCACAGCTGGGCATGATGCTGCATCATGCGGTTTTACAATGATACTGATTTAACATCTCTTAATCGAGGAACCATTAAGTATGTTGTCTCACATAGCGTTAGATAAATAATGCAGTATTAGGCCTGACAGAGGGAGGAAGTAAGAAAATAATGTGTGTCTGAAACTAGAGCAGGTTATTCCATTCATATTTTAAAACCATACCTTTTACTTTAAAGAAATCAGCTTTGGGTCACTGCATAATACAATAAATTCAATAAAGCATACAAATCAATGGAGAGCAGCAATAGTGGCACATTAACATGAAAACCAGCTGCCTAAAACAGTGTATTGTCACACTCAATTGGAATAAGCCATATGAAAATGGTGGGCTTTGTAATATCTTAAAATTTAATAAACGATAGCTATCTCCAACTAGGGTAGGGAAGGGAGGGAGGCCTTGCCAAAAATCGACTGGCAGTTTCCTTTATCTCAGAAGCAAGTAAGAAGGCCAGATGCTGGTGGCAAGCTAGACCCTAGAACCACCTCTGTGTCCAACGTATTAACTGTGGTAGGTCTTGACTAAGTTAGTGACCCTTTCACCCACTATGTTTCTTCAGGAGGACCTTAGGATAACATAAGGCTATGACCAGAATAGGAAGTGAGCTGGTATGTAGGCTTAAGGAGGTCAAATGCTAAATTATATTATTTTCATAAATTGAAAGTGATTATTTTCTAAACCCATAAAATTTGGTCTGATATTAAAGGAGCAGGAGCAGCCAGTATATCACAGTGGTTTAAGGGGAAGCTGGAAAAAATGCCCAGGCTCTGTAAGAGATCATGTACATGATTAATGCTGAAGCCAATGCCAACAGGAAAAAGAGGTATTCCCACAGTCAGAGTGTGATTGTATTTACAGTACATTGGCTTTGATTAATGTGCACACTCAGAGAAGTAATGTGTGGAAGGCCAGGAAAGACCTGTTTTCAAATGTTGGTGCTGAGTACAGATTTCCCATTATGTCCTGAGAGGGTATTGATGAATAATGACTTAAAGTCTTTTTTGGGGGAGAGGATGCCAAAGAGGTTACTTTCCCATGCACGGGGCTGGATATAAAGGGACTTCCTTGTCAATGCTCACTACCCTTATGAGTCTGGAGAGCCACCAGTGAGAAGTTTATCCCTTAATTCAATTTCAATAACCAATAATTTGCAAGACGTATCTTAAGTGATTTAACTGTAATGTTCTCCCTAAATGACCCCTTTTGGTATGCAGTGGATAGAGTTTCTCAATGTCTTATGTTTATATGTTTTGTTGTTTTTTTTTTTTTTAAGATTTTATTTATTTATTTGACAGACAGAGATCACAAGTAGGCAGAGAGGCAGGCAGAGAGAGAGGAAGGAAGCAGGCTCCCTGCTGAGCAGAGAACCCAATGTGGGGCTCGATCCAAGGACCCTGGGATCATGACCTGAGCTGAAGGCAGAGGCTTAACCCACTCAGCCACCCAGGTGCCCCATGTTTATATGTTTATAGTTTCTCAATGTCTTATGAAAATATGTTCCAGAGTTTTCAAAGCCTGTAGGTCCCAAAGAAAAAGTGACAACATGTAATCATCACCTGAAAAACTTTCCCCACCCACCCAAGAGAGGATGCCTTTCCTCCTCTCACCCCAGGCTAGAGTCTGATGTGCTTTCAGTGATTGTGTGTGTTTCCTGTGTAGCCCTGGGAGTAAAGAAAAGCATGCTAAAATTAATGTGTAGTGTATGGGGGAGGGGGAAGGAGAGCACCACCAAGCCCATGAATTATCTCTCTAGGTAACTGCTTTTTCCAGATTTCCGAATTTCCCCAGGCCTCACTCTTTGATATGAATTGTAAGTAAAAGAACACACAGCTAGCAAACCATTAAGAACCAAGAACTGGACACTTTTACTGGCTGTTAGAATAATACAGATCATGTGAAAAACAAATAAACAAACAAACAAAAAGCCCCCAAAACAGAAATTAGCAAGCTGGAGAAGCATCCACCACAGCACCATCAATTTGCTCAGCTGATTTGATCTATGTCCAGAAAAACCAGTAACTCCCTCATAGGATCCAAGTCAGACTACTTGGTAATAACTCATGAGGACTGTGGTAAACAATAATAGCTCGCCAAGATGACTACCTCCTCATCCCATGAATCTTGTGAACCTATGAATGTCACCTTCTATGGCAAAAGAGAATTTGTATTGTTGATGTTGTTTATTTTTAAAGATTTATTTATTTAGGAGAGGAGGAGAGAAAGAGTGGGAGGAGGGAGAGAGGAAGAGGGAGAGAGAGACTCATGCAGACTCCGTTGGGAGACCAATGTGGGACTTGATCTCATGACCCTGAGCTCAAGACCAAGATTTGTACACTTAACTGACTGTGCCTCCCAGGCATCCCGCAAAAGAAACTTTGTAATTGTAATTATATTGGTGATATTGAAGTGGGAAAATAATCCTGTATTATCTGGGTGTGTTTGAAGTAATCACAGAGGTCTTTACAAGAAGGAGCAGGAAGTCAGAAAGGAGAAAGCCACTAATGTGATGATAGATTTGCAATTACCTTCATTGTTGCTTAGGAGCTGGAGGAAGTAGCTACAAGCCAAGGGACACAGGTGGCCCCTTGAAGCTGAAAAAGGCAAGGGAATGGACTCCCCCTCACAGACTCCATCCAGAAGGAACCAGCCTATCGGCACCTTGATGTTAACCTCATGAAACTAACTTATTTTGGAATTCTGACCTCCAGAACTGTAAAATAATAGATTTTTGATGTCCTAAGGCACCACTTTGGGATAATTTGTTATAGTAAAAATAGGAAACTAATACAAGGACTCTGTGAGGAAGGATTAGCAGACCAACTGATACAAGATAGGATTGCAGTTCTGGAGACAGAGGGAGCAGTGAGAATCAGAATCAATGCAGCTCCCAACTCTAGTTTTCCCTTTAGGTCAGCATGGGCATGTCCTTACCTTTAGAAGAACAGATGAGAGCAGCAGTGTTTCTCAGATGTCTATGATCTTTAGATGTGATACAAAAGCAGTTTATTTAACTGGTCATAAATGGGGCTGAGGTCGCTAGAAAAAGCTTCTACCTACACACAACAATTGTCGCCAGTTTTAGAATCTTCAAATGAATATTAATGTCTTCATTTTTGGTTCTAGAAAAGCTTCTGGTATTCAATCATGGGACTCCTACCAGTAGGCTATATCTCTCTCAATCGAAAGTCAAAAGTGCAGCTGGGAGAGAAGAACACAATTGTAACCTTTTCTCTTCTCTTCTTCTCTTCTCTTCTCTTCTCTTCTCTTCTCTTCTCTTCTCTTCTCTTCTCTTCTCTTCTCTTCTCTTCTCCCTTCCCCTCCCCTTCTCCTCTCCCCTCCCCTCCCCTCTCCTCTCCTCTTCTCTTCTTTTTTTTCTTTTTTCCCCTTAGACAGATCTGTTTTCAGTACGAGAGAGAGAGAAAAAGAGAGAAAGGTTAAGTTGCTGATAAAAGAAATTTAATCAAAGGAGAGGTTAGTTATTTCATAACTTTTGGAACTGGTCAGATAGACAGAATATGATGCTTTAATAGAACCCTGTACAGAAGGGTGCCTAGGAATCTTGTTCTTGTGTACTTCCTTAGGATGTATGAAACATTCCACTGACTCAGAGCTATCCATCGAATTTCAGTGCTTCAACATGAGTACTGACAGAAAACCTATGATGATATTTCCACCTACATGATCTCTTTTTAATTGGTTCTGAAGGTAGTAATGACTTAAACTCCTTGCTTTTAAATTTAGACCAACCAATATTCATGTAACTTGAAGAAAAGTTAAGAAACTTTGAGCTTTTATGCTCCTGTTTCCTTATTTATAGGGAAAAGATAATAGATTCTAGAACAGAACATAATAGATTCTTGAAACAGATAATAGATTCTAGGAACACGTAAGGCAGCATAACTTGTCTTCTGCATAATTCTGGGAGTATCTGTGATATGATGGCTACTCTTAAATTTGTGGGTGATGCACAGTGCTGGGTGTGAGAATTGAGTGAGAAAGTTGAGCATTTTAACAGTTCCTGGAACACAGTAAGTTCACAAAAACTTTTTTAATTATGTATGCTTTCAGTATAAAATTATACAAGAAGTAGTGAAATCTTCACACTTAGGAAGAACTGGGGAAGGTTGTCTGTGTTACAAAAGACAAAAACAAAAACATCTGATTAGCTGGTCTCTTCTTTGTCTACAAGTGAAAAAAAAACTTTGCTAAGGAAATACTTTATTTTAATTCTACTTCTGCTTCCTCCAGGTATTTAGGGTTTGGGGCCCTTAAGGAAACATCATGAAATCCTTCTCTAAATGTTATAGTCTGTTTAAGATTTGATACAATGCTAACAAATTGTATCAAATTGGAGAATTTGAGGGCTGAAGAACAGAAAAAATTTATAGTCTACGTATATGTATATGTATATATGCCAAATATATATATATATATACACACACATATACGTGTGTGTGCATGTGTGTGTGTATTTTTTAGAAAACCAGTTTTTAGATTTAAAGAGGGGAGTTCCTACCTCCTGTATGCACGCCCCATATACAAAATTACAATAACAGCAGCAATAGCAATAATTATAACAATAACTTAAAGTATTTTCTATGGGTTGATCCCCCCAAAAAATCTCTGAAATAAGCCCTGTCCTTGTTTCATAAACAAATACAAGATTGAGCATGAAAGACCATCATCACCATGCACAAAATAAAACTTACATAGGTTTTAACTTTAATAATAGACTATCAACAATGTGATTATTTCAAAACAAAAAAGACAATTGGTGTTCTGCCCAGGCAGAGTATATGTCTCATAACTTCAGCTGTGTTGGTAAGAGCCTTGGTTCTTGTCCAATTTTCTGAAGTGTTTGGTGACATCCAAAATACCCTTCACAGGAACACAGACTTTAGTTGCTAAAAACAAAATATAGGATTTTAACATCTCTGGGAATATGTACTTAGGAAATGCTGTAAAACCCTTTTATTTTGTTCCTGTATCCAAATAGAATATATATCCCAGCCTTCTTTGTAGCTACATGAGTCTATGTTTCTGGATTCTGGAATATGGGTGGAGTGATGTGTTCTAATTCTTACCCTGATCCTTCAAATTTCCTGTGAGATTCTGATTTATTTCTCAAGTCAGACGTGTGGGTACTGTGGTCCAGCACAGCCTTAGAGAGGAGGTTATCTTGGGGCTGGAAGACAGGTGCTTCACTGGCTATGCATTGTATCATCCACCCTGACTGTGATGTGAGATAGGAATACATTCCATTGGCTTAAGCCACTAAGATATTTTGATGTTACAGCAGTTAGACTACCCTGAGTAATATGGAACCAGAGGAGCAGAAATGAAAAAAAAAAAATGTACGTAACTCTCAGACAATGTTTACCTTCTTTCATGGGGCAACAAACCCCTTTTCCTGACTTGAATCCCAAAGGTTCTTTAGGATACTAATTGCTCAGGATGATGTTAGCAGATTACTCACTTGCTGATTTTTCAATGACTTTTAGAGTCCTCAAAATTTGAAAATAACACTTTACAAGAGAAAGTAACATCCAGAGGGAGAGAGTTGCCTAATTAAAATTACATGTTTGAATAGTAGGAGAACAGGGTGTCCTTGCTTGAGTCTGGTACCTCTCTTTATCTCATCATTTTTGGTTGCTTCCTGATAATTACTTTTTTTTCTTTTGTATCTAATTTCAGTATTACAAGTAAGAGAATTCTGATGGTACTCTTGTAGAGCTAAATCACTTATCTTGGGAGGTTTATACCACCAAAAAGATGTCACTAAATATAAATAAACTCCTTAAAAGGAATTAAAGAACAGCCTTGAACAACAACAATGACTCTGAACACACAGTGTATGAGACTATATATTTTATAACCTAATGAAAGGATATTATGAACAAGGTTATACAGAGTTATGTAGTCATCAGGTATAAGAAAGGACTCAATTGAATCAAGTCTGTTCACATTGTTTGGCAAGTACTGTAATTTTTAAATAAGGCAAGCAGAAATTTTTTTATAATACTGTTATTGATAAAGGGATGCAGAGAAAAAGTAACATTTGCTGAGCAACTAATATGTGCCAAATATTGTAGAAATTACATGATTTTGTGAATCCTTACCATGTGGCAAGTATCACAGTCATTTTAAAGAAGAGAAAATAAGTTCAGACCAACTGTTATTTACCCAAGGCTACATAGCTAATAAGTAGCAGAACTGGGATGCAGGCAAAATGTATTTACTGAGCCCATATTCATTTCACTCTATTCAATAGAGTTGAGATAGTAATATCAAATTTGAGTGTTAAAATTAAATAAAACAACTCTGTCTAAAGTTAAGATTTTTAGATGAAAGTTCTATATCTTGTATTATAAATAATCATCCAAATCCAGTCTCCCCTCTAACATGGCTTATGTAATGGCTGAGTTGGAATTTGATGTTAAGAATCCAAGAAAGCAGAAGAGGAAGGAAGGACGGGTACTGAGATGAGTAACAGAGAAAAAGTAATGGTATCTCGAGAAAGAAATCCCAAGACTCTAAGGTACTTTAAATGTCTATGTAATGTAACATATCATTATTTTGTTGGGTCTAGGAGATAGACTTAGGTTGTAATTCTTAAGGCTATTGTGCATGAGAAAATGGCTATTGGTGAACCTCTTAACCACCCAGCACCTAGATCTAACCCTCATCTTTGCTCTCTACTGCATTCATGGTAACTGTCATCAATGTCTAAGGAGATCTTTACAATATTTTTCCCATGTTTATTTTATTATATTTTATTGAGGTATAACTGACATAAACATTAGTTTCAGGTGTTAATAATAGACTCTATTATATATATAAACCCCATCTTCTTTATCCATTCATCTGTTGGTGGACACCCAGGTTCTCTTGCCATTTGCAATGACGTGGATGGAACTAGAGAATATTAAGCTAAGCAAAATCTGTCAGTCAGAGAAATACAATTATCATATGACCTCTTTGATATGAGGAATTTGAGAGGAGAGGTAGAGCAGGGGTTCATGAAGGGTAAGGGAGGGAAAAATGAAACAAGATGATATTGGGGAGGGAGACAAACCATAAGAGACTCTTTTTTTATTTATTTTTTATTTTTTTATTTTTTTAAAGATTCTTATTTATTTATTTGACAGAGAGAAATCACAAGTAGGCAGAGAGACAGACAGAGAGAGAGAGGAGGAAGCAGGCTCCCTGCTGAGCAGAAAGCCCGATGCGGGGCTCGAACCCAGGACCTGGGATCATGACCTGAGCCGAAGGCAGCGGCTTAACCCACTGAGCCACCCAGGCGCCCCATCCATAAGAGACTCTTAATCTCAGGAAAAAAAACTGAGGGCTGCTGGGGGTGAGGCGGGTGGAGGAGGGATGGGATGGCTGGATGGTGGACATTGAGGAAGGTATACGCTATGGTGAGTGCTGTGAATTGTGTAAGACTGATGATTCACAAACCTGTACCCCTGGGGCAAATAATACATTATATGATAATTTAAAAATTAAAAAATTGATTTGATATTTGTATAGTGAAATTATCACGATAAATTAGTTAATAATTAAAATTAATATTTTAATCTTGCCTTAGTGTGTTTTATTGAAAGAAGTATAAGATAGTCATTAAAGGCAGATTCTGTGGCTAGATTGCCTGAGGTCAAATACCATCTCTAATAGTTATCACCTGTGTTATTTAATAAAAGATATATTTACCATCTCTCTCCTTCAGTTTCCTCATCTGCAAGACAAGGATACTAATAATAATTCTAAATGTATAGTGTTATTATAGTGATCAAATAAGTTTGTGTATGGAATAATGTCTAGCACATAGAAAATGCTAACTATATTAGCTATTATTATGAAACAAACTATATACTATCATTGTATTCATCTACTAAGTGAACGAAAACATCATGGGACTTACTTTACATAAACATCAAAGAGAAGAGGATTGAAGAGATAGATTTTGGTCTTGAAAAGGGTATAATATTATGTTATCAAAAATTTAGGGACTACAAAGTGCAAAACGTATAATGAAGCTTTTTTGTTTTGTTTTTAATCAGTGGCAAAAAATGTCAAATGATTTCATACATATTCTCTACCTCTGAAAAGACAAAATAAGTCTATAAAACTACATATTTTATTTTTTTAAACCAGATCCCTACTTAACTGAGCTGTTACTGACCAGCTGTATCATCTCATTTCTTGTGCTGATCAAAAGAGAAAGAAAGGACAGGTAGATGCCAGAAAATGGGTGAGGATGTGGAAGGAATAATAGTCAAGGTTGGGGCAGCATCAAAAATAGCTGAAAGGTCTATGTTGCACCAATAAATTACGTTTCAAAGGTACCACTTTCACTTGCCTAAAAAATTTTTCCATGGCCTCAACATTGCTGGTTTATTGCAACCTTTGCCATTATACCTTCTAGCCCATAGTTAATGATTAGTTGCAAGACTCCCTACTCCAGAGCTAGATCTGCTCTCTTTTTAGAGGAAATAGATTATTATTGCAACCACTATTTATCAAAGGTTTCTGGCCTCCAGTTTCTTTAAAATATTTCTAAAGTTTATCCCATCCTCCTCTGGGTATCTTTCTCTGTCGGATCCAAACTCAATGATTTAAGACAAAATTTGCTGACAGGAGATCCTGAGAACCCATTATGGAAATGAAGACAGCAAAGAACCTTTGAATGTGTTTCCTAATTTAAAAAGCCTTCATTACATAGCACGTCTCGGGCTGGAATGTTAAAAATTTATCATAGTTTCAGTAATTGCGGCTTCCTCTGGAAGCTTGGCATGATATGGAATCATTTGTAAAATGTGTATTTTGTTTGGCACTCAGTAGGAAGCTTGCCAGACAATACATTTAATTAGGAACATGAAGAAGAGAATAATTGTGGTCTGTCATAACGTATTACTTTTAAGTTCTACATGTTTCTAAGATAGTGGTCTCATAACAACGTATGAATTTAAAGCTAAAGGTAATTTCCCTTTCATCAGTCTAGAGTTTTTATATGGGGAAATATATTAATTTGATGGTGAAGTGTACATTAGCTGTATTCTTTAGATGTAACTCTTTGTCCATTGTTTAAGCTGCAGGAGTGTTCCCTGCTCTCCCTAGAAACAACCTGTGGCCATTGTTTAAGACCTGGAAAATTGATACATTGCCTTTCAAGCTTAGACAGCTTTATTTAAGCTCAACTTTCTCTAGAGATGCATCAAAAAAATGAAACGCGTTGCCTTTCTTAAAGATAACCATGTCCATAGCATCTAGTTCTGCCTGATGCACTAAGTAAATTTGATAAGAGCAACTTAAACATTGTCATAATTAATGCCAATTTTTAAAAAATTTACCCAGCGACCTATGTCAGCAGTTTCGAAGATAAGTATGGTAATAAGCATATACTGAGGCCAGGTTTTCACTGTGTAAAACATGCAGTTCCATTTTTTTCAGGAAAACTTTCTTATAATAAATTTGAGAGGCATCACGAGAAAAATGCAACAGAAGGGCTGTTTTGGCATACAGGGCACAAGCGTTTTGGTGTCCAGGTTTCTAAGTATAGAATACTCTTGTCATTTACCTTTGCATGAATCCTCTTCATCTTTTATTACTAGCCAGGGACAGTCTTCTTTGTGAGGAGAGATTTTCCTCTAACAATAAATCTTATTTAGATTTCACATGAGGGCATCTACTCTCAAGACCCGTCCAAGGTGTAAATAAGACAAGGACAGAGATTGTTTTCATTCCCCTTCTCTTCTAATGGCACTGTATTTTGGCCTCTCAGAATCTTCCTTTGCTCACACTGACTGGCTTAATCTTCCCCAGAGCCTCCCTCACTCTCTCTGCTCCTTTCAAAGCATCACAACACTTAACTTTTGTGAGTGATTCCTTCAGGTTCCCAGTTTGTGCCATGACAAGGAACAGACACCAAATTGGAACAGTCAGTGTGTTGACAAAAGAGGGTAAGGAACTGGAGATAGGGAAAGGAGAGCTTGGGGTGTATGCAAGCTCCATTCATTCAGGTCATCATTTATTTTCGAGGAAAGAGAAGATAGAAAATAATATCTCCTTATGTGATCCCGTAAAAGTGTAAGAAATGCACTTCTTTCTTCTTCCCTACCTTGTAAAATCCATAAATGACCCTAGTTTTTATTCTGTGGCCTTTGGAACTAAAATTAAAGTAACATTCAAAACAATAACAACTTGTGTTACTGAATACTTGTTTTTTAAAGCCATGTTCTGAGCACTTTTTAGACATTAGCTCATGTAATCTTTAGAATAACTCCATGCAGTGTGTGCTCCTATTACCACCAAAGAAACTGGGACACAGAGTAGCTGTTTATCTTGCTTAACTTGCACAAAACAGTAAGAAGTGGTCTGTTTTTGGAAACAGTCCAAGATAGTGGGACTCCAGATTCATACTCAGTGTTACTATGATATTACAATAAATTAACTGTGGAGACGATACAATGTGGCTAAAACAAAATGCAATCAACTGAAAGATGGTTTTTAAAAAAAGGATTATAGGGGCACCTGGGTAGCTCAATTGCTTAAGCATTTGCCTTTGGCTCAGGTCATGATCTCAGGGTCACGTGTTGGGCTCCCTGCTCAGTTGGGAGTCTGCTTCTCCCTTTCTCTCTCCCTCTGTATCTCCCCCTGCTTGTGCTCATTGTTGTTGTTTTTTCTCTCTCAAATAAATAATGTCTTTTAAAAAAGGATTATAAAGAGAAAGATTTAAAAAGTAGACTTGGTGATGAAAATGCAATGTTTAATATATATAAAACATCCAAAATCTCATGTTGCCTCTTAGAATTAGGAAAAGACCTTCGATTTGAGATATCTACTATTAAAAATACCTGGGAATGAAGATCAAATGGAGTTCATCTTCTTGTCAGTTTTCCTGAATCTCAACATCATGGGACTTCCTTTTTTTTTTTTTTTTTTCCAATTTTTATTTAATACCGATGTCTAATTGATTTCTCTCCAAAACTGAAGTATGTAAAGCGAATGGCCAGTATTCTGGGGAGCGAATCTCATGTGTGTGTGTCTGTGTCTATGTGTGTACTTGTATCTTAGCGTAAGACCCTACAACTTACAGGTATTCTTTTACTTTAAGGGGCAAAGGACCACTAAAGCATACAACTGATGTGATCTATGCAGCTAAAATGATATCAGAATCAGGATCAAGGATGGATGTCCTTGCTCGGCAGATTGCTAACCAGGTGAGTTCTCTACAAATGGACATGATGAAAGTCTGTGCTAATTGCTCTCTGCCATCCACCACTGATTGTAAAACAAAGTTGGATTTTTATGTGATTGAATTGGTTTTTCCTAAATTATTGTTTAAAAATCTTACTGCATAATTAATACATGAATAGTGGACAATTCATTCTAAGGCAGCTTAATTATTTCTTAAGGCATTATTATTATTATTATTTAGTGCTTTATTATTCCTTAGATTTTTGAGCTTCAAAGTTATATTAAAATTATTTAAAATACCAACTTTTTGAGTTTCAAATAAACTCATATTACTTTCATGGGCTCTAAGACTCAATGTTAGGCTTTTTTTTTTTTTTCTTAATACCTTAGATTTCTTATTTTTGCTCTTCAGAAATCAGTACCTTCCAGTATTCTATTATGTTAGGATTTTAATGTTAACAATATATTCTGGCATTCTATATAAAATTCTAAGACAAATAGTGATAGTAGAATACTAAAGTGAAGATATAAAATGCGGAAAGCATATATTCCTTACGGAGGCAAATGCTAAAGTTTCTAAGCTTGGGTTTCGAAACCCAAGCTTGGGTTTCTTCCTTTCCTTTTTTGTTTTATCTTTTTAACATTTTTAATTAAAGTATAGTTGACATACAATATTATATTCATCTCAGGTGTACAACATAGTGATTCAACATTTATATACATTACAAAATGCTTACGTTATAAGTATAGTTGCGATCTGTCACCATACAAGGTTATTATAATATTATTAACTGTATTCCCTATGTTGTACTTCTCATCCCTGTGACTTATTTATTTTATAACTGGAAACTTATACCTCTTAACTCCCTTTATCTATTTGACCCATCCCCCCACCCTCTTCCCTGTGACAACCAACAGTTTGTTCTCTTTTTTGCTTTGTTTCTTAATTTTAAATTATTTTTAAATTTTATTTTTTTATATTTTAATTGAAGTATAATTAACATGTGGGATTATATTAGTTTCAGGTGCACAATATAATTGTTCAACAATTCTATACATGACTCACTTTTTTTCAGATTTCTCATGTCTTTGTTACAATTTTCTGAGCAGCAGCTACATTATTAATTACCTTTAGCCCAACATTAATTGAAAAATCTGTCAACTACTTTAGTTAATGTATTGAGAAATATACTTAATGTTTAAAACTAAGTTATAGTATTGTTCATTTTTATAGTATTCACCTTCATAATATATATTTATTTTCCTTTGGGAAAAAAAGCACTTTTCTTTTTGATTTTGCAACTATTCTACATTATTTCTTGCTTATATACTTTGAGGGAAACTTTATTGGGCTGCTTCTTATTATGTACTTTTTTTATTCTCTGTTTTTTGAAACATGATCACCTTCAAAGTATATTATTAGATATTTCTAGATATGGGGAAAACAAACAAGAATACTAACAGAGACAAACATTTTAAATATTTCTTGAATATACATATGTATATTTTAAGTATCTTGCTACCTTAAGCATTATAAACATTTTGTTAATCTTTTTAGTATTTAGTATTTACAGTTAAACTGTATCCTAATATAAATCAAAATACAGTATAAATAGGTGATTGAAACACAAATCTACTGATAGTTTTCTGTATTACAGAATTTTTTGCATTTACTTTTATGAGAGAGACCAAGTAGAGTAAGTGAAACCATAATGCATTAGACAGATTTATGTGCTGATAACTTTTTTTTTTTTAAAGATTTTATTTATTTATTTGACAGAGAGAGATCACAAGTAGACAGAGAGGCAGGCAGAGAGACGGAGGGAAGCAGGCTCCCTGCTGAGCAGAGAGCCCGATGTGGGACTCGATCCCAGGACCCTGAGATCATGACCTGAGCCGAAGGCAGCGGCTTAACCCACTGAGCCACCCAGGCGCCCAACTTTTTAAATATTTAATACTTCCTGTCAATGTGCTTCTGTTTCTCTTAGAATGCAGTTTTCAAAGTTCAGAAAATTGTGTCACTTGGAAATTTTTTTTCTTATGTTGATCTTTTTTAATTGCATCAGATTCACCTCGCTACAGGTACTTTTATAATGTAGCTTTATTACATTATACTGTTGTTTTTAGCTTGATCCAAATCACATGGAAGAGAGTAAACGTATTGTCTTGCTTCCATAGCTTTCACATTTTAAAAGAAGGTTAAAGAAACAGTCATGGAATAATGAAAAATTATAGATGATCCTCTTTGGCTCTTTCCACTTCATATAGGAGAGTAGTTTCAAATCACTTTTGTTCTGAGCAAATAGGTTCTGAAGAATCAAAAATGATAATTATGAAGCTGACTCTTATTATAGAGATCATCTGGGGAGATTGTCTATGACTGTGTTTCTGATATTTGATAGATTAAAATTTCTAAAAAAAATTAGACAGCAAATAATATCTGAAATTTATTGTGGAATGCAGTTGAATAATATAAGCAAGACAATGTTCAGTGTCTGTGTATTATGAAAAGTATCTGCTGGAACATTGGTTGCTTTCTCTTTTGAACAACCTAATTAGTTGAAAAAATTTTTAACAATTTTTGTGATTCTTTCTAGTCTTTTACTACTAGAGTGTCAGAAGATCAAACATCAACGACTTTTCAATTCCACCCATCGGACTTATGATATCTAGATCTATATATAGTGTTAAATTTAGTTTTATTCTCTAACATTTCAGGTCAAAATTCTTATGCAGAAAGAATGATGAGAAATTACATTAATTGAGCTTCCTAATTCTATCTACTTGGACTTTCTTCATTCATTTTTTTCACCCTTCTTCCTGTCTTGCTTCCCTGAACATATGTTTATTGTGTGTAATCAAATATAATTTACTACTCTGGCTGCACCCTAATTAACTGTTTTAACATCCAGAACTTTAATATAAACTCACTTGTTCCAATCAGCCAAAATCTTTTGGGCTTTAGAATTATCTTGACACGGTATGGTAGGTCATTTATGCCATTCAAGACATATTGCTTAAGTTCTGTAGAATTCTAGCACAAATTCTGTCTCTATTAGGCAGTATATTCCTAACAGAGAAGATGTTGTTAGCTATCACAATTCTTAAACATTCTACCCATGAATAAAGAGAATGACATGTTAGAGAAGCACTCTCTTACAAATCCAAGATTCCAGACTCTCAGTATACATCTCTTTCTATTCCTCAACCCTACACTGTAATTCATTATGTGAAGTAGATCTTCTAAATTAGATGAATTGAATAACACCTCACAAGGTAGGAAACATACATAGATCTCAATTAATTAGAGAAGTTGTATATCCCAAATAGGAAAGAGATGAAGAGTAACTGAAATAAAATGAATATCTGCTAAGGTGTTTTGCACGAGGACAAAATTAGACTTTCTTACCTCTGAGTGGTGTGTCTGAGGCCTATAATATTCCTTCACTATAATTTTGCTGAAGAAAAGATATCCACAGTATCTGCTGGATACTCCCACCTAAACATAACTGAACACAATTAAAATGAAATTTTAGTGTAAAATATAATGAAAGCCAATGCTAATTCAAGATAGGACAGCATTTAAAAAACAAGATAAAGGATCACAAGCCAAATTGTACACAATGCATTTAACTTTGAACAAAACAACTGACAAATGTAATTTATATTTTTATTTTAACAAAATGTTGTCAGTGACTAGCCTCATTTGAATTGTTTCCCTGATGATGTTATGAGAGTCAAAAATGTATTCTTTTAAAAAAAAATTATTTTTTCAGTGTTCCAAGATCCATTGTTTATGCACCGCACCCAGTGCTCCATGTAATACATGCCCTCTTTAATACCCACTACCAGGCTCACCTCCCCCCCACTGTATCCCCCACAAAACCCCCATTTTAAAAGTATGCAAAAAAGAAACTTCTGAAGCATTTCTTATATCATTCTAATATGTCCCTTAAGAATATATTCTAGATGCAACTTGAAACAATATTTGTATTTTGATGCTATTATCTACCTGAAATTTATTTTGAGCAGATATTGATAGCGAGATTTGTCCTCCAGATTAATAAACCTTATAAAAATAAATTCATAGCAGTTTCTCAGGAATTAAATAAGGATAGATACTAAAATATATTATCTGTTTGTGTCTTCTTTGAAGTATAGTTGACACACAGTGTTATATTAATTTCAGATGTACAACCTAGAGATTTGAGAACTGGACTTGTTATGCTGTACTCACTACAAATATAGCTACCATCTGTCACCATATAATGCTATTACAGTACCATTCACTATATTCCCTATGCTTGTACTTTTGTTTCCCTTTTATGCCATCACTGGAAGCTAGTATCTCCCACTCCCCTTCACTCATTTTGCCCATCCCCATTCCTTTCCCTCTGGCAGATATCAGTTTGATCTCTGTATTTACAGAACAGTTTCTGCTTTTGTTTGTTTGGTTGTTTGGTTAGTTTTTCGATTGCACATATAGGTGAAATCATATGGTATTTGTCTTTCTCTGTCTGACTTATTTTACTTAGTGTGATACCCTTTAGGCCCATTCGTGTTGTTGCAAATGGCAAAATCTCATTCTTTTTTTTAATGGCTGAGTAGTAGAAACCTTAAGTTTGCTAACGAGCAGCAGTGATTGGGCATAGCAAAGAGGAAAAAATGTTCCAAGTGTGCTGAGATTCAAGGAATTGAATCATCCCAAATTAATGACTAGCCAAATTTAATAGATGGGAGAGAGAGAAAGCATTCCTCACTGAGATGGTTAATAGAGGAGAAAAATGGGTTTTATAGTAGGCAAAGTGGGTTATGAGATAGTTGAAGAATATGTGGGTTGAGTATGAAATGATGAGACAAATAATGGACTGGGCAAATCCATGTGTATCTTCTGAAAACAGGGCTGGGTGACAAATATTTAGTTATTTGCATTTTGTGATACTTGAAGTCATAACAGTGTGTACTATTGTTCAAGAAGAGGGTGAGAATCAAAAGATGTCCAAGAACAAAATCTGAGAACGTCAATGAGGCAACACTGAAAAAATTTTAGAACTCATGGTCATGAACAGGAAGAGAGATGAGATTTTAAAGCTGTGGGAGGGTTTTTGTTCTGAGGCACATCGTGTTGAAAGATGAAAGAATAGAAAAAGGAGACATTAAAACTGCAGAAAAAAGATGGACTCATTTGGTAATCTATGATCCCAAGGAAGATGAAATGAGACAGCTTCTGAGCTGGAGTAGAAGTGGAGAAATGAACGCTAAGGGAAGGGAAAGGTCATGGACTCAAGCCCTTTGCTATTTCTGATTGCTTGAAATTTCTGTTCTAGAAATTCACAATGACACCTAATACTTTTTATTAACAAACTTTGCCAGCATAGCAGAATTTAAACTGCTGTGTGTAATTGCAAAGCCATTTTAAATGTGTCTTAAATAAAGTTTATACCCCAGTACGGGCAAAAAAAAAATTGTGAAGCTTATGGAATAAAGATCGCTAAAATTATTCATTTTGCTAATTCACTCTTAAAATTCAGATTGAAAGGTAATAAATACTTTTTTGCTTCTACTCTCATTATGAAATGATGTATTCTGTGTTGGTACCAAGCATCTTGCTGGAAGAGTGAAGGCTGGTTTAATGTGAGAAAACCACCTAGGCTGACATGCCATCTGCTTTTCTGTAGTGAGTGTCCCAGTGGTTAAAAAAACTTAAAAAAAAAAAAAAAATCTATGCATTAAAATGCTAACCAGATGTCCTGGTCAACATCTCATCTTAATAAACTGGGAAATAATAACCAATGTGTGTTATCATGTTCTTGATTTGCCTAACAGTCCCAAGCAGTGTTCTTTTAAAAGTTTTTTTTTCTTCTTTTTTCTTTTTTAAGATTCATGTATTTATTTAAGAAAGAGAGAGCTCAGGTGAGCAAGAGGAAGGGTAGAGGGAGAAGGAGAAAATCTCAAGCAGACTCCCCACTGAGCACAGCTACACAGAGCTTGATCCTAGGACAGGGAGACCACGACCTGAGCCAAAGGCAGATACCCAACCATCTGAGCCACCCAGGTGCCCCTGAAGAAGTATTCTAATAGCAACATTAAGTGAAGGAAGTAAATGCTTTTTAAATATTTATTTAGATTCACCTAAAAATGCAATCTGAAGACTTCCAACCTTTTCATAACTTAAAGGCAATTATTTTATGTAACTTTTCCTGTCTGAAAATTCCTTGATTATTTCTATCATCTGTGCTGAAGTCATTAAGGTTGAGGCATGAATAAAGTCTTGTAATGTTGGAAACATATCAGAATCTATGTGGGATTGGGCTGAGAAATGGGGCTCCATGACAATAAAGTTGCTCCCTTATAAGGTACCTCCGATGTTGGTACTAAAGCACTTTGATCTACTTATTACTGATTTTGTTATTTCCACTTTTATCTTTTATGCCTAATTAGTGTCCAGACCCGTCATGCAAACAAGATTTGTTGGCCTATCTGGAACAGATTAAGTTTTACTCTCACCAACTGAAAATCTGCAGTCAAGTTAAAGCTGAGATCCAGAACCTGGGAGGAGAGCTCATCATGTCTGCTGTGAGTACTGCCTGCCATTTACACCATCACATGTAAGGGATTTTTGGAACAAAGCAGCGACACCCCTCCTTACCTCACCAAATCTTTTAGGTCTATGTAGGTTAGAATAAACTTAGTTGGAGTGTATTAAATTGCATTTTATTAATTATTTATTAAATTTAATTAAATTTAATAATTATTAATTAATAATTATTTAATTATTTAATTAAATAATTAAATTAATTTATTAAATTAAATTAGCAAGGAATCAAACTAAAGAAATGTTATGTCAGTACAACTTGTCTTTACTCCACAGAGTTTAGAATGAATCAGGATTTGTAAGCCACTTGGATAAGAAATAGATATTACTTTAGAACATGGTTTTCTGACTTCAGAAAGGGGGCAGATGGATCTCTGAATTGAATTTTATAATTTTTATGAAATATATGCCTATGGATTTACAAATCTTTGCAAATCAATGAAGAAAATGGCTTCATTACTAGTAATTTGTATTCATTTTCCCATTATCTATCCTGTTCTATAACATAGAAATTCAGGCCTTGAAAAGTGTTATTTCTATATGTAATTGTAGAAGTGGAGTATAATAGAACATAGGTGGTCTGGAAAATTTTTCATAAATTCTTTGGTGACCCTGAGTTTCAAACCACTATAAAATGATCATGGTAGAAATAATGTCTAACTTTTCTACTCATCTTTTAATAACAGTAGATCATTCCTCTAGAGCAAGCATGGCAATAAAGTAATATTTGATATCTATATTGGATTCAGTTATCAGTGACTTTGAGAAGGTCCTTGACCAAGATTGTAAATTTAAGTTAAAGTGAAACATCATGAACATTCTAGGAATTTATATTCATGAGGACAAATGATAACAGCATACTTAAAAATTTGTAATTTCTAGGACTTCTATAGCCTGACATTGGACTTTTCCCTCAGTGAACTAACATGCTTTAAAAGAATGTGATTGCAAAAACAAAAGCAAAAGGTTACCATCAAGAGTAGAAGGTAGGGAACTAATTCTATTGACAATCTAGCTCTTTTCTATATTTTATTTCATTTGATCCTCACAATAACATGCCAGAGAGATTGTTTATTTGCTTGTTTTATTTTCACTAACACTGGAAAAAAATGACATTCAGAAAAGTTGAAAACTTCCCCAAGGTCATACTAGTAAGTTTCAGAACGGGCTTAACCTTCAGAAGCTTATGTCTTTGTTATTCATGTGGACAATCTTGAATCTATGATGAAACTGAAGAGCACTGATCAAAAGTAAATAATGTGGAAATGATGTCTAATAAGTATTAGAGATAAAAATATTTTGTTTCCTTGACATTAAATTCTTGCAAAAACAGGAAACACAAAAACACGACCTGTGCAATATTGGTGCCCTGGCACTTTTCAAAAAATGCATTTTAAGTAGTCCCAAGCCATATACACAGAAATCTGTGTGGGTATATAAATACATACTTGCATATAAGTGCATATATGCACACAACATGTATATACATATATACACATTTTGAAATAGTGTATCTTTACTTTGAATTATTAGACATTCAGTCTTTTCTTATTCAACATTATACTCCTTTAAAATGTGTAAAAGATTATTTATTTGTAGACCTAAATCTATCTTCTGTTTACGTTTGTCTATTTCATGCAGTCACACACCTACCATCATTCATAAAGCCTAAATCCGTATGAATTTTATTTTCCCATTATTTACTACTTTTGCAGGTTGTTGAAGATAAACTTTCACAAAAAATATACTGTTAAAATATGCTACTGTTAATTGTTCTTCCAAAATATAATTTCCTCCAGATGTACAAATTTGTATTTCCTGTTTGGTATGATGATTCAAATTCACGAATTTACCCATATTTTCAGATAGATTAGGCACAAGTTTATAAGCCATGATTTACAATTTAAAAGCTGAGTCATTATATAAAATAAGGAATAGCATTGCAAATCCAAAACTATTTTGTCATCATTTTCCCCACAATTTCCCTTTAGAAAAGATAAATCTGAATAAAGTGAACATTTAATGCCCCCTTTTATATACCTTACAGCCATCTGCTTGCAGGTAGATCTTGAAAAGCTTTTTAAATACATTCATTTACATGTGCCAAAGAACACTTGCTTTAATCTCTCAATGACCCTGCGTTCTTGTCTTGTCATCTTTCCTTTTTAAATTGAGAAGAAGCTCTAATCTAAGTCATCCCTCTTCTCTGAGGTCTTTTGAAAAGTAACAAGCATGATTCTAAAGCAGGGAAACTCATTAAAAATTACAGAAATTTGTTATTCCAAACTATAGATTATCCAAAGCTCACTAAGTGAAGTTTGCATTTCAAAATCGGGTTCATGAAGCATTACTCGTAGAAAATATATTTGATTAAAAAAAAGTAGGAAGAGTGCTTTCAGGGTCTGGGGTGTTAGGACTTAGGAAAAGAAGATGAATTCATAGCATAAAAGAATTTGAAGATCATTCTCATAACAGAGCATTTAATTAAAATTATTTTCTAGTCATTCTTACATCTGTCTGCAAGCACTTACTCTGAAGTAGCATGTTTTATTTAGAAGGAAGCCAAAGTGTAGTTAACTAGTCCAAAACCCCAACTATGATTTGATCATCTGTGTTCCAGGTGTTAGAGAACATCTGGGGGATGCTGAGATGCATACATGATGCTTCCTTTAGGATGATCAAGTACATGTAAAATTAATACATAAACTATACCCGAATATACACAAATGACTCTAAAACCATGTGATAGACTGTGTCGTACTGGTATGCACAAAAGCATAGTAAGAGGTGAGGGGATAATTAACTGCCCTGACGTGGGCGAGAGAAAGCTCTATGACTGACTTGGCTGTAATCTAAGCCTTGATGAATAAATAAAAAAACAAATGTCTACTCTTGGAGAAGGAGAGGACAAGGATTCAAGGTGGGTGGCACAACTGAAATAAAACGATAGAAATAGGGAAAGGCATTCCATGGAAATAGCAAGCATTCAGATGTGATTGGAAGTAATTGTTCTTGGTACTGTTGGTGTGTGGATTGGGGGAGGGGGGAGAGAAGAGAAGCTGCCAAGGAAAGAGGGGCTGTTTAGAAAGGGTCATTTATAACATTTTAACTTTACCCTGCAGGCGACTGAGAGTAATTGAAAAATTTTAAGTTGGAGATGGACATAAACAGATCTAGGTATTTAGAAATTGACTCCTTTTGACAGGGCAGTGATAGATGGAAAGACAAGGGACTGGAGGATAGAGGAGTATTTAGGAATGATTTTTTAAAATAGCCAAAGAGGGGGTGCCTGGATGGCTCAGTGGGTTAAGCCTCTGCCTCCGGCTTAGGTCATGATCTCAGGGTCGTGGGGTCGAGCCCCACATCAGGCTCTCTGCTCAGCGGGCAGCCTGCTTCCCCCTCCCTCTCTGCCTACATGTGATCTCTCTCTCTCTGTCAAATAAATAAAATCTTCAAAAAAATAAAATAAAATAAAATAAAATAGCCAAAGAGAATAAAAGCCACGCTGCCCCTGAGAAGCAAAAGAAGAAAACCCAGAACAGGGCCTCTGCGACCAATGGAGTCGGAAGGTCCTCTGAAAAGTGGGGCCTTGGAGGATGCCCCTCTAAGAGCAGAGGCTCAGGTGGACCAGTTGGCCCTGGAACTGGCAGCTGGAGTTGGGCCTCAAGATGCTGAGACCCAGTCTGAAACAGAAAGTGTAGGCTGTTGAGGCAATCCCCTCCTGCTCAATGAAAGAACCTCCATGCCAGGAGGAGGTAGCTGATGTGCTCCTTGTTTGGGGACTGCAGGGATCAGACAGAAGCCAACCAGGCACAAAACCTATGGGTTCTCAGGGCTGGAGCCTGCATAGTACAGGGGCAGCCTGTCACGAGGCCACCAGAAAGAAGAGTCAAAGGGTCTGCAGGCCAATCCAAGGTCACCCTGGGCACTCCTGATGAAGAGTTTAGTTTCAATTTCTTTTAGGCTCTCCGTCCTGGAGCAGTTCCCCTCCCTGAGTCCTGTGGGGTTTGTTTTGAGTGCAGGCCCTTTCCAGGAATGCTTTGTTGGACAGATCTGGGGTTGGTCTGTGCATGGCTGGTCAGGAGATCTGGTGCCCTGAGTGCTGGAGAGATTGAGACCAGCGTATGGGTTACTGTCAGAAAAGCACAGATGCATTTGTAGGTTTTCAGATGAAATGTCTTTCCCCCCAGAAGAAGGAGGTCCATTTAGAAAAGCTTCTATGGGGGCGCCTGGGTGGCTCAGTGGGTTAAGCCACTGCCTTCGGCTCAGGTCATGATCCCAGGTCCTGGGTTCGAGCCCCGCATCGGGCTTTCTGCTCAGCAGGGAGCCTGCTTCCTCCTCTCTCTCTCTGCCTGCCTCTCTGCTTACTTGTGATTTCTCTCTGTCAAATAAATAAATAAAATCTTTAAAAAAAAAAAGAAAAGAAAAGCTTCCATGATAAGGCGAAATGAGCATTCAGCATGTTGTAGAAAGAATGCTTTACTTTAGGATGAGATTAAGCAGCTATTGGTAATAAGAATTATTGGGGAAGCTATCTAACTTTACACTGGTGCTCATCTATAAAAGGACGTCCTGTCAAACTGTATTGTGCTTTCTCTGTGTCATTGCATTAATAAAACTAGTTTTGGGGAGGGGGGAAGGAAAAGAGAGAAAGAAAGGAAAAGAAAGAAATAAAAAGAAAGAAAAGAAAAAGAAAAGTAAAGAAAAGAGAAAGAAAACTCTAGGTTAAGGCAATTTTGTTGAGAATGGAGAGGAGTGGATCCCTTCAAGCAAAACTCTGAACTAAAGGTTGATTAGAGTCACTCTATTGAATGGTAAGAGTGAAGAAGAAGGAAGAATTAAGACTTTCCTCCAAGTTTTTCAGATTTGTTAGCTTACTTAGTCAAAACTGGCATCACTAACCTATATATAGATATAGATACAGGCATGTTATATATATACCTTTATATTAATTATATATTTCTATTTTATAAATATATAATTTATATATTATGTTGTATATAATATATTTATTATTACATTATATACAATATTTATATTTATATAAATGTAAACATATTTATATAGATAGATATGGAAGGAAGATCATATTAGGAAGAGTAAGGCAACTCATTTGGATTTTACTTGTTGAGTTTAGTGACTAAGTGTCATTCAAAGAAAAGGTTCTGGGAGAAGCTGAGTATAGATTTCAGGAACTCAGGAGAGAGGTATACAAACGAAATAGATGGAACCAATACAATAAAAGTATGTTGAATAAGAAAAAAAAAATAGCTGAGACAGGGATCTGGAATCAATCTTTCTTTCCTTCTCTCTCCCTCCCTCCCTCCCTCCCTTCCTTCTTTCTTCCCTTCCTCTTTTTCTTACACCCACTGATTGTAATGTGCTTCTGTCAAATACAGAGACTTGACAGTGGCAGTTTAAAAAACAAACAAACAGGGGTTTACTCTCTCCATAAAAACTGTCTGAGAATGGGCAATCCAGGACTGTTATGGAAGCTTTGCAAAGTTATCAGAGAATCAGTCACTTTAGTCTTCCTGCTTTATTATTCTTGGATTCTGACTTTCATTCTTATCAAGGTCAAAATATGGCTGTTCTAGCTCTCGCTGTGGTTTTTATATTCCAGACAGTAAGAATGAAGAATTGCAGAAGTGAACATTCCTTACATTTTTAAAGTTCCCTTCAGATATTTTCACTTACATATTATTGGCCAGAATTTAATCATCTGTCTCTATGTAACTGTAAGAAATGCTGCAGGTATAAAAGTTGTCTGTTTGTATGTGTTTTAATCTGAGCACATTGATTTCACCCAATTAAATCAGTTTTGTTTCTTTGTAAAGGGAGAGTGGATATTGGGTAGCAACTATCAATTTCTATGATTTGCTTCTACATTTACAAAAATCACAGTAGTGCTCACATTTATTATAATTATCTGCCATTTGATATATATTCTCCTCTAGACCATAAGATCCTTGAGTATTGTTGAATGATTGAAGGTATAGTATCCAAAGATTATAAATAATGCAGAGAATTCAGGTTGCCTTAGCCTTAATATGTATATTGGATTTTTGAACTGATAAAGTGTCTTTATATCTTTTCCAAAACAGTATCAGTAACATGGTAAAGGCAAAAATTAGGTCATAGTGGGACAAATACTGAGTATGTAGTGACAGGAAAAAAAAAAAAAAAAACAAAGACAGGAAAGAATAAATTTTCCAGCAGTCTGTAGTTGAAAGGAAGTGGGAAGAGAGATAGAGAGAGAGAGACCTGGGGGGAAGAAGGGAGGGAAGGTGGGAGGCTGAAAGAAAGAGAGAGACTTGAGGGGCAGATGGGATTACTGGAATCTCCTTCTTCCTACTCACCCTTTTCACCCCTCCCCTTCTCCCATCCTTCCCCTCTCCTCCTCTTCCTCCTCCTCCTCCCTCTTCCCCTCGCCCCCCCCCCCTCCTCTTCCTTCATCTTTCTCCTCCTCCTCCTACTTCTTCTGGCTTACATTTTTTATTTATGTACTTTTTAAAATGGAAGTAATTGAGTAAATGTTTAGGTAAAGACTAAGAAGGCCAGAAAGAACAGATCTATAAAAAAATTAAGACCATGGTGGATAGATCACTACATTTGTATCTTTAGGGTAAATACCTAGTAGTGCAATTGCTGGGTCATAGGGCAGTTCTATTTTCAACATTTTGAGGAACCTCCATGCTGTTTTCCAGAGTGGTTGCACCAGCTTGCATTCCCACCAACAGTGTAGGAGGGTTCCCCTTTCTCCGCATCCTCGCCAGCATCTGTCATTTCCTGACTTGTTAATTTTAGCCATTCTGACTGGTGTGAGGTGATATCTCATTGTGGTTTTGATTTGTATTTCCCTGATGCCGAGTGATGTGGAGCACTTTTTCATGTGTCTGTTGGCCATCTGGATGTCTTCTTTGCAGAAATGTCTGTTCATGTCCTCTGCCCATTTCTTGATTGGATTATTTGTTCTTTGGGTGTTGAGTTTGCTAAGTAATCCGAAGGGGCACGTGCACCCAAATGTTTATAGCAGTAATGTCTACAATAGCCAAACTATGGAAAGAACCTAGATGTCCATCAACAGATGAATGGATAAAGAAGATGTGGTATATATATACACAATGGAATACTATGCAGCCATCAAAAGAAATGAAATCTTGCCATTTGCGATGATGTGGATGGAACTAGAGGGTATCATGCTTAGCAAAATAAGTCAATCGGAGAAAGACAACTATCATATGATCTCCCTGATATCAGGAAGTGGAGATGCAACATGGGGGGTTAAGGGGGTAGGAGAAGAATAAATGAAACAAGATGGGATTGGGAGGGAGACAAACCATAAGTGACTCTTAATCTCACAAAACAAACTGAGGGTTGCTGGGGGGAGGAAGATTGGGCAAAGGGGTGTGGGGTTATGGACATTGGGGAGGGTATGTGCTATGGTGAGTGCTGTGAAGTGTGTAAACCTGGGGATTCACAGACCTGTACCCCTGGGGATAAAAATATATGTTTATAAAAAATTTTAAAAAAATAAAATATAATAAAAAAAACAAAAAATAAAAATAAAAAAGATATAAATTTGAAATTAAAATGTTTGAAAGGATGATGCAAACTTATCATTGTAGATAAATGTGATTTGTTATCCATATAACTCAAAATAACTCAAAAGTATTAAGATCAACAAACAATTGAATATTTATAAAATGCATATAAAAATAAAGACTATATTACTAGTACTTATTTCTTGCAAAAAACAAAAAAAAAGACCATGGTGGATAGAATAAAATCTTAAACAAGGAAGAGGGAATGGAATTAGGAAAATAGGAAGAAAGATTAGATTTGGAAAGAAAGAACTCAGGGCACCTGGGTGGCTCAGTGGCTTAAAGCCTCTGCCTTCAGCTCAGGTCATGATCCTAGGGTCCTGGGATCGAGCCCCACATTAAGCTCTCTGCTCAGCAGGGATGCTGCTTCCCCCCCTCTCTCTCTGCCTGTCTCTCTATCTACTTGTGATCTCTCTCTGTCAAATAAATAAATAATTTAAAAAAAAAAAATAAAAAAGAAAGAAAGAAAGAAAGAACTCTTCTGAAGGATAAAGATTAGTGCAGATATAAACGCATTTAGATACAGAGGAATGGAAAGACCTTCCTGTTGAAGGATCCCATATTTTGGTAAAATGGGAATAGTTTTCTGTTAAAACTGATTTGAGTGTTCTATCCAGTTTTATTTTAACAAAAGAAAAAAGTAAAGGTGTTCATATCTTTAAATACTTTTCAATATTGCTTGGAAGAGAAAATAAATTAACAGTAGTGATTTGATACAGTAATCAGAGATAGTGTATGCTAGATTTCGTTCCACCAGAGCTGAGCTCCAGAGCATTGCCGGGATCATGGAATCTGACTCAGCTTCAGCTTATCTTTTAGTCACAAGAAAATGAAACCAACTTGGCCTTCAATGACTATCCTCTCTCAAAGAAAAGGGAATATATAAACATTTAATTTAAAAAATGATAGCAAATCATGACAAAACTATATAATTAAATGTGCTGTTGCTGATTAGTTTCCATAGCCACCCTGACGTATTAATGTACTAACTTAGTGCTACAGTAAACATATAACTCTAAGAAGATTAAAATGTACCTGGGTTACCTAAGGGCAGCTCCATAAATTTTCCATCAATTGTTCCTCTCGTGTCCTTATGCATGGTACCAGGTGGGGGAAGTTATTGTATTTTGTGAAAGGAGTCTCACTGTAAAGAAATACATATTTTTGTATTCTAGACTGTATCTATTGAATATAAAATTCAGGAGAAAAACAAAAATTAAAATGGTTTTAAATTCTTAAAACTACCCTTTCCCCAAATGTTGTGCTTTTAGGCCAACAATTTTTCTATGCTACTTAAAACTGATTAATTATGTAATGGCCACATTTTGTGTGTTTCCTTTAATGTGTTTAATTGTGCTCTCTTCCCTGAGGCAGGTGTGCCAAGGCCACAATTTTAAAAATTGGATAAATAAATAAAACTAATCAGTCTGGGGGGAAAGATCAGCAAGATTGAGAATTTGCCAAGCGACTGCAATTCAGCTGTAGCAGAAATCAAGGGGCAGTGTGCATTCAATTAGGAATGATAGAGAAAAACAACAATACAGCTATTGACCAAAAGAGCCACCAGGGCCTACAGAACTCAGGCAATTGAGTATATACAGAATGACTTAGTAGGTTAATGTGCTTGCCATGTTAAGACATTAAGGGAATTAGTTAATGAGCTTTCTCAACCTACTGCAATCATTGGTAGTCATCAAGAAAATTGGGAAAAGTAAAAGAAGATTTGGAAAACTAACTGAAGTATTTAGAGATTTTAAAAAAGGACTGGGAGGGGCGCCTGGGTGGCTCAGTGGGTTGAGCCGCTGCCTTCGGCTCGGGTCATGATCTCGGAGTCCTGGGATCGAGTCCCGCATCGGGCTCTCTGCTCAGCAGGGAGCCTGCTTCCTCCTGTCTCCCTGCCTGCCTCTCTGCCTGCTTGTGATCTCTCTCTGTCAAGTAAATAAATAAAATCTTAAAAAAAAAAAAAAAGGACTGGGGGACATATATTATGGAATGGGGAGAGATGCAAGAAATGAACGGGAGAAGAATGGAGAGAAGGACAAGGAGAAAAAGTAAAAAGGAGAAAGAAGATGCTTTGCCAATAAATTTCTTCTCTGGAGTGTTTTTTGTTTGTTTTATTAATGCTAGGTAGGAGGCAAGCAGACAAAAAACCTTAATAGTTCAAAGAATATATTTTAAAAACAAGCATTAGCATAGGGATATTGTTTTCTTTTATATTGCATTGTAGTGAAGTAGACTAAGAAACTCTCTTGGTGTCTAGGTAATCTGATGTCACAATGGATTAGATTTTCTTGAGAAAATTGTAACATGGATAGATTATTTCTGAGGTATAATAGCTAGTGGAGGGAACTTGAAAATAATCTATTTGTGTTATAACTATCTAACTCAAAGTAATTTTTAAACAAATAGGTCAGGGACTTTCTTTTCTTTTCTTTTTCTTTTCTTCTTCTTCTTCTTCCACCACCCCACCTCCAAACTGGGAAAGTGCATGCAAGAGGTGGGGTAGGGGCAGAGGGAGAGGGAGAGAAATCCTGAAGCAGACTTCCCGCTGGACATGGAGCCTGTCATAGGGTTCAGTCTCAGGACCCTGACATCATGACCTGAGCCGAAATTAAGAGTCAGATGCATAATGGACTGATTCACCGAGGCACTCCTTTAGGTCAGGGACTTTCAATGACTTGCCCTAAGATATCTAATGGCAAAGCCAGGACCAGAATCTAACTCTCATGTTCTTTATTACTACTGAAAGTAAGCCCCATGTACTTCTAGGGAATTTAGCAGCAAAATCTCAGGAAGTGGTATTGGTACACTGAGCCAGGATTGTTGCTACAGATGCCAAGATGTAAGGAATGGTTTTAATAGAAAGATACAGGAAAACATTGACCGGAATACAGTAGTAACTGATAATATTGGTGATTTAATGATTCCAGGTTCTTTTTTTTATTTTTTATTTTTTTATTTTTAAGATTTTATTAATTTACTTGAGAGAGCTAGTGAGAAAGAATACAAGGAAGGGAGAGGCAGAGGGAAAGAGAAACAGACTCCCCAGTGAGCAGGGAGCCTGAGGAGGGGCTCCATCCTAGGACCCTGAGATGGTGACCAGAACTGAAAGCAAATGCTTAACCTACTGAGCCACTGAGGGGCCCATGAACCCAGATTGTTAAGAAAGCCTGACTAGAACACACCCTTTAGCTTCAAGATGAGTAATTAACATGAGGTAGTAGGAAAACTACCAGAGTCCACATTAGAAGACCCACGTTATAATGTAGGCACCAATTTTTTTAATCTATTTTTTTATCTATTTATAAAACTAAGGTTTGGGATTAAATGAGCTCCATGTTTTCTTTCATAATTGATGATTGTGTTCTTTATAGTGAATGTGCACTTCTCTTTCTCATTTTCTCTTGTGTATATTCTTTAGCTATTTTCTTTGTGATTACCATGGGGAGTACATTTATCATCTTATAGTGATAACATTCTAACTTAAATTTTTTTAACTTTTTATAAGTTTTTATTTAAATTCCAGTTAGTTAACATAGAGCATAATATTAATTTCAGGTATACAATGTAGTGATTCAACACTTATATGCAACACGTTCACTCCTCAATTCCCACCCATCTATTTAACCCATCCCTCGTACCCACCTCCCCTCTAGAAACCCTCAGTTTGTTTGCTATAGTTAAAAGAGTCTGTTTCTTGGTTTGTTTCACTCTCTCTCTTTTTCCCCATTGCAATAGTTTTCTTTTCTTTTTTCCTTTTTTTCAATAATAAAATACTTTCATTTATTCAATTTTTTAAAATTTTTTATAAACATATAATATATTTTTATCCCCAGGGGTACAGGTCTGTGAATCGCCAGGTTTACACACTTCGCAGCACTCACCATAGCACATACCTTCCCCAATGTCCATAACCCCACCCCCCTTCTTCCAACCCCCCCTCCCCCCAGCAACCCTCAGTTTGTTTTGTGAGATTAAGAGTCACTTATGGTTTGTCTTTATGCTAGCTTAACTTCAATAACATACAAAAATTCTTTTTCTTTAACAACTCTATCCTCCACCTCTTTTAGTTGTCAAGCTCACAAAAATATGTTTTCATACACTGTGTGTCCAAAAAACATAAATAAATAAAAGTTTTAATATATTAGTATCTAAAATTATGTAGAATATAAAATGTGGAGTTAAAAGCAAAATTCCATTAATCATTATTTTTTAAATTAATAATTTTTTAAATGTATTAGCTTCTTAAGTCATGTAGAAACAAAATAGGGAGTTACATACCACTGTTACAATAATACTAGATTTTATAATTATCTGTATTTGCCTTTACTGAGATCTTTATTTCTTCCTACAATTTTGAGTTACTGTCTAGTGTCTTCTCATGTACCCTATAGGACTCCTTTAACATTTATTTCATGGCAGGTCTAGTGGTAATGAACTCTCAGGTTTTGTTTAGCTGGAAATCTTAATTTCTCATTCACTTTTGAAGGACAGTTTCACTGGGTATAGTGTTCTCGATGGATAGTTTTGCTTTTACACCTTGAATGTATCATCTCCCTATCCTCTGGCCTTCAAAATTTCTGAAGAGAAAGCTACTGATTATTGATTGAAGATCAGTGACAAGTTGCTTCCCTCTTGTTGACTTCAAAATTCTTTTTGTCTTTGGCTTTCAACAGTTTGATTATGATGTGTCTTCATTTGAGTCTTTTTTAGTTCATCCTACATGGAGTTCATTAAGTTTTTTGGATATTAATGTCAGGGTTTTCATTAAATTTAGGAAGTTTTCAGCCACTATTTCTTCAAATATTCTTCCTGCCCCTTTGTCTCTCTTTTTGGGGACTCTCACAATGGATGTGTTGGTAGGTTTGATGATATCCCCCAAGTGCTTCAGGCTCTGTTCATTTTTCTTCAGTCATTTTTCTGCCTATTCCTCAGACTTGTTCCTTTTTCTGTCTTATCTTCAAGTCTACTGATTCTTTCTTCTGCCTGCTCAAATTGGATTTTTAATCTTTTTAGTGAATTATTCATTTTTGTTTTTGTACTTTTCAACCCCAGAATTTCTTTTTGATTTTTTTAGGTTTTCTCTTTATTGATATTTCCAATTTGTTCATATTTTATTTTCTCGACTCTCTTCATATCTTCCTTTAGTTTTTTGAGCATCTTTAATACAGTTTTTTAAAATTGTTGCCTAGTAGATATGCCATTATGCCTTTCCCAGGGATAATTTCTATTGATATTTCTATCTATCTACATATCTGTATCTGTGTATATATTTTCTTTGAATGGAACATTTTTTTTTCTTTGTATGGTGTACATTTTTTTGTTGAAAACTGGTCATTCAAATCTCATAAATTGGTAACTCTTGAAATCAGATTCTCCTTCTTCCCCAATATTTGCTAGCTTGTTTGCTTGTTTTTGTTGTTGTTGTTGTTGTTGTTTGTTTGTTTTTGTGTGTGTGGGGGGGGTTGTTTTGTGTTTGAATTATTATAGGCTATCCCTGTGCCAAGGATCAGCCTGAAGAGAAAACTAAAAGTCTTCTCAGGTCTTTTTTGAGCCTGTGTCTTCCACTGGATATATTCAGTGACTTTCTAAATTTTCCTGTATATGTGGTTGCTTTTAAATGTCCTAATTTTTCAATGCCTGGCTTCTAAAAGGAAAGGAAAAAAAAAAAAAAAAAAAAAAGAGGGAGATGAAGGGGGGTGAATAAAGGTGCCAGACCAGGAAGTCACTATAACCAGAACAGGAAGTACTTGCAAAAATAAGAGGGGTGTTGCAATAACAGTGACCTCTCCCTGTTTGTCAGCACTTCTGTGATGAGAAGCAGCAATCAGTGATCAGAGCACAGATTCCTGGTATCTGGAGGATAGGACTCTTTTTCCTTACTCTGGCTTTTACAAGTTGCTCCCAGAACAAGTGCACAGCGGCCTCCCAAGAAGCTGAAGGGTGGGGGATGGCTAGTTGCTATTGAGCTAAAAGCTGAGATTGACAAGATATTAACCAAAATGTACTTCCCAAGCTTTTCTTTGGAAGTTTCAAGTCTTCAATAGATTCCAAACTTTCTAAATAATGATATCAGAATATCAGATATCAGATTCCTATTACACCATTTTGTCTGGAATCCTTGATCTTTGCTGTCCCTTTTCCTTTATAGTTCCTATCCAAAATTTTCCCTTAAGCACCAATTGGCAAATTACAACATGACATAGCAAGTTGCTGTATTTTGATTTGCTTTAAAAGGGTCTTTCTACAATTTTGTTTCAGTGATGTGCATTAGTGAGAATGAGATGGGATGCTTTAGGAATTCCCTATTAATTTTAGGCCCAGAAGAAAGTGAGACATATGTCAAAATGGTATATTGTCCAAAATTATAGGATTGATTTGGTATGGCTTTACCGAGGCTGCTGTAGTACCTCTCACAGAAAAATAGTGATCTGTTTTGTGAAATTAGATCCTCTTTGTGCAATTAAGAGATGGAGAGGACAAAATAACTGGATGTGGCATGTGCACACACACATAAAGTTTGAGAAGAAAGAAATGGAGGTAATAATGGAAGAAAAATATAAATGTGATATGAGAATCTCTACCATTAAATTTACTCCTAATAATCATCATACTCTTATTTACATGTCAAATAGTTCCATATTTTAAAAAGAAAAATATTTGAAGAATTTACAACTTAATGGAAAAAACCTTTTTCTGTTTTAGGAAAAAAGAGTTGGTTCAATTGTTTTCAATCCTTAGAAAAGAAGAAATGGGATTAATTCTATTGGATGCTGAACAACATGAACCACAGAACTTCACAGAAGTGGAAAGAGGGGCCATGAAAGTGAGCAGGATGTATTTGGTAGCTGTGGGTTGGGATCTAATTCCCCATTAGGGAAAGTATAGCTGAAGGAAAAGAGCAGAGCTGGATACAAACATCCTGATGTTCATGAGTTCAGTTGATAGGGTAAAAAAATACAGAAGAAAAGGGAAGGAAGTAAAAATCAAGGAGCTAAAGATCCTAGGACAACGAAATGCTGGTGCTAAATTGCCTTTATTCAAAGGTGTTGATAAGGCAGAACTGAAAGCAGATGTGAAAAAGAGGCTCAAGGCAGTGTGGGATGTCATCTGCAAAAGTAGTCCTTTCAGTCCATGGGTCATGCTGAATTTGTGTTTGTTGCAGATTATGAAGTAATACTAGTTATAGTCATAAGATAAAGTTTCCTGTGAGGATGTGTTTGTGGGAAGTGTGTGTGTGTGTGTGTGTGTGTGTGTGTGTGTTTTCCCTAACAAAATCAAAACAATTCACATTTTCCCCCTTTTGATTAGTAAAGTCTGAATGATATTAATAACAAATCAATAACTGTCAATAATAATTATTATGTATTGATATCTATATTTTTGTTTATTTCAGATCTTCACATCTTTGGCAGTATTGGTATTTGGGAATGGGGCTGGATAATTATTTGTTGTGGGATGCTATCCTGTGCATTGTAAATATGTAGCATAGACTACCCACTGGATGTCAGTGCCCCTCCCCAGCTCAGGTGTGAAAACCAAAAATGTCTCCAGACATCACCACCAATCAAAGATGATTGAGAACTATTGGATTATGGAAGATAAGAATTAAGGGAAAACTAATAATGTTGCTTTACAGATGTTGTTATTCCTTCCTACAGGATCCCCTTTCCTGGTAATTCACCCATTTCCCAGCTACTGCAAGTGTTGGCTGCTGACATCCCCTAGCTGCTCCCTTCCCTAGATACTTGTCTTCACCTTGCGTGATTATGCACCTCCACACCCACATGCCCTAGAAACCTATAGCCAGTGACCAAAGGAGAGGAGGATACAAAAGTCTAGACTCCTTGCCTCAAGATGGAACTGATTTTGCTGGGCAGTTTCACAGTCCATAGAGACAAGAGTCCATATGAGACAAGGCCATCGCCGATCTTTGGCTGAGACTAATGATGTTATTTAACTGTAACTTTACCCATCCTATGCTTCTCACTTCCCTGCCGTTCTCTTGAGAACAGTCCTTCAGTAAACCACATTCAAAAATTTCTCTCAGGCTCTTTGTAGATATCTCCTCAAGAGACAAATGATTGTATCATTGTGTTCTTTACTGTCATTTCTCTGTGGATGGAAAAGTGGTGATAGGACAATTTGCTTAATTTGGTGATTGCAACACTCTTACTGACACATTCATAAATTTTATCCTTTTTACAATACTAAAGTAAGCTTGCGGCATTTTGTTGATAAGAAAACTAAGGCCAATAAATGAATATAACTTGCCAAATGTCATCTGGTTATTAAGTGATGGAGTGGAAATGTGAGTATAGGTTCTAGTTTCAGAGTTCTTTGTTATTCCACACTAACATATACCTATCTTCAATTTGCTGCCCTGATACAACAATATAGAAATGAGTGAACAGGTCAGGTCCTTATTTTCAAGGAATTCAGCTGGGAAAAAAATACAGCAAAAAAATTATTATAGAAAATGTTAATTTACAAATAGAATTTGTATTCCCATGCTCTTGAAAAACTGCAGCATTTTCACAAATCAAGAAAAACATAAGAACCAAAACTAAAAATAAAAACAGGCATTGACGAATTTTTTTTAAAT
This sequence comes from Lutra lutra, assembly GCF_902655055.1. Classification (NCBI taxonomy): domain Eukaryota; kingdom Metazoa; phylum Chordata; class Mammalia; order Carnivora; family Mustelidae; genus Lutra; species Lutra lutra. Next base: position 28,590,632 of record NC_062291.1, on the reverse strand, counting down.
TAAGAACAAAGAAATGGGTGTTACTAAGTCTTCGGTTAAATTAGTTCATCCAGTTGAGCATTACAAAGTTAAGAAGTGAGGCGCCTGGGTGGCTCAGTTGGTTAAGCATCTGCCTTCAACTCGGGTCATGATCCCAGGGTCCTGGGATCAAGTCCCACATCAGATTCCCGGCTCCGGGGAAAGCCTGCTTCTTGCTCTCCTGTCGCTCCCCCTGCTTGTGCTCACTCTTGCTCTCTCTCTGTCAAATGAATAAATAAAATATAAAAAAAAAAAAGAAGTCAAGAAGTTACTGGAAATTCAGAATTTACTATGTTATATAGATGTCATTGTTTGATGATAGTATATACATTTCTCAGAAGCACTTGGTACCATAATGATGTCCTAACCTAGGGGTCTATAAAGACAGAAATGCTCAAATGGGCATTTCTTACATTGACTCTCAATAACACCTAAAACTAAAACATTAAATTTTAGTTTATTGAAGGTTTTGCAGGAGAGAGCTGTGAAAATATGATCTAAAAATGCTGTTTTCTGCTGATCACAAAAAATAACAATTGAAAACTCTAGAGAAACGAGTGCATTAAGTCATCTCTTTGCAATAATAGATGTTTTGGGACAGGCAATTCATGGTTGACTTGTGCAATAAACTTTTGTGTTGTTTCAAAAGGGATACCTACCCTTTAGATATCACTTACACTGTGAACATATGAGCAAGTACTGCGTATGTATGTGTGCACACACACGTGTGGTATTATTTCTTGTTGCTAATGGCAAAATTGATACTCTTTCATGAAAGTTTTCACTTATGCATTCAACCAAATGTGAAATACAAATCCATTCCTCTTATGCACAAAGACAAATCATTTTTAGTCTAGCCTCAGGTTCTGTATCACATAGCATGAAAAAGAATATAATTAAAAAAAAACATTTAAGGAAGATTTTTCTGGACAACAACACTGAATTATTCAGGTTAGGCTCTACTGTCATAACAAACAGCTTTCATTTTTAATGACTTAAAACAACCAAGTTCTTACTTTCTGCCCACATTTAGGTTTGATATGAGTTGGAAGAGAACTTTTCTTTCCCTGCTCAGAATCAGGGTTTATGTACTCTGGAATTTCACTGTGAGGCCTCCATCATCCCTGTACTAGAAAAGGGAAGGTTAGAAGAGTTGCTCACTAGCTAATAAATACCTTAGAAGATGGGAATAAACTACTGCATGTAAGATGCTTAGAGTACTGTCTAGCATTTAGCAGGCACTCATTAAATATTAGCTAGTAGCAGTAATAGTATTAGCTAAATTGGAATAATGTTAATGCTACCCTAAAGTGATAGTATTCATTAATACGTTTCATCTAATTGTTCTAAATTTATTTCAAATTAAGCTTAAAGGAAGAAGCTAGGAAAATGTTCTCCTTTCAGTGGGTAATACCTTTGTGTATCATAAACTAACTTATTGTCCATTGCTGTTTTAGCAGTAGCACTCAGTTTGGGCTTAGAGGGTGAACAATCATCTTTGCTTCTGTGCCAGTGTTAGGGTTTGGTTCACACATGGCAGATGAGTGTTGGAAAGATTGCACGAATAAGGTTTAGGCTATCCTTAACAGTATTTTGCACAAGGTAAAAGATCTTCAGATGGATACATTAACTTCATTGGACTTTAATTTCCTTGTTGCCAATGCAAATGGAGACTTTTAACTCTCGGATTTGAAGAAAGTTTGGGAGAGATATTTTTATCCAACATTAGAGCTTTTATGCAAATGTCACATGTTCAGAATTTCAGTTACAATATAGAGCAGATTTCAGCTACCCCAAATTCAGAGGACTCATTCTCGCAAGATTAACATTTCTGATGGCATGGGATTTTAAAGTGCTGGGTGGAGAGCAGTAGTCAAATATGTTACTGAAATGTTTAAGAGCAGTACAAAATTAGTAAACTGAAGTGTGTTTGGCAATAAATGCCAAAGATCTGTAGCAAATAAAATACTCTAATTTGGGTCATCAGAAGAATTTCAGAGAAAATTTGAGCTAAATAATAAAGAATTGGAAGAATTTGGTTAGGTGGAGAGGAGAAAAGCTCTATGAAACAAAGCTAAAAATGTAAATTACCCTAACATGCAAGATAATATTTAATAATAAATCAAGAAAGACCTATTTGGGTTAAAGGATGGTGTAAGTATAAGGGCGCCTGGGTGGCTCAGTGGGTTAGGCCTCTGCATTAGGGTCTGGTCATGCTCTCAGGGTCCTGGGATTGAGCCCCGCATGGGGCTCTCTGCTCAGCAGAGCCTCCCCCTCCCCCTCTGCCTGCCTTTCTGCCTACTTGTGATCTCACAAGTGTAAGTATCTCAGAATCACTGTCTCACTCAGAATCAAGTATCTCACACTATCTCAGAATAGTGTAACTATAGATCCATAAATATTTTGTTTGCAAGTTTGTGTGTGTATGCACATGTGTGTGTATGTGTGTATGTTTATGTGTGTCTGAATAAGAGTGAGAGAGATGGAGACAAAGAGAGAGACTGACAAGAGACCTAGAGAATGGGTGATATGATTACATTTCATTAAGCTAAAAAATTAGGTTCTATTTGGAGTTAAAGGAATAAAGAGTGGTGTGTGTGTGTGTGTGTGTTTGCATAAATTATAGTTTATATAAGTAAACCATATGTGTAATATATGTGTATATCTGTGTATGAGCATGAAATTGAGTGCTTATTAATCCAGGTACTGAACTAAATATTTGAAATTCACTTGCTTTCATAATCCTTACCAAAACGAAGCTGCATGAGATAGTATTACCACTGTTTTATAGATATGGAAACTGAAACTTAAAGAGATTGAGCAATTTCTCCAAGATCACAAAGCTATTGAGAGTCAGAGCGAGATCTGAAACCCAGTCCTCTGACCCTAAAGTGTATACATCCATGCCAGGCTGCCCAGCAGAAGAGCACAGAAGCTTAGGTAAAGTGGACATTTGAGCAGATTCAGGGTTCATATTTCACACTTTGAGAAGATGAGGCACTTTTCCAGGACAAGGTTTTATTCTTCCTCTGTGATAATTGTAATAAGAGTAATGGTAACAATGGTGACAGTTAACATTTATCGAACTCTTAACCAGACATTTTAAATCCTTGTTATGCATTAATTATTTTATGTACACAACAATGCTTCAAGAAAGTTTGATTTATAAATTTCTCATTTTATAAATGAGAAGCTAAAGCTCAGGGAACTTAAGTACAAGGAAGATCTTGCTCCTTCTTCTCCTCCACCTCCATTCTCTATCTCCCTCTCACCTAGGAGGGGCTCTAACACCCCCAACATTTAGTTTTAGGGCTTTGAGTTCACAGAGGTGAAACTAGAGTCCTTTTTAATCTGCCTTTCTGTTCACATACATGCTATTCCATATTCCCCACATTGTATTCTGAAATAGCCAACCATGGGTACACTGGAATCATCCGCAGGGTACTTCACACTCACTCCTTTCTGGAGTGGAACTTGAAACATAGCATTTTTTAGAGCTCAAGGGTATTACAAATATCCTCCATAAGATCTCAGTAAAGTTTGTCGAAGGATAGGGCATTACCCTGAGGCATTTCTACACATTAAAGTAAAATAAAAAACCAGCATGCTGATGCATACGTCAGTGTCAGCTACTTAAAAGACACCACGAATTGTCTATGGTCATGGCAACATCCAATCATTCTTCATAACTGAGCCAACAATGGCCTTTGAACTTTTGGTCATTCCATGCTTATGCTTTCTCTCCATCACACTACAAACATCTGCTTGGTTACTACTATACTTTTTTGACCTTTATTTGGTCTCTTTTGTGTCTTAAGCAATTGCTGGAGTCTATGAAACAAGCCTCCCCTTTGTACCATTTAATTTAATTAGACCTCTCCTTTGAGCTCTTGCTGAGTCAATATTTAGTTGCTTGTCTATATCCCTGGGACAACCTGAAACATTCCATACGCTAGCTAAATGGCTCAATATGCATGGACATATGAGCTGAATGCCTTAGTCTGCATTCTCTCTTCCTGCGTAATATCCAGGGGATGCCACTACACAACTCCTTCATTTTGCCTCTCCTCTTAATTGTGCTCTTCCACAGTTTACCTGGCAATTCCTTTTTCTGGATGATAAATTAGGGTGGAACAGAAGGAAGAGAAATCCTTGGCCTTGTCGCACTAATTTTGTTTGTTGAACTGTTTCTTTAATGGAGCATTTTCAGATAGTCCATTATGCATCTGCTTCTCCACCTGGGAGCCAGCCAGACCAGGTGCAGTACTATCAATGGCACAGTTTTGCCTGATGCTGTCAAGTGCCCGGGAATGAGCAGAAAAGAAAGGGGAAGGTGAAGAACAACTCCTTTTTATTTCCACTCTGGGGGCGGTCAGTGTAAATATTTGGGCTATTTGTGTCTGCACTGAGAAAAGTGATGTGATAGCTGAGAAGGATGGTCTACTAGTTCATACGAGAGGACTTGACATCTGTTCTTGACAAAATTTCAGACTTTAAAGGGCTTCTAGGGTGAAAAAGGTTCTGTTTTAGCAATGATTTCTGGGAATATACCAAGAACATTTGCCTGAGTATAAAAATACACGTGTACATACATATAAGCATTAGTGTTTATTTGTTTGTTTTTTAAGTTTATTTATTTGAGAGAGAGAGAACAGAGGGGCAGGGAGGAGAAAGAATCTGAAGCGACTTCGTGCTAAGGGCAGAGCCCAGCCTGGGGCTTAACCTAGAGCACAAGGTCGGGGTCAATCCCATGACCTTGAGACCATCACCTGAGGCAAATCAAGAGACCAGTGCTCAACCAACAGAGCCACCCAGCCACCCCTACAAACATTAGGTTTTTCAAAGGTAAATTTGTGCTTGATTTTTTAATTTAAATTTTGATATAATAATACATGAATAGCTTGCTATTTTGTTATTTGACTTGTTATTCAAGATATTTAAAGTGCTATGATTTAGATACATCATCTTCTCTATCTGCTTAGTGAGTATCATCACTTCTATTTATAAATGATGGACCTGTGTCTCATAAAAGTTTCATGATTTGTCCATGTTCACATAGCTATTGCAAGATGAAGTCAGGAAGAGAACTCAGCTCTTTTAGACCAGAAATTTAACCCAAATATTTTTCAAAAGGGTTTATGCTCTATAAAGAAATTGAATAAAAAAATAGGGAACTGTCCATGATGCCTACACTTTCAGGGCTCCCATATTGTTCTATCTGTGGGTCCATGGGACAGTATAAATGGAAATCCTCATAGAAGGGTGCACTTAGTCACCCAACCGTGCAACTTGCTAGCTGCATACAGCAAGTGCGTTTGATGTAAGATCATTTGGAGATATTGTTTTTCCTGTATCATTTCAGAATACAGTATTATTTCTCATTAGAGTATACAATCTGTAATATTTGGGAGTATATATACATTTGTGATTCATTCAGATCTCTGTATGAAACTTTCACTTTAGCATTAAAAATAATGCATATTTAAAAATAGCATTGCTATTTACAATAACAACAACAAGGGCAGTAATTAACTCTTACTGGGGCATGCTATGCACATATGGGACAATATTTTAAATTCTTTACATGTATTGTTTCATTGAATCTTCAAAATAATTTTAAAATATCCCTGTTATTGTCCAGTTTTGCAAATTAAAACCTGAGGCAAAATTAAGTAACTGGCCTCTGAGATGACATAACTAGTGTATGGGAAAACTAAGCTTCAAATCTAGGTCTTTCAATTCCAAAGCTTGCACTCCTAACCAATACATTTCTCTGTCTCTGAAACCTAAATATCCCTTAAGTAAATGAAAAATTTATTTTACAAATTCCTCTATCATAAATATATTTTCAGTTTGTATTCTCTCACTTTTCCCTGTAAGAAATTCAGATCAGAAGGCATATTGGAGAAAGGAAAGAAGCAAGGAAGGAAAAACAAATTTGAATGGATACTTCTATTTCAACCCTTCTTGAAATCTTGCTTTCTTGGGGTTATCTTGCTATCATTCTGAAGCTCTAATGCATCTCCACTGCCCTTCATACCACCAGAGAGCCTCTCCCAAATTCTGCCCTAAATTTTAGTTTAATAATTTAAAGATCAGTTTGTTTTAATGGAGATTGCACAGATAAGTACTGAGTTCTCTGAAATCAAGACAAAATGTCCTTTAACCCTTTTAAAGATTCACCTATGCCAAATATGTTTTTCCTTCTGTACTATCAAAAGAAGCAAAGTAAAAGAAAAAGTAGCTGCTAAGTGTTCTGCGGCAGGTATCTATATGAAAAAAATTCCATGTTAAAATGGAAAGATCCAGAAACACTAAATCTTGAAATAAGTCATAAACAAGGGTTGAGCTTTTTCAAAATGCAACTTTATCCATTCTCTCCATTCTTGCAAGTGATAAACATCTTTAGAACATTTCATAGTGTGTTTGATTAAGGTTTAAGCAGGTGGAGCAAACCACAATCACATTTTTGAGGGAAAGACTAGAATCGATTTGATAAAGATATTTAATACAAAATGGAGGGGGAGTGATGTAAATTATTTAAGTATAAGTGAATTTCTGCTTAGCACATAATAAGCACTATTTATTGTATATTTAAATGGTGGACGTACTAGCTAAAAAGTTTTTTTTTAACTAGATTTGTGATCTTGGATGAGATCACTGACCTCCTTTTCCTCATCTATAAAATGGATATTTCAATTTGACATATTCTATAGAATTTGTTTGGTTCAGAGAAATAGATGTATTAATGGATGTAATACGTTTGGTATGGTAATGAATCAGTACATGCTAATTCTTATTTGGGGTTCATGATCACCATAACTTAAATACTTTATGTATAAAATGAGTAAAACAAGAAAGCTTTCATAGAGAAAACTTCTTACTACTTTGTATAATACTGCTTTCTTTTGTGAAAAACATTCCAAGTTTCATAAACTGATTTATGAATAGGTTATAATCCCAAAATTTGACTGAGAGTCTGGCAATGCCAGTATTGTGCTGTAAATAAAATTAAAATACATAGACTATGATTTTTAAATCAGATAAATTGTGTTGCCCTACAGGGATAGAAGCCTATGCGTCTAAATTCTGTTTTTGCCAAAAACACTTGTGTGTACTACCAAGGTCTCTAAGCAAAATATGCTCACATATTTTTTTGAATAAATATTTCAATACTATTCCATTTGTGCCAAGTCTCATCTAATCTCTTCTCAAGGAAATGTTGTAAGAGGGGCAGTATAGGTTGCCTAACAAAATCCATAATACCACCATAGTATATATTGGCCATAAATATAAAACACATAGTAAAATAATAATATTTTAAATAATATAATATATAATATATACATTATATATAATATACATATATTGTGATTATAATATTTATATATGTTGGGGTAAGGTTGAGAGCTTTAAGTGTCCATATTCTGTAGATCATTAATGTTTAGACTAATGTGGGGCTAGATCTTATCAAATATAATACTCCCTCTCAATACCTACCTGCCAAATTCCTTATTATTATGAAATAATATTGAATAAACTTTTCAAATATCTTATGGTTTGGAATTGTAAGAAGAATGTGTTCTATTTTTAATCATGCAGTCCATCTGGATTTTTACAACACAATTATTACTAGTAAGGAGATTGAACTAGTAATCAAAATTTCCTAATACAGAAAAGTCCAGGACTGGATGGCTTCACTGGTCAATTTAGCAAACATTTAAAGAAGCACTAATAACACTCCTTCCCAGTCTCTTCCGAAAATAAAAGAGGAGGAAACATATACATTATGAAAGCAACAGTTCCCTGATACCAAAAACAGACAATGACACAAGAAAATTACAGATCAGTATCACTGTTGAGCATAGATGCAAAACTCCTCAATCAAAATATTGCAAGCCAAATCAACAATGAAATTCAGGACACTGAAAGGATCACACACCATGATGAAGTGAGATTTCTTCGAGGGATTCAGGGATGGATTAATATCTGGTTATCCATCAATGTGATATACCACATTAACAAAACAAAGGATAACATTTATATCATCATTTCAATAAATTAAAAAAAATCAACATCCATTCATGATAAAAACTTTCAACAAACTGGGTATTCTGCGAATATACCTCAATATAATAGGTATATGCCATGTCCATAGCTAACTATACTCGATGGTAAAAATTCAGCACCTTCCTGTAAGATTAGAAAAAGAAAGAAAGCCCGCTCTTGCTACTCTTATTCAACACAACACTGGAAGTAACAGCCAGAATAACTGAGGAAGAAAAAAATGTAGGTTTCATTTTGATCTCCTATTTGATTGCTTGGTTGACCCATTCATTGTTTACTAGAGTATTATTTAGCCTTCAGGTATTTGTTTTCTTTCCAGATATATTCTTATGTTCAATTTCTTGTTTCAAACTGTGGTGGCCTGAAAAGATATATTATATGATTTCAATCTTTTTGAATTTATTGCAGTTTGTTCTGTGGCTTAACATGTGACTTATTCTAGAGAATGTCTCATTTGCATTTGAAAAGAATGTGTTTGTTTGTTTGTTTGTTTGTTTGTTTTGGGTTTTTTTTTGATGGAATGTTCTGAGTATATCTGTTACAACCAGAATGTCATTCAAAACAGTTCTTTCCTTGTTGATTTTCTGTCTGGATGATTTATCTATTGATGTAACCTTAGTGTTCAAGTCCTTTAATACTATCATTGTAGTATACTGATTTTTTCCTTTATGTCTATTAATAGTTGTATTATGTATTTAGGATTTCCCATGTTGGGTGCATAAATACTTACAATTTTCATATCTACCTGTTGGATTATTCTCTTAATCATTAAGTAGCATTTTCTTTGTCTCTTATTACAGTTTGTGTTTTAATGTCTATTCTGTCCAATATAAGTATTGCTAACCCCAGCTTCCATTTTCATAGGAATTGTTTTCCATCCCTTCACTTTCAATTTGCATATGTCATTAAGTCTGAAGTGAGTCTCTTATAAGCAGCATATAGTTGGATCTTGCTTTTTTGATCCACTCAGTCACCCTATGTCTTTTTTTTTAAAGATTTTATTTATTTATTTGACAGACAGAGATCACAAGTAGGCAGAGAGGCAGGCAGAGAGAGAAGAGGAAGCAGGCTCCCTGCAGAGCAGAGAGCCCGATGTGGGGCTCGATCCCAGGACCCTGTGATCATGACCTGAGCCGAAGGCAGAGGCTTAACCCACTGAGCCACCCAGGCGCCCCACACCCTATGTCTTTTGATCAAAGCATTTAGTCTATTACATTCAAAATAATTATTGATAAGTATGTACTTATTGCCATTCTGTATAACAGTATTTTTAAACTGGTAATATTTGTGTTTCAACCCCCACAAAAGCTTTACATTTTTGTCCTTACCCTGACATTTTATGTTTTCAATGTCACAATTTTCTTAAACTTTTTGTATTCATTAATCAATCATTGTATTTACAGTTAGTTCATGTACTTTTGTCTTTTAACCATCACACTAAATGTAGAAATGATTTACCCACCACTCTCAGGACAAGGGAGTATTATGAATATAAACTATATATTTACCTTACCAGTGAGATTTATACTTTCATATGATTTATTCTTAACTAATTAGCATCCTTTTTTACAGCTTGAAAAAGGTTTTTTTTTTTTTACATTTATTTTAAGCCCAGTCTAGTGGTGATGAACCCTTTCAGATTGCTTGTTAAAAACTCTTTATCTCTCCTTCAATTCTGAAGGACACTTTGTTAAGTAAAGTATTCTTGGTTGGCAGGGTTTTTTGTTTGTTTGTTTTCTTGTTTTTTTCTTTTTATTCACTTTGAATACATTATTCCTCTTCTTTCTAAACCTGTAAAGTTTCTGCTGAAAAATAAGCTGATAGTCTTGTATTATCAAGTTGTTGTTGTTTTTTTTTTTCTCTTATTTCACTTAAGATTTTCTCCTGTAACTATTGACAATATAATTATAATATGTCTCAGTGTGGGTCCATTTAAATTCATCTTTTTTGGAACTCTCTAGAATTCTTGGATCTGGATATTTTCCCCTTTTCCCACTAGTTAGAAGAGTTTTTAGCCATTATTTCTTCAAATAAGCTTTGCCCCTTTCTCTCTTCTTCAGTTTCTGGGACTCCTATAGTGCGAATATTGTTCTGTCTTTTGGTGTCTTTTGGTGTCTTTTTTGTAGTTCAATATTATATTCTTCATCTCTGTGATTTCTATTTGGTACTTCATTTTATTTACTCTTTGTTAATATTTTCACTTTATTCATGTATTGTTTTCCTGACTTTGGTGGGCATATTTATGATCTGTAGTCTGAACTCTCATTAGCTCCATTACATTACCTCCATGAGTTTTATCTTATTCTTTTCTTTGGAATGTATTTATTTATTTCTTCATTTCCCTGACTCCCTGTGCTGCTTTCTGTGCATTAGATGAAATAGACACCACCTCATTCTCAAAAGCATGGTCTCATGTAGATGACCCTTATCTACGAATCAGTCTGAGCTTTTAGTTTTCTCTAAAGCCTTTTTGTTTGTTTAAACCAGCTTGTTTGTTCTTTGTGGCTCCTAGTACTTGAGGTTGTACTGATGTGGTTTGGAGTGATGGAATCTGGAGCCAATGCCCCAGAAAGAATTCTTGAGATGATTTGGATTCAAAAAGGGTATTTTTATTAAAGTATGGGGACAGGATTCATGGATAGAAAGAGCTGTACTGAGGTTGTGAAGAGTGGCTCATCATATAAGATTTTCTCTCTTATAGAGGAGAGGGTGATGCCAGGACTTCAGGAAACTAGAAATTGGGTTTCTGGAGATTGCTTTTTTTTTTTTTTTTTTTTTTTTAATCATTAAGAGGGAGACTCATGTACTGCCTGACTGTGACCCCATCAGTTAACAATTTGTTTTTCCCTTTTTTTTGTGGGCAGCCAAGAATGCTTGAGGAATGTCACACATAACCCACCCTCTGGAGATTGAGGGGTTGTAGGGTGTTTGCTTGTGCCTTGTCCCCAGTTTGCCTTTTGCTCCTTCATCAGTGCCTACACCTATCAATGTCCCACATGAGAGGATCACAGTCTGCACTTACATGCAAAACAGCAGAAGCCAGACCCTTAGACAGCAGGTTTAAATTACACAAATAGGCCTCTTTCATGGAAAGACTAGGAAATTGGCATTTCTGTCTACTCCTTCTGTACTGAGCCCTGGGGAAGGTGGGGGAAACAGCTGGTTAAGAACTGTTTCTTTTTCTGCATCGTTCCTGTGGGACTGGTGAACACAAACCTGCTGGCTTTTAGAGCCTGGGATTCAGGGATGTGTCCCCTGAATGGTAGCTGTGAAAGCCTCACTGCCAGATATGTACGCAAGCTCCATCCAGGGAGATATTGGTGATATTTTGTGGGTTACAGGCAGAATGTAGAGATGGTGTTTGCTTGCATCCCTGGTCTCTGGGAAATTTGTTTTAAGCCCTTAGATACATTCTAAATTAGAAGACTAACTCTCAGGCAACAGCATTTATTGTATGCATTTAAACCTCCTTCAGGGAAGGACTGGGGGATGGGCATTTCTGTCTGCTACCTCTGCACCTCTGCACTGAGTTTGGAGGAGAACTAGTTAAAAACTTTTTTTGGTTTTTTTGGTTTGTGAACACAAACTCCACTGTTCATCAGATGCGGGCAATCAAGGAATCCTTTCTCTGGGTGGCAGCTGCAAATACTGAGGTGTCAGACATGTGCATAAGCTCCCTCCAGGGAACCCCAAGGACTAGAGTGGGTCAGATGAAGAATATGGAGATGGCACTGGTTGCCTCCCCAGACCCTGGAGAGAATTGCAGTAAGCCTCTAGATGTGCACTAAATTAGAAGCTTGATCCTCAGGCAGCAATTTTTGAAGTATGTACATAGGTTTCTTTCATAGAAAGACTGGGATATAGGGATTTCTGTCTGCTCCCCCTGCATTGAGCCCCAGAGGGATAGTCACAGCAAGTCCTCCAAAACCCATTAAGAACTTTTTATTTGCTATAGTCTATGGGTCTCATGAATGCAAGCCATGTTGGCTTTTAGAGCTAGATGTTTTAGCATACCATCTTTCGGGTAGATGTTATAAAAATTGGGGTGCTAGATATTAGATCCCAAATCTTCACTCCTCAGGGAGAAGGTATGAGTTATGAGTTCTCTCTTGAGGTATGTCTCTGTGCCTGGGGTGAGATTTATGGTAAGAATGTGTCTTACCCTTTACTTCCCATTTTGTCATGGGTATTTTCTCATTTATCAGATGTGTAGGAGTTGCTCAGCTATTTCTGGGATTTCTTTCAGAGGGAATTGTTTCATGTGTATCAATAGATTCAGGTGTGTCCATGGAGGACATAAATTCAGGAACTTCCTCTGTTCCCATCTAGAACCAGAACTCCTGCATTTAGTCTTCATTACTGAAGATACTAAGATCCCATCGATACATACAGTCACATTGTGGGTTAGAACTTCAACAAATGAATTTTGAGGGGACACAGTTTAGTCCATAACATGTGGGTAGGTAGATAATCTGCATCTGTCAAGGAAGTAAATATAGGAGAACAGAATTTAAGAAAGGGAATCTAATCACTGTTACAATTTGACATGATTTTCAGGTATCTATTGGAAAACCTAGAAGTAAAGATAATAATTAAGACTCAGCATTATTGAATTGGATGAGATCTTACAAATCATTCATTCTAACCCATAAACTGCACGAAAAGATTTGACCTCAGAGAAATCAAACTCAGAGAACAAACTAGCATAAAATTATTCCATAGTCAAAGTTAACATTGAATATTTGGCCTCTTGATTTGTGGTTAAAAAGTTCTTTCTACTGTGCTGTGTTGGCTTCTGATATCTAAGTTCAGAAGTCAGAGCACAATAATAAGGAATATTAGGGGCCAAGTTAGTAACACACTGGCAGGGAAGGAGATTCAATACCAAACCAGAGTTACCTAGCAGTGATGCCTTTTCAGCTCCCATGTCTATATAGAATTGGTTCCAGGTTCTGGGGAGATGAAGATCTAAAAGGTATGGACAGATTGGACATTGTCACAAAGGTTAAATAAATTCAGGGCTGGGATCCAGGAAGAACATTAGATGAAAATCTCTGGAAAATTCATAGTTGAGAAGTGTTATAAATCAAACTTCCTTTTGTCCAGTTTTTACCAATATCCAATCATCTTATGTCCTACTTCAGTTCCAATAAACAGTGTCGAGGTTATAGATGTGACAAGTTGATTCATGACATTAGTTATGTTCTGTATTGTCTCTCTGACATAGAAGGCAGAACCAAATTCTGAGGAGAGCAGAAGTAATTATGTATTCTTTCCCTAATGCCATTGGGTTAACAGCAGACTTACTCATATGCTTTGCTTTCAGGTGGTTTATGAAGCATGTTTAAGTATCAAAGTTAGGAAATGGAACAAAACATTCAGATTCTGATTTTAATGAAGTCAAATGCTCCAGAATATAATATTCAACCAAATTTAGGGACTTACTCATTTTTCAAACTCATCCCAGGTATAACTGTGTTACCTCAATTACAGTTTTCTTACTGACACTGCTCACAACTATTGTTTACCCTAAACATCTTTTAAGAATCCTTGATAGAGAATTTAATCAGCAGCTTCCCTTCTAAATGTTCTTGTTTTCTATTAAGCAACATCAAAAGCATCCATAAATGTGCTCCCTTTTAATGTAAGTTCAGTAAATCTGAACTTGCTTTGATTAAATTGGCATTTCTCTTTTACTCCTTATTTTGGTTATTATAGCATGGCAAACATGCTTATAAAGTGTCATGATTTATTGGATCCATGGCATCAAAGAAAATGATAGTCATCTTTCTAGGATCTTTTAAAAAGTGTAATCACCACTTAAATGTGAGACAACAACCAAATAAAATTAAAGTTCAGTTTATCCTACACCTTCAGTTTTATATCTGTTTTCTCAGTGAAGATCAAGGCAGGTAAATTGCAGTTTCTGGAGGTAAGTGCAAATAGGGAGCAGAAAGAAATTAGTGATCGTCTCTACCCAAAAGGAATGAATGGAATAGAGAAAATCATGACCATTTTACTGGATATTTATTGAGATAATCTCACTGAGTCTTGAAGAATAAGTATCAATTCAAGAAAAGTTCTTGGGATAGAGGCCAACATTTACAAAGGCATGGGGCATTCTTTCGAATTTATGCTATGAGAAAGGAACTGCAGAAAAATAAGTTTGGCAGTTATTTGAGAATAAGATATGCTTGGCACTTATGACTTTATTCTATGGTTGTTTTTTTTGTTTTGTTTTGTTTTGTTTTTGCTACATTAAAGTTTGTCGAAAAGCAAAGTTATTATCAGCAGAATGTTTTAAGAAGACAATTCAGTCTTCAGCTCAAAGGTCCATTAAAGAAAGGGTGACAACTCCAGGTGACAAATGAGAAATTATTTCAATGGCTCACATAAAAGGATTTGAATTAATGAAGTGCATGTAAAGTCTAAGAAGGGAGTTTCAATTTAAGAGAGATTTAGAAAGAATGAATACTTTTTGGTAACCAAAAAGTAGAGTAGGCACAGATTTGGAGGCATGATAATGTTAAACATTTCTGTATAGTGTACACTATGTGCCAAGCACTCGTTCAAGTGTTTAATATATGTATATAGTGTAGCTTTTTTGTCATGTGAACTTTATTAGATACAATTATTATGCTTGTTTTTCAGTTGAGAAAATTAAGACACACAGATAAATCTGTTAATAAGTGGTAAATACAAATTTTGAAAACAAGTGATTTGCTTCTAAAAACTATGGTTTGAATCACTGCTAACCATTATGCTGATCTACCTAGGGAGAATATGGGAATTTAGGTATAAGTTATAAAGTTCTTACAGTACATCCATGTGCAAATATCAAAGAGGTAATTGGAAATATGATAATGGAATCCAAAAAAGATGTCAAGGCTAAAGATAAGAGATGTGGAATGCTTCAGTGTATGTGGAATGCTTCAGTGTGTAAGTGTTAGTAGAAATCACAGGTATGTCCAAGAAATGGTGCAGACTTCTACTAACCCAAATGAGAATAGTAGGGAATTTCAGATAGCTTGATGGCATCAAGAATACCTACATGTAGACCGTTTCATAGTGTTAAAACTACTTTATTGTTTCAGGAATGTTTGTTTTTATACTTTGTATATATTTGAAATATTTATTTGATCAAAATGTTTAGAAATATGTGGTACACACCTACACTGTAACATACTAATCCCAGATATTAACAGCAAATTTAAATAAGTTGAGAGTAGTAACCAATATTTAGCTATGATTGAATCTAGATTTGAACAACCAGAATAGTCTCCCTTCTAGATCCAGTTATAAAGTTTCTAAAGAAGTTTTACTATTGTCACAAGACAGTTGGAAATAATCATTTGTCTTTCCTGGTAAATGAACATTTGGACAATAAATTGTGAAGTCTGGGGCTAGCTAAGATGTATGAGCTATCTGGGCACATAAGCAGGATTGATACTTTACTTTCCATGTTACTATAAAAGTTCATTACCTAAATTCTTGACTATTCCATAGCACACCTTACCTCTTTGTCAGTTCCAATAAAATATGTATTCATGAAGGCTGAGCTATAACTTGTTTGTATCACTACCAATAATAGTTTATCCACTGGAGATATTCCTAAGCTTCTATATACAGTGTAAGAACTTTTCCATAAATTGAAATGGACGTTGCCCATGAACCTAAGTTACACCAAATCATCTTGATAAATGAAAGGACAAAATAAATAAGAAACTATGAAATATTAGAATCAGCTAATTTTTACTCAAGCTGCATTATCTGTACCATTGTTAAGGGATACTTTCTTTACATGCAATAAGATTCTGAATAAGAATTCTATAAACAAACAAACAACAACTATAACAACAACAACAACAAAAACTCCAAACATTTTCAATTTGCCAAAGTTCTGGTACAGGTTACCTTGTCACTTCTGCTTAAGTCAGACTATACACAACAATCAGACATAATTACCAGATATCTTAAAGGAGAAAAATTCAGAAACCTGATACAATTGTAAACAGAACAATGAAATAAAGAAAATATAAATGCGAGTCAGGACAAATTATCTTCATGGAATCAGTAGATTGATTTCTGAGAATCCTGAAAGTAAAGGGAGCCTAACAAAGTGTATTTTCTCATCTCCTTGCAAAATAAAGTCTTTATTCCTCCTTTGAATAGCGTATTTCCTGAAGAATTGAAGATATATTCAAAGATACCTTTTTTTTAAATTTTACTTTTTCAGTGTTCCAAGATTCATTGCTTATGCACCGCACCCAGTGCTCCACGAAGTACATGTTCTCCTTAATACCCTTCACCAGGCTCACCTATCCCCCCATCCCTCTCCTCTCCAAAACCTCAGTTTGTTTCTCAGAGTCAGCAGTCTTTCATGTTTCATCTCCCCCTCCAATTTCCCCTAATTCACTTCTCCTTTCCTTCTCCTTATGTCCTCCATGTTATTCCTTATGCTCTACCAGTAAATGAAACCATATGATAATTGACTCTCTCTGCTTGACTTATTTCACTCAGCATAAACTCCTCCAGTCCCATCCATGTTGATGCAAAAGTTGGGTATTCATCTTTCTGATGGAGGTGTAATATTCCATTATATGTATGGACCATATCTTCTTTATCCATTCGTCTGTTGAAGGGCATCTTGGCTCTTTGCACAGTTTGGTGATTGTGGCCATTGCTGCTATGAACATTGGAGTACATATGGCCCTTCTTTTCACTACATCTGTATCTTTGGGATAAATACCCAGTAGTGCAAATGCAGGGTCATAGGGTATCTCCATTTTTAATTTCTTTTTTTTTTTTTTTAAAGATTTTATTTATTTATTTGACAGAGAGAGAGATCACAAGTAGGCAGAGAGGCAGTCAGAGAGAGAGAGGAGGAAGCAGGCTCCCCGCTGAGCAGAGAGCCCGATGCGGGCCTTGATCCCAGGACCCTGGGACCATGACCTGAGCCAAAGGCAGAGGCTTTAACCCACTGAGCCACCCAGGCGCCCTCCATTTTTAATTTCTTAAGGAATATCCACGCTGTTTTCCAAAGTGGCTGCACCAACTTGCATTCCCACCAACAGTGTAAAAGGGTTGCCCTTTCTCCACATCCTCTCCCAACACTTGTTGTTTACTGTCTTGTTAATTTTGCCCATTCTAACTCGTGCAAGGTGGTATCTCAATGTGATTTTGATTTGAATCTCCCTGATGGCTAATGATGATGAACATTTTTTTTCATGTGTCTGTTAGCCATTTGTATATCTTCTTTGGAGAAGTGTCTGTTCATGTCTTCTGCCCACTTTTTGACATGACTATCTGTTTTTTTGAGTGTTGAGATTGAAGAGTTCTTTATAGATCTTGGATATCAGCCCTTTGTAGTGTCATTTGCAAATATCTTCTCCCATTCTGTGAGTTGCCTTTTTGTTTTGTGAACTGTTTCTTTTGCTGTGCAGAAGCTTTTGATCCTGAAGTCCCAAAAGTTCATTTTCACTTTTGTTTCCTTTGCCTTTGGAGACATGTTTAGAAACAAGTTGCTGTGGCCAATGTTGAAGAGATTATTGCCTATGTTCTCCTCTAGGATTTTGATAGATTCAAATGTACCTTTTTAAAACAAAAGATGAGTGTCACAGCCCCAAATTTCCTAGGCCTTAATAACCCATATTTATAGTGAGAGAAATAACTCAAATTTCACTCTTTTACAACTTTTGTAACTTCAGTTGCTTATGGGAGTGTAAGAAGGTGTATTCATATATGTTCAAAACCAAGTATCTCTCTGGCCATTGCTCCTTCTCCAGTTGGCCATCTCTTTTCTCTCAGTGATGCCCTTGTTCTATTCAGTGGTGACATCTTTAGTTCTGCAGTGCTGGGGCCCAGTGCCTGCTCTAAAAAACCAGAGTTCCTGAAAATTAATGACTACCTATCTTCTCCTGGGACCTAATCAATGTTTACCAAATGTGAAAATTCTGACTACCCGGTATCTAAGATCTTTCACTCTTAAGGGAGCTTGCCTTTGTGCCTCAATCAACATTTTTCTCTTGACCTCTTTCCATTCTTCCAGAATGTTAACCTCTCCTATTTTAGTGACTTCTCTGCCCATGTTTTTGTTTCTTTCTCAGAATATCATTGAACCATATCTGCATATCTTGTTGATTTGATCATATATATAGTCACAGTTTTCATTGAAATAATAGATTATTTTGCATTAAAACCTGGATTTTAGAGGTAGAAATAGAAATGAATTGATTGAATATGGTGTAGTTCCACAGGTAAAATAGTTTAGGATTCAAAGTGCAGGGGCAGGATGAAGTAAGTGTAGGTGAGCAATAGCAAAAGGAGCAGTCATGCTTACGTAAAAATATGATCTGGGAAATTAAGAAGTCAGTGCAAAGCGTAGTGCCCATAGTATGAGACTCATAGTAAGAACAGCCTTATGTTCTCAAACAAAAAACACTGCAGACCGGGGTGCCTGGGTGGCTCAGTTGGTTGAGCAACTGCCTTCGGCTCAGGTCATGATCCCGGACTTCCAGGATTGAGTCCCGCATCGGGCTCCCAGCTCCTTGGGGAGTCTGCTTCTCCCTCTGACCTTCTCCTCTCTCATGCTCTCTCTCACTCATTCTCTCTCAAATAAATAAATAAAATCTTTAAAAACAAAACAAAACAAACAAACAAACAAAAACACTGCAGAAAAATAACTGCAATCAAAGTTTCCAAGATGGTTGGAATGTGGAACACCAGCTAAGAGACTGATGACATCATCTTCATCTGAACTATTTTAGATTGGGATTAGAAAATTGGCAATAAGATGTGAAAAGAAGAAGGCTGTTAATGCCAAGTAACAAAATTTATTATCAATGATTTGAACCATAATTAGAAGTCCAGATAATGGTTGTTCCAAGGTTTCATAATGTTATTTAACTTGAGTTCTTTCCATATTCCCCTCTGTCATCATCTGTATTTGTTGTGTTTTTTCTCTCTCTTAAAATTTCAATATAGATACAGAGGCCAAATTTCAAGTTTTTGCACAACTACTTTTAAGAAGAGTGATAGTTCCCTTTTTTATGACATGATCTTTAATTATATAAAGAATCTTTTCCAGAATCATCGTAGAAAGTCTGCTAACTTTCCCTTATCCTATCAGTGAAGACCAAGTCATATGAAACACCCCTAGACCAATCATTTATTAAGGATGATAGTCCAATCATGATTTATCCTTCAAGTTTGGTCATATTTCTGCCTAAGTAAATATAGCATTTAGTTATTAAGGAAAAAGGGGAAAATGACTATGAGCACAGAAATCACTGTGGAAAATGAACCAAAGCATAGTTTCAATTTCTAAAGGAGAATATCTCAGACTTTTTCCTTTTCCTTTTTTTTTCTGCAATAACACAAATTTCATATGCTGAACATATTTCTCAAAAGAAGGGCCACTTCACTGAACACTGTATTGATAAAGTGGGATAATAGCTTGATTACTAGGAACCTAGTTTTAACTCTCCCCTTCTTTCTCACTTCAGGAAGTATATCAAAATGCAAGTGAATGAAAGGATATAATTAGAGAGATAACCCTGATGCCACTCTAATTTGTGGAAAAACAGTAAATCATTCTCCAATTTCAGTATTTGAACTATTATTATTACCAGCAAATTATGGACCCTGTGACACATGTCACAAGTAATTGAAATGCAACAGTGTGTCTAGACCTCTAGGTTAAAAGCTTTGATCTAGAGGATAACCCTCTTCTTTTTCATAGCCACTGTGTTTTATTATTACAACGTTGCATTTCTTGGACCTATGAATGTTCAAAACTGAATGGTGAGATTAAAGACAGCAAAGAAAATGCTTGGCAACTCAAGTGGGCAACACACACACATATGCACACACATATACATACTCACCCCATAACCCTCAGCTCATTGATGATTAGGTATGTAATAAACACTCAAAAACAAGTGTCTATAAATACAGAGATTTACCTGTAAATTCAAATAGTTTTTGTCACAAAAGTTAATCTTTCTCCTGAAAAGGTACAATTAAGATTCAGTAGGAGAGTTATTGTATACTCACATCTGGCACTCATTTCTGAAGGACAAGAGTTATTCTGGGGAATGCCATTCAGAGTAACTGAGTGGAGATTATTATCAGAGTTATGTGGTCAGGATAAAAACCAAAAGGCTCCCTGACTAAAGAGAAGAGATATCTCACTGCAAAATATTTGAGGTAAAGTAAAAAGAATAGGTTGGGAGATCTCAGCCCCAAATGAGAGAAGACATTTGACTAAATTCTTTTTTTTTTTTAAAGATTTTATTTATTTATTTGAGAGAGAGACAGTGAGAGAGAGCATGAGCTAGGAGAAGGTCAGAGGGAGAAGCAGACTCCCCATGGAGCTGGGAGCCTGATGTGGGACTCGATCCCGGGATTCCGGGATCATGACCTGAGCCGAAGGCAGTCGTCCAACCAACTGAGCCACCCAGGCGTCCCCATTTGACTAAATTCTAAAACATTTCCTATTTTGAGAGTTAGTACAAGATGATTAAAAACAAAAAACAAAACAAACAAACAAAAAAAAAACCCAAAAAACACAGAGGATTAGGAGTTACATAGATTTGGCTTTGATCCGAACTTTACCTCTTTCTGCCTGTGTGACCACACACAAGACACTGAAATTCTCTGAGTCATAGTTCTTATATAAATTATCTGATAAACGGGAAAAAATGATGCCTACCTCACAGAATTGTTATGAAGGTTTTAGATAATATTTTAAGTGTGTGGGTTTGACAAATTTACAAAATGGGGGTCATTATTAATAACTTCATCTTTCCTCATCCTTTTACTTTTTGCAATAACCAATGGGAGAGGGAAGTTCTTGTTTTCAAAATTTTGATAATCATCATAATGATAGTGAATCAGCATATATACAGTTGCTTGTGCCATACATATACTTAATCTATCTTCATGGCAATCCTATGAGGTAGATGTGGCTTTTCTATTTTACAGAGGAGAAAACTGAGATTTAGGGAAAAAATTTCTTTGGATTCATGTAGTTTGTCTCCAGAGCCAAACTTGTTTCTTGTGTTGTTGACATTAGCCATACAGACAGGTGTAAGGTAATATCTCATTGTAGTTTTGATTTTCATTTTCCTGATGATAAGTGATAATGAACATCTTTTCTTGTGTCTGTTGGCCATATGGATATGGTTTTGGAGAAATGCCCATCATGTCTTCTGCCCATTTTTTAATTGGATTATTTGTTTTTTGGATAGAGTTTTATAAGTTCTTTTTATACTTTTGGATACTAATCCTTTATTGGATATGTCATTTGCAAATATCCTCTCCCATTCCATACGTTGCCTTTTAGTTTTGTTGTTTCTTTAACTGCAGAAATTTTTTTATTTTGCTGTAACCCTAATAATTTACTTTTGCTTTTATTTCCCTTGCCTCAAGAGTCGTATCTAGAAAGAAGTTGCTACAGCTGACATCAAAGAAGTTACTGCTTGTGTTCTCTTCTAGGATTTTTATGGTTTCAGGTGTTACATTTAGATCTCTTTCTCTGTATGGTATAAAAAGGTTATCCTGTTCATTCTTTTGGATGTTGCTGACCAGTTTTTCCAACACTATTTGTTGAAGAGACTTTTACCCATCCGTTTATTGAAGATTCTTTACTGCTTTGTTGAAGATTAAAGATTTATTTTTTTAATTCATTTCAGAGAGAGGGAGAGCACCAGCAGGGTGCTGGGGTGGGGGAGGTAGAGGGAAAGGGAGAGGGAGAAGCAGACTTCCCAATGAGCAGGGAGGCTGACATGGTGTGGGTCTCCATCCCAGGACCTGGAGATCATGACCTGAGCTGAAGGCAGATGCTTAACCATCTGAGCTACCAAGTGCTCCTGCTTTTTTGAAGATTAATTGACCATATAATTGTGGATTCATTTCTGAATTTTCTATTCTGCTCTATCTGTTTATATGTTTCTGCACCAATACCATATGACTTTGATTACTACAGCTTTGTAATATAACTTGAAGTCTGGAATTTTGATGCCTCTAGCTTTGCTTCTCTTTTTCAAACTTGCTTTGGCTATTCATGGTCTTTTGCAGTTCCATACAAATTTTAGGTTTCTTTGTTCTAGTTCTGTGAAAAATGCTATTTGTTTTGTTTGTTTGTTTGTTTGTTTGTTTTGATAGGTATTGCATTATGCATGTAGATAGCTTTAGATAGTATACACATTTTTAATAATAATTGTTCTTCTAATCCATGAGCATGGAATATCTTTCCATTAACAAATGTATCATCTTCAATTTTTTCCATCCATGTTTTATAGTTTTCAGGGTACAGGTTTCTCATCTCTTTGATCAGGTTTATTCCTAGGTGTCTTATTATATTTTTACAATTATAAATGAGATTATTTTCTTAATTTCTCTTTCTGCTGCTTCATGATCAGTGTACAGACATGTTAATAGATTTCTGTACATCATTTTTTTATCCTGTGACTTCACTGAGTTTGTGTATCAGTTCTAGCGATTTTTTGGTGAAGTCTTAAGTTTTCTAGATACAGTATCATGTCATCTGAAAATAGTGGAAGTTTCACTTCTGACCAATTTGGATTCTTTTATTTCTTTTTTGTTGTCTGGTGGCTGTGACTAGGATTTCCAGTACTATGTTGAATAAAAGTGGTGAGAGTGAACTTCCTTGTCTAGTTCCTTACCTTAGGGGAAAAGCTCTCAGTTGTTTTTTTTTTTTTTTTTTTCCCATTGAGTATGAAGTCTGCTATGGGTTTTTCAAATAAGGCCTTTATTATGTTTAGGTATGTTCCCTCTAAACCTTCTCTGTTGAAGGTTTTAATCATGAATGGGTGTTGTACTTTGTCAAATGTTTTCCTCACATCTATTGAAATGAGCAAATAGTTCTTATCCTTTCTTTTACTGATGTGATGTATCACATTAATTGATTTGAGAATATTGAACCACCCTTGCAATGTGGGCTTTATTCTTTAAACTCACACAGAGGCTTAGATCACAGTGATTAAAAAAACACACAGGGCTTCAAACTTCTATTGCCTGCTTAATCCCAGTGCCCAGGGGATAGTCTGGATGCCTACTGCTCTGGTTTGGGGCTTGCCAGCAAAGTTTCCCATATTCTAAGCAGCTGGGAGGGCAACACGCAGCTGCTCTGAAATGTGTTTGAATCTCATCCCCTCAACGAGGAAACAGCTGTGCTTATCTAGGGAAAGACTCTGGAAGATTGTTTTGTGCTTTATAAGATACTTTAGGCAGGATGAGAGTGATTTCTGATTTGAAAAGAGACTAAATTCAAGAAGAGAACTTTTTAGTATTTCCCCATTGTCGACACTTTCCCAGTCTCTGATATTCTCTCAGATACGAAGTTTGTGAGTCTTAAACAAATAGAAGACAGTTGTTTTAAAGACACTTTGTTTTCCTTAAGGTGCATTTTTTACGCCTGACATATTCCATACCTCGCATCTGAGACAACAGCATTTTGTTGCTCTAGGCTTCTCCTGGAATAATTTCTGAAGCACCGCTCTTTCTTGTTACCTGCTGCCCTTTCCTTCTAGTGTGTGGATGAAGCAATAATCATATGAGTTAATACTGCTGCTTCTTATCCTAGATTTAAACCACTAACACAGTACATAATTGTAGTTTCTGTAGGCCATAGCAAGCATGGGGCTGGAGTAGTACCTAGATGTACTAGTTAAATGAGACTATGGGAAACATATTAAAAAGATACACAGGAGTCCAGAAAACTGGCTGCTTTCTCATAGATTTTGTTTTAGCTATTGTCTAAAGCTAGTCATATTTCCATTATAGCTCTTACTTACTAGATAATTATGAAATTGAGTTTTAATTAAAAAGTAGAAGTAGAGTCATATCTATATCTCATATCTCATAGAGTCATGTTAAACCATGATCAAATCTTCAAAGACTCTGGAAAAGCTGGGTTACAAAAAAAATTGCAATATGAAGCAGGATTTCAGATGTACTTCGACAAAACAACAGGGAAGCTGACATTTTACTTAAAATCAGAAAACCACATTCTATATATAAATATATACAGTGTGTAACCTAATGTATATAAGTAATAATTTAAAGTTTATTTATGTACCTTTTTTACTTCTGCAGTCTCTATTTTCCTAACAAAATGCCAGAATTTTTGTAGAGAAGCATAGGCATGTTTGACAGGATATTACAGATTTTAAGTATGCAAAAGCATTGAGAGTTAAACAAGCCATCACTCTCCTATGTTTTATTTTATTGACAGAGGTAGGGAAAATAACTACTTGACTTTGGTAAATATTTCTTTGATTGAATGAGAGCACAAACATATGAACTTCCTTTTAAAATACACGTTAGGGGCACCTGGGTGGCTCAGTGGGTTGAAGCTTCTGCCTTTGGCTCGGGTCATGATCTCAGGGTCCTGGGATTGAGCCCCACAATGAGCTCTCTGCTTAGCAGGGAGCCTGCTTCCCTCTCTCTCTCTCTGCCTGCCTCTCTGCCTGCTTGTGATCTCTGTCAAATAAATAAAATATTTTTAAAAATTAATAAAATAAAATACATGTTATAGTCACAGAAATGTTAAAGTAAGTACTATGAAATTTTATGAATGAAACAATGGCATATTGAGATTGAGAAGACATAAAATGTCATTTTGCTAGTCATGATTACTATTGCTCTCAGAACCTTTCTCTGCCAAAGATTTTTTGACTGTTCATTTCCAGCTCAGTTTAACCAATGGGAGAGAATTGGTAGACTATTGATAAACAATCATCTACTTTTGGTGTTTTAGCTACTTTCACGGTCTCATCTTTTTAATATCCTTTCATACCAGGAATAACAGTTCATGCTGCTGCTACTAAGTTGAGAATTGCCTGGCAATAATCAAGTTCCTGTATTACATTCTGTGTTTTAAACAACTGGAATAGTTTCTGTTTTCCTCACTGGACCCTGACCAATATTTTCACTAAAGGATTGTGATAAACAGAGCTAGTCTCATGCTGATTTGAGAAATGTGGTGTGGTGTGGTGTGGTGTGTGTGTGTATGTGTGTGTGTGTGTGTGTGTGTGTGTGTTGGGATGGGAGTCACAGTACTTGTCCCTCCACCTTTCGTGGTCAAGAAATGTTCTTCTGCTGTTCTTAGGTTTTCAAAACATGGGTAGAATTTGTCTTCAGTTTTGTTTCATCAAAATCTCTGAATTGTATGATGTATTACTTGCCAGTTCACCTTAAAAACTTATAAAAGCCACAGCTTCATTTTGTGCATATGTATGTTTATGTGATGTGTAAAACCCTACCTTAGCACATTATAAATGTTATAACACTTAATTTTAACAACCAACTCTGAAATATATTTTTATTATAATTACACTGAAAGGAAACTTGTGGATCTTTTTGCCTTATGATGACTCTAATGTTAGATGAATATGGAATGCTATAACAACATATAAAAAGATGATCCAGCCTATTCTAGGTATCATTGAATGATTCCCTGAGAAAATGATATTAATGTGAGACCTAATTAGGGAAAGGAGTCCTCTGATGTAAGGAGAAGAAGTTATTTCTGAACAAATGGGATGGCTTATGAACAGGATTGGAGGTGAGAAAAAAGAATGCGTGGCATATTTAGAAAAGAAAATATTTTAGTCTAGTTTAATTTCATTTTATGGCTGGGCCACATAATATAAAAGCAAAAAATAAAGTTGAGTAAGCAGGATGAGAGAAGATTACCTAAGGCTTTGTAACTTATAGCAAAAAGTTTAGAAAAAAGATAAATTTTAAAATCCAATGCAAACCCAGCAGTGTATTGTAAAACAAATGGATTTGTTTTTAGAGATTAGGTAATGTTTGCCTTATTGTGGAAAATGAATCTGAGAGGAAGGAAAATGCAGAGATAGAGCCCAGAAACATATTGCAGTCGTCCAAGTTAAAGAAGATAACTAGGGTGGTAATGGTAGAGAAGGAAAGATAATCAGATTGGATTGAGGGCTGTGTTGACTGACTAGAGGTGATTGGTGAAGGACAATGATGAGTCAAAGGTGATTTGTAGTTTTTGCTTACATGGTTGACCAGTTAATATTTTTTTAAGTGAGGTAAGGAATTTTAGAGCTAAGATGATGAATTTTGAGAATCATATTCATAACTGTAAGCAAATTAATCATAATTGTAGCCTTGGAAGTCCATGAGTGGACTTAGACTGAGGAGGAACAGTGAGGGGAGAGTTTAAAACCCAGATACTTAAGGAACATCTGGAAAAAACATCCTGCACAAGAAAGTTCTACATTGTGCAAACTGAGAGGTAAATGGATAAACTAGATGAAACTAGGAAGAAAGTTTTGTTTGTTTTTTTAAAGATTTTATTTATTTATCTGACAGAGAGAGATCACAAGTAGGCAGAGAAGCAGGCAGAGACTGAAGGGGAAGCAGGCTCTCTGCCAAGCAGAGAGCCTGACATGGGGCTCAATCCCAGCACCCTGAAACCATGACCTGAGCCGAAGGCAGTGGCTTAACCCACTGAGCCACCCAAGTGCCCCAGGAAGAAAGTTTTTAACAAGGATAAACTGTTCAGCAGTTTTGATTAAGAACTCATGAAACATAAAGACTAAAATTCATGCTAAAATGAGAAAACTTCCATTTCTGGATAGAATGTGGTGGCTTAGGATAAACCAATGGCTCTACCACCACCAACTAGAAAGCCAGATAAGAGACATTTAGAATAAGCACAAAATATTTAACATGGCTGTATTTGGATCCTCTAAAGAAAAAGAAGAAAAAAGGAAACAAAAGCAATATTCAAGGAAATCGTAGCTTAGAATTTCCCCTTACTGAGCAGATTAACTCATGAATTCATGGGAACCAGTGGATTCAAAGCAGGATGTAAAAGAAAAAAAAAATCTGGCAACTAGGTACATCACAGTCAAACCACTGATGAAAAAGAAGTCAGTTAATATCTTAAAGGCAACCAGAGAGGAAAGACCTGCTCTTTCTTAAAGGAGATTCATAAAAACTTATTAACAGCCTTCTCAAAAGAAATGATGGAATGTTGAAGAAAATGGAATGATCTCTTTAAAGTGAAAGAATATAAGTGCCAGTCTACAATTCTATAACTAAGAATAATACACTTCAGAAATAAAACTGAAGTAAGGATTCTTTAAGAAAAAATAAAAACTGATAGGATTTCTCACTATCAGTCCATTTGAAAAAGAAATACTAGGGGTGCCTGGGTGGCTCAGTGGGTTAAGCCGCTGCCTTCGGCTCAGGTCATGATCTCAGGGTCCTGGGATCGAGTCCCACATCGGGCTCTCTGCTCAGCAAGAAGCCTGCTTCCCTCTCTCTCTCTCTCTGCCTGCCTCTCCGTCTACTTGTGATCTCTCTCTGTCAAATAAATAAATAAAATCTTTAAAAAAAATAAAAAAAATAAAAAAATTAAAAAAAAGAAAAAAAAAGAAAAAGAAATACTAAAGACAGATTTTTATATAGAAAGAAAATTTTCTAAAATGGAAACATGGAAATGTAAGGGGAAAATATACATATGTGAGCAAATTTTTAAAAATCTGGCAGTACAAAAAAATACTATAATTGCTCTATTGAGTTTAAAATCTGTTTAGAAGTAAAATTCATTATAACTATATTGTAAAATTGATATGAGTAAGAAGAATTAGAATTTTCTATATTATAGTATTACAGAAGAATGATAAAAATAATCTTTATGCATATATTTTTAAAAGATGTATTTATTTATTTTAGAGAGAGACAGAGTGTGTGAGCACGGGGAGGGGCTGAGTGAGATAGCAAGAGTCCCCAAGCAGACTCCCTGCTCAGTGCGGAGCCTAATTCAGGGCTCAATCCCTCAACCGAGAGATCATTACCTGAGCCAAAATCAGGAGTCAGACACTTAACAAACTGAGCCACCCAGGAGCTCCAAAGTAATACTTTATACTAAACCTTAGTAAATCAAAGAATGGTTTAATCTTTAGACTAACCAAAACAAAAGTAGTTAAAATGTATCTATAACTGAGGAGGTAGTAGAGAAAGAAAATGGAAGAATATAAAATATTTCATTAGCACAAAAGAAATAAGAAAGATAAAGATAGATAGTATATAAATATGTCAAATAAAATATGAATGGTAAAATAGTTGTAAACATAACCTGACTTTGTAATTATATTACATAACAGGTAAATGAAAGACCAGGTAAGGACTAAAATGTCCAAACTGGAATAAAGGAAACATCATGCAATACTTGAAAAAGAGACATATATTAATATAGATAGGGGCACCTGGGTGATTCATTCATTTGGGCACCCAACTCTTGATTTCTTTTCAGGTCATGAACTCAGGATTGTCAGATTGAGCTGCACATCAGACTTATGCTCAGCAGGGAGTCTGCTTGAGATTCTCTCTCTCTCTCTCTCTCCCTTTGCCCCTCACCCTCCTGCTCATGTGCTCCTGGTTTCTCTCTCTATCAAAATAAATAAATAAATCTGGGTTTTCCTTCCTACCGTGAACAACCATAATGTTGAATGAAATATATATCTCTACTATTTTAAAATAATGGACTGTAAGTGTTAGAAGACTGTAATTCCTGAGAAAAGGAAAAATTACATTAAGTGTGAGCCTTAACTTCATCCAGAATTTCTTCCTGGAGACAATTTGTGAACCGCAGAAATGTTGCAAGAAACAAGACCAAAATGTAACCAATTCAAAATCAAAACAAAACAAAAAACCTAGGAATCAAATGTATTTCTATGTATTAGCAATAAAAAATACAATAACATTTTCAAAATAAATTTTATAGTAACATCAAAAGCAAAATATGAGGGGAAATTTATCATCATATATACAAGATGTTTAAACTGAAAATTATAAACTCTTGTTGAGAAAAACTAAACATTGAAAAATGGAAAGCTATATTATGTTCATAGAATGAGAATCAATATTGTTGTCATTTCTATCTAGATTAATCAATATATTAAACATAATAGAAATCAATATTCCCACAGGCATTTTTGTAGAATTTATCAAGCTGATTCTATAAATTGTGTAGAAATCCAAATGACCTGGAATAGTTGAATCAATTGTTAAAAAGAACAAATTTATACTTCATGTATTTTACTTCAAAACTTAGTAATAGGGACGCCTGGGTGGTTCCGTTGGTTGAGTGGCTCTGGTCACGATCTCAGTATCCTGAGATTAAGCCCCACATAGGGCTCCATGCTCAGCCTAGAGTCTGCTTGTCCCTTTCCCTCCCCCTATGCTCCTCTCCCTGCTTCCAAGTTCATGCCCACATTCTCTCCCTTAGTCTCAAATAAATAAAAAAACATACATTTTTTAAATAAAAAACTACAGTATTCAAAAAGTATGGTACTGGTATAAACATAGATATGGAAAGTAATTGAAAGCCCAGAAATAGACATATATATATATATATATAGAGAGAGAGAGAGAGAGAGAGAGATGCTTTATTTAACTTTGACAGTGGTTTTAAGATAACTTAAAAAGAAAATAAGAGCATTTTCACTAAATGGTGCTTGAACAACTGGATATCTATACAAAAAGAAAAAACAGTGCTGTATATTACTCCACAAACAAAAATCAATACGAAGTTGGCCATAACCTTAAATATAAATCTAAAACTCTAAACATCTAGAAGAAAACATAAAAGAAAAAAAAATAAAAGAAAGTTTTGGTAAACTCGTTTGGTAGCCAAAAAATTTTCAGTGAGAAAGGAGAATCATTAACTAAAGAATAAAATAAGTTGATAAATTCCACTACATCAAATTTTAAAACTTGAGCTTTTTGAAAGACTCAGTTAAGAAAGGGAAAGAAAAATAACAGGCTACGAGAAAATATTTGTAATATGGATATTTGACAAAGCACTTGTATACAGAATATATAAATAACACTAAAACTGAATAGAAAGATAGTCCAAACATGAGGCAAAGAATTTAACATATTTCATTAAAGAAGATATGTGAATGTTCATTTAAGTACACTAACATATCCTCAATATAATTAATAATCAGAGAAAAGCAACTAGATTACACAGTGACATTGTACTTTATACTGATTAGAGTGTGAAAAATATAAAAAGATAGAAAATATCAAGTATGGCCAAGGGCATTGAGAATTGTAACTCTCATATCATTGCTGGTGGAAATTTAAAATGAGAAAATAACTTTGGTCAACAGTTTCATTTCTTAAGTTAAACATACACTTAAAATACAACACAGCAGTTTTATTTCTAGATATTTTCCCAAGAGAAATAAAAACTTATGCTGTGAAGTAGTTGTGCAAGAATGGCCATAGCACTTTATTTATAATAATAAGGGATTATAAGGAAACTAAGTCAGTCAACAGGTTAATGGATTGAAAGTAGTGGTATATGTATAAAATTTAATACTCCTCAACAATAAAGAGAATAAACTACTAGTACATATAGTATGGTGATATGGTAAATATAAATAATGCTGAAAGATACAAAACAAAAAACGGACATAATCTAGATGTCCACTTATATGCAACTCTAGAAAATTTACATCTAATCTATAGTGATATAAAGCAGATCAGTGGCTACCTGATAGCTAAGATAGGAATTCTGGGCTTGATTGATAAGAGGCTAGTGGAAGTTAGCTGACATAATACAACATTGATTTAACAATACTGATTCACATTCCTTTCTTGTGTACCTGACATATACCAAATTTAACCATATGTTGGGTCATAAAGAAAGCCTAAACAAATACCAAATTTTTGAAGCCATTCAGTTTGTTCTCCATTTGTAGTAGTATTTTAGGGTAGGAATCAGTAACAACAACAACAACAACAAAATAAGAAATCCT
Organism: Lutra lutra; assembly: GCF_902655055.1. Lineage (NCBI taxonomy): Eukaryota > Metazoa > Chordata > Mammalia > Carnivora > Mustelidae > Lutra > Lutra lutra. Next base: position 28,559,715 of record NC_062291.1, on the reverse strand, counting down.
CCCTTTCTAGAAAATTTTAAAAAATAATAAAAATAAATGTGTTGTCCATGAGGTAACTAAGAAATAAATGATAAAATATGAAAAACATTCTCTCTGAGGTAGAAGATGCATGAAAAATGCCTGGTATCATCACTGCTGCACTGGTAGTTCTACTTAGTGCAATAATGCAAAAGATAAAAAAGACAAAACTAACAAAAAAGAAATAGAATTGTTATTATTCATAGATGACATGCTTGTATACAGGAAAATCCAAAAGAATCTAGAAAAATGTGTAAGAACAATTAAGTGAATTTTGCACGATCTCGAGATGCAGGATAAACAGAAGAGAATATATTCAGCTCCATTCGTTATCAATGAAATGCCACTTAAAATCTCAACTATAAACCTGCCAAAATGGTTAAAGTGAAAAATATGAGGAAAACGTGTTGGCGAAGATATGCAGCAATTGGAACTATCATTTTTTGCTGGTGGAAGTATAAATTTGCAGGATCACTTCCAATTTTTATGTGGAAATAGCCAATAAAACTGAATATGTGCATTTTTATGACTCTGGATTGCACTCTCAGGTACATACACAACAAAATTTCATGTATTTGTTCACCAAAATACATGTAAGAGAATATTCATAAATTGCTATTCATAATAGCCCTAAAGTAGTTTAAAGTCCATCAACAGTAGAATGGATAAATAAACTATGATTTTTTTACATTGGGGATGTTTTTTCAGAATGAAAATTAGGTGATCTCATAAATGAAATTTTATTGAAAGAAACTAGATGCTTAAGATTATATATTGAATTATTTAACATGTATGTTAAATAATTCAATATACATGTTATATTAGATAATATTGAATATTACATATTTTATATTTAAATGTAAAGTTTTACATTTACATATATTTATGTTATATATATCAATTATGCACTATATCATTTTTAATACATATGTCAATATCAATGTTATATATAAGTACATTTATGCATATACTATATAATCCATGTCATACACAATACATTTAATTATGCATAATATAGTTTATATATTATATATTAAAAATACATGATATCAATATCTATTAGAAAAAAAGAAAAATTACATATGTGAAAATAAGAAATTGCCTGAGAAGTGAGGAAAATACTGTCAGGGAATATAGCAAACCTTTTAACAAATCTGGTTGTGTTTTGTTTTTGTTTTTTTTTAAAGATTTTATTTATTTATCTGTCAGAGAGAGAGAGGGAGAGAGAGCGAGCACAGGCAGACAGAATGGCAGGCAGAGGCAGAGGGAGAAGCAGGCTCCCTGACAAGCAAGGAGCCCGATGTGGGACTCGATCCCAGGACGCCGGGATCATGACCTGAGCCGAAGGCAGCTGCCCAACCAATTGAGCCACCCAGGCGTCCCGAAATCTGGTTGTGTTTTAAAGTAGGATTTTATGAACATTTAAATATTACGTGAAAATGTCAATATAAAGGAATACCATAAAGATGCAGTAGTATAAAAGAATTACTAATTGTGCACAGTCCCCAAGAAGGCAGGGAAAATAAAATTAGAGCTCAGTTAGTAGCCCTGATTATAGACAGAACAAGAGATAACGCTTTCATTTTAGTGGAAATGGCTAAGAATAAATGTTAGATTAAGTGGGGTTCATTTTGCCGCTCCTATTTTTGTTTCTAATTTGTTGTTGCTATTGTTTATTTCCTTGTTTTTTTGTTTTATATTTATTTTAGGTGAAATATTCTGCAGAACAGGTGAGAATACGAAGTGCTAGAAGTGTGATGAAAGTAGAAGTTTGAAAGAGTGTTTGGGTGGGATGAGTGCAGTAACATCTAGCTGAAGACACAACCCAGCACTGTCTGTCAGCTTCAGGCTGGCGTCTGTCCGTTTAACTGGAAACCGATTTGCCCAATGAAGGGATTCTCTAAAAGCGGGAGAAAGTCACCGATGGATCAGCGCTAGGGTCATAAGCAGTTCTCTTCTACTAAATGTTTGTAGCAGAGGCAAATGAAACAAGGATTGTTGGCTGTTACTAATAGAGGGGTTAAAATGGTAAGCAGATGATCAAAAGAGATCTGAAAAACAGTAGGGATCTATGTACTGGAAATCCCTGCATGGATTGGAAAACTATGCCATTTGGATTTTTAGCTTCACAGAACCTACTTTTTCCTTGCCTTTTATCATGCAAGAGATGAGTGTAGGATCTAAGACCAATACTGATGCTCCTTTGCACTCAGTCCAGAGGTCTAACAGCCATCATCAAGATGTCGGGTTGAATACAGACAATAGATGTCTGTGGAGAGGGTAGACCTCAGTGCTCTGTCTGATGTTGGAGAGAAGAGAAAGCACAGATTGGAACATGGATGTTGAGACAGGCATGCCAAACCCCGCCCCTGCCTGCAAGCTCTACTATTCAGGGAAGAATATACTAATTTTTCTGAATTTGTGTAACTAGTGCCTGGGCTGTAATGGTTATAGAAAATTAGTTCTTCAGTGAAGTGTTTGCCTTCAAGTCAAAATGGTTAAAAGATAGCTAAGGAGAGCTCATTAATGTTACCCACCATGGTTTTAGAACAGGTCTTTTCAAACAGAACTATAAGGCATTCTGCGTAGCTACCCGAACTGGTGTTATTCTGTTTGTGATTATTTCCTTTTAAGATGATGCAAAATGTTTTCAGCCTAGAGTATGTGCTTCAGAAAAAAATTAGCTTTGAAAATGCTTTTTGACAGGGCAATATTACAAACGAATAAATGTCATATTTCATTTTGTGTCTGGCTGTCTCAGTGGTGTTAAATTTCTTTAGTTATTCCATGCATTGATTTTCCCCCCTTTCAACTTAAATTGTCCTTTTCTTTTTTTTTTTTTTAAAGATTTTATTTATTTATTTGACAGACAGAGATCACAAGTAGACAGAGAGGCAAGCAGAGAGAGAGAGGAGGAAGCAGGCTCCCTGCTGAGCAGAGAGCCCGATGCGGGACTCGATCCCAGGACCCTGAGATCATGACCTGAGCCGAAGGCAGCGGCTTAACCCACTGAGCCACCCAGGCGCCCTAAATTGTCCTTTTCTGTTGTCATGTTCTAATGGAGAGTTGGCAAGGGATGAATTTACTATGTGAATCCTATCAGTGGTCCTTTGGAAAAACTCTTCATATTTAAAGTGGAGCCACCTTCTCAATTTAATTATAAGCTTGACAATTTCAATTTGGATATGTAACTCCATTTTTACTAGCCTTAACAAAGTCTCTAATTTGATTTTCTCCTTAAGCCAACCTGGCTGTTTAACATTTTTTAATGCATATGAAAAGAGAAAATGCTTTCAATACAGGCCATTCTTCTAAAAACCTGTTCAGAAACAAAAGAATATGTTAACCAAGTATTGGGATAAAATTAGTTCCTCAAGAGAGGTTCAGAATTGATAATAGAAACATATTGAATTAGATGATGGATTTTTGCTGACAAATATATATTTAAGCATTTCCAGTGGTGAGCAGCTACCACTGTTAGGTCAATCTACAGATGAAAATGACACCTGAAGTTAGACTATAAAAGTCTGTGTTTTTTAAGAAATATTTATGCTGTTGTTGTCTACCAACACACAGACACAGAGTCCTTTCATGTTACCTATGTTAACTTATTTCTAAATAATTTAACTGAAAACTTTAAAATTAATTAAGCGTTAAATAGAGCCTGCAGGGATAGGGGACCAAACCCTGGTTTGTTTGTTTGATTGTTTGTTTGTTTGTTTCTTTCTTTCTTTTTTTTTTTTTATCATTTTTAAAAAATCATGGTAAATTTACTCTTTAATTCCCATCCTCTATTTCCCACATCCCCTACCTGTCTCTCCTCTGGTAACCATCAGCTTGTTTTCTATAGTTAAGAGTCTATTTCTTAGTTTGTCTCTCTCTTTCTTTTTTCCTTTGTTTATTTGTTTTGTTTCTTAAGTTCCACACATGAGTGAAATCTATATGGTATATTTCTTTCTTGGACTGAATTATTTCACCCAACATTATACCGTTTAGTTCCATCCATGTTGTTGCAAATGCCAATATTTCATTCCTTTTTATGTCCAAATAATATTTGTGTGTGTGTGTGCACGTGTGTGTATACACATACATATCACATCTTCTTCTTTTTTTTTTTAAATGCTTGAAGATATTCTGCTTCCTTTTTTTTTTTTTAAGATTTTATTTATTTGACAGAGATCACAAGTGGGCAGAGAGGCAGAGAGAGAGAGAGGAGGAAGCAGGCTCCCTGCGGAGTAGAGAGCCCGATGCATATCACATCTTCTTTAACCATTCATCTCTCAGTGGATACTTGGACTACTTCCATATCTTGGCAATTATAAATAAGGCTGCAATAAACACAGAGGGGCATGTATCCCTTTGAATTAGTGTTTTTTTGTATTTTGGGGGTAATTACCCAGTAGTGTGATACCTGGATCATAGGATAGTTTTATTTTTTTGAGGAATCTCCATACTCTTTTCCACAGTGACTGCACTAGTTTGTATTCCCACCAACAATGTAAGAGGGTTCCTTTTTTTCCACATCCTCACTAATACTTGTTTCTTATGTTGCTGATTTTAGCCATTCTGACAAGTGTGAGGTGATACCTCATTGTAGTTTTGATTGTCCTGTTGATAAATGATGTTGAGCATCTTTTCATTGTCTGTTGGCCATCTGTATATCTTTGGAGAAATATCTGTTCATGTCTTCTGGCCATTTTTAAATTAGATTATTTGCTTTTGGGGTATTGAGCTGTATCAGTTCTTTCCCAATACTAGTTTCTATTGTAAGCCAAAGTAAACAAATTAATTTTGTTTGAAAATCAGAGAAAATTTTGTTTGTATTTAAATTATGACACATTTTAAAGATGAAATAATGTTATGCAGTTCTATGTCCTAGAATCTATAATATGGTTTGTTTATGGTTTTTTTCTTTATCTTATTGAGATCTACATTTTAAAATTAAAAATTTTGTTATAAAATAGTATTAATCTAAAGGTTTTTAAGTTGTTTGGAGCTTATAAGAATGACTATTTCTATTTGCTATTTAAAAAAAAAATCTCTTTAAGAAGTGATGGAATATAAACATTATCAAATCACCATCCTAACAAAATACCTTGGCAAGTGGGCACCTGGGTGGCTCAGTGGATTAAGCCGCTGCCTTCGGCTCAGGTCATGATCTCAGGGTCCTGGGATCGAGTCCCACATCGGGCTCTCTGCTCAGCAGGGAGCCTGCTTTCCTCTCTCTCTCTCTCTGCCTGCCTCTCCATCTACTTGTGATCTCTCTCTGTCAAATAAATAAATAAAATCTTAAAAAAAAAAATACCTTGGCAAGTAAGATAACTTCATTTTTTTTAGTACTAGTATACATTACAAAAATTCTATAACCTTCCCCAAATCCATTATTAAGTAGTCAATTTTTAATTTTAGACATTATATTAATGTTAGTGCAAGTTCTCCAACTACTCATACCTAAAAATAAACACTCATTGAAAGTGACATATTACTGAAAAGCAGGGTATATAATGGGTAAGAGCACCAGGTACTTGCGCAAGATTGCTTTGGCTTAGATTCCAGCTCTACCATTTAACAGCTGTATTGCCTTGAGCAAGCTACCAAACCTTCCAATTCCTTTGTTTCCTCATCCATAAAATGGATAGGAGTAGTACTTACCGCATAGGGTTACTGTGAGTTAATATATGTCAACTACTTAGAACAGGGCCAATACACAGGAAGCACACAATAGATATTATCAATAGTTATAAGTTGTTATAATTGGAGCCAAACTCCACACATTTGCCTTTCAAGTATTGTGTTGTGCAGGTGCAACATCAACAAGGGGTCTTAAGCTTAGGTAAACATTGAGACTCACAAGAATTTCATTGTCTACACTTGGCACCAGTTTACCCAGGAGGTTTTAGGAAAGGAAATACATCTTTTCAGGCAACAGGAGTTGCCTCCACAGGAGTTCCAGTAGCAATAGCTTTCATGGCAGCTCACACAGGGGTTGGAGAGGATGATTTCCCCAGGTGATAGCCCAGGTGCAAGGGGATGAGATCCACATCAATGGGAGTGAGGTTCACTTCTTGAGCATCCTCATATAAAATACATATCTGATAATATGGGGAGTTAGAATAGTATAGTACAAGACATTCTGGTGTTCTGACATAATGTAGATGAGAAACTTAGAAAATTAAAAGAAGGAATAATTACCTCGTTTTTTTATTACTCTTGGCTATCAATATCACAATAGGATTTTGAGAAGGGTTTACCAGCAGGAGTTCCACCTTGTAGTTATGGAGGACTACATCACAGGTATTTAACATTGGTTTTTGTAAAAAGATCCGTACTTTCTGTGTATAGTGGTCACATGGACAAAAAGTTGATATTTTATGAGGAAAAAGAAAATATCTTTATTGCTTTTGAACTACTCCTTTTCCATAGCAAAACATTATAGACATATCTCTAAGTAGGATTGAACCTTTTGTCTGAGAATGTTTTTAGAATTGGACAAATTTGTACTGTAGCCTGGAATCACAGAATACATACCACAAAGCACAGCAGAGACACTAAAATAAACTAAACTAAGATTCCTATAAAATACGACTCTATTTAGATCATCATAATTTGGATTGTTTGCAAGATATATCTTACAGTTAGGGTAAAAGCCAATTTACCAAACGGTCTTCCTCTATTTATTTAGATTTTCAAAAAAAAGTGAGGCAGAGCTTACTAATTTATGTTTGTACATAGACAATATTGAGAAATTTACTGTAACATTAGTAGACCACTAAGCACAGTTGTTTTTTTTTTAAGATTTTATTTATTTATTTGACAGACAGAAATCACAAGTAGGCAGAGAGGCAGGCAGAGAGAGAGGAGGAAGCAGGATCCCCGCCAAGCAGAGAGCTGGATGTGGGGCTGGATCCCAGAACCCTGGGATCATGACCTGAGCCGAAGGCAGAGGCTTTAACCCACTGAGCCACCCAGGTGCCCCAAGCACAGTTATTTTCAAGCTAAACCAAAGTTGTAAGAATAAGGACAAGTCACCAGCATAGGAAGGGTGGCTATTTTCCTATTTACTATTGTAAGAGAACAGACTTCCAATTTGAATCAGAGCCCTTTCATTTAGGTCAAAATCCTCTTTTAAGAGTTATTTAAAACTTTGTCCATTATTATGGAAAAGGGGGTGGCTAGAAAACTTGAATGCACATATATACATATAATCCTTAGGAGGTTTGAGGTCTTAGAAGCCGTTTTTGTTCTTGGTTGATACTCTGACCAAGAACACTTCATCTAGATCACAGAGGAATGTTACCAGATCTTAGGGAAAGTAGTTCCTTCTATGGTACACATTTTAAGTTGCATTCACCTAAAAGAATGTTCAGTTAATGAAAGTGATTCATGATGGTATGAGAAGTTTTGGACCTGAGTTTTATAGTCTGATTGGTTTCCTGCACTAAGCCTTTAGAGTATATTAACATTCTTGTCTCTCATGGGTGCATTTGTAAAATTCAGAAAACTTTGTTCAATAAGTTGAACACAGAAACCCCAAAGTGATGCACTGTCCAGCTCAAATTTGACTTTGTTTTCACAAAGAAGGTACTATTGAATGCTTCCCTGAAAGAATTTTTTATCAAAGTGGACCTAGATAAGAAGACTTATAAAAAAATTTTTGCAGACAAGTAAATCGTGCAATTATTTTCCATGAGTAGGCTTGCACTACTGCTTGGACCTCGAACAGGATGTCCTACAATTTGTTAGGCTTGTCTGTGTACCTTGCTTGTGAGGCCAGTGATTTGGCTAATAGCAGAGTGATGCATCTTAGCACACATAGCTCTTAGACTTCAAAGATCGGTATAGAATGCCTGACAAACTTTCCTCATGAAATGGCAGCATTCTTGTAGCAATTGTCCTAATTTGTCTACAAAACTAGTCTTCACAATCTCCTAGGGGCATAATTGGTCCTATGGTTTTTCTGGGTCACCCAGAGGAGAAGTTTTACTACAACCATTTAGAATTTTAAAATAAAAGGCTTTGTCAGAGGTCCGCGTAAGAGATCACAATGGCATAGACAGGGCTTTGCTGATTCAATGAAGAAAGAAGACAAACCAGTATCTACATTTTAAGGCAAGGATTGATCTTAAACATCCTCTCTAAACTACTGATTTCTATATACCACTGGTATATCATGTGATAAGATTACAAAGTCAAAAAGAGGAGACATGCATGTAAGAAGACAAGAAGGTAGAGAAGCCAAAGCCACTAATGAAATTCTGAATGCTAGCAGGTCTCTAGAATGTTCTTCTATGAAAGAAAGACTTGATGGTAGCACAGAGCCCTTGGAGTAAATCAGATATATTCATGTTTGAGAGGGAAATCTACCAAGGGTCCTTAATACTATTCATGTTAATTCATCATTTAGAAAAATTTTCTTCTCCTTATGGTGAGATTAGGAACTACTTTCAGAATCTATCTGGCTCCCAGGGGTTTTGAATAAAAATTGTTAATTATTAAAGGACAGATTTCAGCCACTAATCTGTCCATAGAAGAACATTAATAATGAAGTGCTTTATTCTATTCAAAGTCTATAGTGTTCATTCTTTAAAGCTGTGTACAGATTGAAAAGCTCTAAGTATCCTCTGAAATACGTGTCACTGTTTCATGAAATCCTGTTTAATGTTTGCAGAGTATTTGTCATTCCTGCCACATGCACAGATTTTTACATTTCTGGCTCCAGTAAGTAAAATGACTTAAAGAGGTGTAGTTGCCCAGTACTACTGCCTTTCCATTTACATATTTTTTGGTGTTACCTTTTCAAGAATTTCAGGCTTGGCATATAATGGAGCTAATTAAATTCTCTTCCTAGGAAGCAGCCAGCTAGACCACTGCCCCAGGCACATAACCTCAGCTTACTACTTTCCTTCGCTCATTTATTCTGTATGTGAGATGAGACTCCTTGAGCTGCAAAGGTAGAGTACTCAGGCCACGCAGCTGCTGATGGATTTTTAGCAACACAGAGCCGGTGTTTGAGTCTCAGCCCTGACAGCACACATCACAGAGAGGTGACAGTGGAGGCACAGCTTCCTGTGTGAGTTGGCTGGGGATGACAATCTGCCAAACTAAAATAATGGCAGAAGCATTAGTTGTATAAAAATGAACCAACTCAGCTTAGCTCTACAGTGTTTTGCAAAATTCTATGAATATCACTCCATTTCTCCCTGAGATTATTTTTGTGAACAATCCAGAAGACGAAAATTAAAAACAAAATCATGTGGGAAACCATTTGTTTTAGTACTTTCATTAGTGCATCTTTATAATTAGACAATTTTGTCAGTCTTCCTAAGAAACAAAGGAAATGTATTTGATAACAATCAGCTATTTGGCAATTACTATACTAGGTCCTTGACACACATTATTTAACATTAATAAGTACTTTTTCTACTAAATATTTTAGGAAACTAGGATGAAAGTGGTTAAATGATTTGCCCAAGTTCTAAGGCAGGTCTGGAATTTAAACTCAACTTTATTTGATTGAAAAGACTTGGCTTTATCTACTTTAATACACTGCATGATAGGTTTGAAAGTTCTGTGTTTTAAAAGACACTTTTCAGCGAAAATATTTGGGAAATATTTGGTTAATGGAAGTTAATGGTATACATGCATGTGTACACCTGTATGTGCTGTGTGTGTGTGTATAATACTTATCTGAAACTATAAATTTACTAGAAGGAAGATTTTCAGTTGTTGTTTTTATAAAGCAACTTACACATACAATTGCTTTTCTTGAGGATTGCCATCTTTTATAAAAAGGGCTCAGAATTACCTCTGCATATAGGGAGATTCATTACAAAGAAAGCAGTGACCATCTAGACCTGGACCTTACAATATTATATAGAAGTTATAGCATCCATTTAACTGAAAACCAAGGATGGAAATTAATCTCTTTAAAATATCATCTCATCATAGTAACCGTTAGGCTTCATCAGGCTATTGGTTATATAATCCTACTATATATTCATATCGAAAATAATAAATAATATTACTCTATTTTTTAAAAAAAGAGAATATGAATATATTTATGTATCAGATAAATAAATGATAAATTTAGATGGATGGATTAATGTAGATAATTTACACAGATACATAAAATAGGGATTAACTCATTTCTGGGGTGAAAGCAAAGTGAAACATTTCAGTTTCTATAACATTAAATCTCTTTAAATTTCTGATTGCATTCTTGAATAATAGGTCTTTTTTCCTCCTACAGTTGGACAGCGTCACCTCCCTGATCCAAGCAGCCAAAAATTTAATGAATGCTGTGGTGCAAACAGTGAAAATGTCTTACATTGCTTCAACGAAGATCATCCGAATTCAGAGTCCTGCTGGGCCCCGGCACCCAGTTGTGATGTGGAGAATGAAGGCTCCTGCAAAAAAGCCCTTGATTAAAAGAGAGAAGCCAGAGGAAACTTGTGCAGCTGTCAGACGAGGCTCAGCAAAGAAAAAAATCCACCCAGTGCAAGTCATGAGTGAATTTAGAGGACGGCATGTCTACTAAACCCACAATTCTACACTAGTGCCTATATTATAAAGTCCTGGTGAAACATAGTGTTTTAACTTTACACTTAATTAATTCTGTAAGTTCACTAACCTTTAGAATTTAATGCACAATTAACGTGAAACATTGGAGGCAACATATATTTGGGATCATGTCATTGTCATCTCTGTCTGGCCAGCACCTAGTAAGTAGGTGCTGAATGAATGAACTTGCCGAATGAATGAACATTTTAGGTGTTGTCCAGCTTTTCCTGTCACAGACAGTATCTTATATTTGCTACCAAATGAACATTGGAGACTCAAATGAGTCCTAGTCTTCTGTAAAAGCTTAAGTACACTCACCTTATCATTTTGAATTAAAACATTGACATGAGCTCTTGACTTGGTTTTCAATGAAAGTGGAAGACTTCTTAAAATATTTTCCCATTTAATCTCTATATTTTTCTTTACCTGGCCTAACCTGACAGACATGTGTGATTCTCTTGATATCTAGAGATGAATTTTTTTTTTTCAATCTCGAGATATCTGTATCTATTGCCAATTGATTAGGTTAACATCAGAAACTAACTAAGCTCAGCAGTCAAGTTCAGCCTTGATGATTAATGACACATTTTTTTTAACATTATAAAGATTACAGTGAGTTTTGATGCCACAAATGTACTTTCAGGTCTTCATAGTATTGAGCAGTTTTGTATATTGAGGGTTAGGTTTAAATGGGTCCATCAGAATACATATATGGAGGAAGAGTTATGACCCATTGGGGAAATGGAACACCTAACTATATTCTTGAGTAAGTTATGATAACAGAAGTAGAAAGAGTTCTGTGTGACTCTAAAAATCTATTTGTATTAGCTTGTAATTGTAATTAAAAGGAAGAGGCCAGTTTGAAAAACCTTTTGGTGTTGCATAAAATATAACTGCATGAAATGTATCATTGAACTAGGAAGTAGAGTTAATGGGAATGAAGCTGGAGTGATTTTAATAACATTTAAAATAAAAGTCATTGGGGTCATTTTATAACACCAGTCACTGCACTCATACTTAATTAAGTTCATGAAGGACTTCATAACAATCTTAGGGTCTAGTGCATTGCCCATCCCCTGCTCACGCTTGCGCGCATGCTCTCTCTCTCTCTCTCTCTCTCTCTCTTTCCCTACCTTGCCCCTCCCTCTTTGGAGGAGTTAAGTTTCATTTTTTCTCACACAAGATTACGAACATGCATTCCCTATTCTACTTTATCAAAATTATACTATAATTGTAACTTCACTTCATACAACATTGCCATTAATGAGTTATCTCAACAACTATGTCATCTTAGTTTGATGAAGTAAAATTCACACATTCAATATCAGTTGATACCAGGAGGACTGGTTTGGGTAAAAGAATGTGTGAAACATAAGAAAGCATAAAGTTAAGAATATGATAATGTATGGATGGTACTTTAAGCAAAATTGTATAGGGAAAGGATTTATTTAATAGATAATTATCAATTATGTGGAAAGTGCTAACTTTTTATTGTAATGAATTATTTTATTCTTCCAAAATGCTGAGTTGCCTTGGCTCAGGATATAAACTTCCTAGGAGGTGAAAGCCATAGGTCTTCCTTGCCTTCCACTCAGCACTGGCACACAGTCATTATTCAGGACACAGTCCACTCCCGAAAAAAGAAAGCAGAGCAGAAAGGAATTAGGGAATCCAAATATTTCTTTTTTCCAGAACTATGTAGAGAATAAAAAGCAAAAAAGGGAGTTCCTTTTGTTGAAATGCTACTGTGATTTTCTTCCAAGAGTGGATATTATAACAGTGACATCTATGACCATACTTTTCTCAGATAAAAGTGTGAATTTATAATTTAGTTGAGAAAATAGACTTTAAAAATATCACTAAACGACTAGCTGTATATCTTAGTTCCCAAAGCCACAAGCTCAAGAATCGTAAGTCTCATTTAGAAAAACTAATGTCTATTTGATCCTATGTTAGCTTTCCACAGGCTGGAGTTTAGAATGCAGGACTGATGCCAAAAGAACAAATATACCTTGAAAAATTATACAATTACCAAATAATCTCTTTATCTTAAAAAAATGACCCTTTACTCAAAATGAGCTATAAACAAGATCTCTTCTTCAAAGTAGGTAGATTTCCAGCATAGCTCAAAGCAAATAACTAAGGGTAAAAAAAAACTTAATTAAAAATAAAACTTGGAGGGGCACCTGGGTGGCTCAGTGGGTTAAAGCCTCTGCCTTCAGCTCAGATCATGATCCCAGGGTCCTGGGATCAAGCCCGCATCAGGCTCTCTGCTTTGCAGGGAGCCTGCCTCCCCATCTCTCTCTGCCTGCCTCTCTGCCTGCTTGTGATCTCTGTCTGTCAAATAAATAAAATCTTAAAAAAAAAAAACCAAAAACTTGGAGAATATTCCCCCAGGAGTAAAGTCCACTGTGTAGTAATCAAATATGTGATAAGAACAAGATGCATAGAGCTGAGAATGATATCTGTCCCCCTGAGTGAATTTCTGAGTGGGCAGCATTTCGAGACTTAGTTTGATTCAAGCCCACTAATAAGGGCTTATACATGAGAAAAACTAGCAGCAAATACAATAACAGATGTTTGTGCTATAAAGCATAGTTAAATGAACCTAATCAGGAAATATGAATGTACTATATATATTTATATTTAAACCCTTCTTCTGTGGGGGAACAGCAGAAACTTCTAAAGGAAAGTGACAGATTTGTGGCCTATCCATGTACATCTTGAAACTGCATCAAAAAGATTGGTCCTTCTTCTGATGATACATTTGCTTTTACCTGCTAATCAAGATTCATTTTTTTTAGCAAAATCAATTTATGCTAATTTATGTAGGGAAAAAAAGAATCCTTGAGAGGGAGGAGAGGGTTTATACCACCTACAAGGATAGTTCCACTCTTAGTTACCAGCATTGCAGTCAAACAACAGGCTGAAATAAGAATGATAAAAAATATCCATGAAATCATAATCCAGTAAAGATTTTTTTAATTAGAAAAACTGGAAGGTTTTTTTTATCAAACAAGAAGAATGAGAAATATTAATATCTCTTTTCCTTATCACAAGTGGGAATCATTGGATTAAAATATTTGTTGCTTATGGAGTTTCTGGGTACAACTCAATGAATGAGTCAGGAAAAGAAATCAAACCCTAAATTTCTTTTCTTTTCTTTTCTTTTTTTTTAAATATTTTATTTATTTATTTATTTGTCAGAGAGACAGAGAGAGAGAGCACAAGCAGGCAGAGTGGCAGGAAGAGCCAGAGAGAGAAGCAGGCTCCCGCTGAGCAAGAAGCCTGATGTGGGACTTGATTCCAGGACTCTGGGAACATGACCTGGGCTGGAGGCAATGGCTTAACTGACTGAGTCACCCAGGCATCCCCAAACCCTTAATATCTAATGATCCCCTTTCTGTTTGTCTTAGGACATGAGTGAAAATTATGAATATTAGAAAATATAATATTCTTAATTATGCCCTCTGACTTTTGGAAGTCTCTTCATTTATCAATAACCACATAACATACGTTCCCCATCAAATGCCTTTCTTGTAAGGGTTAAGGACTCCATAGTTACACAGAACATTTTGCTTTTTCAGTCTGGCATTCTGGCACACTTACCAGCTTCAAAGGAGGTCAGTTTTCAAGTTAGAATTCAGAAGGATAAAATTATGAACATGGAGCTAAATGCCCAACTTGAGCCTCAGACTCAATAATTAGTGCTCTTCACGTTCAATAATGAGTGGATGAATAAACTAATGTCTGACACCAGAGAAAATATTTTCAGTGGCTTTCTACCCTTTCACTTTCAAGGTGGTCTTTTCATCACCCATCCCTGGGTTAAGGATTATCCTGTTAACTGCTGACATTTCTCTCCCAGATTGATGCAGTCAGAGCTACTCATCCCAGTTGTGCTCAGTTAATGTCCTTCCCTCTTGCTCAATGCACCAAAAATATCCCTCTCCCTTCTATCATCTCTGTAGGCTACCCCCACCTAGAAATTAATATATTCTATAGTATTAAAATTATCATTTTAATTTCCAGCAGCTTTCTTTCTTTCTTTCTTTCTTTTTCTTTTCTTTCTTTTTTTTTTCTTTTTCTTTTCTTTTTTTCTGTTCCAGGAAACATTCTTACCCTTTTTTGTATCAAGTGCACACTTCCTGATAGGGATTGAGGTTCCCATGGATACAGGTTTCTGTAGATTGGCAGAATGAGTGGAATGAGATCTGAGATTTTCCTGGTGATATTTACCATTCTCCAGTGAATTCATTACAGAATTGCTATATCCTGTTGCAGGACCATCGTAAGTAATTCTTTAGGTCAGTAAAGTAGGCACCGGATTATCAAGTTGGATGAAATCTGTACTTTGTTTTGTCAACCCGTCTTTTGCCAAGGCAGACTGCCTATTGCATATTTAGGAATCAAATAACCATTTTTCTGTTTGGATAGTCAGACATATTTCTGTTTGACTTGATCAGAAAGTTTAGGGCCATCCAGGTAAAAGATTATAATTTGTATATTATCGCAAAAATTCCAGCAAACTAGGAAAATTTCTGCAACCTGAGAAATTTCTATTTCATTTTCATTCTTATATCACATATCAGGAAACAACAATTAATCAGATGAAAATCCCATACAAATTTTTGTCATAACTCTCTCTCCATTTTCGTATCTCTAAAATTAGTATTTTGCATGTTACTACCAAAGAAAAAAGGGTTAGTGACAGAGGCATCTGCATATAAAGTTTTCATTTTGGCCCCTTCTATTAGGCAAGAAAATGTGGACATTATAAAAACCAGGTGCATGTAACTAAAGATGTCTTAACCAAGGCTGTAGAACCATCCTAGATATCTACAAGAAAGAATAGAAGGGAATTTAAGTTTTAAATATTTTTTTGCCCTTTTTTGAAAAATATTTTATTTATTTGAGAGAGAGAATGAGAGTGAGCGAGCGTGAGAAAGGGAAGGTCAAAAGGTCAGAGGGAGAAGCAGACTCCCCCCTTCTTTCATCCCCCCGCCCCCCCGCCACTGCCAAGCAGGGAGCCTGATGTGGGACTCAATCCCTAGGACTCTATGACCCTAGCCGAAGGCAGCTGCTCAATCAACTGAGCCACCCATGTGTCCTTTCTTTACTTTTTAACCAATTCACATGAACAAGAGATTTTTCCTTTAAAGCAAAAGAAAGAATAGTCTACAACAGTCATCATTTTACATGTGAAATTTTCCCCCTCCCAGCATAGATAGGCTTCATTCCTGAACACTTCGAAAGAAGATAATTAATACGATCTGAGAGAACCATTTCCAAATGGAACCCAACCTTACCAGAATCCTCTCTATGGCAATAGCTGGTTTGTAGGGCTGGCCTCAGTGTAGAACTTAGGATGAGATGTTTCGTGCCTGCAGGCTGGCTTATTGCATCCAAAAGTCCCCATTGGTTTTATGGGAACAAATCACAAGGACTGCCTTTCAAAATGAGTTTGACGTGTTGTAGAGGAAAAAGCAGCATATACAGAACAGTTCTAAAGGGACATGAGTAAGAAAGTGACAGAAGTAGGGGAAGGAAAAAGAAAAGTAGTCGCAGAAGCAGATAACGTATAACCAAAGGGAGGAAGAGTTTTTGATTCTATGAGGATTCAGCAGCCGCCTCCTCAGGAATATTTTAAGGATAAAATAGTGGTCTTTGGTGGTTTGGGTGAAGTCATGTCAGAGGTAGGAGAATGAGCTATATAACTTTTGGGGATGATATAGTGATATTGTTTGCAAGATGAGAAATGGAAATTCTAGGCTGCTGATGGGTGAAATTCTTCCCAATATCAGAGCTCCTTAGGATAATCACACAATGAATTTAACAAATATCTGTTGAGCAACCGTGACCTTCCAGGCACTGTTCTAGGTTATTAGAATATACCAGGCAACAAAACAAACAGTGGTCTTTATGCCATGTACCAACTCCGTGTTAAATGTTATTACTTTATCTAATTCTCCTAGTAATCCTATGGGATAAACATTGTTACCTCCATTCATTCCATAGACAAGGAAACTGAGGCTAAAACAGGGTAAGAATCTTCTGCAAAAATTCATTGGTTTTAAAATTTCTTTTATTGCACTCTAGAGTCTAAACTTTAGCCATTATAGCATCTAGACTTCTGAAAAAAGGAATTGGGTTTTTCAGTTTAAAATGAAGTACACATTTCAAGTGCTGGCTGCTTCTTATGTAACAGCAAAAAGATGGAAACAAAAAAAATTATTATCAATCTGTAAATGTACTACTTAAAGCAAATAAAAGGCCAAAACATAAGTTAAGTAGGTACATATTCTTACCTCTAATAATCTGAACTAGCATGTCAGAGATATGAGGAATGAAAATTTCATATGAGAATATTTCATCCTGAAATAGGATGAAAACCCTTGACAAATTACTTTTACTATTAAAGAGGAGACCTCTTTAATGCAGATGCCTCTTTTAACCCCTCTTCATCATTGTTGAAAAACATTTGTTGGCACCATTTCTTTCCTAGTTCACTGTTAATGTGTGCCTGTGTATTTAAAGTTATGAATCCCAGGAGATCATTGGCTAAGGATTATTGAAATAAGATAAAGGTTCTTTGTATTCCACACTGACCCAAACTATAGAAAATGTATGTGTCCTGCTTCATGGAGTTCACAAATGTATATGGTATGTATGTGCCTGGTCTGTAGGCAAATTTAGTCCTTTAAACTCTATGTGGCCCTTCTTCCTACAGACAACTGAGGGCTTGACTCTTCTTGCCAATGTTGCTATTGGGAGTTAAGGGATTTTCTGATTTTTTCTTAAAATGAAGCCACAGGTATTTCTTCAAATCGAGAATGTGTTTATCTGGGATCTTCGCTATTGGGCTCCTGGTTGTCATGATGGTTCTTGTTCCCAACTGTAAGAAAAACTCTCAGGAAGGAATTTCTCTTTGAAAAAAGGCTCAGATTTCTAGCAATCATCTCTAACATTCTCTTCAATGGAGGACATTTATAAAAGTCACTTAAATGGTAGTAGCAGAGTGGTCCCTGTGTTTTCCTTTCAAATGAGATGTTTTCTAGTTCTAAAGTTTTCTTTCCTTTGCATTTTCAAGAAGAACGCTTATTTTTAGATCTGGTTATTTGATCTTGAAGGTATGTAGCATCTCTTTAAACATTTAAAAGCCCCCTTTCAGTAATTACATCAATAATTCAAAGACTACAGATAACTTTTTTTTCAACTCAGCCATCCGTTGTATTAGCACCAAATCAAACCTCATCAGTACTATCAGTCAGTTTATGATCTTTGTGAATTATCTGAACCTCTCTGTGGTCTTCACCAAGAGTCTAGCTTAGAGAGACAGGTCCTCTTAACCCAGGCTTCTAATATCAAATTTGGACTGGAGTGTTTATTAATAGAGCAGAAGGGTAAGTCTGAATGTTTAGTCCATGCTCTCAGTTAAATAGAACTTTCCTTCCTCCTGAGACTTTAAACATAAAACTGATTTTAAAAATACTGTGAGAGATAGTGTTCTATTGCTTGCTAAATCTTAGGCTTATCTGTGTTTTTCTGTGTTGGTATACAATGTGTCCATGAATTTATAAGTATGAGAATTTCACAAACTGTCTTGTAGGGTTAAGCTGTGCTTCTTACTAGTTTGGAAATTTTTCGTTGTCTGCTACAATCCCTCCAAAGAAAATGTCATTGGACCTAAATGATAGCATAATGGTTTTCCCTCCAGAGCTGTGACTAACAAGTCCCTGAAAACAGAAGTAGACATATGTTATGCCCAATTTATTACCTAATAGTTGGAATTTAAAATTTTCTTGGGGAAATCGGTGATTAAATATGAATTAAAATTTCACAAAAGATGTCCAGGTACCCCAAGTCTTCCATTTTTATTATATTTTAGTTTGATCATGACTTGGCCAAAAACAAACAAAAAAACAAAAACAAAAACAAAAAACCCTCTTACTTTACCTCACGTTTTCACAAGCTGCAACTTTGGCAATTTAAACTCAGTGGTATTTCTGAAGGTAATATGCACATTATAATTCAAGATGAAGAGCAGATATAGACTAAGATAATCTGAAGTGAAATAAAAGTAAGCAAAAATAATAATCATGCTTATTGCAGTAATAACTTGAGAGTTTAAGTTTAGTGGCTTTGAGATGTTTCAAACCATCTCACTTATACATCTTACCCTGCTGTGCAGAAGGCAGAGTGGGGTTGAAGAAACCACTATAGTAATGGTCGATTTGAAGCAGTTTTATGGTTTGGATATAGATAAACTTCGACAAAAGCACATGTGGATCTTGCAGATCCATATTTATCCTTAAAGTTAATTTCACCAATCAATACAAATGAATTATTTACCCAAGAATAGAAAAAGCTCTTTAATATCCTCATGACATTGACATAGAAGCCCAAATACTCCTTGTTTGAGATTCTGCATGCCTTTTGTCTTCACTGAATCAATGAAATTTTTCTTTCATTTTTTTCTCAATGGAGTAAGTTCACTCACATGACATTGGGTTTGTTTTGAAGTTATGTAACAGTATTAGAAATGGTATTTTAAATTTCAACTCATGTCACTCTGTAGTTTATTAATAATATACTCAATGGAAAATTAGGCAAAATTTGTTAAAGCAATAAAAATTTGTTATGCACTTGGCATTCATCTTTCTTGGTATGTGTCTTAGATGGGGCAGAAAAGGGTGAATGAATTGCAGCGTCATCCAACCATGGTTGGTATCATCTAGGTATCATTTTCATTCCTACTCTCCTTCAGTTATACATGTTACAGTTTGGGGGGAGGGTAGTTACTTTTACAGACTGCTGCATATGCACAAGTAACATGCACCATATCTGATAGAATTAGGTTTTTGGTTTAAAATGGGCTTTTTTGCTCAACATGGACATTTGGCTTTTGACCTTAATAGTCATGTCTATGTAGTTGAAGAATTGTTCTCTAGCTTAGAATTTTATGAAAATGACCAATAATTTTTTCTGAGACTATCTGAACACATCCTCCCTCATTCGGCATAGAATACCATTGGCTCTACCAATGTTTCTTCATCTGAGTATCAGTAGTTTCTGCACATCCATCTCGGCTTCCTCATCTCTACACTGCTGATAATCCATTTTCAGTTTGAATCCTGGAGGGAGAGTGTCTGGCTACCCTTCCAGGACTTGCACACTATTGTTCCCTACTCTGAGACATCATTTCCTTCCTTCAGGGCCCTATGATTTCGGAATGCTTGTTGCTAAGTCTCAGTCTGTTCCTGTGCTTTCCCAAGATGCAGTCTGCAAGTATAGAGTCTTTATCACTTAGTTCCCCTCATTCAGTTGTGCCAGACACTGGCCTCCTCTTTGTTAATGAAAATGCCAGCATGAGGTTGCCTTTCTGGGTCAGTCCCTCCTGGGCCGCGGGAGCCCATATTTGCTCTGGCAGCAGCACTCTCTCCACCTTGATCTGTTTGTCATGCTCACTCTGGGGGTGGAAGTGGAACTAAAAGCACTCTTGGCAAGAAGAGTCTGTACCTGCCTGGAGGCTGAGCTGATGTCCTGACATTTCCTGGGCAACACTATTAAACATTTCACGCAGGAGCAATAACTCAGAGATTTAACTTCCAGTCATCGCATGTCCAATATCCTGTTGCTTGTGAGGGAAAAGCTACTGTTGTCCTTCATTGTCAAGGAACACTGGCTTCCTATCCTGTCTGAATCCCTTGTTGTGGGAGAGGTGGAGAGGTTCCCTGAGGTATATAGCCCAGGAAAAGGAGTTTTCATGGAGGCAACAGGGGTGGAGGAGTCTGGGTAGAGTGGTCACACCTGGATTTATACCAAATTGCACTTAGTCCCTGTGGATCCCATTAGAGTCTGGAGGCCTGATCTGCTCCTCTCCGCTCTACAGAGAAGTGTATGGAACCCCTTCTCTCCTGCCATCTTTCCTGTCTGCTCATAATTCTCTCTAGTTGTTGTTGTTGACAGACTTTAGGTATGCAGGCAAAGATTACAGGTCATCCTTTATAATAAAAGAAAAAAAAAATCCCAAGGGACAAAAGTGGGTTGTCCTGAATGCAGACCTAAAATCCTCACTTGTTGGTGTGCCCTCTGTAGCATGAATTCAAAGCAGTTGTGGGCAGAGAATGAGAAAAGGATTTTTGTTGTTTTATTTGGTTTCAGAGGAAACCTCGGTGATAGTGCTGGGGATCCACAGCTGGGTTCTGAATGTTTTCATTCCTCCATTAAATACTCATTGCATCCGCCATCCACTAAGCTAATAATCCATTGTCCCCCTAGTTGCTCTCGGAGTACTAAATTTCAAGACCCTAATGTTGTACCAGAAAAATGTTCACGTTCCTTAGGTCTATTGTTGTCTAAAATCTTTGGAACAATGAATACACCATGCTCACTTATGTACCTCTGATCCTGGCACAGTAATCGACATAGGAATAGCTTAACTGATATTTTTAGAAGAAACAAGCAAATTCACAAATAAGTTTATTTCAAATGATGAATGTAGATATCCACACATCTGTGACTCAGATACTCTCTGAACTATCTAATCCGAAATTCTGAGAATTTGTTAATTCTCAATATCTGTTTACAGAGATAGTAATGAGTGTCAGGGACAGGATTTGAAAATTCCTCATTCTCCCGGTCAATCTTCCAAAACCATCACCACTGCCTTAGATGAAGGAAAGTCACTGAGGAAAAAAAGCCAGCGGATGGTTTTCATTCATTTGTTTATTAAACAGCCAAAAATATTTCTTGAGGAACTATTATATGCAAAGGTTTTATCAGTGGTAGAAAAATGCATAAATGTTTTGGAATCAAGATTTGGGATCATCAAGCTAATTAAAGTAAATAGAGGAAAGGAAACAAAATTGCTGCTCTTGGCAATCCCACACTGGGTGCAGGAAATCATGTAAGTTTCAAGATTCAAGTGGTGGTAGGAGGGTGGGCATTGTAGAGGTCCTAATAGAAGAGCAGGGTTTATCAGTTTAGAGAAAGATAATGTTCCAGGGAGACAGGCATGAGCCAAGTCACAGAGGTAGGAATGAGCATGCCATATGTGGGGATCAACCAACCAAAAAAGTGAACAGAATTGCCACAGAATGGAGCTCAGAAAGACAAGAGTGGGTTTGATCACAATCTCAATATCAGGATCTAGATGTGGGCTAAGGTGCTAAGGCTAAGTGATTTAAGGAAATCAATTGCAATTGTCCTGTATGATATAAATGAACTCCTGGGTGAAATTATAGATGTAGGAATTTCAAAACTGTTTTTGAAATAAACTATAAAGCATGAAACACAAGGCATCACAAGTATTATGTGCTTCCTAAAGCTTGGATACATTTGCATCCTACTATTTCAATATGTGTTTATTTTAATAAAGTATAAAATATTTTACTACATAGGCAATTTAATTTTCCTGTCAAATAGTGATGGTGAAGTGGGTGGCACGATGTTTATCCAATGGCTTTTCATGTCCTCTGAGATTTCTGGGGATGGCTGTATCAGAAAAAGCCCCAATATGTGACTCTCTTTGGGTGGCAAGATGGCAGCATGGTCAGGACCCCGGTCTCTGGGATCATCCTGCCTGGCCTTCATCCTGCTTCTGTTACTTTCAGCACAGCCTTTGTGAACAAGTTGCTTAAACACTCATTATCTCAAAATTCTCATTTGTAAAACAGAGGTGACATTTCAGAGTTCAATTAACAAAATAAGGATGTGTTTTGTAATTAGATTTAATGAAGTAAGATAGAACCTACCACACAGGATTATTATGAATATTGAATGAATTAATGTACATAAAATACTCCAAATGACATTTGGCACATGGTAAGGGCAACATAAAATTTAACTATGATTATTAGATATACAGTTTACAAGATTCAAGATTAAAACACACAAAACAGACTTCTGTAAAAGAGTGTATTTGTATATTTGTATATTTGATAATTGCCAAAAGGAAAAGCCCATGGGTGCCATGAGCCCCCAAATTAAGGGCTTTGGCCTAATTAGAGAAAATCTGAAAAGGCTGGTCTGAGGAAGTGAGACTTAGGCTGAAATCAGAGGAGTATGCAGGAGTTCACCAGGTGCAGTGGGATGGAAGAGGGTCAAAAACAGAGTCAATAGCCTATACAGAGCTCCTGTGGGACAGGGAACCCAGCACACAGTATTCTGGAAGCAGGTTGGTGGAGATCATGAGAGTAGACCTGGGAGGAGAGGAAGTCAGAGAAGTAGTCAGGTCCCAGGTGACCATGGTGGAGAAGATGAACTAGGGACCACACAATCTCTGTGCTCATAGTTCCTTCAAGGGCAAACAGGACAAGAGGCAGTTCCCTCAAGTCTCCTCAAGGCAGCTTGGCCACTGTGCAGAACCCTTCCACCACCCCAGGGCTTTCCTCCCACATGCAAGCCTGACATATTCTTCTTCTGAAGGGAAACAAAGTCCTTAAATTGCATATTTATGAATGAATAAAGTACATGGGATTTCTGCTACTCATTTTGTGGATTATGGCAGAAATCGTTCAAACTGAGCAGGAGACACAATTCCTTAAGTATAAGTTGTGTGAGATGGGTCCTCACAGCCTCTGCTTTGGAGTCATTTCTCTGTCCAAGCCTTTGTCTTGTCTGTACCACCAACTCTGCTCATCTCTGAACAAGGGCTCTCTAGCTCTCTCAGGTGGGCTAGAAACACGATTTCCAGTTCCTCTGTGGAAAAAAAAAATGTATAAAGATTAATTGCAATTATGCACACAAAATATTTAGGGCAGTTCCTGGTTCACAGTAACCATGCAATGAAGAGCTACATGATTGAAAAATATCTATTATAATATATATGGAGTGTGTGTGTGTGTCTGTATCCTCCATATACCTATTTCATCCTCTTCGGCTTTATTAAGATCTCATCTTGCTTGGGTAGAGTTGTACATCTCTCAACAAGGCTTCCAAAGTTATTGTGATTGACATCCCTTTGCATATAATTTACTACTATATAATTTATACTATATATATATAAAATTTACTACTATATAATATACTACTATATATACTACTCTAAAATGGAGTCCAAGTTATAGGTGACCTTTGACAAGAAACTGAAAAGCAAAATTATTTTGTTATCAGTGAATACTTGATATCTCACTCCTCTGTTTCCTCCACTGCTAAATAGTCTTCTTTTAATCTTCACTTAAAAGAAATGTGATAACAGGTAACATCGTTATCATCCTCATCATCACACTGCATCGTCATCATCATTGTCATTGTCCTCATTGTCCCTACACCAATTCCTGAATAGTTCTTCCACACCAGGCATTGTGCTGCATGTTTTATATACCTTATCCTATTCCTCACAAAAATCCCATAAAGCAACTCAACTTAGTCTACCAGATGGTGAGAAAATTGAGGCTAAGAGAGATAACAAACTTACTGCTTATGATTATGACTAGTGATGTCACAGTGATGAGATTCCATTGTATATATTTTAACTCTGTAATGCTGAAATAAGTCTACATAAACTAGTATATATACTAGTACATAGACATACATATATATGTATGTATATATATATATACATATTTCCAAAGGATGCATTTCTTAAGAGCAAAACCTCTCTGTGAATCTCAAAAGCCGTGTTGGAGATTGGATTACTGCAGGTGGCAATGACATTTTTGCACTACCCATTTTCCAATGTTTACTGCTTATGTTGTCCATACTTGCTGGGATTGGTTGGGAAGTCCCAATTCCCCCACTACTTCAGAACACCTGCAGTAAAGGCAGAACATTTTAAGTGTTCACTGAATGTTAACTGAACAAATAAGTAAATGGATTAAATTAAGTTCCAGCTGCACTGATATAGCTGCAGGGTCTGTAGATAAATGACACTTATAAATAATTGGTGCAATTGAGAATGAAATAGCCAATTCAAGAGACTTTTTTTTCATTACATCAAGATGTAGGAGAAAAGGCAATACATATATCATTTGATCTTTTAATATCAGAGCCCATAATTCTTCTCAGATGTGTGGATAAGAAGTATGGGAAGCAGAAGCCATGGAAACACCTCTATTTACTAGATCATGCTTAAGTTGTGAATTATAAGACGATAGTGAGAAAGTAATTCCAACGGGTCTTACTAATCAGGAGTATGGTGATTGCTGAGACCTCAGGGAGAGCCCACATCCCCCAAACACTTTGGTTTCACATTCCGTCTTTCCTTTCCAGAATCTGGTCTTTTCTGGGAAGAATGGGCCATTAGAGACTTAGTAAAAACACTGACTGTGAAGAACATTCCAACCTCCCTTTTATCTTTCAAAATAGATGATAAAGTTTTATTCTATTGAATGAAAATTCTAAGTAGCCATATTCTTGATCATAAATACCAAAGTGGTATTCCTTCCTCACTAGATTCTTGGGATAATATGAAAGAGTACCTGTGGCAGGGCTTTGGGAAAAGGAAAGTGTAGTCTTCACTTACAGTAAATCAGATGAGAGTCTTGAAACCCTGCATAAGAGAGCTTCATAATCTAGACTCCCTTTTTAGCCACAGAACTCTTTTTCAAATAATATTTTGTGCAATCTTTATATGAATGGTAGATGAAATTTAAGGTTGCTTAAGTCCAAGCCAGAAGCCCTTCACCTTAGGACTTCCATCCTCTCTCTGCTTTCACAGAGGCAAGAAGAGGCACAGAAGATAAGAAACTGGAGATGTAGGTCATAGTCTGCAACCTGGAAGCTATCTGCCTTCATTTATATTTTACTTGGCCTGCATTTTAAAACAATCTAAATGGGAATGCCTTTAGAAAGGTCAACCAACCCTTAGCCTTAGCTATCCACTACTTTCTGTTGTTTTGCCAAAGGATGATGCTAACATTTATCATCATATTTGAATCTGGGCCCTCTTGTAGACGTTTTGTGACTCCTAATCCTTTTTAACTTAAATTACCTATAAAGGGCCTGCTTTCTAGTTTTCCTTCCAGAAGGGATTCAAAGGAAAGAAAAAAGGGAGGCTAGGAGGAAATGCAGATTTACTTGGAAGAAATGGTAGTGAAAGTCTAGGGAGTATACCCTGAAGGACTTGCTCCCTAAGATTCTTCACCAAAGAGTGTGTCTTCAGCAACTTGGTTGGGAGAAAACTAGATACAGTCAAAGGATACATTGTGAGCTTGTCAGATTCCAGAACAGATTGTATTGCTTATCAGTACAACAGATTGTACAACTTACCTCTGATTTTTATGGTCTTTTTGTTTCCTTTTTTTTCCTTAAGATTTTTAAAATTTAATTTAGAGAGAGAGCAAAAGAGAGTACGGAAGGGCAGAGAGAGAGTGAGAAGAAGAGAAAGAGACTCCCTGCTAAGCACAGAGCCTGCTGTGGGGCTCACTCTCATGACCTATGAGATCATGACCTGAGCTGAAATCAAGAGTTAGATGCTTAACTGACTGAGCCACCCAGGTGCCCCTATTCTTTTTGTTTCTTTGCCAAGAATTGTCTCCTGAGGAGTGTGGGATATTAAATGCTAGAACAACATGAAAATCTTCGTACCGACTTTCCTTATAGCCTTTAACCCAAGGCTCTGTGGAGAATAGTTGACTGAGCAATGTTTGTTGAGCACTTACCATATGGTAGATAGCATGACAGATCCTCCACAGATTACTTATTTGATCTTTACACTAATACTGTTATCTCTAATTTACTGGGGTTCTTAGACTACATTTTGACTAAGACCACTGCTAGTACAGACCAACATGAGGATTTGAACCCCAACTTTTCTTCTATTTTGTTTATTTTAGTGATCAAATATATGCTGCTATCTACATGAAAAATTCTGGCTTTGAAAAATATACTGATATGGGCTTATCAGCAGAATATCTATGATATATATGAGATATCATATATGATATATATAAGATATATACTTTATACAATTCAAATACATATGAAATAATTATTTTTTTTCTGTACACGTATTATATATCCCCATCTTCTTGAACTTGAGAGTAAACTTTTGACTTTGCTAATGCAGTGTGAGCTCCAGTGATGTGTGTCATTTTCAGGCAGAAACTTTAACAATTAATCTGTGTTTTACCATGTCCCTTCTAATCTAAGCCAAACCATGTTCCAGATAAGGGCTGCTCCATCTCCACCAGCTTGGATATTGAAGACAATTTGTAGTACAATGGTAGTCTCTCTCTCTCTCTCTTTCCATACAAGAAAGGATTCTTTGTTTTAAGCCTCTGATATTTTACCTTATTTACAATCTAATCAGTCAAACAGATTCAAGTGATGAACAGCAAAGTGCTTCATTTCTCAAGAACACAAATGTGTGGTCAATAAACTTAAAAAATAAAAAAGTACTTTAAAATGACTTATTGACATGAAAAGAAAAATGTTAAAATTGTGAGAGGAAAAGGGAAAGAGTTAAGTATGGAGGGGGAGAAAAAATAAATTTTACAGGAAAATGATGAAAAGGGGAAAAATATACCACCCAGAAAATATTCATTAGTTAATATGACATCTCACTAGTTAATTAAATATAAGGAGTAAAATCTTAAATAGACTTTCACATTGTTTTAAAATGAAAAATGAGTTGTAAACAAATCTATTCATTTGAAAGGAGCAAACAGTAGTTGTTTCCTTTATTGCTGTTCAAACAAGCAGGTTCTCAAATATTATTTAGAGATGAATTATTTCTGTGGTATAGTTAGGTTTTACCTTGACAAGTATGAGGTTTAAAAAAAAAAAAGTAGCTCTCAGAAAGTTATTAGTGACTTTATTCGCATTTTGTTTTGTTTTCTTTTCTTTTTGGGCAGAACATTTGTTTATTTGTTTGTTTATTTGAGGGAGGGATCTATGGAACTGACAAGAAATACAGCCATTTCTATAGCAGTGAAGTAGACAGAGATAAGGGGTGAATTTCTTAACTCTCGGATGCCTAAAAAAATTGTGTTAACTTCTAACCCCTTCCACTGAAAGCAGAAAGTAGAAGAAAATGTATTAAGTGAAGTAGGGTGAAGTCCAACATGAATTCCAAATGAAGAAAAATTAAAACATAGTATCTTTTCAGTTTATTTCAAGAATAAAGCCCTGTTCAACCAGCCATACCCTTCAACATTCTTTAAATAAGGGAAATAGTAGTCCAGACCTGAGAAAGCCAAAAGTGTTTTCAGTCCTAAGCTTTTGGTTTCTCTGCCTTTTTTCTGATGAACATAGCTCATTTCCAAGATTTGTGAACAACGAAAAAAATTTAGAAAAAGAAAATGACTCGAGGTGCCTGGGTGGCTCAGTGGGTTAAAGACTCTGCCTTCGGCCAGGTCATGGTCCTGGGGTCCTGGGATCGAGCCCTGCATCAGGCTCTCTGCTCAGCGGGGAGCCTGCTTCCCCCCACACCTCTCTGCCTGCCTCTGCCTACTTGTGATCTCTCTCTGTCAAATGAATAAATAAATAAAATCTTTAAAAAAAAGAAAAGAAAATGACTCTACTACTCAGAGATAACTTCTGATAATATATTAGTCTATATCCTCAAATGTTTTGTTCCTTTCCTCCTATTTCATTCCTCAAAGAAAAATGGCTATATATAACCTTTATAATCACATTTTTCCTGTAACAAAATATAATGGAATATGTCTCATGTATGACAATATAGATTTATACAGTATCAATTATATAATTGCATAACCCATTACAGATTTAATCTATCAGCTATAGATTAACTTGGTCTAGATTTTGGAAAGGATGCTTAATATAATTTCATTTATTTATTTTTAAAGATTTTATTTATTTATTTGACACAGAGAGAGAGATCACAAGTAGGCAGAGCAGCAGGCAGAGAGAGGGGGGGAAGAAAGCTCCCTGCTGAGCAGAGAGCCTGATGTGAGGCTGGATCCCAGGACCCTGAGACCATGACCCAAGCTGAAAGCAGAGGCTTAACCCATTGAGCCACCCAGGTGCCCCAAGGATGCCTAATTTTAAATTACAGAGTTAGATGCATCCATTCTCTGTTTCAAAGTAGCTGTTTTGAGCATGTCTTGAGAACAGAGCATATCATGGCTCTTCATTCTAATCTGCTATTCGAAACACAAGGGAAAGCTGAACAGTTTTGTGGTTTGAATCACTTCTTCATTAGTTCTTTCATGAAAGAAATATGTATTAAGTGCCTTCTGTTTGTGGTATGCTATTGTAGGTGTTAAGGGTAATCGTTACTGTTTTTCATTAAAAACAACAACATAGATTTTTCTGGCTATCAGGGAGAGACAGACAATAATGAATACTTCAAATGGTAATATCTAGAAAAGGAGACAAAAGGACTTCTGGAAGAAGAGAATTCTAGGAAGATGAAAAAGCAATGCAAAGGCCCTGAGGTAGGAGCTGCTTGGAATGGAAGCCGATAAGGTTGAGGGGAAGAAAATGAGAGAAGTTGAAGGAGATGGGGCTTAGGAGATTAGACTGTACAGGGCCTTATAGGGCTCTGGCTTTTTTCTTGATCAAGATAATTCACTGAAGGATTCTGACCTGAAGATTGACCCAATCTGGCTTATATTTTAAAGGGTCTCTCTGACTATTATACTGAGAATAGACTGAATGGAGATAAGAGCAGAAGCAGAAAGACAATTTGGAGTTCTATTTCAATAATCCACATTAAATATTATGGTGTTTGGACAAGGTGTCAAAAAAAGGTGGGCTGACAGGACTTGACAATGTGTATCATTAATGAAGCGTAAAAGGCAAGGATCAAGGTTTCTGGCCTGAGCATCTGGAAGGTAAAAATGCCAGTTACTATTCTCAAAATGGTAATAGAAGAAAAATGATTCAAGGTGAAGATCAAGGGTTCAGATTAGAACTATCTGGCTTTGAAGTAAGGTTTGGCCTAGAAATATAATTTTGATATTCATCAGAACAGAGATGGAATTTAATACCATTCGGGGATGAGATTCCCAAAGAAGTGAATGTCGGTAGAGAACATCAAAGCTTCAGTCTTTGGAAGTTGTAGAGATACACAGAAACCAAATAATAATAAAAATGATGGCCAGGGAATAAAATGGAAAATGAAATTGTGGTATCCTAAAAGCTGATTTAAAAAGTGTTAAAAACAGGGGCACCTGGGTAGCTCAGTGGGTTAAGCCTCTGCCTTCGGCTCAGGTCATGATCTCAGGGTCCTGGGATCGAGCCCCGCATCGTGCTCTCTGTTCAGCTGGGAGCCTGCTTCCCCTCTCTCTCTGCCTGCCTCTCTGCCTACTTGTGATCTCTGTCTGTCAAATAAATAAATAAAATCTTTAAAAAAAAGTGTTAAAAACAGGAAGAAATGAATGAATATGTTAATTTTGCTGATAGATTAGAAAATATGAGTATTGAGATTAGAAAGGTCTATATAATAATATGAAGATGTGAATTAAAGAAATATGAATTGAGTACCTGCTGAAAATCTGGTACTCGGATATTACTGTGGAAGACTCTGGCATGGATAGTATCTGGTTCCTGTTCTCAAAACTCTTCAAACTATGCTGGAAATTGATATCTTATTTAACTCTCTCTGTCTCTATCTCTCTAACATCTACTTATCCATTTGTCTATCATCCATCTACCTATCTCTGTACAATGTCACAGAGACTAGTTCAAAGTGAGAAACAAAGAAAAAGATACATACTTTCAAATAGATTGATTCAAGAAGACTGTATTAAAATATTGAATTATGGCTTATGGTATGAATGTAATTATCTGGTGGAAGTTAAATGATATGAGTTCAGTCTTAAGGATCAGAGTAAGCAAAGGTGTGAGGGTAAAGCACAGAGAATAGTCACAGAACAGGCATGAAGGAACTACCCAAACCATTCCTCTTTCTTCATTCTTGATTCACTCTTGATTCATTCTTCATTCTTGTCACAAGCCACCTTTGAGATAATGGCAATGAAGCAGGCTATGAACCAAGAAGAAATTGATATAATAACAGTCATTCGGGAAGTTGGCAATAGCTTTATCAGAGTTAGTAGAAATGATTTAACTGTAACAAAACCAGGGAACAGAATTCAACCACCACAAGAAATGGGTCTTTTATAATAGTCTTTGGGATTTATTCCAGTATTATTTTAAATTTCTTAAAAACTTTTTTAACCTGAAGCATGAGATCCTTGGATTTAAAAAAAAAAAAAAATTATCATCTAGAGAAGCATTCAAACCAAACATGACTGACGCATAGATACATCTACATAAATTAGATTCCCCAAGGGGCTTCCCTAAAGAACCTTCTCCTTCAGGGGTTGGCTTTGTAAGATAACTCAAAGGAGATTGCTGTTTTCATTTTCCATTGTTTCCTTCTGGTTTCTCCATGCCTGCCTCCATAGAGGAAGACTGTATGGACTTGATCTCCATATGGAGAAGATAACACAAATGGGTAGTGCCAAGAGCTATCCCGCAGGAGGGAAGGTCCTGCTACTGAGCAGCTAAACCCCTGCAAATCATTTATTTGACCATTGGATGTCATCAGTGTTCTATGGAGCACCTGTTGAGTGAGTTTTGTGACAGGAAGTATTCTGAGTTAAAGGCGGTGATTCGTTTATTGTTTTGATGGCATACTGGCATTCCTCTCAGTTAAATGGTGTGGAAATAGTAAAAATAAAAAAAAAATCATTTTTATTAGTCAGTATTTTAAAGTATCCAGAAATAATATTTCCTTAAAAAAAAAGAAAGAAAGAAAAGAAAAAGGAAAAAAAAAAAAAAAAGGAAGAGAGCTATATGGCCTGAGACAGAAAAATGTGAAACTGACAGACGTCTTGAAATTAAGCCAGCTGCTAATGCAAATAGCTCAAATAATCAGATGATGTGGCCAGGGCTTTTGTTATTTAGTTTTTGGTGATCAATTTGGCATATATCTATATATATAGATAGGTAGATAGATATAATATATATATATATTGATTATTTTTTCCTACTGCTTCCAGTAATGTGACCCTTAATGTTGGACATTTTGGGAAATGCAGGTACATCCAAAATAATTTTTTCTGTTAATTTTCAACTTACATAAAGGTATACAAGGAAATAAGGGAAAATGCAAATATCTAGGATTAATGGATGTTGTATTTAAGTAAAAATCTTAATCCAGTCTTGGTGATTTTTATTTTTTGTTTATGAGCCATTAAAGATTGTTAATGTTTTTCAAAAGTATCAGCTTACATTATTTTTAAATTATACAAAATGATGCATTGATATAGTATTACTGTAAAAGAATTTAAACAATATTAAAGCATTTAGACTAAAAATTAGAAGTTTCCTTTTAATGAGACACAGCCACTACTCCTCTCTGTCCCACTCACATGCTCTATGTCTTCCTCCCGTTTTTAGAGGGCATTGTTCAATGTTTGTGTATGTTCTTCAGGTCTAAACAATTTCGAAGGTATTTAAGGTATTTGAGGTAGATTAGGGTATTATGTTGGAATTGAGTTATAATGATATAAGAGCAGCAGGTCTATATTGGTGAAGACTGAATTAAAAACAATTTTAAGTCCATCCTCACATTATATTTTGGTTACATGGCATTAGAAGTAAGATTTAAAGTGTCATTAGACTTGATATAATAACACACAAGGTATTTCTTTAAGTGTCTCAAGGTCTTTATAGGTACCAAGAACATATATAAATAGAGGAGATTCAAGTTAACATTGACCTTTGGTTGGGCAGGAAGAGGTTACTTTGTTTTCATTAGGAAGTGCTAGGACGTTAACAGAGTAATAAATTTTGATTTCTTTTCCTCACTTCTATTGTTATCAGATTTCTTTTTAATTATTATTACTTTTGTTGAGCTAACCAGCTTTAATGAAGACTAAGTGTCTCTGATTTGTATTTGTTCAGTAAATAAACCAAACACAGAAGGTCAACAGGAACAGAAGTTAAACAACCTTGCTCTGCCTTGAACAATATCCATTATAGGAGATTCACAACATAAGTACTATTTTTAATTAGGGAAAACAGTATTACTGTATAAAAACACAATATTTTCTGAGTTTGGAGATCATGAAAGGGAAGAGAACACTTTAAAATTATTTTTCTCCATACACTATTGAGGAATAGGTTGGTTATATTAATTGTACGTTTATAACATTTAGCTTTGTTCAATCATAGATTATTTCTGGACAGCTCACACAAAAGGAAAATGACAAAGGCATGGAAAAGAAAACCTGATAGGAAAGATGAAAGGAATTGAGTTTATTCATTCTGGAGAGAAGCAAGCAACTTGGAGGGCAAAGTACTAATGTTCTTCATTCAAGTAGAGACTTCCCAGAGAGAGAGCAGTGGCTCTCAGGGGTGTGGTTTCCTTTGGCACAATCCCTGATGGCCAGGAGGGCACTTAAAAAAGAGAAATACTTATTTTATGATTAACTAAGGGTAAGGAATCCACTTTGAAATCTTGCTTGGTGCCCTGCAATGAAAATTGTCCACTGTCTGCACTGATAACAGGATGAGAAGAATAGCACTGATAGCAGAATGAGAAGAATCACATTTTTATCCTAAAATGAGACCATGGTTTTAAGATTTTTCTATATGAGAGAGAAAATTGTTATGGGGAAAGTTACATAAAGATGTGAAAAATTGGACAAATGCATTAGTCTAGGTTGGTTTGATAGTGAGAACGGATTTTTTTTCAAGTCCTTCCATACCAATAATTTCATACTTATATTATTTTAAAAAACTAAAAATGGGGGGAGGGTTAATAGTTAATTATGCAAAGAAATGGATGGGGTGGGCTGAGTACTAATATCTGTTAAAAATCTTCCCAGTGTCTGTTCCACTGGGATGCATTAAAGTAAATTTCACCTTCACATGATTTGCCCCCTAACTGGAGTCCCACCACATGACTTTGTGGACTTCCTGACATCATGTAGATGGACTGGAGCTATGAGCATATTTCTTAGTATCTACTGGAAAGATAAGTAAGGCTGATTCATTGGGTTCTTTCCTGATGGAAGAATGAGGGCACTATGTGCCAAGAATGGTATGGTGAATGTGGTCATTCCCATTTTACAAATGGAAAAAAAAAAAAAAAAAAAAAAAAAAAAAACCAAAAATCAAACAAACAAAAAAAACCAGATCAGGGAAGTAAACTACTGTGGATTCATTGCACAAATTTTCCACACTATTCAAAATAAATAATGCATGCTACCAATCATTGAAAGATGGAAGAAATTACAACATGCTTTCCATTTTCTCTTTTGTTGACCAAAGAACTTATCCTATAATAGTTTGCCAGTTGTCATTATTCCACTTTATAATAATATTACATATAATAATAATAGCCAGCTAGGCCTTAGCCTATGCAGTCAGAATTTTAGGACTGGAAAGTTAGAGATACCTGCCATTCCACTACCCCTTCCCTTTGCCCAATCACATGTTTTGAAGTTGAAGTAGCTTTAACATGAAAAACAAAATTGTGAATACCTTGGGAACTAATGTGCCAGCTCTATTCTTGAGGTTTCTTTTCAGACCAACTGCTTTGTTGGTTAATGTTTTAATGAGACATTAACAGACATATTTTCTGAAAATAATGTTATCTATAATCAACTGCTTCCATTGAAAAATATCATAAACTTTTACACTTTGCCCTGCTGGAACAGATGGCAAGCCAACTGTCAACAACATTTGTTTAAAAAGCCAAGAAAAGGAGGGTGGGAGAAGAATAAAGGATTCTTGTTCTTTGTTAGATGTCTTAATTATATTTCCAAAGTAATTCTTTTAATGTTAGAAAAGACAGTACTATAAGATCTCTGAATCTCAAAATGAGAAATAGGCACTATTTAGCAGACTTGAAGATGAACTTGCTAACCATTTGAAGAGCCTAATTTAACTAATTAGTGATTTTTGCAGCTGTCTACTTTCCCTTAGTCAATTTTAACTTTGAATTTTTCCCCTGAGAGGGATAAATTGAGCCTTGAAATTTTAAGATAAGAATTCTCATGACTTTCCCTGGCAGTTAAGATCTGGTCCACTCTTCAATTCTCATAATGGTCTATGGATTCCCTATATCAGAATTTTCATTTTCAAATGATGTCCAATGATTTCCGGCATCATGCTGTTTGATAACCACTGTGACCCCAATCTTCTAGGTCAATAGTTTTTAATTTGCATTTCTCCGAGATCCGCAGTTTAATGGAAGATTCTCTGGACCATATGAAGAGACAAGAGGAAGACCAAGAATGAAGAAGAGTTATAGATTATTTATCTTCAATGAGAGCAATTAATTTCTACATGCTTTATAAATGTTAAAAAATACAAACATTAGTTCCGTTGCTCCGCTGCTCGCCGGGAGCCGGCCCCTGCTGTGAAGTGTGTAAACCTGGCGATTCGCAGACCTGTACCCCTGGGGATAAAATATATATGTTTATAAAGCTGTAAAAAAAAAAAAAAGAAAAGGATGAATACCCAAGTTTTGTAGCAACATGGACGGGACTGGAAGAGATTATGCTGAGTGAAATAAGTCAAGCAGAGAGAGTCAATTATCATATGGTTTCACTTATTTGTGGAGCATAACAAATAGCATGGAGGACAAGGGGAGATGGAGAGGAGAAGGGAGTTGAGGGAAATTGGAAGGGGAGGTGAACCATGAGAGACTATGGACTCTGAAAAACGATCTGAGAATTTTGAAGGGGTGGGGGGTGGGAGGTTGGGGGTGGTGGGTATTGTAGAGGGCAGGGATTGCATGGAGCACTGGGTGTGGTGCAAATATAAAGAATACTGTTATGCTGAAAAAATAAAAAATTAAATAAATAAATAAATAAATAAATAAATAATAAAAAATACAAACATTAATAACTATTTCCTGTTTAACTTTTTGTTCTCATCAGTTTTCCTTTTGCTTTCCATGGAGCATGTGCAATATAAATATCTTTCATTTGATGAGAAAAAAAGAACATTTAGCTTTTGGTTCATTTGGGAAAAGAGAGAAAGGGACAACAATATTCTCCTAGGGCTGGTATGGTATTGGAGGGAGGAATCAAAACAGAGATTCCTTGAGGCAGAGAGTTCAAATCTAAGGAGTAAATTGTTTAAGACTGCTTTTTGCAGTCATGTCCCAGAAGTTTGTCCCCCAGGAAAAGACCAGTATGAACAACCCTTGGAATATTTAATATTTACACTGTGTTCTATTTAAAAAGGGCCAGAGCAAAGGGATGTATTACAAATTGAGATGTGGGGGCTGAAGAAATGCATTTTTGTAAGGCCTATAAAGTGAGATGTAAAATTTCTTAATGGGTTGTCTACATTAAAATATATATATATATATATACATATGTATATATATATATATATATATGTTTTTTTAATATGGCAAAGGTTAATCAATATGATTAGGCCATCTGTGCTGGCTAATTGCTGTTGATCTAAGTCAGGCTCCCACCCCTGCCAGGAGACGGGAAGACAGGGTGCTATTTTCTTTCTTTTTTGAGAGGAGCGGGTGGCTATTTTTCTAAGGACAATATGATAACAGAAAGAAAGTCAGGGGCTTATGATGAAAAAGGAAGTTGTCTGAAGTTTTGTCAAATTGAGGGGAACATTAAGGTCCTCTTGGTTACCCTCAAAACAGTAACAACTAGCAAAAGTGCTCCTTTTGTAACCTATAGAATCTCAACTTGCTTTTCATAGGTTGAAAATATCTGTTTCTATGTATGTCTTTTCAACTAGACCAACACTTATAACCTCACCAACTACTACTAATATTAAATGGTGAACTTACATTTCTCAAAAGCATATTGATAAATTATGAACATCTTGACTACATTAAGTATGGGAAGGGAGGGAAAGGAAGTAAATTCTTGGAAACACAGAACACTTGCAAATGTGGTGATGACAAAAGCCAAGAACTCCATCAGGATTCAGCTATTCTCAGACAGTGCTGAACCACACGGGTTGAGGATAGAGAAGCTCAGTCAGGGTAAGAACGGGCACTCAGTGTTCTGCTAACAGTTTACTTTTTATGATTTTTTTTTCTTCCAGAGTATAAATGTATAGCTTGACTTCCAGAAAGGTGGAACCAATAATGATACCATCTCAGGACACACACACAAAAATGATAGAGACATTATTTGAAGACTTCCAGAAATACCTACTTTGTAGAAAAATAAATACGTGAAGTTCTATGTATACTGAAGAGCAAACTACTCTTTATGGAATAAACTATAATCCTAATATTTGTCAGTTCAGAAGAGAGTCTGCTTTACAAATTTGACAGAGTGAGGATGAAGTGGGTGTGGGGCAGAGGTTGGTAGGAGTGGATTTGGAGTGGAGGAGTAGACAGTTGAGTGGGTGAAGGAATTAGCCTTTTAAATATAGTTTGGGAGGGGGTGCCTGGGTGGCTCAGTGGGTTAAGCCTCTGCCTTTGGCTCAGGTCATGATCTCAGGGTCCTGGGATCAAGCCCCACATCAGGCTCTCTGCTCAGCGGTGAGCCTGCTTCCCCCTGTCTCTGCCTGCCTCTCTGCCTACTTGTGATCTCTCTCTCTCTCTGTCAAATAAATAAATAAAATCTTAAAAAAATATATATATATATAGTTTGGGAAGAGAGGTCTATCTTAGAAGAAATTTTATTGCACAGTTTTTTTAACATATTGAATAATTAAAATATTTAAAATCTGAACCAAAAAAATTTTTAAAACTGGTTATGGTCGTACTTTAATTTCCTAATTACTGGGTCTGTTCAGAATGGATTTTCTTCTTCTTTTTTTTTTCCCCCAGAATGGATTTTCATAATAGAATTGAGAAAATGAAATTTGGTGATTAAATTCATATTAACAACAACAAAAAAATAGATCTCACTTCCAAAAACATACTTTTTCCCTAGCATCTTTTTTTTTCTTTTTTAAAATATCATCCTCAGTGAAATCACTGAGTATATTACTGTTCAATAACAGATATAGCTAGTTTCTGTACAAACAGATGGAATTGATTTGTCTGCTGGTTTCAGCACAATGGAAACTAAAATCCCATTTCCTCACCATGTGCTCGACTGAAGCATCTCAGATATTCTAGGAAACCATTGGTCCATAACAGTGTTTGTCAGTGCTTAATTGGGATAAGGTGGGAATGTCTTATACACAGAAACTCAAAGATCAAACTCCTATATCTTGAAGACCAGAAAATGTAAGAACATTTAGGGTCTTATGAACTCATGACTTTTTCTTCCATGTTGATGTTTACTATCCTTAGATTTCCATCTATGTGTTTCCAGACATGTGGGTTCAGTCTTTATGATCACAGAATCATTGTAATTGTACAATACCACTTATACTACCATACTCTGATAATTAAAGTAACCAATTAGACCTGGAAAACATGGTGGCAATGTGATCTTTCCAGGTTCAAAGTTCTGGTATTTTCAGAGGGGGCATTTAAAAATTTGTATGCATGCATGTAATTGAGATGGAATTATAAGAAAGTGAGTGAGTTTTTTCACTCACCAGGGGTATATAGTGATTGTGTTTTCAGAGATGTTACTCTACCTCAAAGCTGAGCTTTGGGAGGAAGAATACTTTTTGTCCTAATGATTAGAGTGAATTTCAATTAGTGTTTGTCAAAAGCCTGGAGTAGAGGCTATCAACAGATTTAAAGCAGATTAAAATAAACATCTATCAAAACCATATTTGATGACATAATGTCATAAAATAAGCATCATTTTCTCTTATTTTTATGATAAATATCTCACTACAGATATCTCCCTGACTCTGTCCTTATTTGAAGAGCAGACAAGGAGTTAGATTTGAGGTTGTGACATCAGTGAGGTGGCAGAATAGGAAGTCCTAGCCTTCATCCCCCCAGAGAAGCACTCATTTAATAACACTATACTGATCAAAATGCCTTTATCAAAAATCCAGAATCCAGCTACGAAGTTGCAGTGACTAGATGAGCACAAACCTGAGAATAGCCACATTGAAATGGATGTGAAGAGCAATTTCATTTTACTGGTTTCAGCCCATACCCAAGGCAGCATAGATCGACACTAAGAGATCCCTGTGCCCACTATTTCTCTCTAGGGGGAGGAAAGAGTGAAGTGTGCATCTAATCTTGGTGCACCACCAGACATACCTGCTACTGTGTCATCTCACACAGAATGCTGAGGGAAATGGTATTTATGACACCCAGAGATAGCTAAGAACAAAGAAATGGGGTCGGCAGCTTTCGGTAGTGACATAGCACTGCAAAGTTGGAAGAAGGTGCATGATTTTGAGACGTCTCCTTCTAAAAAGAGAGAGAGAGAGAAGGGTAGATTTCACACAAAATTCTAGAATTTCAATGCACTATCCCAGGAAGAAAGAGATAGGTGGCTCTCAGAAGCTAACATGGTTTTCTAGTGTTGAGAGAAGTCCCCTCAACCTGAGACTTGTCCATCAGGAGGGACAGAGAGGTGTTGAGTGTTCACTCATTGTGCGGTCCCTAGGGAAAAGGAACAGATGGTTTACTATGGCCAGTATGATTTTGTGACATTGGGAAAAAGCATACAAGAAGGAATGGAGAGGAGAGGAACATGCACATCCACAGAAAAGTTTTTGAGAGGCTCCCAGAGTCAGCTAAGTGCTTGGCGAAAGTCTTTCTTTATTGATCCCAGTCTGTAAGGACTCAGAGCAGCAACTGTTTCTTCAAACGCACAGGCACATTACCTGTGGGATAAAACTTGGGATTCAAGGATGGTTTTAATATATACAAATCAATTAGTGTAGTACACCACATTAATAAAGGATAAAATTCACATGATCAACTGAATAGATGCAGAGAAAGCATTTGAAAATATTTAAATATATTTTCATGATAAAAACTCAACAAACTAGATAACGAAGGAATGTACCCAGCATGATAAAGGCTACATATGACAAGCCTACAGGTAACATCATAGTCAATAGTGAAACACTGAAAGATTTTTTTTTTCATTTGTGCATTCTGCTTTAATATAACTCTCGGTATGTCAATGATCTAACTGAACGCTATACAATCATGCTGATTGTGACAGCAGTAAGGACCACGAGAAGGGTCTGCAAAGGTCAAGAGGCTGGGTGGGGGCAGGAGAGGAAGAAAACTGGGTCAGAGGCCCCTTGGGTGCAGGCT
This sequence comes from Lutra lutra, assembly GCF_902655055.1. Lineage (NCBI taxonomy): Eukaryota > Metazoa > Chordata > Mammalia > Carnivora > Mustelidae > Lutra > Lutra lutra. The sequence continues at coordinate 28,520,078 of NC_062291.1, read as the reverse complement.
GATTTCTAGCGGTCTAAGATCCACCTTATTTGGACAGAAATGCTCTCTCCCGGATCAGCAACGTGCTGAGTGAGCTCCGGGGATGGAGTGGGGGGGGGGGGTCTGTGGGGCAGGGTGGGGCGGGTAGGAACGTGGGTTGTGTAGGCTGTCCTTATGCCGAAACTACAAAACATCTGAAGCATCACTATACAACACTGAGCTAACAAAGGAGAGAAGACAGGTACAAGACAGGGATGTTATTCAACAGGTATAAAATTTCTGGGAAAAAAAAAAAAAAAAGTTCTGCAAGATGAATAAGTTCTGGAGATATGCTTTCTTGCATCATGCCTCTAGTTAGCAATAATGTGTTGTATACTTAAAATTTAAGTAGGTAGATCTCGTCTGTCTTACCCTTACCTCGTTGTATCTTATCACAATAAAAATTTTTAAAAATTAAAAAAAATGTAATTGAGTTAGATTTTCAGAGTTGGAAAATAGATGAAATATGTAGATGGGTAAAAGAAAGAAAAAGAAGGAAATGAGATGAAGAGAGGAAACAATATTTTACTTTTGTGCAAGTTGGAATATCTTTCAAATCACTACTAAACACTTTAGAATGGAAAATGGGATGTTTTGCATCCATTCAAAACTGGAGATACTGCAAAAAAACAGTAATAATATGCCGTCCAAACAAAGTGAATGAAGTTTCTTAGCTATCACTCAGGTCTTGTAAACAGTGTTTCCTGGCTGTATAATGCTAAATTTTCATGACTAATGACATTTAATTTTTTTTTTTTTTGTCTCCTCTGTCCCTGAAAATTCCTCTTCCTACCATTACTCCTATTCCTGTGGAGAGGGATTGCATGACCCTTTAAGATGGAAGAGGGAAAGAAGGCAGTTAGGATACCTAGAAGGTTTGTTTCATTTAGCATTGTATGTGAGGTTTTTGGGTGCTATCTCTCCCAAACTGGCTTCAGACCTTCCCCAATGAATTAAAGTTGCTTTGATAGTACATGGTAGCCTGCCTTGAAAGGAGTAACTTACAAAACTCCATTTCTGATCATATCTATTTTCAGCCCAGTGTACTGACTATGGTGGCATTTTTCTTTTCTTTCTCCTTAAATGAAAGAGGTACTTTTTTGTTTTGCATTGTTTTGTTTTTTGTTTGTTTGTCTCTGCCCCTTCCAATTCTGGGCATAAAAAAGGAAAACACTGCTACCACACAACAGGGACAAATAGCGAAGACACCTTAGATATTCTTGGAGGTTTTACTAAATCACAGACTACAGTTGCAATGTTGCATTATAAAATCCTAACCATATTGGAAAGACCATGGAATCTTAAGAACCTTAACAAAAATAGAATTAGCATTTTAATCTTTAAAATACCAACAGGGATAACACCAAATTAAAAAATGATCGACTATCTTTAGGTAGGACTCTAATTTCAGAAAAAATATTCCTGGTTGTTCAGAAGACATGTTTTATAGAAACATAGAATTTTTATAATAACTAGTTATAGTAATAATAGTAACTAAACATGCCCATTGGTGTACTAAATGCTTTTTGTAAATAAGTCATTTTATAATAGCAAACACAATAGAAGCATTTATTATTTTTAACCTCCAACATATAGATGAGAAATCTGAATCTTATCCTGAGCAGTGATTTTAACTAATAAGTGATAATTCAGAGCCCACAGAGGTGACAGACCTCAATAGTAATAGAACACAATAAATGTTAGGATTATAATTGTTCAAAAGTTCTTCCTCTAAGATGAACTCAAAATATTTCAAGCTGGGCCCCAGCCTTTTTCAAATTCAAGCAGCCAATCTGCTTATGGTAAAAGGTCCAGAACTGAGCATAATCTCTCAGAGTGAGGAGGGTAGCCAGATGCCAGAGTTTCCTTCCTTCCTTCCACCTTTCTTCCTTCCTCCTTCCTCCTTTCCTCTCTCTTTCTCTCTCTCTCTATTTCTTTCCTGAACGTAAAGTGATTATTGGGGTCTGAGGATAAGCAAAATAATTGTTGGATTTTCCCCAAATTACCCTCATTACCATTATCAACCCCTCCATTCCGTCATCAGATTTTGGAAGACTCTGGCAAAGTCATCTGTTATCCCTGAAATAGGCTAAAGACGGTGACATAATTTAAATTTATTTTAAATGATGTAAATTATCCATGACTTTATACAACAATCCCTGTGATAAAGATAAACTTTAGCCAGTATATTTGATAATCAGAGCTAACACTTGAGTTGACTTTTGTTCCTCCCAGATCTTTCTTTACCTGGGATGCTGCACTGTCATCCTGCTCTGTAAATCTCTAAATCTCCTTTCAAGATTCTGGGACATCTGTTCGAGATGAAGCCTGAATGATAAGATGGAAACATCCCTAATACAACTTTAGTGCCCCTTTGTGCCACTGTCCATCATTTGGTTGGAGTTCTACTTCTGTCAAGGGCTATAAAAAGAAAAGAGCAGACAGTTAAATTCTCCTCTCCTTGCTCATTCACTAATGCTTACGGAGATAATAAAATGGACATTTATTCTCAACTGCAGTTCAATTGAAATGTTATGATGTTTTTGGTGACTTCTGAAGGGTAATGGAAAATGAATGCCACCTGTTTATGATGTGCCATCAGGGACATGGCACTTCTTAGATGAATTCCACTTAAAAAGTCACATCCTTTATTTGGTGATGGCTTGTTCTCTGGGAGAGCAGCCGATCCCTAAACACATAAAACCAATAAATCCTGGCTCACACAATTCATTTGTTTCATCTGTCTTCACAGTTAATACCTAGCAACCCAGTCTGTTTGGCCCAGGGATTAGTGCAGATTATGAAGAAGACCCAAATGAAGAGTCTGGTTGCATTGCTGGTAGGTCAATTGTGTTAAGGAGGGGAGATGTTTTTGACTCTTATTCTCTTTTTCTATTGCAGTGGACTTTTGATTGAACTATTTATAGATTTCTTCTACCCCTTTAATTTATTTCACTTCTATCTCTTTCTTGGGGAATGAGAGATGTGGTATTCTTACCCAGCATTAATTGATATTTACTATGCCAAACACTGTGCTAGGTTATTAAGAAAATAATTTTAATTTATTCTTTACAACACTTATATGATCATGTTATTGGTTCCATTATATTAACATGGTAACTACTGGAGCTCCCAGGCCCTTATCTGTTTCTAAATTTTAAATGAAGGAATAGACAGAGTTATTCAACTTTTCTCAGCCTATGACATTCTTAAGACAGATAAAAGTTGTATAGCTACCTACTGGGATGATTTTCAATCCTTGTTGCATCTTGGGATGGGGTGTTCTAACTAATTCAGCCCAAATAAGAAAAATAAAGTTTATCAAGAATAATGAACATAACTGACAAGCGACAATGCAGAGTTGCAGAGATGACAGACCACACTTTTTCTTTTTAACCACAATTACTCCCTTTGAGTATGTAGCATACAGTTTAATCTGTTCAAGGGAAAGTGTCACACAAGAGTTCAGAAGGCTTACACAATTTTGACTACAGGGAGTTTATTCAATCTGGATGATCAAATAGTCACAAGAGCTGTGTATGGGATGCATTCTTTCAACAGCAAGGACAATTTTAGATAGTGGAGCTCTTTCACAGAGAAAACTTCTAAGCCTCTCAATGATGACAGATTATTCTAGGGAAGTAGCTTGGCTCTCATGCATGTCCCTGGTGGTGGGCACTAATGACATTCACTCAGGCAGGCTGGGTGCTTCACGGGTGCTCTCTACCTCTCTATATTCTACTTCCTCATGTCCTTTGGATCGTTTTCATTTCCCCAAATCAGGACAATGGCAATGTTTTCCTGGGACTTGTTCCTCATCTCTCTCCATCTACTCAATCCACTGCTAACCACTTTGAGACTTTGTCTTTTGATACATAAAACAACAACAACAACAACAAAAACATAAGAACATAATAATGAAATTTCTTCCAAGTAAGCCTTGTTTTTCAGTTTTAGTCTCCGAAATGGGTCCCTGAAGCTTATCTTGAAAATGCTATGTTGAATTTTGATTCTTTCTCTTTGTCCTCCTCCTATAGCAACAATTATCTCTGAGCCCTTGTGGTTAAGGGAGGATGCAATAGGCACAGGTGGCAGATAGGACAGTTTTAAAATTCCTTAGTACTATATTTTTAAATAATGTTTTCATATACAATTCATGAAGACCCAAGTAAAATTTACTTTCTAAACTAAAATTTCTTTTGAAAGTTTATCTTGTGTCTGCCATTGATTTATTTTTTTTTTTCTTTTTTTTTTTTTTTTTTTAATTTTTTTTATTTTTTTTTCAGCATAACAGTATTCATTATTTTTGCACCACACCCAGTGCTCCATGCAATCCGTGCCCTCTACAATACCCACCACCTGGTGCCCCCAACCTCCCACCCCCCACCCCTTCAAAATTCTCAGATCGTTTTTCAGAGTCCATAGTCTCTCATGGTTCACCTCCCCTTCCAATTTCCCTCAACTCCCTTTTCCTCTCCATCTCCCCTTGTCCTCCATGCTATTTGTTATGCTCCACAAATAAGTGAAACCATATGATAATTGACTCTCTCTGCTTGACTTATTTCACTCAGCATAATCTCTTCCAGTCCCGTCCATGTTGCTACAAAACTTGTGGATTCATCCTTTCTTTTTTTTTTTTTTTTTTTTTTTTTACAGCTTTATAAACATATATTTTTATCCCCAGGGGTACAGGTCTGCGAATCGCCAGGTTTACACACTTCACAACACTCACCATAGCACATACCCTCCCCGATATCCATAACCCCACCCCCTCTCCCAACCCCCTCCCCCCATCAACCCTCAGTTTGTTTTGTGAGATTAAGAGTCACTTATGGTTTGTCTCCCTCCCAATCCCATCTTGTTTCATTTACTCTTCTCCTACCCCCTCGACCCCCCATGTTGCATCTCCTCTCCCTCATATCAGGGAGATCATATGATAGTTGTCTTTCTCCGATTGACTTATTTCGCTAAGCATGATACCCTCTAGTTCCATCCACGTCGTCGCAAATGGCAAGATTTCATTTCTTTTGATGGCTGCATAGTATTCCATTGTGTATATATACCACATCTTCTTTATCCATTCGTCTGTAGATGGACATCTAGGTTCTTTCCATAGTTTGGCTATTGTAGACATTGCTGCTATAAACATTCGGGTGCACGTGCCCCTTCGGATCACTATGTTTGTATCTTTAGGGTAAATACCCAGCAGTGCAATTGCTGGGTCATAGGGTAGTTCTATTTTCAACATTTTGAGGAACCTCCATGCTGTTTTCCAGAGTGGTTGCACCAGCTTGCATTCCCACCAACAGTGTAGGAGGGTTCCCCTTTCTCCGCATCCTCGCCAGCATCTGTCATTTCCTGACTTGTTAATTTTAGCCATTCTGACAGGTGTGAGGTGATATCTCATGGTGGTTTTGATTTGTATTTCCCTGATACCGAGTGATATGGAGCACTTTTTCATGTGTCTGTTGGCCATCTGGATGTCTTCTTTGCAGAAATGTCTGTTCATGTCCTCTGCCCATTTCTTGATTGGATTATTTGTTCTTTGGGTGTTGAGTTTGCTAAGTTCTTTATAGATTTTGGACACTAGCCCTTTATCTGATATGTCATTTGCAAATATCTTCTCCCATTCTGTCAGTTGTCTTTTGGTTTTGTTCACTGTTTCCTTTGCTGTGCAAAAGCTTTTGATCTTGATAAAATCCCAAAAGTTCATTTTTGCCCTTGCTTCCCTTGCCTTTGATGATGTTCCTAGGAAGATGTTGCTGCGGCTGACGTCGAAGAGGTTGCTGCCTGTGTTCTCCTCGAGGATTTTGATGGATTCCTTTCTCACGTTGAGATCCTTCATCCATTTTGAGTCTATTTTCGTGTGTGGTGTAAGGAAATGATCCAATTTCATTTTTCTGCATGTGGCTGTCCAATTTTCCCAACACCATTTATTGAAGAGGCTGTCTTTGTTCCATTGGACATTCTTTCCTGCTTTGTCGAAGATGAGTTGACCATAGAGTTGAGGGTCCATTTCTGGGCTCTCTATTCTGTTCCATTGATCTATGTGTCTGTTTTTGTGCCAGTACCATGCTGTCTTGATGATGACAGCTTTGTAATAGAGCTTGAAGTCCGGAATTGTGATGCCACCAACTTTGGCTTTCTTTTTCAATATTCCTTTGGCTATTCGAGGTCTTTTCTGGTTCCATATAAATTTTAGGATTATTTGTTCCATTTCTTTGAAAAAAATGGATGGTATTTTGATAGGAATTGCATTAAATGTGTAGATTGCTTTAGGTAGCATAGACATTTTCACAATATTTATTCTTCCAATCCAGGAGCATGGAACATTTTTCCATTTCTTTGTGTCTTCCTCAATTTCTTTCATGAGTACTTTATAGTTTTCTGAGTATAGATTCTTAGTCTCTTTGGTTAGGTTTATTCCTAGGTATCTTATAGTTTTGGGTGCAATTGTAAATGGGATGGACTCCTTAATTTCTCTTTCTTCTGTCTTGTTGTTGGTGTAGAGAAATGCAACTGATTTCTGTGCATTGATTTTATATCCTGACACTTTACTGAATTCCTGTACAAGTTCTAGCAGTTTTGGAGTGGAGTCTTTTGGGTTTTCCACATAGAGTATCATATCATCTGCGAAGAGTGATAGTTTGACTTCTTCTTTGCCGATTTGGATGCCTTTAATTTCCTTTTGTTGTCTGATTGCTGAGGCTAGGACTTCTAGTACTATGTTGAATAGCAGTGGTGATAACGGACATCCCTGCCGTGTTCCTGACCTTAGCGGAAAAGCTTTCAGTTTTTCTCCATTGAGAATGATATTTGCGGTGGGTTTTTCATAGATGGCTTTGATAATATTGAGGTATGTGCCGTCTATCCCTACACTTTGAAGAGTTTTGATCAGGAAGGGATGCTGTACTTTGTCAAATGCTTTTTCAGCATCTATGGAGAGTATCATATGGTTCTTGTTCTTTCTTTTATTAATGTGTTGTATCACATTGATTGATTTGCGGATGTTGAACCAGCCTTGCAGCCCTGGAATAAATCCCACTTGGTCGTGGTGAATAATCCTTTTAATGTACTGTTGAATCCTATTGGCTAGTATTTTGGCGAGAATTTTTGCATCTGTGTTCATCAAGGATATTGGTCTGTAGTTCTCTTTTTTGTTGGGATCCTTGTCTGGTTTTGGGATCAAGGTGATGCTGGCCTCATAAAATGAGTTTGGAAGTTTTCCTTCTATTGCTATTTTTTGGAACAGTTTCAGGAGAATAGGAATTAGTTCTTCTTTAAATGTTTGGTAGAATTCCCCCGGGAAGCCGTCTGGCCCTGGGCTTTTGTTTGTTTGGAGATTTTTGATGACTGTTTCAATCTCCTTACTGGTTATGGGTCTGTTCAGGCTTTCTATTTCTTCCTGGTTCAGTTGTGGTAGTTTATATGTCTCTAGGAATGCATCCATTTCTTCCAGATTGTCCAATTTGTTGGCGTAGAGTTGCTCATAGTATGTTCTTATAATTGTCTGTATTTCTTTGGTGTTCGTTGTGATCTCTCCTCTTTCATTCATGATTTTATTTATTTGGGTCCTCTCTCTTTTCTTTTTGATAAGTCTGGCCAGGGGTTTATCAATCTTATTAATTCTTTCAAAGAACCAGCTCCTAGTTTCGTTGATTTGTTCTATTGTTTTTTTGGTTTCTATTTCATTGATTTCTGCTCTGATCTTTATGATTTCTCTTCTCCTGCTGGGTTTAGGGTTTCTTTCTTGTTCTTTCTCCAGCTCCTTTAGGTGTAGGGTTAGGTTGTGTACCTGAGACCTTTCTTGTTTCTTGAGAAAGGCTTGTACCGCTATATATTTTCCTCTCAGGACTGCCTTTGTTGTGTCCCACAGATTCTGAACTGTTGTGTTTTCATTATCATTTGTTTCCATAATTTTTTTCAATTCTTCTTTGATTTCCTGGTTGACCCATTCATTCTTTAGAAGGATGCTGTTTAGTCTCCATGTATTTGGGTTCTTTCCAAATTTCCTCTTGTTATTGAGTTCTAGCTTTAGAGCATTGTGGTCTGAAAATATGCAGGGAATGATCCCAATCTTTTGATATCGGTTGAGACTTGATTTAGGACCAAGAATGTGATCTATTCTGGAGAACGTTCCATGTGCACTAGAGAAGAATGTGTATTCTGTTGCTTTGGGATGAAATGTTCTGAATATATCTGTGATGTCCATCTGGTCCAGTGTGTCATTTAAGGCCTTGATTTCCTTGTTGATCTTTTGCTTGGATGATCTGTCCATTTCAGTGAGGGGAGTGTTAAAATCCCCTACTATGATTGTATTCTTGTCGATGTGTTTCTTTGATTTTGTTATTAATTGGTTTATATAGTTGGCTGCTCCCACGTTAGGGGCATAGATATTTAAAATTGTTAGATCTTCTTGTTGGACGATATAGTGTCCTTCCTCATCTCTTATTATAATCTTTGGCTTAAAATCTAATTGATCTGATATAAGGATTGCCACTCCTGCTTTCTTCTGATGTCCATTAGCATGGTAAATTCTTTTCCACCCCCTCACTTTAAACCTGGAGGTGTCTTCGGGTGTAAGATGAGTTTCTTGTAGGCAACATATAGATGGTTTTTGTTTTTTTATCCATTCTGATACCCTGTGTCTTTTGATTGGGGCATTTAGCCCATTAACATTCAGGGTAAGTATTGAGAGATATGAATTTAGTGCCATTGTATTGCCTGTAAGGTGACTGTTATTGTATATTGTCTCTGTTTCTTTCTGATCTACTACTTTGAGGGTCTCTCTTTGCTTAGAGGACCCCTTTCAATATTTCCTGTAGAGCTGGTTTGGTATTTGCAAATTCTTTCAGTTTTTGTTTGTCCTGGAAGCTTTTAATCTCTCCGTCTATTTTCAATGATAGCCTAGCTGGATATAGTATTCTTGGCTGCATGTTTTTCTCATTTAGTACTCTGAATATATCATGCCAGCTCTTTCTGGCCTGCCAGGTCTCTGTGGATAAGTCTGCTGCCAATCTAATATTTTTACCATTGTACGTTACAGACTTCTTTTCCCGGGCTGCTTTCAGGATCTTTTCTTTGTCACTAAGACTTGTCAATTTTACTATTAGGTGACGGGGTGTAGACCTATTCTTATTGATTTTGAGGGGGGTTCTCTGAACCTCCTGGATTTTGATGCTTGTTCCCTTTGCCATATTGGGGAAATTCTCTCCAATAATTCTCTCCAATATACCTTCTGCTCCCCTCTCTGTTTCCTCTTCTTCTGGAATCCCAATTATTCTAATGTTGTTTCGTCTTATGGTGTCACTTATCTCTCGAATTCTCCCCTCGTGGTCCAGTAGCTGTTTGTCCCTCTTTTGCTCAGCTTCTTTATTCTCTGTCATTTGGTCTTCTATATCGCTAATTCTTTCTTCTGCCTCATTTATCCTAGCAGTGAGAGCCTCCATTTTTGATTGCACCTCATTAATAGCTTTTTTGATTTCAACTTGGTTAGATTTTAGTTCTTTTATTTCTCCAGAAAGGGCTTTTATATCTCCCGAGAGGGTTGCTTTAATATCTTCCATGCCTTTTTCGAGCCCGGCTAGAACCTTGAGAATCATCATTCTGAACTCTATATCTGACATATTACCAATGTCTGTATTGATTAGGTCCCTAGCCTTTGGTATTGCCTCTTGTTCTTTTTTTTGTTGTGAAGTTTTCCGCCTTGTCATTTTGTCCAGATAAGAGTTTATGAAGGAGCAAGTAAAATACTAAAAGGGTGGCAACAACCCCAGGAAAATATGCTTTAGCCAAATCAGAAGAGATCCTGAATTGTGAGGGGGGAGAAAGGGGATAAAAAGGGGTTCAGAAAGAAAGAAAAAAAAAACTATTATTAAAAAAAAAAGAAAGCCGATAAAAAAAAATATATAAAAAGAGGAAAAAAATATATATATATTAGATAAACTATTTAAAAAACGTTAAAAAAAAGAAAACGGTAAAAGTTAAAAAAAATTTAGCAGAAGAAGAGAAAAAGAAAAAAAATTGAAAAAGAAAAAAAAATTAAATTAACTGCAAGGCTAAAAAATCATGGGGAGAAAGCCATGAGTTCCGTGCTTTGCTTTCTTCTCCTCTGGAATTCCGCCGTTCTCCTTGGTAGGTGAACTTGGTCCTGGCTGGGTTTCCCGTAGATCTTCTGGGGGAGGGGCCCGTTGTAGTGATTCTCAAGCGTCTTTGCCCCAGGCGGAGTTGCACCGCCCTTACCCGGGGCCGCGCTGAGTCATCCGCTCGGGTTCGCTTTCGGGAGCTTTTGTTCCCTGAGCGCTTTCCGTAGAGTCCGGAGGACGGGAATAAAGATGGCGGCCTCCCGGTCTCCGGCCCGGAGGAGCCGAGAGCCCGGGGCCCCACTCCTCAGTGCGCCCTCAGAGAACAGTGCCAAATGACTCTCGTCACCCTGGCCTCCGGCCGCGCTCCGAGCTGACCGAGCCTGCGACCGGTTCAAGGCAACCTTGAGCTGAGAGTCACTCCTTGGCTCTGTCTCTGCAGCCGGCTTCCCCGTTCTAATACCGGTAAGCTCTGCGACACTGAGACACCCCCGATCCTTCTGCGACCCTGCGGGAGCTGAGGCCGCGCTGACCCCGCCTGGGCTTCACCCCAGTTAAGCCTCTGGAGCGATGTCCCTCAGCGGAACAGACTTTTAAAAGTCCTGATTTTGCTCCGTTGCTCCGCCGCTCGCCGGGAGCCGGCCCCTCCCCCCGCGGTCTATCTTCCCGTCGCTTTGGATTCACTTCTCCGCCAGTCCTACCTTGCAGAAAGTGGTTGATTTTCTGTTTCTGGAATTGCTGTTCTTCTTCTCTTCAATCTCCCGTTGGATTTGTAGGTGTTTGCAATCTTTAGATAAGCTATTTAGCTGATCTCCCGCTACCCGAAGTAGTCTCAGCCTGCTACTTCTCCGCCATCTTGACTCCTCCCTCGAGACATATTCTTCTTACTGGCCTGGGGAATGGGTTCTTCTTCATGGACCATTTGCCTATGTCTCCATCATTTCCAAAATAATACAAGATAAATATTTCTGCGCGTCGTCGGCTCACGCGACGGCTCTGTTCCCGCTCCCTTCGGGCTGCAGGTGTCTTTCCTCTCTGCCATTGATTTAAACCAGAAAGCTCTAGATAATGATACTATGGTCTCCAAAATTTTTGCACCATTGGTTCAGTGTACTAGTTTTTCTATATATTTTTTCTTCAATAATAAGTCTTTTATTCTAATTTGAGTGTAAATATGTGGAAGATTAGGACCAGAGCTTACATAGAGTTTTCCATGGAACAGATCATGGTAACAAGAGCTGGAGCTTACACCTTGAACTTTATATTCTGACATAAGGTATTTCTGAACTAGCAGGTGTCCCCTTCATATCTTTGGAAGCTATGTTACAGAGGTTCACTGGTTTATATACTGAGCTAGAGCAAAATAATAAAAGATATTGTCAAATGCTACCATTTACTCCAAGGTATAGAGGGCTTACTGTTCTGGGTAAAGCACTAATTGAAAAGAACTCCTGCACTGGCCAAAGCAATTCCATGATAAATTAGAATTGTAAACAAGATTCCTTATTCCCTAATTCCATACAAAAGCTTTAATATTCAGGCAGTTGTGGGCTTGAACTTACTAATGTGATGTAGATTCAATTTTCTTTACAAACATTGCCAAGATCTGAATTTAAGCCTCAATATTTTAGCCAGCAATCCACATCTAGACACCAGAGAACAATCCACAGCAGTTCAGAATCAGGAAAGAGTAAATAGTTTAAATAATGAATGAATTTTTGCCAGCATAAACCAATGGTGATTATCTCCCCGGGCTTCCTAAATATTTAACTTACCCAATTATATTTCACTTGGTGTTGTAACCACAAAATTAACTTAACAAAAATACAAATGATTATGTGTGGGCTGTGACTATAAAGTAGTGGTACTTGTTTATTGTAGGGAATTTGGGAATTTTGACTTTAGTTTGTGTTTATTTTTAAAACAAGAATTAGAATTTACATGATATGACAGAATGGATTACAAGAATTTTGATAATTAATTCTTTTTCTCCCAGTTCTGAAATGTCGGGATTTCAATCTTCTGAAAGAATGACTTGCTTCTACTACATTCCACCTGTAATGAACCCAAGTAGGCAGCTCCTTAACTATGTCTTCATAAATCCAATAGATAAACAAGGATATACTGCTTAGTTCTACCTTACTTACTGTGATAGATACAAGGATGATTAAAGGTCCTATAAAATGACATCATAAATTAGAAATCACAAAAAATAGAAAATGTCAGAAAAAGGTAGAATAGAATTGTATTTCCTTTTGGTGTGGACATATATTAGATATCAAGGTGAAGATATACAAAAGGTAATGTGATGAAGCTTCTGGCTTCAGCTCCAGTGTGTAAAGAACTTGGAAGCCATCCCTCTAATCCTTAAAACCTGATTTCAAAGTTTATCTTAAACATAGCAAAAGAAACCACCAACAAAATGAAAAGGCAACCTACTGAATGAAAGAAGATATTTGTAAATATTATATCTGATAAGGAGTTAATATCCAAAATATGTAAAGAACGTATATAGCTCAATACCAAAAACCCCCCAAATAATCCAATTAAAAATGGAGAGAAGACATGAACAGACATTATGCCAAAGAAAACATACAGATGGCAAAGAAATACATGGAAAGATACCCAACAGCCCTAATCATCATGGAAATGCAAATTAAAACCACATTGAACTATCACTTCACACCTGTCAGAATGGCTAGAATCAAAAAGACAAGAATTATCTAGGGTGTGGAGACAAAGGAACTTTTACACACTGTTGGTGGGAATGTAAATTTGTACAGCCACTGTGGAAAACACTATGGACTGTCCACAATAAGCCGAAAGTAAAAATGCCATATGATCCAATAGTTTACCCAAAGAAAATAATAATACTAATTTGAAAAGATATATGCACTCCTATGTTAATTGCAGCATTTGCAACAGCCAAGATACGAAAGCAACCCAAGTAGTTATTGATAGGTAAACAGATAAAGAATATGTTGTATATATACAACAGAATATTACTCAGCCATCAAAAAGAATGAGACCTTGACATTTGTGACTGCATGAATGAACCTAGAGGGTATTATGTTAAATAAAATAAGTCAGGCAGAGAAAGACAAATACTATATGATTTCACTTACATATGGAATCTAAAAAGCAAAACAAGTGAACAAACAACCAAAAAGCAGAAACAGACCCATAAATAACAGAGAAAAAAGTGATGGTCATCAGAGGGGTAGGGGGAGAAGGGATGGGCAAATTGGGTGAAGGGGAGTGGGAGATACAAGCTACCAGTTAAGAATTCCATAATTACAAGGTAAATTACAGCATAAGGAACATATCAATGGTATTATAACAGTGTTTTATGGTGACACATGGTAGCTATACTTGTGGTGAGCATAGCATGACATATAGACTTGGATCACTATTTTGTACACTAGAAATTAATGTAATATTGTGTGTCAACTTTAAACAACAACAACAAAACAAAATTAATCTTAAATGCACTGTAACCAAGACTGCATTATATTGGAATATTGCAATTACATTGCAATATATATATTGCATTATATTATACCAAAATAGACCTATTGATCAATGGAACAGAATAGAGAGCTCAAAAAAGACTTACAAATAAATATAGTTAACTAATCATTAATAATGGCACAGAGGCTGTTCAACAGAAAAAGGATGAGTTTTTCAACAGTTAGACTTCCATATGCAAAACAATGAACCTAAATAGAGACCTCACGCCATACAAAACTTGGCTCAAAATGAATCAGAGACCCAAATGTAAAATGTAAAAGTGTAGAACTTCTCTAAGAAAATGTAGAAGAAAATATGCATGAACTTGGGTTTGAAGATGAGTTGCTAGTATAGAACCAAAAGTGTGATCCATAAAAGAAAAAAAAAAAAAAAAGACAAATTGCACTTCATTATTTTTTAATTCATTAATATAGTGAATGCCTACTGATGAAAGGGAAAACTATTTTTTAGTAAATTTGGCACACAATGTTTCACTTTAAATTTAAAAATTAAACTTTACATTTTATTTCCATTTAAAGAAAAAAGGTTTATTTTTATTTATTTTTTTAAGATTATTTATTTATTTATTTATTTGACAGACAGAGATCACAAGTAGGCAGAGAGGCAAACAAGAGAGAGAGAGGAGGAAGCAGGCCCCCGCCAAGCAGAGAGTTCAATGCGGGGCTCGATCCCAAGACCCTGGGATCGTGACCTGAGCCGAAGGAAGAAGCTTTAACCCACTGAGCCATCCAGGCACTCCAAAAGGTTTACATTTAAAGAAATTGTTAAGAAAGTGAAAATACAAGCAACAAACTGAAAGTGTCTTCAAAATATATATTTAATAAAGGAGCTGTATTCAGAAGTATAAAAAAACTCAATATTCAACTATAAGAAAACAAATAACCTAATTAATAAATGAGCAAATGATCTGAATGAATACTTCAGTAAGAATATATACAGAGAAGCGAGGGAGGAGCCCCTCCCCCAGAAGAACAACAAGTTATCCAGCCAGGACCAAGTTCACCTACCAAGGAGTGCAATTTCAATACCAAGGAGAGCAGAGAAATTCCAGAGGAGGAGAAAGCAAAGCAAGGAACTCAAGGCATTCTCCCCATGATTCATTAGCTTTGCAGTTAATTTATATTTTTTTTCTTTTTCAATTTTTTTCTCTTCTTCTGCTATTTTTTTTAACGTTTACCCTTTCTTTTTAAACGCTTTTTAACTAGTTTATCTAATATATATATTTTTTTCTTTTTTATATTTTTTTCTTTATTCGTTTTCTCTTTTTTGTTTTTTTTTTTTTCTTTCTGAACCTCTTTTTATCCCCTTTCTCCTCCTTCACGATTTGGGATCTCTTCTCATTTGGTTAAAGCATATTTTCCTGGGGTCTTTGCCACCCTTTTAGTATTTTACTTGCTCCTTCATATAGTCTTATCAGGACAAAATGACAAGGCGGAAAAATTCACCACAAAAAAAAGAACAAGAGGCAGTACCAAAGGCTAGGGACCTAATCAATACAGACATTGGTAATATGTCAGATATAGAGTTCAGAATGACAATTCTCAAGGTTCTAGCCGGGCTCGAAAAAGGCATGGAAGATATTAGAGAAACCCTCTTGGGAGATATAAAAGCCCTTTCTGGAGAAAGAAAAGAACTAAAATCTAACCAAGTGGAAATCAAAAAAGCTATTAATGAGGTGCAATCAAAAATGGAGACTCTCACTGCTAGAATAAATGAGGCAGAAGAAAGAATTAGCGATATAGAAGACCAAATGACAGAGAATAAAGAAGCTGAGCAAAAGAGGGACAAACAGCTACTGGACCATGAGGGGAGAATTCGAGAGATAAGTGACACCATAAGACGAAACAATATTAGAATAATTGGGATTCCAGAAGAAGAAAAAAGAGAGAGGGGAGCAGAAGGTATACTGGAAAGAATTATTGGAGAGAATTTCCCCAATATGGCAAAGGGAACAAGCATCAAAATCCAGGAGGTTCAGAGAACCCCCCTCAAAATCAATAAGAATAGGTCCACACCCCGTCACCTAATAGTAAAATTGACAAGTCTTAGTGACAAAGAGAAGATCCTGAAAGCAACCTGGGAAAAGAAGTCTGTAACATACAATGGTAAAAATATTAGATTGGGAGCAGACTTATCCACAGAGACCCGGCAGGCCAGAAAGAGCTGGCATGATATATTCAGAGCACTAAACGGGAAAAACATGCAGCCAAGAATACTATATCCAGCTAGGCTATCATTGAAAATAGAAGGAGAGATTAAAAGTTTCCAGGACAAACAAAAACTGAAAGAATTTGCAAAAACCAAACCAGCTCTACAGGAAATATTGAAAGGGGTCCTCTAAGCAAAGAGAGACCCTAAAAGTAGTAGATCAGAAAGGAACTGAGACAATATACAATAACAGTCACTTAACAGGCAATACAATGGCACTAAATTCATATCTCTCAATAGTTACCCTGAATGTTAATGGGCTAAATGCCCCAATCAAAACACACAGGGTATCAGAATGGATAAAAAAACAAAACCCATCTATATGTTGTCTACAAGAAACTCATCTTAAACCTGAAGACACCTCCAGATTTAAAGTGAGGGGGTGGAAAAGAATTTACCATGCTAATGGACATCAGAAGAAAGCAGGAGTGGCAATCCTAATCCAGATCAATTAGATTTTAAGCCAAAGACTATAATAAGAGATGAGGAAGGACACTATATCACACTAAAAGGAACTGTCCAACAAGAAGATCTAACAATTTTAAATATCTATGCCCCTAACGTGGGATCAGCCAACGATATAAACCAATTAATAACAAAATCAAAGAAACACATCAACAATAATACAATAAGAGTAGGGGACTTTAACACTCCCCTCACTGAAATGGACAGATCATCCAAGCAAAAGATCAACAAGGAAATAAAGGCCTTAAATGACACACTGGACCAGATGGACATCACAGATATATTCAGAACATTTCATCCCAAAGCAACAGAATACACATTCTTCTCTAGTGCACATGGAACTTTCTCCAGAATAGATCACATCCTCGGGCCTAAATCAGGTCTCAACCGGTATCAAAAGATTGGGATCATTCCCTGCATGTTTTCAGACCACAATGCTCTGAAGCTAGAACTCAATCACAAGATGAAATTTAGAAAGAACCCAAATACATGGAGACTAAACAGCATCCTTCTAAAGAATGAATGGGTCAACCAGGAAATTAAAGAAGAATTGAAAAAATTCATGGAAACAAATGATAATGAAAACACAACAGTTCAAAATCTGTGGGACACAACAAAGGCAGTCCTGAGAGGAAAATATATAGTGGTACAAGCCTTTCTCAAGAAACAAGAAAGGTCTCAGGTACACAACCTAACCCTACACCTAAAGGAGCTGGAGAAAGAACAAGAAAGAAACCCTAAACCCAGCAGGCGAAGAGAAATCATAAAGATCAGAGCAGAAATCAATGAAATAGAAACCAAAAAAACAATAGAACAAATCAACAAAACTAGGAGCTGGTTCTTTGAAAGAATTAATAAGATTGATAAACCCCTGGCCAGACTTATCAAAAAGAAAAGAGAAAGGACCCAAATAAATAAAATCATGAATGAAAGAGGAGAGATCATTACGAACACCAAAGAAATACAGACAATTATAAGAACATACTATGAGCAACTCTACGCCAACAAATTTGACAATCTGGAAGAAATGGATGCATTCCTAGAGACATATAAACTACCACAACTGAACCAGGAAGAAACAGAAAGCCTGAACAGACCCATAACCAGTAAGGAGATTGAAACAGTCATCAAAAATCTCCAAACAAACAAAAGCCCAGGGCCAGACGGCTTCCCGGGGGAATTCTACCAAACATTTAAAGAAGAACTAATTCCTATTCTCCTCAAACTGTTCCAAAAAATAGAAATAGAAGGAAAACTCCCAGACTCATTTTATGAGGCCAGCATTACCTTGATCCCAAAACCAGACAAGGATCCCATCAAAAAAGAGAATTACAGACCAATATCCTTGATGAACACAGATGCAAAAATTCTTACCAAAATACTAGCCAATAGGATTCAACAGTACATTAAAAGGATTATTCACCACAACCAAGTGGGATTTATTCCAGGGCTGCAAGTTTGGTTCAACATCCGCAAATAAATCCATGTGATACAACACATTAATAAAAGAAAGAACAAGAACCATAGGATACTCTCAATAGATGCTGAAAAAGCATTTGACAAAGTACAGCATCCCTTCCTGATCAGAACTCTTCAAAGTGTAGGGATAGAGGGCACATACCTCAAAATGATCAAAGCCATCTATGAAAAACCCACCACAAATATCATTCTCAATGGAGAAAAACTGAAAGCTTTTCCGCTAAGGTCAGGAACACGGCAGGGATGTCCATTATCACCACTGCTATTCAACATAGTACTAGAAGTCCTAGCCTCAGCAATCAGACAACAAAAGGAAATTAAAAGCATCCAAATCGGCAAAGAACAAGTCAAACTATCACTCTTCACAGATGATATGATACTATATGTGGAAATCCCAAAAGACTCCACTCCAAAACTGCTAGAACTTGTACAGGAATTCAGTAAAGTGTCAGGATATAAAATCCATGCACAGAAATCAGTTGCATTTCTCTACACCAACAACAAGACAGAAGAAAGAGAAATTAAGGAGTCCATCCCATTTACAATTGCACCCAAAACTATAAGATACCTAGGAATAAACCTAACCAAAGAGGCAAAGAATCTATACACAGAAAACTATAAAGTACTCATGAAAGAAATTGAGGAAGACACAAAGGAATGGAAAAATGTTCCATGCTCCTGGATTGGAAGAATAAATATTGTGAAAATGTCTATGCTACCTAAAGCAGTCTACACATTTTTTTTAAAGATTTTATTTATTTATTTGACAGAGAGAGATCACAAGTAGACGGAGAGGCAGGCAGAGAGAGAGAGAGAGGGAAGCAGGCTTCCCGCTGAGCAGAGAGCCCGATGTGGGTCTCGATCCCAGGACCCTGAGATCATGACCTGAGCTGAAGGCAGCGGCTTAACCCACTGAGCCACCCAGGCGCCCAGCAGTCTACACATTTAATGCAATTCCTATCAAAGTACCATCCATTTATTTCAAAGAAATGGAACAAATAATCCTAAAATTTATATGGAGCCAGAAAAGACCTCGAATAGCCAAAGGAAGGTTGAAAAAGAAAGCCAAAGTTGGTGGCATCACAATCCCAGACTTCAAGCTCTATTACAAAGCTGTCATCATCAAGACAGCATGGTACCGGCACAAAAACAGACACATAGATCAATGGAACAGAATAGAGAGCCCAGAAATAGACCCTCAACTCTATGGTCAACTAATCTTTGATAAAGCAGGAAAAAATGTCCAATAGAAAAAAGACAGCCTCTTCAATAAATGGTGTTGGGAAAATTGGACAGCCACATGCAGAAAAATGAAATTGGACCATTTCCTTACACCACACATGAAAATAGACTCAAAATGGATGAAAGATCTCAATGTGATAAAGGGATCCATCAAAATCCTTGAGGAGAACACAAGCAACAACCTCTTCGACCTCAGCCTCAGCAACATCTTCCTAGGAACATCGCCAAAGGCAAGGGAAGCAAGCACAAAAGTGAACTATTGGGATTTCATCAAGATCAAATCTTTTGCACAGCAAAGGAAACAGTTAACAAAACCAAAAGACAACTGACAGAATGGGAGAAGATATTTGCAAACAACATAGATACAAGATAACAAGATAAAGGGCTAGTGTGCAAAATCTATAAAGAATTTAGCAAACTCAACACCCAAAGAACAAATAATCCATTCAAGAGATGGGCAGAAGATATGAACAGACATTTCTACAAAGAAGACATCCAGATGGCCAACAGACACATGAAAAAGTGCTACATATCACTCGGCATCAGGGAAATACAAATCAAAACCACAATGAGATATCACCTCACACCAGTCAGAATGGCTAAAATTAACAAGTCAGGAAATGACAGATGCTGGCGAGGATGCGGAGAAAGGGGAACCCTCCTACACTGTTGGTGGGAATGCGAGCTGGTGCGACCACTCTGGAAAACAGCATGGAGGTTCCTCAAAATGCTGAAAATAGAGCTACCCTATGACCCAGCAATTGCACTACTGGGTATTTACCCTAAAGATACAAACGTAGTGATCGAAGGGGCACATTCACCCGAATGTTTATAGCAGCAATGTCTACAATAGCCAAACTATGGAAAGAACCTAGATGTCCATCAACAGATGAATGGATAAAGAAGATGTGGTATATATATACACAATGGAATACTATGCAGCCATCAAAAGAAATGAAATCTTGCCATTTGCGATGACGTGGATGGAACTAGAGGTTATCATGCTTAGCAAAATAAGTCAATCGGAGAAAGACAACTACCATATGATCTCCCTAATATGAGGGAGTGGAGATGCAATATGGAGGGTTAAGGGGGTAGGAGAAGAATAAATGAAACAAGATGGGATTGGGAGGGAGACAAACCATAAGTGACTCTTAATCTCACAAAATAAACTGAGGGTTGCTGGGGGGAGGGGGTGTGGGAGGGGGGGTGGGGTTATGGACATTGGGGAGGATATGTGCTATGGTGAGTGCTGTGAAGTCTGTAAACCTGGTGATTCACAGATCTGTACCCCTGGGGATAAAAATATATTATATGTTTATAAAAAATAAAAAATTAAAAATTAAAAAAAAAGAATATATACAGAGAAGCAGTTGATCATATGAAAAGATGTTTACTATAATTTGTTACTAGGAATATGCAAATTAAAACAACAATGAATACAACTAAAACACCAAAACATTATAATCAATACTTTGAACTTAAAAACTATAAAACAATGATGAAAGAAATTGCAAAGGACACAAGGAAATGGACAGACATTCCATGCTCACAAATTGGAAGAACAAATATTAAAATGTCTATATTATACAAAGCAATCTACAGATTTAATGCAACCCCTATCAAAATACCAAAATAATTTTTTACAGGACTAGAACCAACAATCCTAAAATTTGTATGGAACCACAAAAGACTCTGAGTAGATAAAACAATTTTGAAGAAGAAAAAAATAACTATAGGCATCATAATTCAGACCTAAAGTTATATTGCAAAGCTGTGGTAATCAAAACAGGATGGTACTAACACAAAAATAGATACATAGACCGTGGCTGAGAATAGAAAGCCCAGAAAAAAACCCACACTGATATGGTCAAGTAATCTTCAACAAGGCAGGAAAGATTATCCAGTGGGGAAAAGACAGTCTCTTCAACAAATGATGTTGGGAAAACTGGTCAGCTATATGCAAAAGAACAAAACTGGGCCACTTTCTCACCCCATACACAAAAATAAACTCAAAATGGATTAACGATATAGATATGAGACCTGATACCATAAAATTCCTAGAGGTGAGCACATGAAGTAATGTCTTTGACATCAGCCATAGTGACTTCTTAAATGATATATCTCTTGAGGCAAGGGAAACAAAAGCAAAAATAAACTATTGGGACTTCATCAAAATAAAAAGCTTCTGCACAGGGAAGGAAATAATCAACAGAACTAAAATACAACCTATTGAATGGAAAAATATATTCGCAAATGACTTATCCAATAAAGGGTTATTATCCAAACTCTGTAAAGTAATTAGGTAACTCAACACCGAAAAAACAACCCAATTGAAAAATGGGCAGAAGATATGAACAGAAATTTCTCCAAAGAAGACATATGGATGGTCAACAGACACATGAAAAGATGCTGACCATCACTCATCATTAGGGGAATGCAAATCAAATTACAAAACTACCTCACATTTGTCAGAAAGAGTAAAATCAAACTACAATAAATAACAAATGCTGATGAGGATGTGGAGAAAAAGGAACCCTCTTGTACAATTGGTGGGAATGCAAACTGCTGTAGCCACTGTGGAAAACAGTACAGAGGTTCCTGAAAAAGTCAAAAGCAGAACTACCCTATGATCCAGTAATCCCACTACTAGGTATTTACCCAAGAATAGAAAAACATTAACTCAAAGGAATACTGCATTCTTATGTTTATTGTCGCATTATTTCCAGTAGTCAGATTATGGAAGCAGCCCAAGTGTCCATCAATAGATAAACAGATAAAGAAGAAGTGGTATATACAGACAATGGGATATTGTTCAGCCATAAAAAGAATGAAATCTTGCCATTTGCAATGACATGGATGGAGCTAAAGAGTATAACACTAAGCAAAGTAAGTCAGTCAGTGAAAGGCAAATAACATAATTTCACTGATATGTGGAATTTAAGAAACAAAACAAATGACCAAAGGTGGGGAGGGGAAAGAAAGACAAACCAAGAAACAGACATTTAATTATAGATAACAAACTGATGGTTACTAAAGACGAGGTGGGTATGGGGAGGGGTGACTCTGGTGATGGGGATTGTGGAGTGCACCTGCTGTGAAGACCACAGGGTGATGTATAGAAGCATTGAATCACTATGCTGTACACCTGAAATGAATACAACATTGCAAGTTAACTATCCTGGAATTTAAGAAAAATGAAACATCTTTTATGTAAAAAAATAAGAATAAAAGAGTATTTTTAAAAGTAATAAAAGAGCCTGGCTAGCTCAGTCAGTAGAGCATGAGACTCCTAAAAGTAACAAAGGATATTATTTATGAATATCAATTATTGCTCAAAACCGTACATGTAAATGCTGAGGATTGGACTGAATCTGATCTGGGTTGAAGTCCTGAGTTCCTCTACTTACTGATTCTTGAACGTGAAGCAAATCAGCCTCCCTGTCATTTCACAAGATTCCTGTAAGGGCCAAACAAAATGATGTAGGTGCAAATGCTACGTGAACAAATGTACAAATGTGAAGTATTACTTCTCATTAAATCAATACAGAAAAAAAAATTCAATACTTTGACAATACCCAATTATTGGCTAGGATGCAAAGCAACCAAATTTCTCATTCATTACTGAGTTCAGGTATATGGGAGCTCTGAGCAATATTCTTGCAACTTCTCTGTAAATCCAAACTCTTCTAAAATAAAAATTGATTAATGGCTTTAAAGAAAAAGTTAATGTAATGGGGCACAATTAGCAAGTCCTATCAGCCACTACCAAGGCCTTCATATCCACGCTAACTCTTGAGTAGGTTAAGAACCCATCTTTATAAAATTTAGACTCTAGGCAGAGCCCTGACCTGTTGGATGGGGAAATCCTGAACTCTCTGAGGTTCTCTCCTCCCTCAGTGCTTGGTTTTTGCTCTTAGCAGCCTTGGCATTTCCTGTGAATGACTACAAAACTCTGTTCTCTATCACCCATGTTTACAGATCATAATGAATGAAAAGACATAATTTTATGACACAACTGCTTAAATTTTTCCAGGCCACTCCTGTATTTCATGAGGCCAGAGGTCTCCCTATCTGCCAAGAGGCTGTAGGCACGAATTACCACATACGGAAAACCTGTTTTTCCCTTTGTCCACACTTTCATACAAGCTTTCGAAATTACCGCAGTAGAAGCCAAGAAAAACCAAATGATTTTCAATTTTTGTCCATGTTTCCTCAGTAGAAAATGTTCTGTGGTGGAAATGTTTAGGCTGGCACCAAATTCTGTAAATCCACATACTTTAATAAAATGGCACTTGCATAGAGTGTGAAAGGACTGTCACATGTAAAAATTAATTCAACTGCAAAATTCTACAAAGAGTTTTGTTAAAAATAGTCTAAAGGAAGAAACTCTTCTGATCTTGCCTGTAATAAAAATTTACAAAACTGTTATTAGTTACAAACATAAAGTTGGCTATGAAAACCTGCAGAAGGGACTTTGTTTTTACTCTTATGTTAATTTTGGCCAGTTGTGGCTCTCTATATGTGAAAAGTTCCCAAATGAACTTTTTTTTACATGTAAACATTATTTTTTTAATTTTTTTATTATGTTCAGTTAGCCACAGTATAGTTTATCATTAGTTTTTGTTATAGTGTTCAATGATTCATTAGTTGTGTATAACACCCAGTGCTCATCATTACACATGCCCTCCTTAATACCCATCACCCAGTTACCTCATCCCCCCACACTCCTACCCTCTGAAACCCTCAGTTTGTTTCCCAGAGTCCACAGTCTCTCATGGTTCATCACCTTCTCTGATTTCTCCCCCTTCTGTTTTCCCTCCCTTCCTCTATGGTCCTCCATGCTATTCCTTATGTTCCACATATGAGTGAAATTGTATAATTGTCTTTCTCTGCTTGACTTATTTCACTTAGCATAATCCCCTCTAGTTCCATCATGTCAATGAAAATGGTGGGTATTCACCCTTTCTGATAGCTGAATAATATTCCATTGTATATATGTATCACATCTTTATCATCATCTGTTGAAGTGCATCTTGGCTCCTTCCACAGTTTGGCTATTGTAGACATTATTGCTATGAACATTGGGGTGCATATGGCCCTTCTTTTCACTCTATCTGTATCTTTAGGGTAAATACCAAGTAGTGCAATTGCTGGGTCATAGGGTAGCACTATTTTTAACTTCTTGAGCAAACTTCATACTGTTTTCCAGAGTGTCTGTACCAGCTTGTATTCCCAGCAACAGTGGAAGAGGGCTCCCATTTCTCTATATCCTCACCAACATTTATTGTTTCCTGCTTTGTTAATTTTTGCCATTCTAACAAGTATAAGGTGGTATCTCATTGTGGTTTTTAAGAATTACTCATTCACAGGGGCACCTGGGTGGCTCAGTGGGTTAAGCTTCTGCCTTCGGCTCAGGTCATGATCTCAGGGTCCTGGATGGAGCCCCACATCAGGCTCTCTGCTCAGCAGGGAGCCTGCTTCCCCCCCTCTCTCTGCCTTCCTCTCTGCCTACTTGTGATCTCTATCTCTGTGTCAAATAAATAAATAAAATCTTTAAAAATAATAATTACTTATTCATAGATAAATGCTTTGTGTCCTTTATGAGAATTTGGTAACACTGAACTGAAATGAGCCCCAGAGATGAACAAAAAGATAGCAAAAAGTCTTGCAGTGGTGTTATTACTGTGGCCATGGGTCAAAAAAATCTGCTACCATCTGTCATCTACTTGTTGTGTTTCACAGAATTTTTTTTTTTTAACTTATACTACTGTTGGGGGCCCCAGTACACTTGGGAATAGTAATATATTAACTTTATGATACAACATTTTCCAAATTTACCCCATCTCTTTATTTTTCAATGACCAAGAGTCATAGCAAGTGAGAAACATCAAAAAGCCATCTTTAGGGGCACCTGGGTGGCTCAGTGGGTTAAAGCCTCTGCCTTCGGCTCAGGTCATGATCCCAGGGTTCTGGGATCGAGCCCCGCATCGGGCTCTCTGCTCGGCAGGGAGCCTGCTTCCTCCTCTCTCTCTGCCTGCATCTCTGCCTACTTGTGATCTCTGTCAAATAAATAAATAAAATCTTAAAAAAAAAAGCCATCTTTATAAAGCTTTTTTAAATGCTTGCATTTGAGTAGTACATAATAGGTTGCAAATTATTTTCATATATATAGCTTAATTCATTACCAAGGGATAATCCAGCAGGAGCAGCTGGGTGGCCCAGTTGGTAAGCCACTGACTCTTGGTTTTGGTTCAGATCATGGTCTGAGAGTCATGAGAGCTAGTCCTGCCTCGGGCTTTGAGCTCAGTGGGGAGTGTATTTCTTTCCCTCTGCCTCTCTCTCTACTGGCACACTCCCTCTCAAAAATAAATAAATAAATCTTAAAAAAAAATTATCCAGTAATGTTACCCATAGTGTAATTTAAACTTTACAGTAAAAAGAAGTTAAATGGGACCCTTGCCCTTATGTTCTGCTGGAAAAAATATTTTCTCCTCATTTTATCAAGTGCAATAATTCTTACCTAGCTTCTACAGAGTTATAAAAATTGTCTTTAAGGAACCCTGAAGCAACTGACATGAGTGAGTTAGTTATCAACCTACCAGAGAGCAAACAGTGTTTAAGATGATGTCGATGTATTTTATTTTCCCTAAAGTCTTTAAAAATGGGCACTCAATACATGATGAAAATCCAATATTTGAATAAGCAGAAAAGTCTAACTCCCCTGTCCCCACCTCTCCCTCGCCAAATAAAACATTTAAGAGAGTGCTTATCACATTATTGAAAATATCCTTTGACAAAATCTTTAAGAACTGCTGTTAATGAACAATACTTGGATGAAGAATCCATGAAAATTGCACTAAGGAGGTTATTTAGTATATTTCTCAGCCTGGTAAATTTGTTTTAGGGGTATAAAATTTCATGACCAAAGAAATAGCTTTAATATCTTATTGGCAAAAGCCTAGTGAATAAATCACAAGTGCATGTGCTATCTCAATTTTGGTTTTAGTATTGAAACCAAGAAATATAATCACTGAATTGCTTTCCTAGACTTCCAACATTTAAACAGGTTATAAATACGGAGTAGCATGAAAGCACTATCAGTGAAGCTGAGGAAACTTGTTTTGGATATTCCTGTATCATTTCACACTGCATAAAATAAGTATAGCAGAAATCTGTATCTTTTTAACAAGTTGTTGATTCTTTGCCCCTAAAATTCTTTAAGAGCCAAAGTTTAAAAATACAGCAAACATCATTCCCTTATTTATTACCTAACAATTGAATCGTAATCAGACCTCACAATTTTGTTTTATTGGAAATTTTACATAAATATGTACCTAATTAAGTGAAACTCTTGTTTTAAGCCTAAAAATTCCAAGCGTCACTTGAAATTATTCGTATTTTGAAGTTCTATTTCTGATCCCTAATTAATGGTAAAGTAACTGTGTGACATTGGCCAAGTTTATCTCCTTAGAAACCCACTTTAGGGGTTCCTGGGTGGTTCAGTCGGTTAAGTGGCTGCCTTTGGCTCAGGTCGTTATTCCAGGGTCCTGGGATTGAGCCCCACATCTGGCTCCCTGCTCATCTGAGAGGCTGCTTCTCCCTTTCCCTCTGCCTGCAGCTCTTCTTACTTGTACTCCCTATCCCTCTGTCAAATAAATAAATAAAATATTTTTTAAAAATATAAAATATAATATAAAATTATATAATATAAAAAATATAAAATATTTTAAAATATAAAATATTTTAAAAAAAGAAACTCACTTTATGTATGAAGACATACTATCACCACATAAGTTTGTTTCATGAAAAGTAATATTATTCTTGAAAGTCTAAACTATTTTAAGTAGCATACTTCAGAACTAGTGTTCCATAGAACATGTTTGGAAAATGTCCTTTATGTTAGTGGTTATCAATCTTGGTTGCTTATTACAATCACTTTGGTAACTTTATTACATTTTTTATTTCTTTTCAGTGTAACAGTATTCATTGTTTTTGCACCACACCCAGTGCTCCATGCAATACGTGCCCTCTCTAACACCCACCACCTGGCTCCCCCAACCTCCCACCCCCCGCCCCTTCAAAACCCTCAGGTTGTTTTTCAGAGTCCATAGTCTTTCATGGTTCACCTCCCCTTCCAATTTCCCTCAACTCCCTTCTCCTCTCCATCTCCCCATGTCCTCCACATCACTTTTTATGCTCCACATAAATCACTGATTCCTGATCCCACTCTCAGTAGTTGGGTAGCAGTGTGACTTGAGTATCAGAATTTTTAACATCTTCACATTATTCTCATGTGCACAAAAGACTGAGAATTAAAGCTCTATATCTGTCTTTTCATCCTTCCCTTCAGTGTCTGGAGGGCTTCCTCCATCCCCTCTAAAGCTTACTGTGTCTCCCGAACCCATCCACCATTCCTTCTTGGCCTCTTCATTTCCACAATAAACTGCTGTAATTTTCAGCACCAAAAGGCACCTGGGGAACCACAAAGACTTTTGATTGGGTAAGTCCACAGGAACAAACCAAGAAGCTTCTTCTGAGTACTTGTTTCTTCCTTTCTCTAGGCAGTCTTACCCCCTTATTCTTTACTTGATTGATCCTTCTGTTTTTGCAGCCATGTGCAATTTAGTCCCATCATATACAAGTCTTCAGGTCACTTACTCTGTTGTTCTATCAAACGTTTAAATGAGGAATGTGGGCGCCTGGGTGGCTCAGTGGGTTGAGCCTCTGCCTTTGGCTCTGGTCATGATCTCAGGGTCCTGGGATCAAGTCCCGAGTCGGGCTCTCTGCTCAGCGGGGAGCCAGCTTCCCCCCAACCTCTGCCTGTCTCTCTGCCTACTTGTGATCTCTGTCTGTTAAATAAATAATAAAATCTTTTTTAAAAAATGAGGAATGCGCTTTCTGCCTTCACTCCTTTAATCTCTGTCATCTGGTTTCCATACTCAATTTTGCTTCCGATTTTTTTCCTTGTCCACATGTCATCCCATAGCTTTGTTTTCATCCTCTTTCTTTCTATTCCCTTTGTATTACATTAATATATTTTTATTATATCCTTTTACTCGATATAGTTTTTGAAAATAATATTGAATTTTTTTTTACTTCAAACAATTCCCATTTTTTGACAATTTCACTAATTGTGGATGTTCATTAAAAAGATGTCTCTTAGTCCACTGGCCTTTGTATCTAAAAATTAGAATGCACTAGGACACTTCTAAGTCATCCTTATATTTCCTTTGGAATGTGATTTTCTTTTCTTCTTCACAAGAACAGGTTATTGGAATAAACACTTTATCTTGCTTTCCACCTAATTAACGTACCCTTCTCACAGGGAGATTAGAGATATATTCTCATTATTGGGCATCTGACATTTAGTCTAAGAGTTGTGGGTTGTTGTATTACGAGCGCAGTGTGTCTCCATCTCTCCCTCTTCTGGCATCAATTATGTCAAACTCTTCAATGTTATCAGCTGTAAGACCCAGTGCTTTCCACCCATAGTCATCAAGTCCTAAATGTGAAGAGATAGTAACAGGTCCCCCACTTTGATCATTGATCCAAGCTGAATTCTTCAATTATCAAATGACTTTGTTCTTTCAGCGAAGAGAGCTATTGGATAGTTGTCTGCCTAGTTAGTAAAAGTAACACATTGATCCCTAATATATATCCATTCCAAGGTCAGTGCATTGGTTTTATTCTTCATTGGTTGTAAACCAAAGCAAGGAAATAGTATTAGGCTGATGCTTATAACTCCCCCACCACTGCAAATATTGAGGGATTGGCAAGAAATCTTTATGAATAAGCACAGACCCTGTATATGGAATCAAGTTTTGCATACAACTGATATAACTGGTTTCAGCAGACTTAGGCAAAGCAAGAAATATAACTTTTTACACTGTGACCACAGATGGTACTCTAGGTCTGGATGTTCTAGATGCTAGATTTTAAGGAAATATTTTTGTTAATTCTCAGGTAAGACTTAACTCAAAAGAACATCACTATGTAGGTACTTTAAGCCTAGCTGACTAGAGAGATTTGTTTTATTTGTTTTGTATTCTCTCCTTTTATTATGCATTCACCAAGATGCCAATAATTATTCTCAATCATATGTACACAGTCTAAATTGTATTCTGTTTTTCATAATGTCTGATTATAGTTGCATAACTCAGAGACCTGGACTATAGGTTAATTATACTAAAATAGTAAACCTCATTAATAAGTGGATAGAGATGAATGAGGATTCTTATTATATGGAAATATATCATTTTCTTAGGCTTATATAGAGTAAAAATACAAAGTAGTTCTAAAAAAATAAAATCTGGTAGACAAACCGAGGGTTTCAGAGGGGAGGGGTGGGGGAATAATGTTGTCAGATGATGGGTATTAAGGAGCATACGTGTTATAATGAGCACTGGGTGTTACATGGAAATAATGGATCATTGAACACTACATCAAAAACTAATGATGCACTGCATGGTGACTAATATAAAAAAAAGGAGGTATTGGTTGTTGAGTAATTGTGGGCTAATTCTGTAGACTGTAACTTGAGTTAACTTTTTTTTTAATTAACATATAATGTATTATCTGTTTCAGGGGTACAGGTCTGTGAATCTTCAGTCTTACAAAATTCACAGCACTAACCATAGCACTTGTCATATGAAATTCTCTTCAGCCAGGTGTTTGTCAGTACCTATAGCTTACCAGAAAAAAAAAAAAAAGTGTTTTCTTTTTGTTTGTTTTGTGTTAATTAAATAAAATGTTCTAACCTGGAAAAGAAAAAGAAAAATAAAATAAAATCTAAAAAAAAAAAAAAAAAAGAAAGAAAGAAAGAAAAAACTTAAGCCTGGATTGTCTAGGTGCCAAGTTTTGCCTAGTTTATTCAATGAAAATTAAGTTTATTAGTTGTAGTCCAAAATGATCTTGCATTCCAAATAGGAATATGTAAAGAAGAGAAGTGAAGGCGTATAGTTTGCCTGATAGAATAAAGTAATTTTATCTTGAGAAGGATTGGAATCTTAAATACCAGTCTATCTGTTTTGCCTATCAATCATTCAGTTTATCTATCGTCTATCTATAGAAAAGGAAAGGAAGGTCTATTCTGTAGATAAAACTAAAGAAGAATAGGAGATCATTGAGTCATAATCTAGGATGGTCACTAGAACTAACAAACAAAAACCAAACAAAACTAATGAAACAGGGACAGGGTGGCTGGGTTATGGACATTGGGGAGGGTATGTGCTATGGTGAGTGCTGTGAAATGTGTAAGCCTGATGATTCACAGACCTATACCCCTGGGGCAAATAATACATTATATGTTAATAAAAATAATTTTTAAAAAATACTAAGGAAACATAAGAAACAATCTCAAATGCCAAATTGCTTAATCTTTCAGAGGAGCTGAGACCACTAAATCGATATAAAGAAGTCCTCTTTAAGCTATTAATCAGAAATCAGTTATAAAAGCAATTGATAAACAACTTTTTAAAGATTAAATTAGCTATAAGAAGGTTCAGCATTTGACAAATTTGAATGATGACCCGGAAAACCAATGTGTAACACTTTTATCATTATTAAAATTGTTTTAAAGTAATAGATTGATTATGAGGGGATGGTCTGATAAATGTAAATGATTCCAAATAAAAGAAAAAGGACATGGAATTGTATTTCTTTTAATACAAATCAAATATTCACAAGAAAGGCAAACAGAATTTACTTGAATGTTGTATGCTTTCGAAAGATTCAAAACTCACTGTTTTTATGTTTGACTATAAGAGACTCTGCAAGACAGAGTCTGGAGGACAAAATAGAAGGTGGAGGTTGAACCTGAAATCAAGAGGAAGGAGGGTCTCCGGGTCCAGTGAATAGTGTGAAAAAGGTGGGGAAGGGAAGGACCAAAATAACAAATAGTTTAAAATCATAAACGTATGGTTGGACTTATTTATGATAACTAGAGGAGAAAAGGTAAATAAAGCATTAGAATTATAGCTACTTATTTGAGAAAAAGGTGTGTAAGAAAGCATGCTTTGGTAAAAAATTCAGTAACAGAAGGACAGAAAAACTTGTGGGATATTGACCTGTTCCAGATACCTTTTCTTATAATGACATACTTTAAGGCAACATGGCCAGGTGTTTTAATGTGGCAATCTTTTGCAGAGGTGCTGCAATTGAGAGAAAAATAACCCATGCATTAAAAACAAAGCAAAATAAAACAACTACAAAAAAAGAAAAGAAAAATCCTGAAATACAGAAGCAAGTAATTAAAAATGCATTAAGATCACTTCATACTGGGCATGCAGAAGGGCAGGGTAGGTCTTTACAAATTGCATGACAATAAACTTTGTTTTGAGCATTATAAATGTTATAAATAATATGCTTCTTGGAGGGAGGAATGAAGACAAAGGCTGAATATAGAGATGTCAGATATTTAAGACTCAAAGGCAAATGTTAGTTAAATGGTTTTAAATATGTGGGATGTGAAATAAAGGGATAGGGAGGCTCAAAAGATGGGAACCTGCAAGAGTTGGGTGTTACCATAGTATAGGTCTAAATTTTGCAAGATGAAAAAGATTTCAAATGTTGCCCTCTGAGAAGAGAAGGTATATACTAACAGAGAATTCCCTCCTCCAGCATTATAGGGGAAGCTTAGTACCCCAATTAACTTCTTGATGTGAAATGGCTGAAAATGAAAATAAAATCTCTTTACTTTAGAAGTTTTTCCTTTCTAGCTTCAAATCTGTGATTTGCAGATATTGGAGATTAGTGTTATACTCTATATGGGATTTAAAGAAAATTGTTTTGCATGGAATGACTTTGGTGTGCCTGCAAAATTATGTGTGTGCTTTCAAAATTTTATAGATATGTGTCTAGATATGTGATGATCATCTCGATGTATTATTGATCCTTAGAGTTTTAAGGGAATTTGGAATAAGTAAAAAGATTATTGGGTGTCTCCAATGGAAGAATATGCATTGTTGGAACAGTTTTCTGGGTTATCCATTTTAGCCATTAAATGGCTTTGAGCTGTTTTCGATTCTGTAAATCACAGATAGCAGTGCAAGATAGGTTTTGTTTGTTTGCAAAAGAATTTCAATTGGTGGAGAGACAACTTATTCCCTGCTCCAGAAAAGCTAGCATTGCATCCATTTGGAGGTTTATTTCAATTTTTATGATCTATAAACATGTTTGTTCTTTGTACTCTCCTTTGAACTACTTGTCATTGTTGCCTGGTTTTCTTAGTAATATTGAAAAAGAAAAGGGGCCAGGAAGGGTTGACAATTCTGACTCCATCTTGCAACAACCACTGTTGGGTGGTTCTTGGACAGTCACTTCAATTGTGATAAACATCTGGAGGTTTAGACACATGAAAAATTTCCCACCTGTCACACTATACTGAGCAAAGAGGTCAACTAATTGCTAAGCAACCCAAACCAACTGAATCCCACCCACCCCAACACAAACACACTCATTTTAAGCTTTAAAAATACTACCTCCCTTCTGTCCTTTAAGGATGGGCAGACCAATGGAGTTGGGTTGCCCTGCCTGGTTTGCAAACCTAATTAAGATTCGTCTCCTTTTTCTTCTTCATATGTTTGTCCCTTAAGTTTCTCCTTAATAATAGGAATGAAATAACATCTTAAACATCTTATATCTACATAAGAATTCTGATTTTATTCTCTTTTAGTGTTAAATCCTTTAACAGACTTTATGGAAAAGGAAGACATGCCAAGATTAAATTGGAATTGGAATTATTCAAATTTGGAGCATTCAGAGAACCCATATTCATTCTACTGGGAAAAAAAAATCAAGAAAAACAAAATAAGGAACTCAGCCTCCATCTGTTGAAATATCTTTGGCTAAGATTGAAGAAACAAACAAACATAAATGAATAGGGAAAATATTTGGCTTTTACTCTCTTTGAACTTTAACTTAAGGGAGTATTCTTTTATAACTTTAATTTTACAACTTTCATAAAATGTTATAATTTAAAAAAACATATTTTCCTTTTCATAACTTTCACATTTCTGTGGAAAGTAAATACTATAAGCAAGATAGTGTTCGAGTTTGAGTTTTTGTTCATTGCATAATTGAGCTCATAGCATAATCTCTGGGGGGTTACATTGAACACCATGGGTGGTATAAAATGATGCACCTAATAGAAAAGGCAGTGAATAACTGACCTGTGATGCAATATGACTTGACAGAAGTTGCATCTTCCTCATGGCATCACCTAAATTACCTACCAATGACCACAGAGAAATCCCAAGGAGCATTGTTAGAAACTACAGAAATTGGCTCATTGAAACCCAACATTCAAATTAACACCATGGTTGGCTGATAAGATACAAATAAAATATCATGGAGAATGTGGAGTCCGGAGAAGGGGTATTCTCACTTTATCCTCATGTTTCTACAGAGCAGTGGTACTCAACGTGTGATTGTCAAAGCTACTGTAACAACATCACCCTGGAACTTGATAGAAAGGCAAATTCTTGGGCCCCCACTTCAAACCCACAGAAACAAAAGTTGGAAGCTTGAGGCCAATAATTTGTACTTTAATAAGCCTTCAGGGTGATTCTAATATTTTCAGTTTTGAGAAGTTCTGCTATAGATTAATCTTTAGCTCCTTTCACCACATTTTTGTTTTCTCATCTGCAATATCCATTCTAATAGTTTTTAACATATAGGATTATTGTGAGAAATAAGAGGGAGATGGTGTATATTAAATGCTAAGTATAATGAAACACACAGCAAGTGCTCAATAAGGTTTCTCAGAAAAGGAGAGTATTGAATGCAATACTTCTCTTCTTTTCTGAGGAGGAAGGGTGGCTGATCTGATTTGTGAGAGTCTGAGAGCCAGGGGCCCTTGTTTCTCCGGTTGATGGGGTTAAGAAATAAAAGCTTACACATAGTTCATGTTTTTGCTTCATGTCCCTTGAATTACCCTGCATCTAATCTTAATAAACACTTGCACTTCCCTCTCCTAATGGTCAGTAGACAGAGTTAGTTTAATGTATCTACCATCCTTTCCTTCTCCACATTTTCTAGTGGTGATAAATAAGACAGGTGTTTAGGCTATTGACCCAATCATTTTTCATTCCAAGGGGATGTAGGATGTTTAGACACTGGTTTTAGGTCCAAGAAGGATCACTAACTCAACTTTAATGGAGAGTCATGAATATTAGGGGCTGTTGGAGGCTTGCCTGATCCCCATTTATCTACCAAATACTTCCCAACCTGTCCCAGAAAGTTTCAGTGTAATAGTACATGAAAGTGCCTATCAATGAAGCACTTACCTTTGTGTCTGGTACCAATTGTAAGAATTTCAGAAGAGTTAAATCACTTAATTAAAGTTTTGGAAAGATGATTATAATTTAAAAGAACTGGGGAATTCTGTATCCCTGAATGTCTTTTAAATAAACTATTAGAGGATGAGCTTGATCCAACCTTTAACAAAAGGACTGATAGTAAAATTTAACATATATGTGTAGACCCAAAGCTAAAACAAATGTGGAATTTAGAGTAGATGGCTGATAGACAAATGTTGTATGTTGTAACATACTGAGACAAAATCTTTTTCTTCTGTGTCCACAGAACACTTAAGAAAATTGATCATGCATTAGGTCACAAAAAAAAAAATCAGCAAGTTCCATGATATAGAATATTATAGGGAGTCTGAACACAAACCAATAACTTAAAAATTACATTCAGAATCATAAATTAGAAAGATTCTCCCATGGAAAAAATTAAAACCACCACAACAAAACAAGATCTTCTATTTAAAAACACTGTAGTCGTCATATGAAAAGATGTTCACTGCCACTCATCATCAGGTAAAGACAAATCAAAACCACGAGATATCAATCTCACATCAGAATGGCTAAAATCAACAACACAAGAAACAAGGTGTTGACAAGGATGTGGGGAAAGGGGAACTCTCTTACGCTGTTGCTGGAAACACAAACTGGTGCAGCCATTCTGAAAATAGTATGCAAGTTCCTCCAAAAGTTAAAAATAGAACTACCCTACTTTTGCACTACTAAGTATTTACCCAAAGAATACAAAACTGCACTACTAAGTATCACACTATTAAGTATTTATCCATGGGGCGCCTGGGTGGCTCAGTGGGTTAAAGCCTCTGCCTTTGGTCTGCTTCCTCCTATCTCTGTCTGCCTACTTGTGATCTCTGTCTGTCAAATAAATAAATAAAATCTTAAAAAAAAAGTATTTATCCAAAGAATTTTAAAATATATGAATTCAAAAGGATATATGCACCCAATGCTTATAGCAGCATTACTTACAATAATTCTCAATTAGTATATTTTTAAAAAATTTCTTCTGTTCTGATTTCTTTCTCTTTTCCTAAATTCCATATACAAAAAAACTAATTGTACTACAAATGCATGACATAATTACACTGAAGAAGGTCGGAAAGAAAATAACTTATCTTTTTAAAAATTTTTATTTATTTATTTGACAGAGAGAGAGATCACAAATATCAGAGAGGCAGGCAGAGAGACAGGGGAAAGCAGGCTCCCTGCTGAGCAGAGAGCCTGATGCAGGGCTTGATCCCAGGACCCTGAGATCATGACCTGGGCCAAAGGCAGAAGCTTAAACCACTGAGCCACCCAGGTGCCCAAAAATAACTTATCTCTGAAACTAACTTTGAAAATAACATTTTAATCATATATTGGAAAGCTAAACACAAACAGAATTACACAAAAATACTGTACTCCATTTGATGAACATGTTTTTCACAGGCTATGTAGATTAATAATTTCAGAAGTTTTCATACAAAGTATATTCTAGGATTTAGTAAATAAGAAACATCTTGAAGGTCATGAAAGTCAGGTTTCTTATTTTCAGTAAGAGAGTTATAAATAGGAAAGGAAACATAAGAATAAACTATGTGGAGTTGGATTGTATCATAAGTATCAGCCTGAAGAGATAGAAAGGCATAGGCAGTATATATGAAAAACACACAGCTAATATCATCCTCAATGGGAAAAACTGAGAGGTTTCCATTTACAGTCAGGAAGAACACAGGGATGTGCACTCCAGCCATCATTATTCAACATACTACTGGAAGTCCTAGCCTCAGCAATCAGACAACAAAAAGAAATAAAAGGCATCTAAATCATCAAAGAAGAAGTCATGATACTCCATGTTGAAAACTATAAAGACTCTACCAAAATATTGCTAGAACTGATAAAGGGATTCAGAAAAGTTGCAGGATTTAAAATCAATGTACAGAAATCTGTTGTATTTTTATACACTAATAGTGAAGCAGCAGAAATAGAAATAAGGGAATAGATCCCATTTACCAAAAACCAGAAGATACCTAGGAATAAACCTAACCAAAGAGATAAAAAATCTGTACTCTAAAAACTATAGAACACTTATGAAAGAAATTGAAGAAGACACAAAGAAATGGAAAAATATTCTATACTCATGGATTGAAAGAATAAATATTGTTAAAATGTGTATTACCCAAAGCAATCTACACATTTAATGCAATCCCTCTCAAAATGCCACCAGCATTTTTTCACAGAGCTAGAACGAACAATCATAAAATTTGTATGGAACCATATAAGACCCCAAATATCCAAAAAGTATGCATGAATGCATACACACACACACACACACACACACACACACACACACATACACACACACACAGGAATATTATTTAGTCATCAAAAAGAATTAAATCTTGCCTTTGGCAATGATGTGGATAGAGCTAGAGTGTATTATACTAAGCAGAGTACGTCAGTGAAAGACAAATTCCCTATGATTTCACTCTTATGTAGAACTTAAGAAACAAAACAGATGAATTTAGGGGAATAGAAAAAAAAAAAGCAGAGAAGGAAGCAAACCATTAGAGACTCTAACTATAGAGAACAAACTGAGAGTTGATGGAGGGGATGTGGATGGGGGATGAGCTAAATGGGTGATGGGTATTAAGGAAGTCACTTGTGATGAGCATTGGGTGTTATATGTAAGTGATGAGTCACTAAATTCTACTCCTGAAACCATTATACTGTATGTTAACTAACTAGAATTTAAATAAAATATTTGACGAAAAAAAGTATAGGCAGATAGAAAAATAAATAGATTTAGACATATGTTTATGTGCTCAGAGGTCCTGGAAGCAAAACATACACCAGTGGTAATGAGGATATCTAGTGCCCAGATCTTACTTCCTAAATATTATTAACTACTATAATATTACTGACAACTGCGACAGGGAAAATGGCTTGTGGTAACAGAAAGTGAAACATGCTCAAAAAATGATGGTGGTATGTAAACAGGCAATAACCTGAAGGGACTTCCCATGGCCAAATCTGAGATAATATTAACAATAAAACATAAATAGAACAAAGTAAATACCCACAGAACTCTTATAACATAAACAATTGAGTTAAAAGAAGATTATTCTTATAGTAAAATTTCTGTTTAATAAATAAAGAAGGGATGTGAAAAAAAAGAAAAGCATCTTTGGAAAACATTACACTAATAATTGTTTCAAACAAGAATCATCAGTGTAATCTAAAATTAGTGAGCAAAATGTGATGAGAAACAATATATTTGGAAAATCCCAAAATATCTTCCCATAATGTATTTATTACTAACAGAAGAAAAAATAGTAACTATACAGTGGAGAAACCTGGCACACACCACTTTAACCAAATTATTAAAGTTAGCATCACCAATAATAATCCATATTGATGTCAGATGCCTCCTGATGTGAAGAAAGTAACAAATCAGAGCTTCACTCTGTGACATTCTTCCTACAAACACATTACCTGAATATAGTTATGATGAAAAATCAAACACAAATTGTGAGATATTCTATAAAATAATTGAACAGTATTCTTCAAAGTGTCCATGTCATGAAAGGTGAACAAAGACCAAGCAACTTCCACAGACTGGGGGAGACTGAAAGGACATAAAAACTGAATACAATGTGGGATCTTCAATTAGATCTTGGACCAGCAAAGAATATTTGTGAAGCACTTTGTAAAATTTGAAAAACCTCTGTAGTTTACTTAATAAAATTGTATCAATTTTATGTTCTTGTTTAGATATTTGTACACTCATTATATAAGAAGTTAACATATAGGGAAGCTAAGTGACAGGAAAATGGGGATAATTAACATAATTTTTACAATGTTTTTGAAGCCTGAAAATATTTGAAATTAATGTTAAAATATAAAAGTTAAATGAATAGATATCTCTGAATCATTCATTGAATTTAGAAAACATTTTAAGAAACCAAAAAGAAAGGATGACAGAAGTTTGACATCAGAGAGCGGAGATTTGCCAACAGAGTGAGTGAAATTATTAGCATGTTTATATTCAATTTTACTTCAAAGTATCTTTCTATCCTTTACTTAAGCTTACTTTTTTTTTTTTCCCAATGTGATTTCATTCTAAAACTCATTCACCATCAGAGGTCCTGAACCTGTGAGGTTGTGATAAGCCCAGTTGAAGTGTTGTAAATTATGTTTAATGAAAACTTGTTTGTAGAAAATAAAAGGAATCATTTTTATGCACTGTTTTAACTTCTTCGACTATTTCTTCTCAAGACTTTAGATGTTTTGTATAAGGTTAGGAGGATTTATGATTTATTTTTTCTGGCAGAATTAGCCATAAAACACTTTGTTATTACAGAAATAGCATCAACTTTTCCACTCCTAATGTTAAAACAAGACATCAATGAGAAGAAATTGTAAACCTAAACTTAATAAATGTTTTCCTCAACTGCTTTACACCAATGAGGCCTATCTGATGTAAGCTTTTAAAAGTTATTTTTCTAATTTTTTTCAATTCTGCCTGGGGATTTCTGGAGCTTGCCTCAAGCCTTCATGAGGACTTGGCGAATGTTTTCAGGCCTTTTTAATACATTTTCTTGTAATCTGATGGCTGGTAACAAAAAAAATCACTAATATTTATGAAAAAGTTAAGAACTAGTTGTTCCGTGACAATTGCTTGCTTTCATATATAACTCCTTAAGGTTGAACTTAATTCATATGCTAACTCTTCTGCCAATGTTTCATGGCCAAATGCAATTATATTTACTTAATTTCTATATTGTTTATGGAATTATGACAATTATATTTATGTTTCCATTAAAACAGAGGCATATTTACATTTATTCATCTAAATATACCACATATTTTTCACTCATATCTTCTGGTGTTTCTTGGAATGTGGCCAGGTTAAAATACAAAGCTTTATCATTTAGGATTGTTTTCTGATACAAGTAATAAAAAACTATACAGTAGTGACTTACATAACTATGGGGTTTATTTGAATAATACGAAAAGGAGTTCAGGGACCCCTGGGTGGCTCAGTGGGTTAAAGTCTCTGCCTTAGGCTCTGGTCATGCTCTCAGGGTCCTGGGATCAAGCCACGCATTGGACTCTCTGCTCAGCAGTGAGCCTGCTTCCCACTCTCTCTCTGCCTGCCTTTCTGCCTACTTGTGATCTCTGTCACATAAATAAAATCTTAAAAACAAACAAACACAAACAAAACAAAAAGGAGTTCAGAAGTAGGCAATCTGTGGTTCCACTGTGGCTAATAAAGGAAGAGAACTAGACTTCTATCTTCCTGGTTCAACATCTTCTGGATGTTAATTTTATCATCAAGTTGCAAAATGGCAACTGGGCCTATAAGCATGATGTGTGCACGCCAGTGAGGAGAAATGATGTATAAGAAAAAGATAAAACCGGAAAGGTTCTTTCTTTGCTCTTGAGATTTTTGTCATTATATCCAGGAAGGCCATCCTCCACAAAGACTTTCACTTCTAACTCCAAGACAGTCCAAGAGTAGAAGAACGCAAAAGCACGGTGGAGAGGCTTTGGGGTATCCTATGGATATTATTGAGTTGACCCTAGTAATATGAAAATAGTATTGGCCATTCATTACCTGCTTGAAAGTTTCTTAATATATAAAAATTGTGATTTTTCTAAGGAATTAATTTGAATCTTTTACACATGGTAAAATTCCTATGTGGGCCTTTGTTTCTTCTTATATTCACTTAAGTGTTTATTGAGGGTCTGGTTTGGTTCATCACTGTAATAGACACTGGGGATGTAGAAGTAGGCAAGACAACAAAGCTTCTGCATAATTATGAAATTGGGTTTTAACCATAATTGTGAAAGGTGCCATGGAGGTGATTTATAGGGTTTCCTGAGAACCTTTAACTTTGGGAAATTGATTTGATCTGGGACGTATCTGAAAAAAAAAAAAAATATATATTACCTGGGTTCTGAATAATGATGGCAAAAATGAGCTAAAAAAGAAAACAACAGTCTGAGAGCTTCAAGGTGGAGAAAGAACATGGAGTATTAGAGAAATGAGAGAAGGCCAGTGGATGCAGAGTAGAAAGTATTGGGAATAGGATGGGGCTGATCATGTTGCAGGTTAGGTAAAGCTTTAGCTCTATATTATAAAAAAAGACTAGAAAGCTATTGGAGGGTTTTCAGCAGAATTATAATGTTCAGTTTGCACATACCTTTGGGAGTGCTATAGAATAAAGACCAAAACAAAACAAAACAAAACAAAGCTTCTAAAAGAACTCACTGGTGTTCTTCTAAAAACTTCTAAAAGAACAAAGCTTCTAGAA
Source organism: Lutra lutra (assembly GCF_902655055.1). NCBI lineage: Eukaryota > Metazoa > Chordata > Mammalia > Carnivora > Mustelidae > Lutra > Lutra lutra. The sequence continues at coordinate 28,479,431 of NC_062291.1, read as the reverse complement.
ATACTCACTGATGTTTCCATGGAAGCCACAATGAGTCTCAGGACTTTGGAGGAAGATGCCAGAGACATTCTCAAGTTCATGACAAAATGAAGCTGGTAAACTTAGTTTCACCTGTCTAGAGACAATGTGAAGCTCTGGGCATGCAAGAGGGGTCAAGGCCACCAGGGTCACAGATTTTAATTGTCCACATCCTTGAAGGAGATGATACTTAACACCTCAATTTCTGCCTATGAGTTAATATGCCTGAGTTGTTATCAGCAAACAATGATTTCTCTTCTGCTGTCCAGCTCTCACTTGAATGTTTTTTTAATTGGCATTGGGATAAGTCTTAGAAGGGGATTATAT